>NW_026061070.1:0-600000 GCF_929443795.1 Astur gentilis
GGTGATGGGAAGGCAAAGCATGTTCTGTTCCTGTGAGCCCATACTGCTTGTCCCTATAGTCACAGCAGGCACCTGTGATTCCTCTCCGAAGACATTTACGCATAGAAATCAGTTGAGTGGTGTGTTACGGAAGCATAAGCTGCAGTGGACGTGATTTTGAATCAGTTAATTTTGTGCCCACCATGACAAAATAAAACCAGCAATTTCTTACTTTATAGAAATTCTCCTAAAGTAGTAGTTGCCCCCAACAGCTGTCAAGTTTTTGTATCACAGGAGAACAAATGCAGCCAAAAGAACATTTTCTCTAAAAGGACCGCTCCGAACTACACAAGCAGGCAGGCACAGGCAGCTCCCAATTTAGTTAAGGGTACGTACACAGCACCACTTAGTGGTGCAAGCGGAGTCACCGCTGACAGGAATGAGAAGCTTGAACACCAACCTTCCCGCCCCGGCCCCCTGGACGTGAACGATGCCTGGTCTGTCTGTCCTCACTCGCAAAATACCACTACAATGCCTTTACTACAAGAGAGTACATCTGCCAAGCAAAACAAGTCCAAGAGTGCTGAACCTCAAGGCCAGCAGAACCAACGGCTGCTGAGCATCAAACAGATGCATCCACTCTGAAGAGCTTTCAGAATTCTGCAGCACTCTACCACACGGTTTCTGGCGACACAGCCTGAAGCAGGGTTTAAACAAATGATCCAGCTTAGTATCTGCCTGTAGTGCAAAGAATAGCAATCTCTTGGCCCACGATTTGGGTTTTATATAGACTTGGGCCATAAACAAATGCAACAGATGTAGAAAAACTGAAGACCGACAGCAACTGGAACGTAACTATTCTTTTTCCACTCCATCAACCCGTTGGAAAACTAACTCACTCGTGCACTTACGTAACTGAGCACAAAGAGAACAAAAAGAAAGGCTTTTATTCAGAACAAATTAGTGTGTCTTTACAGGAAAGTAACGGTTTCAACTTACAAAACCAGCATCATCATTAGTGATGCACCTTTCCTGAATAAGGGATAAAAGAAGAGGATAACCATTGCTTTTACTGATACGTTCTTAATAATTAGCTGAGCACTTCTAAAGAGGAAGAACTTTGCTGCTTTCAGGACCGAAGTAAGAAAAAGTCTAAAGCATAGTCTTCCTGACGTGGGAAGACGTGTCCGCAAGAGAGGCACAAGATCCGATACAGAAACGTATCTACGTCTCGCTGAAAATTTGCACTCTAAGCATCACCAGCTTCTGCTTCCAGGGCAGTATACCACCAGCTTAACCGGAGGGTAGTAATTTTACCCCACACAAGAAGTCAGAACATGCACTATCCTTTAAGGAGGCAGAACAATAACCAAAGCAGAAAGAGGCTTAGAAATTAAGGCAAGATGGCACTTGCTCAGACACACAGTGAGGAGGTGCAAGCTGGGTAAGACAGCAAAATGGAGATTGTTCCTCGTTCACACAGAGCTCATTTCGACTCGAGTTGGTCATCCTCTCCTCTTCCCACAAAATTAGGAATGCTTTTACGTAGGAAGTCCTGACTTTGTAGCCATCTATGCCGACAAACAACAAACTATTCTAGGTCTGCTCTTGTGGTATTTAGGAAGTCGCAGAATTCAGCTTAGGGATGCATAATCACAGTATTTAATTACTGTTGCAGTACTGACCTACCTACAGCAGCAGATAATAAACTAAAAATCATAGTGCTTCTGATTTGGTATAAGCCAACAGACCTCCAGATTTTTTTCAGAGCACGTAAAGGTACAGCTCTCTGGGCATCACATGGTAATCATAACTGCCAAATGACTTGACAAGCTTGTAAACATCCAAACTGCTGCAAACACATCTATACATACAATAATGGATAAAACGTAGATGCATTCCACCTACACGCTTATGCAGGCAAACACTCGTGAGTTAAAAGCCACTGTATGAACCAGCTTACGGAGCGCTTAACAAAGCCAGTGATTCCCTGGCACACCTGAAGACCAGAAAAACATTCACCAAATAAAGTTAGGGACATGCTCTTTTTTTTTTTTTTTTAAAACTGTAACGTTTACTAAGACAGCAAGGTCACTTTTCCAGCATCATTCATACACACATATGCCCCAGAAGCTACTTGAAATTACCTTGTGTAATGGAATTGTCTGGAAAGCTCAGCTTAAAGTAGCTGAGCTCAGTGACTGATTGATTTACAGGTACAGAAAATAAATGCATGCAGCATTTTAACAATGCTGACTTACCAGTGTTATGTTATTTCCATTTAGCAAAATCTGGTCTAGCTTTGTGATTCTTCTGCCCTCAGACGGAGTCTCACTGAAGCAGCGTTAAAAACAAATAAGTAAGCACACATAACCAGGGACAACAGTTCCAGTTTTGATTACAGAATAAATCTCTACATTAAGATGGCAGTTGTTGGAACTAAGAAATGAATTGGCCACGCTGCAGCCTGATCTTGACAAATTGACCGCCTGGATAAAGCAAGCTATCTGGCAACTAAAAAGATCCATTGTACTTTTCTGCTCAGTACACCTAAAGATACAGATTTCACCCTCGAAATCTCGGCAATTTCTTGAATACCACCAACACTCAGAACAGGTTTCAAATAGCAACGTGGCAGGACAAAGTAATAAATGCTTATCCTTAAGTCTGCTAACTCTCTAAGCCTTTGCCTAGACCTTAAGGAAATGTAAAAACAAACAAACTACTGGAAAGTTCAATACACAATCCACGCAAAGTTAAGGCTATCAAGTAGGAACCGGATTACAAGTATAAGTCATGCAACAGCTACTCTATAACATGGATGTCCTGAACAGATCCTCCTCTACAGTTTAAGTCCAAGGTACAAACCATTCAGCTGGCAAGTATTCCAAAAATATAAAACCTCTTTGCTTACAGAGCTTACACAGTATTTTTCCCCAGGAAACCAAATGTTCAAGAGGAACAGGAGGCAGAAACAACATTTACAATTCTGTAACGTCTTCTAGCACCGTATCTGAAAATCCAGTTTCAAGGAAAATAAGGCCCCGAATTTAAAAATAAAACTATTTCCAGTTATTTCCATGTCACACTGAGCTGTGATTTTACCTGTAAAACAAAAAAATCAGAACAAGGCAACTGATCCATACAAAAAAGGCTCTCCTATCCGGCTCTCTTTCAAATGCTGGCATTTTCTGTGACTTGGATTTTGCCTGTTATTATGAGATCATTACATCACCTATCACACAAGTGTAGCTTTGTTATCTTTGAAAGAAAAGCTGCTAGACAATATACAACACAAAGTTAGACAAGCGAGGGCAGTACACAGGGATTTCACAGGCACTCTGGAATTGGGCACCCGACTTGAATTCCTGGCTTTGAAAACCTCTCTCCAAATGACTTACCGTCTTTCACTAAGATCCAGCAGCAGTTCTCTCCTGTGCCTCATGCTCTTCTGTAGCCAGCCAAAGCCCACGGAGCTGCACTGTAAGCTTGAAGGCCAGTGTGCCAGCTGCGTGTCCTATTTCTGTCACCTAGTTCTTATGTACCGTTTCTTGCTAATCAAAAGGCCCAGTGAATCCTCCTCACACATCACACTTGAGGTAGTACATCCAAGCATTATTTCTGCCGTGCTACATTTGCACGGATTAGCTGCTGAACCCTCCAGATGATGTACTGCTTTTCAAGAAGGGTGTAGTATAACTGGCGAGGGTCTACAGTAAGTCCAAGAGGGTGCTCAACGATGTACAGGAGTCTGACTTCAAAGCATAAATTGAAAAACAGCCTCTTAACCTAGAAAGGGCAATACTGAAGAGAAAGAACAATGTTTAAACTCTAAAAGGTAGCTATAAGGAAGAACTTTTCTGTGCATCCACGGCACACAGTTACACGGAATCATGGGGCTTAAATTACAACCTGAAAAACTTAGGGTATGTGGCAATCTTTGCAACAGTAGTAATAATTACAGGAAATGTTTAAGAATAAATTAGGCAAGCGTTTGTCAAGAATGGTACAGAAAGTTGATCATTCACCTCTAGAATGAGAGCAACACTAGACTATCTTCAAAGGTTCTTCTTTCCCCACTGCTGTCCCTCTCCGTATTTCTACCCTCAAACACAAGCATCATCCCCAGCTCTGCACTTACAATTCTATCTGCATATGCACATGTCTAGAGATGCACATTTATTTCTTCATTACACACAGCTGAAGGAGACTACTCAGAGGTAAGCCAATTTACATAAACAGCTTTTGAAAGTTAAACACCTCAGCTTCTTGCAAAACGTCAGCCCAACAGAACACCGGGAGCGGTATGTAAATCCTTATGCCAAAACTGCATTCTCTTAAATCTTATGAAAACCATCTCTAATATAAAGCCTGACTTGTCCATTTTCTGACACTCCCCTTCTCTGTCATCAAGGCACTTATTAGACAGTAAAACAACTGACGGGGTAAACACCATAACTAGCACAATAGCTGACTTCCGTAGCAGTTGCATATCAGGTCTGAAGAAATGTGAGTTTAGTAGGTAGATACACATTCAGAAATGCACAAGAACTGAAAGGAGTAATCTGTAACTGGTAGACTAAGAACACTGCAATAGCATGCAATGTAAATCAACATGCACCTATAGGGAAGGGAAGTACAGAAACATTCTTCTGGATTGAAAAAAAAAAATATACGCAGCAATGGTAGGAAAAGGTACTTGGAACGTGCCACTTTCAATCCACTGAAACAATGTCTGCAACAGCAGTAAGAACACTGGCAAACTACCTTCTCTGTTCCACAGGGCCTTGAAACCCATACGCATTGTCTGTTGCCAGTTGCCCTTGGGAAACAAAGGCGCTGCGATCAGTAGAAGCGTGTAGAACACCGAAAATGAAACTTTTGAGTATGTCACATGCAAGATCCTCATTCTCCGTACAGTCTACAAGGTTACACAATTGTAAAATACTTTGTAAGAATGAGAATCCTGACGTTTGCCTTGGATTAAAAAAGTTTTAAAACTCCGTTTTGAGTTTTTTTTCCAAGGGTTTTAGAAATAAAAGCATCTTGGTAAAGTGATTTTCACACACTGCACAGACACAAGCAGTGTTTCTCCCACTGCGAGAGGAGTATCAAAATACTCTTATCTAATATGTTATAGACAAAAGTGACCAAGGTCACAGGAGAATCTGTACTTTCCCACTGATTACAAGGAACGGGCCAGCTGCTTTGTGCCTCCTATGCAGCTGGAGCATGCAGTTGCCTGGTAACTTGTTCCGACCTGTTGCATCTTAATCACATATACATGGAGGAATACCAAGCTGACCGCTTAGGTTTATCAGCCAAAACAGTTTACAGCAACGCAATAGTTTAGAGCAATTCAGGAAGTTTAACAATGAATTTAGGTATGCGCTTATATGGTTTGACGAACAGAACTTTTATAAATGAAAGGGAAACAACAGGTGACTTTAGAGCATACAAAAGGTATAGTCTACAAACCAAATATCAATTATTAGCAATGTTTCCCTGTTCAAAGGGCATCACTTAATGTCTCAGACTCAACAAGCATGAACTGACAGACTGTTATGATTTGAAAATTTTAAAAAAGTTCTAATAGTGTGCCCAAAACAGAGCTGTTTCAGTGTTCAGGCTAGACTCGTTGTCTCCAGTAAATACATATCTTAATTCTAACACAGGATAAAAAACGATTTATAAATTTCCTCTTGTAAAAATGAAACTGTTCCAATCACCCTGTTCACTCCTATTTAAGATATTAAATAGGGCAAATCAGAAGTAACTTGAACCAATCCCTCCCACCCAGCTATAAACCAGGACCATATACAGCCCTTGCAGACTACACAAGACCCTGTCTCATTCCAGCCATATCATTAGCACAAGCTGTGCAAACCCATGCAAATCAACAGGTTTTCCAGGCATAAAAGCAGACTCCAACAGCAGTTAAGCCACTTCTTACAACTGACAATGTCATACTTCCATCACTGATTGTAGCACAAGAACAAAAGAGAATGGGTCTTTATTGTCCTTCATGAACTTGAGGGGCTGCAAGAAACCAGTGAAGTTACAAGCCTGGATTCTGTAATGTCGCTATCAGCATAATTTTCAGATCAAAGATCCGGCCTCCTGTTACGATCATCAAACATAATTTTGAGCTCAGGGGACAGGTCATCACAACACTATGTTAGGTAGAGTATAAAACCTTATCATCAGATTCTCAGCTAGTTTAAGTCAATGTATTCTGTGTGTTCCGCTGAAGTCAACGAAACTAAACACACTATCATAGGAAAAAGATATTTCAGCACGCCTCAGACCTGGAAAACTATCTTGAAAAATGCCCGTAACTTTTAACACAAATTCTCTGCACTTCCCACGATCTCTCAACAGCGAGCAGTAGTAAGACCCTAACAGTTACTTGCAACCTATTTCTTGCATAGCATTCATTTTTATTTTAATTTTAAAAGGGGCAACTAATACATAAGATTTTTGCAGCTACTCACAAAAATCAATAAGCAAAGACATTTGTTCCAAGACTTAAATTTCTTGTATAATTTAAAAAACTATCAAAACTCTGTAAAGTAAAATAGATACATTTACCTACTAATGTAGGAAACTACAGACAAACTTCAGGAAATGACCAAAGGTGCAGAGGATAGGCTAATGCCTATTAGCATTAGGTAGAAAAACAAGGTAGAAAAGGTAGAAATGCCTATTAGCATTAAGGTAGAAGAAGAAGAAGAAGAACAACAACAACAACAACAAAAAAACCCCAGGAGTTCTACAGAAAAATGAGCGAGCAGCCCACAGCACTGGCAGACAACAGATTTTTTTATCCCCGCTTCCTCCACCCCTTCTTCTTACCCCCCCACCCCCGTTTTTTTTTAAAGGAAATAATTATTCTATTCTGAAACATATTGCCAGTGATGCAGTTGAAGCCAAAAGTTTAAATGAGTTCAGGAGAGGATTAACCGAATTCTAACACATGTGCCAACACAACTGCTATAAAAAGCATCTGCATCATGGTGAAATGCAAACAGCTACTCTGAGAATGACACCTTATTATTCACTAAATTTGCCTTTTACCCTGTTGTATAGTTACTAATGTTGAAAAGAGTCACTGCTGTGCAAGAAACTAAAACTTACAGCGCTTTATGCTCGGAGAGAACTGTGGCCCATCAGCTCGTGGCTGTGAAGCCTTACAACTTAACACGTTGCAGTTGCACACCAGCAAGTTCTGAGGCGGACTGCCGACTGTATTCAATAGTCACAGCTTATGTAGGAGGATATGATAAACTTTACTTATTTGCCTTTAACCGATGCTCCAAATATTTTAAAGTCGTTCTTGAAGTAGGTTACTGGTTTGATTACCCTTCATACAAAATCCTCCTTCAAATGCAGGTTTCTCTTCTCTTCTTTTCAGATTTAAGGCATGAACAGAAACCACGCCTGCATCATCACTGAAATCAGTGCCTATTTTTCAATAAACTTTAGCAGCATCAGAATTCATCCTCAAGTACCGTTCATAAAGCAAATGCTTCATTCTTCAAAACTTTTTTTAGCAAAGGTTAGTAATGCTGTACCACAGACTCTCACGCCCAGTCACACATGTTCTTCCCGAGACTGTTACGCAGCTTAGTATTTTAAAAATCGCCATCCTAACTGCGTACCTGATACTACTGGTTCTCCCCTTTTTAAAGTCTGATGTTAAGGAAAAGCTGCAAGTCCTACAAAACCAGGCAGACTTGCTTGTTCATGCCAAAGAGAAAAAGGTTAAGCATTATTAAAAAATAAGACTATTGCCTACCTTTAAGTATCCATAAAGCTATCAACATGAACCGTATGGTGGCCTGTTAGCATCGCTATTTGAACACGGGCATGCAAAATGTCCTTCAGTTAAATTCCAAACTCTATGAAGTAATTGGTGGGCAATTCCCCAAGGATAAAACGTCTATCAAAAGCCAACAGTAAGCCAGAAATCTCTTTCCGTTTCATAGGGTAAAAAAAAAAATAAATACAGTGAATCCTGAAAAAAGAAATCGATATTAGACAGGGAACACCTATATAGTTATAGGGCAAGTAATAAAACATTTAGTGTTTTGATTTTCTTTTTTTTATTTATGTCATCACAATAGTTAGACAAACATGGAAACATTTGCAACAGCAATACTTGGGCCACTTTAAAATCTTGGTAACACTGAAATACAGGGCAGCGAAAACTAATGATGTGGGGAGGGGACTTTAGGTCTTCTTATTTTCATACACATTCACACACACACACATATATCTATACACACACGCGCACTCCACAACTCCAAAGAGCTATCTTAACTATGTCTGCCAGTAAACGGAAATAGTAGGCAGAAAGGAACCATATCCATACTAAGACAGTTAGCTGTGTCGTAAAACTGAAGATCACTGCAACCAGTGCCATCTTAAAGAAGAAGGAGAAAAAAAAAAAAAAAACACAACACCAAAAAACCTGAAAGGAACCATCGCTGTGCATGTCATAAGCATGAAGTTATTTTAACCTGGTGACTACTCTGCTCTATACTTTAAGCATCGTGAAGTTTTTATGTGTTTTTAAGGTCTAAGGTTACTATTTTAAATGACCTACTTGTAGCGGCAGCCCAAGTAGCATTCTGGAGAACACCACAGTGCCCACAACTTCTACAGGTCAGTGCAGTCTGATCAAGCACTACATTTCTAGGGGAGGAAAACAAAAAACCACTACCGCTCATTTATTCAATTGAAAAGCTTATTACCTGCACCTTCCAAAGCAACAGGCTACAGGAACACTGAATGCAAAGTAAACCAGACCCATCTGGAATACTCTGACTCAGCCTCAGCTCCAAGTTACACATCTTTCATTTCGTATTTGAAGGGATTAACAGCATTTGGATGCACAGAAACTGTCTTTACAGTGATGTCTGCGGACCTCCGAGTCAAGAGTTAAAAATGTCTTCCTAAATTATAACAGTATTAGCAGTTCCTCTGAAAGGAGTGGAAAAAAAAACCACAACCAGGGAAGGAGGAAAGTGACACAAAACCAAGGTTTTTTTCCAGAGATAACAAAATCCTGAGAGAACAAGATGCTTGTGCTATCAGAATAAAAATCCCCAAAGAAACAAAAGAGTTTACCTTTCCCTTGGAAAAGTTACCTTTGAGTCAAGATCTGCTCTTTTTCTCTCCCAACCATGAAATCTCTCTTCAGCTTAAGACTGTCATCTACTGCAGTAGAAATTCAGTGCACACACTGGAACCTGGATAGAAACTTATTTAAAAAAAAAAAAAAACAATACAATAGTATTACAGTGGCTAGAAATCTTTTACATATTCTGATGAAAAGACTCAACTTATTTCTAGGAAATAAAGTGTTTGGGGCCAAAGCCAACGCATGATGTTCATGTAAGGTTAAATTTTTATTAATTTTTTTTTTTTTTAAATTGATATATTGAAAAAAGCTGGAGAAGGAAGCGGGGACAGAAATGAAAAACCATTCAGGGAGTCAGTGGTATAGACTGTCAGCACGCAACCTAAATATTGTAAATGCAGATCACATAGTCAGAACAAGCCAGTCAAAAGTAGCACACTCCCTGGGAGAGGGGCGGGAGTCTCTTCCCCCTTGTCTTTCAAGCCAAGACCCAACTAGCAGAAGGCAGCTTTTCTGTCAGATAAAGCAAGGCAAAAGGATCACGTACAGCAACTTCCTTGCAGCCTCTTGCTCCTGAGCACCCTTCTTCACCTCTTTTCTTTCTTTCTCTCTTTCTTCTGGTGATGGGAAGGCAAAGCATGTTCTGTTCCTGTGAGCCCATGCTGCTTGTCCCTATAGTCACAGCAGGCACCTGTGATTCCTCTCCGAAGACATTTACGCATAGAAATCAGTTGAGTGGTGTGTTACGGAAGCATAAGCTGCAGTGGACGTGATTTTGAATCAGTTATTGTTTTGCCCATCATGACAAAATAAAACCAGCAATTTCTTACTTTATAGAAATCCTCCTAAAGTAGTAGTTGCCCCCAATCGCTGTCAAGTTTTTGTATCACAGGAGAACAAATGCAGCCAAAAGAACATTTTCTCTAAAAGGACCGCTCCGAACTACACAAGCAGGCAGGCACAGGCAGCTCCCAATTTAGTTAAGGGTACGTACACAGCACCACTTAGTGGTGCAAGCGGAGTCACCGCTGACAGGAATGAGAAGCTTGAACACCAACCTTCCCGCCCCGGCCCCCTGGACACTGCAGCCTGATCTTGACAAATTGACCGCCTGGATAAAGCAAGCTATCTGGCAACTAAAAAGATCCATTGTACTTTTCTGCTCAGTACACCTAAAGATACAGATTCACCCTCTAAATCTCGGCCAATTTCTTGAATACCACCAACACTCAGAACAGGTTTCAAATGGCAACGTGGCAGGACAAAGTAATAAATGCTTATCCTTAAGTCTGCTAACTTTCTAAACCTTTGCCTAGACCTTAAGGAAATGTAAAAACAAACAAACTACTGCAAAGTTCAATACGCAAGCCACGCAAAGTTAAGGCTATCAAGTAGGAACTGGATTACAAGTATAAATCATGCAACAGCTACTCGATGACATGGATGTCCTGAACAGATCATCCTCTACAGTTTAAGTCCAAGGTACAAACCCATCAGCACCTCCTTCCCCCTCTGTATCGCTGTGGTTACCTGCTCTGTGCCCAGAGCCAAAAAGAGTCCCGACATTCGAGTTACTGTTCCTTTTATGCCCAGCCCCATACTTCTTTCCCGACGGAGAGGTGATGCACCTGATTTGAGGTGGAGTGCAGATAACCTTCTCATCTAGTGCTGGGCAGTTTATTTGTCCCATAAACAAACCCCAGGAAAGAGAATACACGGTTGGACGGGTGCACTTGAGGTTTTGAACACGCGGTAGCACCGTTAACTGCTGAAAGAGCAGGACTCTCTGCCGCTCCGTGTCCATGTCACGACTGCCCTCACGTCCCCAGTCTGCACCCAGCTCCTCCAGGGTGTGCAGAGGGGCTTCCAGCCCTGGCTCAGCAGGCGTCCCATAAGATCCCCCAGCCAAGAGGGGGGGTGTATGCTCACCCGCCACATTGATACCGTGGGTACATTAAAAGCCACCCCTCAACTCTTTCCCCAGAAGTGACTGGGGGAGGCTTTTCAGTCATCTGGCTGTAAACCCCCTCCCCCTCAGGGAGACCAACATCCAGGCATGCCTTGCTCTAACTCCCCAAATACACTGCCCTCCGAGGAATAAAAGGCGTCTGGGCCACTCCCCCGGCTCTAATCTGCAGATATGCCTGGCTTCCCAGAAGTAGGCTGAGAAAGCCAGCATTAACGCACTCCTTCCCATGCCCAGATCCACAAAATCCTCAGAGAAAAGAAGAAAAATAGCCACTTCACCGCAGCAGGAAGTAAATGGACTTGGGGGACACAGGAGGCCAGTTCTCCTGGGGTCAATGGAAAGGAGGGCTAGATGCAACGTATCTGAGGATTTTCCATGTGCACAGCTGAAACAGCCATGTCTCAAGCAGGGATGCGTCCCATTTATGGCAGTTCCTCCCCACTTCTCATCCCCAAAAGACAAACTCGGGCCTCTGCCTTCTCCGTGTGTAGCTCCCCACTCCCTTCAGCATGGAGCTGCGAGGCTCTGGGTTTGTGGAGTACCACAGGTGGGAAACCGAGGCTACTAATGGTGACCACAGAGAACAGACCAGCTCGGAGGGGGCGAGGAGGGCCGATGCACAATTTCTACGTTTGAATTTGTTGGGAACTTGGTGGGAGTCACAGGCTTGCAAACCACAACCCCAGCTATCCAGGACATGGGCTTCCCAAGATCACAAACCTCCGGGGACGGGGACGGCGCCTGCGCCAGCGAGCGAACGCCGGGCTGCCCCGACGCGAAGCACGGCGCATGCGCCCAGGAGGCGCATCCGCACGGCTGGTCGGGGAGCGGGCGCAGCGGGAAGCCCGCGGAAAACCACGCGAAACCGGCAACGCTCCCGACTCTGACCTGGTCGGACTACGCCGCGCCCGAGAGCCGCGCTGCTGCCCGGCTGCCGAGTCCGCGAAAACTACAGCTCCCGGCATGCCCCGGGAGGCAGCCTGCCCGGCTGCCTGACCCCGAGGGGACGCCGCTTCCGTTCCCCCCCACCTCCCCACGCCGGCGCAGCGGCAGTTCCCGCCGAGCCCCCAGCGCCGCTCCGGGTAGCTCCGGCACGGCGCGGCCCCGCTGCCGCTCCGTGCGTGCAACACGGACCCCGCCGTCCTCCTCGGGGCTTTCCCCGGGACCCGCCGGCCGACTGCGCAGCCCCGCCACGGGGCCCGGTGAGCCCCCACCCCCGCGCGCCCGTTCTCTCAGCCGCCCCGTCAGCGCCCCCCACCCCCCCCCCACCCCCGCGCGCACGTTCTCTCAGCCGCCCCGTCAGCGCCCCCCCCACCCCCCCCCACCCCCGCGCGCACGTTCTCTCAGCCGCCCTGTGAGCCCTCAGGGCTCCCCCCCGGCCTCGGCACAGGCGGCCCCCACCTCCCCCGGGCCACCCCCGCCTCCGACGTTCGCGCTCCGAGGGGCGCCCGGCCCCGCTCACCTTCTCCCTCGGGGCAGCCGCAGCCCGGTCACTGCTCAGCTCCGCTCCTGCCTGGGCTCCCGGCGGCCCCTCCCCCGGCAGCCCCTCCCCTTGCCAGGGAGGGGGCGTCGCCATCAGCCTCTCACTGCCCGCACCTGCGGCTCCTCCAGCCCCGGCCCGCAGCTGTGGTACCGAAACCCGGAACCAAACCCCTCACCACCAAGGTGAAGTGAAGCAGCAGGCACTGCCTTGACTGAGTGACAGATGTCAAGAGTCATCTGATGTGGAAGAGGTGTTAACTGGGGTCAAAATACAGATTTTAATACCCATCTTATTTTAGTTCTAAGACTTGGCGATTGCCAGGTATCATCTTTTCGATTTCCCCAGGTCCACCCGCGAGCGAGGCCACAAGGGAGATTTCTTCCAGAGAGAGGATAGAGTTATTAAGTCTCAAGACCACGATTTGCTTTTCTCCTTCATGAAGAGGTGAGTGGGTCATATAGCATCACTAGTCACCCAAGCAGTTAAGCCTGAACTTTTCACCTGTCCTTTAATGCCGTCAACTCCAAGCTAAATTTTTCCCGTTATTAAGAGGGGACCAAAGATCATGTGAAGTATTATTATCCTTTCTACAACTACACCCCCATCTTGGAGCTTTAGCTACTAGAGAAGGTCTTGGGAGTTTGGGGTCAGAGGAGCTAGCTGCAAGTACAAACTTTCATACAGCTCTGTTTAGGATGTGTGATGTTTCTCTGGTTGTCTAAACCGGTCTAAATTTCCACAGATGGTCCCGACTCTGGGTGGCTCTAACAAGGATCCTGGAACTCCAGTAAGTTCTAAACATCGTTTTATATTTTAAACATGATCCCAAGTTCCTTTTTGCACTTGTCTCTACGGTTTTGGCAGCTGACAGCCCCGAGGGGTGCTTGTACAAGTTTCTCCCGAAGGGCGAGTAAATTAATTCTTTTGTCCGTGAGGTGGATGGTTTGGTAACGTTATAATTCACAACGCTATAATTCCTTCTTTCAAATTTAAAAAAAATAATTGCCTTTTAAATCCATCCAATTTAATCTGCTAAAATGATTCTCGTTGTTCTACCTCTTTTCTCAAGTTTTGGTTAAATTCAATGTCAGTATTCTCCACGGAACTAGATTTTCATCTGACTTTGGAATCGGAAAGGCAGGCTGTTACCGAGGTTAAATTCTGTGTCTTTACAAAACTTTGAATCAGTTACAAAACTAGATTATTTTTTTTAATTCAAATTACAAAACCGGTTAATATCAAGATGAATAGCTCAAACAATAATTGTTTCATTTTGTTTATCTCATGTTTAGAACCCCTCAAAAAACCCCACATACACCCTCTAAACACACAAAAAGATTATTGCCCTCGACAATATTCCTAATAGCAACCCCAACATTATAAACTTTACACAACTGTTTTCCCAAATAGATAACGTGAAACTTACTTATAGATTTTCCGTTTTAAAGGGACAGTTTCTTTAGACTTCCAGTTTCTTGTTGGGTGCTTTCTTTATTCTCGAATAATGAAGCCAAGGTTCTTCTCCCAGACCTTTACTGCTACAAGTGTTGTTAAAATGACTCGATACGGTCCTTTCCACTTCTCGGTGATTTTATATATATTCAGTCTCCTGGTCGGAAGGGATGCGCTGCTACGTCCAGTTCTAAGGGTCCAGCTGTGGAGACATACTGACAAAGTTCTTGAAAAGAATTGCTTAAAGAAATCATAACACCTTTTAAAAACATATCTCCAAAGGCACTCAAGATACTCAGAACACAGGACTCTTGATATGGTCTTTCATACATTTCCTAAAGACTTGGCTTTTCTTTCTCTTCTGGCTATACTCCGATTCTTAATAGAGCCACGGGTAACGCTTTAACCCATGTGAGGAGTGAGGTTTCCTGACAAATTTTACTCGACTGTTGCTTAAGGATATAGTTCATTCTCTCTCTCTCTCTCTCTCTCTCTCCCCCCACACACTTGCCTGTGGTCTATGTGGGGTGTGATAGTCTCAATCCATAGATAATACTTGGCTCAACTTGTCTCATAATCTTTGCTATAAAATGAGGGCCATTGTCAGATGACATTCTTACAGGCACCCCATATTTTGGTATTATCTCTTTGAGCAAGACTTTGACTACTTCCCTTGCTTTGTTGGTGCGACAAGGGAAAGCCTTGGGCCACCCAGTAAAGATATCAACTAAAACTAGGACATATCCTTATTTTCAAGGCAATTCTATAAAATCAATTTGCTAATATTCTTCTAAAAAATTTCCTTATTTAATAATCCCAAAGATGATCTTATTACTGGTTCGGGGATAAATTTACATATACATTTCACGTCCACTTATAATTGTTTAAACAATCTTTGTCATATTTCGCTTTCTGTTTCCCAGTATACTCTGTGATGTTCAATGGGGCAATTTCTCTTATTATTGTGGGTGGGACTATTATTCAACCTGTCGGTGTTACAGCCTATCCTGTTTCATTTTGTTAGCCTGCAATCTAATAATTAATTCTTCATCTTTTTCATTATAATTTGGAGTTTCTTTAGGCAATTTTATACCTTTCTCTGGAACTAGTGCTAGGATGCCTTTTTCTGCAGCCTCTTCAGCAGCTTTATCAGCCAGTCGGTTACCTGCGTTAGGACCGGTCTTACCTAACGGATGTGCTTTACAGTGCATCATCGTGACTGCTGTTGGTTTTTGAATGCTTTCTAACAATTTCAGTATTTGTTCTGCGTGCTGAACGGCGGTTCCTGGTGCAGATAACAGTCCTCTTTCTCCCCGTATCGCTCCATGCGCACATACCACTCCAAAAGCATACTTTGAGTCTGTCCAAGTGTTGACTCGCTTTCCTTGACTTAGTTCCAGAGCTCGAGTAAGAGCTATCAATTCAGCCTTTTGGGCAGAGATCATCGAAGGCAAAGTTGGCAACGCAAGTACCTCCTCAGTAGTTATTGTCTATCTCGATAAAACGTTTTCCTTCACAGATGGAACCGCTTCCGTCGGCATATAGTTCCCAATCTGTTTCTTCTAGTGGCACATCTCAGAGATCCAGTCAGCTGGAGTAAACTCTTTCGATTGCCTGCAAGCAGTCACGTTCCAGTTCTCCTTTAACTCGGTCAGTTGTTGAAAACGCAACAGGGTTAACAGCGGTAGTAGTTTTTAGGTAAACATCATCTTGTTCCAGCAACAACACCACTTGGTATTTCAGCATTCTGCTAGAGGATAACCAGTGCCCCCCTTTCCGTTTTAGCACAACAGTTATCATATGGGAAATGTACAGTAATCCTTTCTCCTCAGGCGAACTTACGAGCTTCCTGGATCAGTAGCACAGTTGCACCGTTGACGTTTTTTCTTTTTTGGAGGAACCTCTGCCCTCCGGGATCCCCAGTGATTCCTTCCAGACGTCTCCTAGAGTCTTTAGGCCTTTTCTTATAAGGACCGGAGATCCCAGGTAGCAGCCCCAGACTTGTCTAATGAGGCTACCCAAGATGATTCTTCTCTTTTGCAGGAAGCTCTCTTCTCCGGGATCGACCCAAGACTCCTCCCAGGCGTCATCCCAGAACGTTTTGACCTCTGCGTTCGGGACCGGAGATCCCAGCTACCTGCCCCAGACTCCTCCAAGTAAGTAGCTCGAGACATTTTTGTTCTCCTGTAGAGAAATCTCTCAACTCCGACAGGCACCTGAGACTCCTCCCAGGCATCTCCCACAGTCTTCTGTCCTCTGCTTTACCTACCTTAGGGGTCAGGGTGAAGCCCCAGACTCCTCCAAGGAAGCTACCGTTGAGGTTTTTTTCTTTTTTTGGAGGAGCCTCTGCCCTCCGGGATTCCCTGTGATTCCTTCCAGACGTCTCCTAGCGTCTTTTGGCCTTTTCTTATAAGGGCCGGAGATCCCAGGTAGCAGCCGCAGACTTGACTAATGAGGCTACCCTAGATGATTCTTCTCTTTTGCAGGAAGCTCTCTTCTCCGGGATCGACCCAAGTCTCCTCCCAGGCGTCATCCCAGAATGTTTTGACCTCTGTGTTCGGGACCGGAGATCCCAGCTACCTGCCCCAGACTCCTCCAAGTAAATAGCTCGAGACATTTTTCTTCTCCTGTAGAGAAATCTCTCAACTCCGACAGCCACCTGAGACTCCTCCCAGGCATCTCCCACAGTCTTCTGTCCTCTGCTTTACCTACCTAAGGGGTCAGGTAGAAGCCCCAGACTCCTCCAAGGAAGCTACCGTTGAGGTTTTTTTCTTTTTTGGAGGATCCTCTGCCCTCCGGGATCCCCTGTGATTCCTTCCAGACGTCTCCTAGCGTCTTTTGGCCTTTTCTTATAAGGACCGGAGATCCCAGGTAGCAGCCCCAGACTTGTCTAATGAGGCTACCCTAGATGATTCTTCTCTTTTGCAGGAAGCTCTCTTCTCCGGGATCGACCCAAGACTCCTCCCAGGCGTCATCCCAGAACGTTTTGACCTCTGCGTTCGGGACCGGAGATCCCAGCTACCTGCCCCAGACTCCTCCAAGTAAGTAGCTCGAGACATTTTTGTTCTCCTGTAGAGAAATCTCTCAACTCCGACAGGCACCTGAGACTCCTCCCAGGCATCTCCCACAGTCTTCTGTCCTCTGCTTTACCTACCTAAGGGGTCAGGTAGAAGCCCCAGACTCCTCCAAGGAAGCTACCGTTGAGGTTTTTTTCTTTTTTGGAGGAACCTCTGCCCTCCGGGATTCCCTGTGATTCCTTCCAGACGTCTCCTAGCGTCTTTTGGCCTTTTCTTATAAGGGCCGGAGATCCCAGGTAGCAGCCCCAGACTTGACTAACGAGGCTACCCTAGATGATTCTTCTCTTTTGCAGGAAGCTCTCTTCTCCGGGATCGACCCAAGACTCCTCCCAGGCGTCATCCCAGAACGTTTTGACCTCTGCGTTCGGGACCGGAGATCCCAGCTACCTGCCCCAGACTCCTCCAAGTAAGTAGCTCGAGACATTTTTGTTCTCCTGTAGAGAAATCTCTCAACTCCGACAGGCACCTGAGACTCCTCCCAGGCATCTCCCACAGTCTTCTGTCCTCTGCTTTACCTACCTAAGGGGTCAGGTAGAAGCCCCAGACTCCTCCAAGGAAGCTACCGTTGACGTTTTTTCTTGTTTTCAAGGAGCCTCTGCCCTCCGGGATTCCCTGTGATTCCTTCCAGACGTCTCCTAGCGTCTTTTGGCCTTTTCTTATAAGGACCGGAGATCCCAGGTAGCAGCCCCAGACTTGTCTAATGAGGCTACCCTAGATGATTCTTCTCTTTTGCAGGAAGCTCTCTTGTCCGGGATCGAACCAAGACTCCTCCCAGGCGTCATCCCAGAATGTTTTGACCTCTGTGTTCGGGACCGGAGATCCCATCTACCTGCCCCAGACTCCTCCAAGTAAGTAGATCGAGACATTTTTCTTCTCCTGTAGAGAAATCTCTCAACTCCGACAGGCACCTGAGACTCCTCCCAGGCATCTCCCAAAGTCTTCTGTCCTCTGCTTTACCTACCTTAGGGGTCAGGGTGAAGCCCCAGACTCCTCCAAGGAAGCTACCGTTGAGGTTTTTCTCTTTTTTTGGAGGAGCCTCTGACCTCCGGGATTCCCTGTGATTCCTTCCAGACGTCTCCTAGCGTCTTTTGGCCTTTTCTTATAAGGACCGGAGATCACAGATAGCAGCCCCAGACTTGTCTGATGAGGCTACCCTAGATGATTCTTCTCTTTTGCAGGAAGCTCTCTTCTCCGGGATCGACCCAAGACTCCTCCCAGGCGTCATCCCAGAACGTTTTGACCTCTGCGTTCGGGACCGGAGATCCCAGCTACCTGCCCCAGACTCCTCCAAGTAAGTAGCTCGAGACATTTTTGTTCTCCTGTAGAGAAATCTCTCAACTCCGACAGGCACCTGAGACTCCTCCCAGGCATCTCCCACAGTCTTCTGTCCTCTGCTTTACCTACCTAAGGGGTCAGGTAGAAGCCCCAGACTCCTCCAAGGAAGCTACCGTTGACGTTTTTTCTTTTTTGGAGGAAACTCTGCCCTCCGGGATCCCCTGTGATTCCTTCCAGACGTCTCCTAGCGTCTTTTGGCCTTTTCTTATAAGGACCGGAGATCCCAGGTAGCAGCCCCAGACTTGACTAACGAGGCTACGGTAGGTGATTCTCCTCTTTTGCAGGAAGCTCTCTTCTCCGGGATCGACCCAAGACTCCTCCCAGGCGTCATCCCAGAACGTTTTGACCTCTGCGTTCGGGACCGGAGATCCCAGCTACCTGCCCCAGACTCCTCCAAGTAAGTAGCTCGAGACATTTTTGTTCTCCTGTAGAGAAATCTCTCAACTCCAACAGGCACCTGAGACTCCTCCCAGGCATCTCCCACAGTCTTCTGTCCTCTGCTTTACCTACCTAAGGGGTCAGGTAGAAGCCCCAGACTCCTCCAAGGAAGCTACTGTTTAGGTTTTTTTCTTTTTTTGGAGGAGCCTCTGCCCTCCGGGATCCCCTGTGATTCCTTCCAGACGTCTCCTAGAGTCTTTTGGCTTTTTCTTATAAGGGCCGGAGTTCCCAGGTAGCAGCTCCAGACTTGACTAATGAGGCTACCCGAGATGATTCTTTTCTTTTGCAGGAAGCTCTCTTCTCCGGGATCGACCCAAGACTCCTCCCAGGCGTCATCCCAGAATGTTTTGACCTCTGCGTTCAGGACTGGAGATCCCAGCTACCTGCCCCAGACTCCTCCAAGTAAGTAGCTCGAGACATTTTTGTTCTCCTGTAGAGAAATCTCTCAACTCCGACAGGCACCTGAGACTCCTCCCAGGCATCTCCCACAGTCTTCTGTCCTCTGATTTACCTACCTTAGGGGTCAGGGTGAAGCCCCAGACTCCTCCAAGGAAGCTACCGTTGAGGTTTTCTTTTTTTTTCGAGGAGCCTCTGCCCTCCGGGATTCCCTGTGATTCCTTCCAGACGTCTCCTAGCGTCTTTTGGCCTTTTCTTATAAGGACCGGAGATCCCAGGTAGCAGCCCCAGACTTGACTAATGAGGCTACCCGAGATGATTCTTTTCTTTTGCAGGAAGCTCTCTTCTCCGGGATCGACCCAAGACTCCTCCCAGGCGTCATCCCAGAACGTTTCGACCTCTGCGTTCGGGACCGGAGATCCCAGCTACCTGCCCCAGACTCCTCCAAGTAAGTAGCTCGAGACATTTTTGTTCTCCTGTAGAGAAATCTCTCAGCTCTGACAGCCACCTGAGACTCCTCCCAGGCATCTCCCACAGTCTTCTGTCCTCTGCTTTACCTACCTAAGGGGTCAGGTAGAAGCCCCAGACTCCTCCAAGGAAGCTACCGTTGAGGTTTTTTTTCTTTTTTGGAGGATCCTCTGCCCTCCGGGATCCCCTGTGATTCCTTCCAGACGTCTCCTAGCGTCTTTTGGCCTTTTCTTATAAGGACCGGAGATCACAGATAGCAGCCCCAGACTTGTCTAATGAGGCTACCCTAGATGATTCTTTTCTTTTGCAGGAAGCTCTCTTCTCCGGGATCGACCCAAGACTCCTCCCAGGCGTCATCCCAGAACGTTTTGACCTCTGCGTTCGGGACCGGAGATCCCAGCTACCTGCCCCAGACTCCTCCAAGTAAGTAGCTCGAGACATTTTTGTTCTCCTGTAGAGAAATCTCTCAACTCCGACAGGCACCTGAGACTCCTCCCAGGCATCTCCCACAGTCTTCTGTCCTCTGCTTTACCTACCTAAGGGGTCAGGTAGAAGCCCCAGACTCCTCCAAGGAAGCTACCGTTGAGGTTTTTTTCTTTTTTGGAGGATCCTCTGCCCTCCGGGATCCCCTGTGATTCCTTCCAGACGTCTCCTAGCGTCTTTTGGCCTTTTCTTATAAGGACCGGAGATCCCAGGTAGCAGCCCCAGACTTGACCAATGAGGCTACCCTATATGATTCTTCTCTTTTGCAGGAAGCTCTCTTCTCCGGGATCGACCCAAGACTCCAAGACAAGCAGGTGAAGGAAGCCTTGCTGAAGCTTCAGAGAAGGAAGAGGGTCTTTCATTCCGTCTAGCTGGCGCTCTAGGCTTTCACCTGTCTCCTGTCTTTCTGCTCTTTCTTCTTGAGCTCTTGCAGTATTTCTCACGGAATGTTAAGTGGTTAAAAGTGTCCTGGTTTCAGCTTGGATAGAGTTAACTGTCTTCCTAGTAGCTGGTACAGTGCTATGTTTTGAGTTCAGTATGCAAAGAACCTTGATAACACTGATGTTTGCAGTTGTTGCCGAGGAGTGTTTAGATAAAGTCAAGGATTTTTCAGCTTCTCATGCCCAGCCAGCGAGAAAGCTGGAGGGGCAGAAGAAGTTGGCACAGGGGACAGCCAGGGCACCTGACCCATACTGGCCAACAGGGTATTCCATACCATGCGACATCCCATCTAGTATAGGAACTGGGGAGTGGGGGGGGAATCGCTGCTCGGGGACTAGCTGGGTGTGAATGGTGGGTGGTGAGCGATTGCACTGCGCATCATTTGTACATTCCGATCCTTTTATTATTGCTGTTGTCATTTTATTAGTATTATCATTATTAGTTTCTTCCTTTCTGTTCTATTAAACCGTGCTTATCTCAACCCACGAGTTTTACTTCTTTTTCCAGATTTTCTCCCCCATCCCACTGGGTGGGGGGGGAGTGAGTGAGCGGCTGGGTGGTGCATAGTTGCTGGCTGGGGTTAAACCATGATTGTAGGGATTGGCGCTCGGAAGATCTCGCGATGTACGGAAAGAGAAGGGTTAAGGGAGGCGGGATGACCGACAGACAGTATATAAGGGCGTGACGCAGTTGAATAAACGCCATTTGCAGCATCCTCATATTGGTGTCAGTGCTCTGTGGCCCAGGGTATGGTGGACCCTGTGCCGAGTCCCACGGGGTGATCAGACGAATGTCTACAAGTGGTGACCCTGACGTGATTGGACATCGGCGGATTACGCGGGGCATAATCGAAGGCCTGGCCAGGCATGGAAGGAGTCCTGAAGGTGTTGGACTCATGCTCTAGAGAGGTAAAAATCCCTATGGGACAAAAAGAAGCGAAAGCTTGCCTAGAGCGGCTCCTGAAAGAGGAAGCGATAGAGCGCCCGGGGGACATATTGTCTCCTGAGTGCTGGCCGAAATGCACCGCGGCTTTAGCGGAACGGGCTATGGTGACGCAGCATGGTCCGGAGTTAAAGACGTGGGGGCGGATTGGGGCGATTTTCAGGAAAGTGCGGGAGGAGGGCTTAACATGGAAGGAAGCAAAGAGATTGATGCACGCGCAGGCGGAGCGGGGCGTGCAGGCGGATGGGGAGGCGCGGACAGAAGGGCTGACGGAGGTAGCGGAGCAGACGCCTCTGGTGCTCCCAGTGCAGCCGTCGGCACCGGCCGAACCACCGGGATACCCTTGGGAGGAGTTTGAACGGGAGCGTGAACGGGCGAGAGAGGAGGAGCGGGAGAAAGAGCGACAGTTAATTCAGGAGGCAGAGGAACCCGTGGCTGAGCAAAGGAGACGGGAGAAGGAGAGGCAGAGACTAGAGGAGGCGGAGAGGGCTGTGATGAAGGGATCAGAAAAGGAGCAGGTAGAGGAGGGAGCGGTTCCCCTGTATGATCCGGAGGATTGGGTGCCGGGACGTGTTTTGCGAACCGCGCCACAAGCTCACCCTAAGATGGCGCCGACATCCGCTTTCTCCCCGGATGTCTCTCCGGAGGTCGGGAGAGGCGGAGCACGGCCAAAGGAAGGAGGAAGGAAAGTCAGGACACCCCCTCTTACGCGCGTAGCGGAAGAGGAAGAGAGTGGGCCGGACTCAATCGGGGGGTCGGCTCAACGGTTAGAGGAGGCGTGGCAACTGGTGGGCGGAAACCGCTGTCGTCCGCCGCACGCAGCGATAAAACAAAAGGCTATCTCCGGCTGTAAGGCGCAGTCGGCAGCAGCCAGTGAAAAGGCAACGCCTATGCCTTTAATACCTGCGCCCGACCCAGCTACAGATCCGCTGCAGATGTTGCAGCGAGTAGTAGAGGAGATACAGGAGCAGGTGAAGCAACAGCGGCAGCTGCTACAAGCAGCTGGGGAACAGAAAGGAGTTCCCGATTCACCGAAGGTCACGTTGCCAGACTGGAAAATTGTAGCAAAGGAATGTGTTATGGACGGCATACGTTTTGAAGGACCCCCTTTAGTTTGCCCAGTCCGAGCTGGTCCAGGTGGTGTAGGGGTGGAGTGGTCTCCGTTAGATAGCAAGCTTTTGCAACAAGTGAAGAAGACCGTGGATGATTACGGCTTAGGACATCCTATGACAGGCTCTTTTTTAGATGTGGTTTTTTCAGGTTCACTGACTCCCTGGGATTCGCGACAGTTTTGCAGTATGATTTTGACTCACACCTTTTTCTTGATTTAGAAAGAAGCTTGGACAAACAGATTACAAGCAGCACTAGTTGAGACCCAACAAGAAAGACCCAGAAACAGGAAAGTGGGAAGGTGGGAGGCGCTTGGTGACACAGGGAAGAGGGTATGCTGCAGTACAATCATCAGAGCACCCAGACTCACGTGTGCGCTGGGTGCCGTCACGGTGGTTGAAACCAGACCTCAGTCAATAACGATTTGTTGTGAGTTATTTTGCAGGATGCCGTTCAGAAGATCATCTGAGTACCTGCACTGTGGTCGTTGTGACCCTTGGGTGCTTGTCAAGTATGACCGCTGTGGACAACAACTCTGGAGACGCACCAACCGAGCATCAAAATGGTGTGACCGATGTTTTGAACACCGCAGATCCACTTTACAGCAACCGCTGTGTGTACCCCATAAGCAGGGGACTATGATATGCTTTTAGACAAAGCCAATCAATTACAGGAGGCAGGTGACAGTGGCTTGACAATCTCCTCTCGTCGACCTGGCAATGGCTCCTGTCTTTGATTGACTGAAAAACGTTGACCCTATTTGGAATCCTTTTGGTGGTGGTTATTATGGTTTGTTGTGGGATACCAGCACTGACTGTTTGCGTGCGGAAACTCTTTATACAGAGCGCGGGTACCCACCAGTACACGAATTACCATGAGGTGGTGGGATCACTTATAGCTGTAACGCCAGTTTGTACCGTCGGTCATCCGCCATAGTGAGGGGGGACTTGTAGGGATTGGCGCTCGGAAGATCTCGCGATGTACGGAAAGAGAAGGGTTAAGGGAGGCGGGATGACCGACAGACAGTATATAAGGGCGTGACGCAGTTGAATAAACGCCATTTGCAGCATCCTCATATTGGTGTCAGTGCTCTGTGGCCCAGGGTATGGTGGACCCTGTGCCGAGTCCCACGGGGTGATCAGACGAATGTCTACACATGATAGAGACAGAGTCACAGCAGCACAGAATGGATGCTGAAAGAGACCTCTAGAGATCATCCAGCCCACCTCGGCTGCTCGAGCAGGGCCAGCTGCAGCAGGCTGTGAGTCTGCTTCTCGAAGGTTCTATTGGCTGCGTTGCTCCCAGGTTGTGGAGCTCGCATGGGAAATGGGCAATGAAGAGGTATGAAGTTTCCAGGCACTTTCTGGCCGGTGCAGTGATTTTTTCTACTCTTAAAAACTCAGTTGGGCTCAGCACAGCAAGGAGCCACAGCAAGGTCTTCAGTGCCTGCACTGGAAACTCTGCGTATACTCCGGCCAGGGAGCACCGCAGACACCCTTCCCTCCACAGGCCCCCAGTTTCCAAGAGAGCCCATGCCTCCAGCGGGTCCCAAGCGCCCTACCCAGGCAGGAGCACGGCACAGACCAGTGCGTTTAAAGCTTCTCCCGGAGGAGCCCGTGCAGCCCGAGTCGTTGAAGAGGGCGGTAGCTGGGAGCCTTGTGGAGGATGTCCTGAGGAGGTGTGTGGCTCCAGGGCCACAGAGCCCCCAGGCAGCTCCCCCAGGCAGAGAATAAAGAGTTTGCTCCCAAGGGCTTGCTTGTGCCTACATTTATTGATGCCAGGCCATACTGTGTCTGGGTGTTTTCCCTGCAAAGTTTTCCCTCGTCTTCCTCCCTCCTACAGCCTCGGTCAGGCCAAGACCCAGTTCTACAGGGAATCTTAAGTAGGGACGAGAAAAGGAGTCAATGTTTCTGCCTTGTTTAGAAAGCTTTGTGGCTGGGCTATTGGAGGGGCTGGTCCAGCTCTGTAAAGCTGTACTCATGCC
The DNA here is from genome assembly GCF_929443795.1 of Astur gentilis. NCBI lineage: Eukaryota > Metazoa > Chordata > Aves > Accipitriformes > Accipitridae > Astur > Astur gentilis. Next base: position 24,703 of record NW_026061070.1, read on the forward strand.
TTCTGTGAGTCCCATAGGTGGGCGCTGTTGAAGGCTGCGCCTTGTTCTGTGCGTTTATTCTCTCGTCCCCTCACGACCTCCTGATGGGCCTTGGGGTTCCTACCCAGGCCCGTTGGTGGTCCTGTGTCGCGGTAGAGACGGACACGACAAGTAACAGATCATGCAAAATGGCTCCTTTATTGTTCTAACACACCTTTTTATCCCCTACTTCAGAGTATGTGTTAGTAGATGATTGGTTTAGTTAGTAACGGTTCTTCTTATCGCTATCTTGTTTTTGTACCGCTCTTCTCGGATCTTCCCAGACTTTCAAGGATACACTACAAGCTGCTCAAGGTCGCGCTGTTCTCGAACTGTCAGGCATTTTGTAGACCTGTTGCATCCCCCGACAGTCCTGTCTGTGTCGCAACAAGGGACTGGCCTTCAAAATGAGGCTTTGGGCCCTAAGAGAAGGGTTTGGAGCATAAAAATGAGGGTTTGGAAACTCAGGATGTGGCTTGGACCCTGAAAACGACTGGCTGGATCCTAAAAATGAGGCTTTGGAGACTGAAAATGGGAGTTCGGCAACTAAAAAAGTGGCCTTGGGCTCTAAAAAGGAGACTTTGCCAACTGCAAGGGAGCCCGTGGACCCTCAAAATGGGGGTTTGGAGCCTGAAATGGGGCTCTGGAAGCCAAACCTAAGACTTTGGGAAGGGAAAACGAGGCTTTCTGCCCTGTAAGTGTAACTTTGGAGCCTAAAAGCGTGGCTTTGTGCCTTAAAGCTGAGGGTTTAAACCCTCCAAGTGAAACTGCGGGCCCTAAAGAACAGCTATAGGTCATAAAAGGCCAAATGGTTTGGACCAGAACAATGAGGAGTTTGGCCCTCCGGATGAGGCTTTGGGCACTAAAAATGGTGGGGGAGATGCTACATGTGACCCTTTGGGCTCTGCAAAGGAGGGGAACCTATTGGTGTCGATAGGGCCCCAAGACACGAGGCTTTGGTCCCAAAGAGAGGGCTTGGGTCACTCCAGGGGAGGCCCTCAGCTGTTAAAAGAGGCCTTTGGACCCTCCAATGGAGAGTTTGGGCCCTAAGAGTGGGGCTTTGGAAATGAAACTGAGGCTTTGAACCCTGCATTAGGTTTTGTGCCTTCAAGGGATGCTTCAGTACCAAAAACGAGGGCTTTGCGCCCTAGAAATGGGTCTTTGGAAGCTCCAAATGAGGGGTTGTGCGTTAAACAAGAGATGCCTTGCACCCCAGATGAGGAGCTTGGCCTCTAAAATGAGGCTTTGGGCCCTCCAATTGAATATTTGGACCCTCAAAATGAGGCCTTGGGCTCTCCCTAGTTGCAGACTGGATCCTAAAAATGAGCCTATGGTCCCTGGAAAGGAGGCTCTCTTCCCTGAAGAGGAGGCTTTGGAAGGTAAAGAATGAGGCTTGGGGCTCTAACGGTGGGGTTTGTGCTGTAAAAGGAAGGTTTGGACCTTACAAATGGGTATTTGGGCCCCTGCAATGAGGCTTCAGGACCCTAAAAATGAAGGGGTGGATTGTGGAAACGATTCTTTGGACCCCGAAAATGAGGCATTGGGCCCTAAAACTGAGGTTCGGAGCCTCAAAATTTGAGTTTAGAAACAAGGTTGTGGAGCCTGAAATGGGGCTCTGGAGTTTATAAATAAAGCTTTGGACCATCAAAATGAGGATTTGTTCACAAAAAAGAAGGGTTGGGACGCGAAAAGGAGTATTTGGACAGTCGAAACAAGGCTTTGGGACAGAAAAATGTGTACTTGGGCCTTATAAACGAAGCTGTGTACTCTAAAAAGTGGCCTTCAGTCCTAAAGCGTTCAGTCTTCTATTGGGATGCTCCCTGTGGGACAGGAGGACAATTGCTTTGAGCTGCCTCTATTTCAGGAAGGATTACCTACATTTGCCTTCCATCTGAAATACTGCTTAGTGCAACTTGTTGGGTTGTTTGTTTTTTTTAAAATTGGGGAAGTGTGTGTGAACAGCTGAGTGCTAGTATACAGTGAATTACCTTCCCCTGCTGAGAGTAAATGGGTTTAGGAATAAAAATACCCGTTTTGTATTACAAAAATTGGTTCCCTTGAAGATGCAAGTGCTAACTGATGGACTCCTGGCTGACAAAATCTCTTCCCAGCTTGCTTAAACATTAAACAGCCTTCACAGTGGCGTTCAGATGATCTCGTGTGATTTCTTGCAATTAATCATGGTTGACTGAAGCGTACCACTAAAGCATAGTAATGTGTTTTGGTTGTTAAAAAGTAGGAGGAGAAGTTCATGGAGACATCTTCTGTGTCGGGTTTCAATGAGTTCAAGCTATTGTTGTGTCCGGTTGAGAGTTTCTGATGTTATTTTTCCCTCTTTCGGAGGGAGGTGAACATGCCCATCTCGCCCTCCAGGAGCAAGGATGCCATGTCCGAGTTCAAGCCCATGCCACCCTCAAAGCTTGCGTCCTGGAGTTGAGCGTGGAGGGGCATCACCCCACGAAGGTTTGGTGTGTTGTAGCAGTCGGTGCTGTGAGGTCTGGCGGGTGGGTGGCAGTGGGGTGGAAGCAGCTGTTGGGGGTTCCGTCATTTGCATAGCCCAGCCCCCCCCGCATGCTTCAGAATGTTGGGGTCCCTGTGGCAGTTTTTGAATGGTCCCTCCCAGTTGGGTCAACGGACCCAGCGCAGCCAGAAGATCCCGTTGGAGCTCCTCTCTCTGGCATAAATCCCTCGGCGTTTGGGCTTGAGAATAGGTAAAGTTGGAATCTGCAGATCTCCTTAGGTGACCTTCAGGAGCTGTGGGCTGTGGGTGGGGACTGGCTCTCTGTCTCTGGTCCAGCGACTGGTGTCATTGCTCATAGGAAGAGCTTTACCAGGCGACTCTGCCGTTTCCCTTCTTCTGGGGGTTACGGGAGCCATTTTGGAGGTGAGGGAGATGTGAATTCCCGGTCTTGAGCCAACCTGGATGGAGCAGAGGTGGACTGTGATTTGTCTGACCTCAACAGTGTATCTGTAACGCAGTTGCAATCGTCTCTGCCTGCACAACTGGCATGAGGTCCTGTTTTATTTTAAAGGAGATGTAGTGAATAAAATCAGTGAATCTAATGGGCGGTCTTTCTGACCAAATATATAAATGTTTATTTAGGATAAGATAAACGGTCCCTTGAAGCACTGGTTACACGGACTTAACTCTGTGTTGCCTAAAAATGGGACCAAGTTTGGCTCGGCCGTGGGCGTCTACATTAGAGACATCCACGTTTAGTCAGATGAATCACACCCCAGTCTCCTGTGTTCCTCATCAGGTCTCTGGCAACTCTGCTGTTAGCCCTTACTGAAGCCAAGTACAGTCTCTCATTGATTGATAGATTGATTTTAACAGAAAGGAAAGTCAGTCTTAGACATTTGGTTGCGGAAGAAAGTTTGTGTTTGAAGATCGTGCTTGGATCTTTGAGTAGGTCTAATTAGATGCCTTTTCCTCTTTGCTTCATCCCTGATAAGCTTAGGCACTCTCTGTTTGTCCTGTTTCGGAGGACCACTGCCCAAGGCGCGTAGCATTGCCCAGGGAGATGCTGCATCTCATTTTGCACTGTGAGTCTTGTTAAGTCATCAGGAATGAAGTACTTTTAGGAGATAAGCTAACTAAATTGCACTCAAGTGAAAAAAGTGCTCTATAACTCCCGAGAAATAATACTGGATTATAATGAAAATAGAAGTATTTTGAGCAAAAGATGCTTAAAAAGTTAGGTAAAAATGAAGAGCACGGTGCAATTTTTTTAGTTTGGGTTTTTATACATTTTTGATTTAAAGTTTGAATGTAAACAAATCTGGTTGACTTGATGTGGAAAAGATGTTCAAATTGACAAGTATTTCTTTCAAACAAGAATAAGCAAAGTAGCAGCTAGAGAGAGTGTTTTGGCTTTAAAGTGTTTTGTAATTGTGAACCCAAATCTCCAGGCTGCTGGGCAGGGTGAGACCTGTGCCAGCCAATTCATCTTTTAGCTCCAAGTGCCTTTTGATAGAGATGCAGGTCTCCTGGGGATTGTGGGGACGTGCTCCTGCATCTGGAAAAGATGGCTGAGTTCCTGGTGTAAGAAGGGCACTGGGGTTTAGAGGTCAGAGCTGAGGCAGGTATGGAAGATGGCAATAGCTGTGATCATTAGTGCAAAAAAATTATTTTTGTATATTCAAGCAGGTTTTTTTCTCTCCTCTGCTAATCCAGTGTGGAATATGAGCCAATAAAGAGAAACCGACGCTGTACACGCTGGACCCACTTAAGTATTTGTTTTAAAATAGGTGTGAGGTCAAGCTAGAACGTGCTTTGCAATTGGTGTATTTACTGCAGCAAATTTTCTGCTCTTCCTGGCCGTCTTCTGTGGTTTTCAGCCTGCTTCACCTCCACAGAAAGAGATACCGTGCGTATGAAAGAGCCCGTTATGCGTCTTCCCTTAGGAGATATTTTTTTGTGCTCTGCTCTTGAGTTACGATCTGAATTATTTATGCCAACATTTCAAATAGCTTTTGGATTCCCTGGTTAAAGTATTCTGAACCTACCCCAGCTACATGTTACAATGCACAAGTCCCACGAACCATCAGTTTTTATTTCATGTCATTTGTCATGAAGTAACACACATTGCAGCCAGAATGCTGTGTTGCTGTTCCATGGTTTTTTTTACAGTAGTTTTCCAGCTGTATTCCTCGTCCCCATGATAAAGAGTGTTGCCAGTATTTCTTTTTATCTTAGAATACACATGGTAAGGATGGTTGCTGGATGTCTCATCCTTTTTAAGGCTGTGAAGGCATGCTCTGACAAGGCCTTTTCCCAGACCCAGGTATTCAGGGATGCAAGGTGTGCCTATCCCCATCAGCTCTGTGAAGGATGTAAGAGAGATTGTGCGCCTGAAGGTTGAATGATGCTTCTGTGTTAGAAGCTGAATTTCCACAAGCAAAAAAACAGCTTCCCCGACTCTTTAAGCTGTGTGTCCTTTCAATGCTGCAAAAATGTAAATAATGATCCTTGCGTACATCTTTCTCAATTAAATGTACAGTGGATGTCTTCTTGTTCAGCTAGTCTGGAGCTTAAAAAGCAGCTTAAAAATACTGGACAGGGTAATTTTTGGTGGACATGGCCAGAGCCTGCTTGGAAGAAAATTGGATTGGTTACACCAGTCTTTATGTGAGGCCCAAAGAGAGCCTAAGGTTTTGAGTGCCCTAGAATGCTCTTTTCAAGTAGGTTAACAGGCACATATACACCCTGTAATGACGTAAGGACTCCCCAGAACATCTTCAGGACAGCTATATTTTATGCAAGCCCCTGTTTTCATGCAACCTCAGCTAGCGTTGTGCTGCTCTTTGCAGGGTCGGGTGAGCGGTGTTGTCTTTGGCTGTGTGGGCTTAAATGTGTTTCTAATGTGCGTGTCAAATAATTGCCTGTTAAACAGACTGCCAGTGTGGCTGAAGCCAGTGCTTCCGAAGAAGGTGAAATAAAAGCTTTGAAGATAGGGTCCTGCTGCGAATACGATCCAGTCAAGTAAGTGTTGATTGTGTCCCATCTGATCTTTGCAGATCGTGGAAAAATTGCAGAGATGTTTGTTTTAACGAGAGAGACACATGCCTACCTCTTTGGTTTTCTCCCCCAAACCATTTAGTTACCTGAAGAAACCCTTGGGTCCGCTCCGCCTTCATCTACTTGCTTTCACTGCGGAAAACGTGGCCACTACATAAAGAACTGCCCGACAAATGGGGTAAGATTGTGGGGGACTTGTGGTGTTACTTAGTTTTTAATTGTTTTGCCTTGGCAGTTACGTAACAAATACATGAATCCTCATATTAAGAATTGTTTCTGTTGGGGTGAAATGCAGAGGTTGTATGGCAATGTTGCAAAGGCCTTCAAAATTCCAGGGGAAGCTGGAATTAGAAGTGTGAAATTTTCTTTTTCCTAGGTCGTAGACATTCAATATATCCATAGGTCTTTCTGGGTGAACACTCGTGCATGTTTTTATATCTTTCAGTATTAGTGGAAATGTTTCTGTTTTCCACTCTTCTTAATGGCAGTTCACAGTTTTTATTATTTTGTACAAAACCAAGACATTTCTCTCTGCCCCATCTATTGAATATTTGCGTGTTTTAATTGCACTAAGTCCCTGGTTGAGTATTGATGCCATTTAACCGTAGTCACTGAAAGCTCATTTTGCTTCTGTTTTATGTTTCAAAGGCTTCTTGCCAAGTCTAACAGATGGCTGTTGGACTGAGATTTCCTCCCCCTCTGACTTTTCTGAAATCCCATGTGTGAAACAGGCTGAAGTTTTCCTGTTGCTATACAGTGAGAAAATACTGCCGTGTGCTGACAGGAGTGGCTCTTTTAAAATGACCGTGGTAGCACTTCTGGTTTTCCGTCCTGGATCTCCTTTTGTAGAAGCTGTAACATCGACTTCTTGCTTTTATAAAATGTAATTGCTCGGAGACTAACGTTATGCTGAGCCTGCAATTTACATGCATCCTCTGGCAAAGGAGAGGTGGGATTCATTTCACCTGCTTTCTAGCTGTGAAAAGGTTAATTTTCTAGTCTGAGCTTCTTTCTTAGTTGCTCCAATGAATGGGAGAGTTATGCAGAAGGAAGATTGTTCCTCCCTCCCTCTTCTAGTGTTGTGGCTATAGAAAAGTAGTTTAAACTAAGCGCCTACCTTTTAGGAGGCTCATGTGGAGCAAGAAGAATTCCATCTCTTCTCTTGCTTTGAGAAAATGCAGAGCTTGGAAAAGTTTTCCTCTACCCATCTTTAACTCGTTTCTTTTTCCTTCCCCACCCCTCCTCCAGGGAAGCTTATGCTAGAGGAAGGATGGAGAAGCCTCCCTTTTTACCAGAGGAGCCGTCGTCTTCTTCCTCCTCCTCCTCCTCCTCCTCTTCCTCCACCTCAGATGCTCCCGTTCCAGATGAGTTGTCATGTCTCATCTGTCAGGACATAATGACTGATGCAGCTGTTATTCCCTGCTGTGGCAACAGTTATTGTGACAAATGTAAGTGTTACGCCCGTGTTTGTTAATTCTAAACATCACATCTGATTTTCTGAAAGCAGAAAGAGGAGGGAACAAAATTACTTTGCTACCAGTTCTATTTTATGCTGAAGTATACCCTGGACAGGAAAGGGCTCTTCTGGTATCAAGGGCGAAAAAAGCCAGGAAGCCTTTTCCCCTTTTTAGGTATCTAGTTAAGTCTTCTTTACAAGCGGAAGGACGAGTATGAGGAGAGTGTCTAATTGTGCAGGGGATTACAGTATTAGACACTGAATGCTTTTAGTTGGTCCACAGCCCTTTGTCTCATACAAAATTATATAGCCGACTGGTGACTTACAGTGGTCTGCAACAAACGGATAGTTAGGCATTTAATCCACATTCTTCTCCACGGGAGAGTTGGTTAAAACCTTCAGAACTCGAACCTCCTAATGGTTTTTTGAACCTATTAATGAGGTTTTTTTGACACATGTTTTGTTCATTAACCTTGAGGTTGGGGACTTCTCGCTGTACTAGATAGTGGGGCAAAAGACTAGCTGCAACATCAAGACACAGCCTATGCTACATCTGCAGATGTTCCAATGGTGAAATACAAAACTGTATAGTTATTTGCTGCATACTAGAAATTTTTTACACTACTGAACATTTATAGCTTCATGCTCTCAGTTCAAGACTATATTCACCTATTAATCATAGACATGTCTTTATGATTGGTGAGAACCCCCAAAACTTCCTTAGTTTGGCTAAATACTGTTTTGATTATTCTAATTCTATGCAGGTATTAGAACAGCATTACTGGAATCGGAGGAACATATATGCCCAACGTGTCAGGAGACAGATGTTTCACCTGATGCTTTAATTCCCAACAAGTGCATACGCCAGGTAACATGATGACTTTTACATAAAGTGCTTGTAAGAAAAGGCTCTTTGTAAAAAGCGGAAAGGGAAGAAAATATTAATTTACATCTCCTTAAGCAAGGCGTAATTGAATAAGGCTAAATTGACTTTTCAAATGCACTGTTTGCTGCTGTCACAGAAGCTTACGACTCTTTAGAGATGATCTGGCAAATTCGGGTCCCGCTCTTACTGAACACGATTGCCTCGCTTTCACATTTGGCGTTAACGCTGAAGTACTTGAAATACAGGTCCTCTGAGCTACCAGTCATTAGTATCGGTGTTCAATGTGACGTGTTCATACATCTGTATGTTGGTTTCTTTGAGGATTGATGGCATTTACAGGAATACACGAGTAATTTTCCTCTGTGAAGGCTTCTGTTCGTATATCTGCTGAAGTTCCATCGTAGCTTCTTGTAAATGCTTTTCTGCCTCTAGGCTGTGAACAACTTCAAAAATGGAACTAGCTACACAAAAAAGCTCCATCAGCAGATTCAGCAGCAGCAGCAGCAGCAGCAGCAGCAGCCGCCACCGCCTCCACCAGCACCCATGACTGTTAGACCTCCCGCTGTTCTGGTGAGTGCCGCTGAACCATCTACATCTTCCTCTCTGTCAGTCAGCAGTTTGTTGGAAGAGAAGGTAAGCTTTATTTCAACATATGCAGTGATTCTTATATTGTAGTAGAGCTTCTTTTCCAACTGTCTGCGTTTATTCACAAGGGCTGTCGGCTTCCTGTGCGAAGACAAGCAGCATTAGCAAGTCGTCTGGGCCCCCAAGGACAGTCAATACCCACCACTGGTAAGGAACTGTAACTTTAGAATTCCTTTCAAAACATTATCTTCAGATAAACTGCATGGGATTTTTTGCTTTTTCCTCTCTCCACTCCAAAAGGTCATCCGGGGAGAGGCAGTACAATTGGCTCAGCAGGTGGCAGACCAGGCTGGGAACTGTAAGTATTATATAGAAATTCAATGTATTACTACTTGTAAGCTGTTAAACGAGGCCGTAGCACTTGACTTCTGCAACGGCTGATTCATAGTGAAGTACGTATGCACAGATAGTTGTGGAGAATACGAGTGGTCGTTAATTTTTCAATGGCCTAATTTGAACTGGCTTTAACAAAGGGGATCTGTGCTTGCAGTGAAATTATTTAAAATAAACCTCCAGTACCTGATTGAGAAGAGGACTCTGACAAAGGAAGTCTTTTTGAGGAAACCAGAATTACCTATCAAAATTAAATACAGTTAAAGGATCAAGTGGAAAGGCACCCTTTTGGTTCCTGGCTGAACAGGACTGTAGAAATTGATTTCCCAGTAGGAGTCAGCCTCCACATTCTTTTTTTCTAACAACTTAGTTGATGCTGATTGAGCAAATTCTTGGAAAAGTCAACACTGCTCTGTTATGACCATTTTGAATGTCTTCAATGTAGTCAGCCCAAATAGCCAAGCTGCTTTCTCTCAGTTGGCGAGAGAGGAGTCTGTTTTATCTGTGACTGCAGGGTCAGGTCAGTCCTTCCTTTTAGTATATATGTGTTCTAGATAGGTAGATTGTAAGGGTGCCCTGTGTTTATAAAATCTTAAGATAAATCAAAACAAACCCCAGGATCCATCCCACAGATTGTCTAAAATCTCCAATCGAGTAAGCAGGAGAATAACAAGTCGGGGACAAGAGCAGGCCAAATACATCATGGTGAGGCAACGACGTAGGAAGTGTACGTGGAAGAAGATGAAAGAAGTTTGGGAGAAGATGAGTTACTATCTGTGCAGTACTTTGCAGATCAGAAGTGTGAAGAAGTGTGGGCACATGCGAGATGGGAGTCTCTTTTAAGCCTGGGCAGCCTCCATCCACAGTCGCAAAGCTGAGTCTGAGGAGAGCAGACTGAGGGAAGTGTTGGGGGTGAGGATGTGGAAGGCAAGTAGGAGGGTCAAGAAATGAGTGTAGTCTCAAATGAACAGAGAGCAGGGAGAAAAAGGCTTCAGTTGAGAACAAGAAGTGCTTGCCACCACACTCCCGCTTCATTGGCTTTCCTTCTGTATTTGTTATGAAAATGGTATCATAAGAAGGAAAATACTCATTAGGAATATTTTGACTTATGAAGTGGAAGTTGACATACCCGTAAAGAAGACAAGGCAAATTAGGTCAGGGCCTAGTTACACTTGAAAGTAAACAGCCATTCTGACTGGGGAGAGTAGTTCATAGGACTACAGTCCTAATACCACCCCCCCACCCCCACCAGCTTTTTGGAAAACGCCTAGAAAAAAAAGTTTGAAAAATGAGCTCATAGAGAAGGGGGGTGGGGGAGCCCACTAGGTGACTAAAAGCTACGTCTGTAGTTGGACAAAGCTACTCTGCGAGAGAGAAATCCATCTTCCCTCAGTGGCAGAGTAAAGGCAACAATTAGAAATAAGGAGTTATAATAAGCTATCTTTTTAAAATCAAGTGTTGAGGCTGTCCTTTGAGCATTTCCTCATCCCATTCCAGCCAAAGTGGGTCAGATACCTTAATTAGTTCTAAGCGTCTCTTGACTAACGCAGCTAAGATTTGAAGCTGTCCATTTGTGAAGTAGGAAAATAGCCGGTTTGAATAATGCCATCATTAATCCCTGTAGCCTTAGGGTCTGGATATGGACTCTTTGACAAGCATGATGAGTTGTAGAGACCTTTTTAATGGGTGTCCCCCTTTTGCTACTAGTGTTTCTGTAGAGACCCTTGATCCATTAAGTACAGTTCTTACCTCCGGTGCCCCTCCTTTCTCTCTCCTGGTTTCAGCTGGTAATGCTCTGCCTGACTGGGCAGTGAGCTAGCGAAAGCAGATTTGAGCACCTTCTACAAGCAGAGCTTAACTTGTGCTGCTCTGCGTGCTGATGTACATCTCATGGATTTAGATTAAACCAGATGTATGTAGAGCTAAGCCTCTGAGCTATAAAAGTGGAACGCTGTGTTAAGAGCACAAGGCTCTGCTAGCAACATTAGCTGCAGATTGGTTGATGTTTTCCTTCATCCTCTTCCATAGACAAAACCAAGGTAATGCTGCATTTACTGCAACAACTCTGTTTAACAGACCACTTTGTCCCTGCTCTGCAATCAACTCTAATGTCCTTTCAGAATCAGTAGAAGCACAGCCAATACATTGAACTAAAAGAAGCCAGTGTTAAATTGTCTTGTTTAAGGTGATCGGAAAGCTGATGGGAATAACCTTAAGTCAAAAGTGCTGTGAAACTGAAATGGGTCCAAAAAAACTTGTGCTGTACATAGTGTCACCCTTAGTGGATTTCAAACCTTTTCATTTCCTGGCGATCAGTTCCAACTGTCTAGCGCAATGCAAATAAGCTGTCTTCAGATAGTAGCAACTTGGATCTTTTCTTATATCCACAAGTGTTTTTTAAAGAAGTTGCTTCTAAGTTAGGTCAAGTTATCTAAAAACCATAAGCAGGATCTTTCTTCCCTCATTTATATTAATGCTGGGCAAAAGGGCAGAAGCTGATTTGGAAACCTGTAAGTGGAAGGGTGTTTTGCAGTAAGGTGGTGGTTGTTGTTTTGTTGGGTTTTGTTTTTCTCTTTTGTGGAGTCTTCGGTATTTTATTTTCTCCCCCAGTACTCCTAGGCTGCAGAACCAGCCTCCAAGGCACTATGGAATGACTTCTGCAATTAGCTTGGCTCCTCCTACGGATAGAGATTCCATTCATACTCAGAAGCTGCTTGAAGCGATGAAAGCATTGGGGGTATTTGAAGAGGAGGAAGAACTGAATCACAGGTATAACAAGACTGTAAAATTTGTTAATGTCCTGGGGGTTTTTAGGGCAAACTTAACATGAGTTTTCTTTACAGGCTGGTCGTTCTTGGCAGACTGAATAACTTGGTCAAAGAATGGATTTCAGAACTTGGTGAGAGCCAGGTAAGGTTTTTTGATAGGTTCTTATCAAAACAGCTGAAGCCTTTTTGTTTCTTTCAAAGGCGATACTACTAGGATTTATGCTAAAGTTCAACGTTTAACTTCCTTCTTAAGTATCAAGGAGATCTGTAGTAAAAGCCATTGAAATAATGTATAAAAGATCCTTTAGACGAAGACCTTCAAGTCCTTGGGGCACTGAATAAGTTTGCGAAGTGGCTCTGTCAGTTGACTTGTAGCGGTTAACAAAGCTGAAACAAGACATTGTGGGGGGAGACAGATGGTAACAGGGCAGTAAACTTGCCCCAGACAGCCTACAGCACTCAATCTAGTTTGAAATTATTACTCTAGACTTGCCTTTGGTATGGCTCTTAGATGGTGTTCATTTATGTGGGTCTGCTGCAGGGAAGACTGATAATAGGTCTTTGTTTAAACTGATGAAGCGACTGCTACAGTACTCACCTTTTTTGTTGTTGTTGTTGTTTGTGAGTTGCCAGCACTCCCTTCAGAAAAACAGAATCAGTCTATTAGACTAACAGCTCAGTATGGGAGGGAGAAGACATTGTTTATGGAGGCTGCTGTAGTCTTTCTAAGTAACTTCTATGCTAGTTAAACTTGCACGTAGGTCAACGTGTATCTTCTGTTCTCCAGAAAACTCTTTCTCTTCTACCCACAGAATCTTCCCCCTTCAGTAGTAGCAAATGTTGGTGGCAAAATATTTACGTTTGGTTCTTACAGGCTTGGAGTACACACTAAAGGTAAACTTTTGGTGTCTGGTCATAGTTGTAATGTTTGAAAGTGTCTTCCAACAGTAACAGAACAAATGGCATCTCTTTGCAGGTGCTGACATAGACGTGGCTTGTGTTGCTCCTAGACATGTAGAAAGATCGGATTTCTTTCAGTCGTTCTTTGAAAAACTGAAACGTCAGGAGGAAATAAAAAACCTAAGAGTAAGCAAGCTCTCTCCTTGATAGATTGTGCAACTCCGACAATAAGAATATTCCTGTTAAAGACTCCTATTGGTAGTGATTGTCTTACAAACCAAAATTAAAAAGGGCCTTGTTTCTGAGCCCCTTCTAAAATGCTGTCTACGCAGCATGAAAGCGTGGAAGTCAAGCTTTTGGTTCCCTTCCCCAGTGACTGTATGTCCGATCCGAATCTCTGTGTCACTTCTCCCCTACCCATGGTTTGGGAATGAGTGGGCTATAGTATCAAAAAGCAAGGTTGTGCCTAGGAGCCTTGCGTTCATCCTAGCTGTAGTAAGGGGCTTGGCAAGAAAGTAACTGCATGCAGGTAGAGGAAGGGGCAGCCTGAGAGCTAAGGGAGTTGAATGTGATGTGGAAAGGTTTCTGTCAGTACCTTTGCCATGGTGTTCCTTGGGTGTACTTTAGGACCTCGAATTCATTCTTCTCTGGTCCTGTTCTTCTCTGGCTACTCAGCCCGAGACTTTGTAGAAGAGATGCACAGTCAGCTTTGCATAAAGTCAATAGGAGCTGTGCTGTGAATGTACAAAACTGCCTTGTAAAATGACCCTCCGGTGCATATGCTGTGTACTTTGCATATAGAACCGAACTCCTGAGAAGTGTTTCTCTCAGGCTGGTCTTCCTTGTGCAGACATTTTGAAAGACTTCACGTGCATAGCTAATGAGCCTTTGTTTAGGTGACCGAAGACAGGGTCAGTGGGCTGTGGCACAGTTCTGACGAGTGGGCTACAAAATTGAAAACTGTCCCATAAGGTAGCTGATAGCATCTCAGGCATGGTAGAAAATAAAAATACAGGAGGCTAGTGCGCGCTGCAAACGCGGACAGAATGTTCTCGATTTCTCTGGATGTTAACCAGGAGTAAGATAGCTACAGAAATCTCTTGCTTTTCTTCCTCACCACCAAGGTAAGTACCTTACAACCTCTGATACTGCTGGCTCATTGTGCACTGTTTGTTCATTACAATACGTGATCAGCCTCCGGATCTCTTGGCTAAATAACTTGTTAAAGCTAGTATTATACCGTCTTAGTGCTATACCGCTTGCAGCTTATGAACAATTCTTCTGGTTTGGAAGCAACTCAGTCTTTATACTGAGTAGTTAGCAGTGTAAATTCTGCATTTGATCGTAGTTCAGGAGAAACATTAAAGTAGCAAACCATGTTTTCTTACACAGTTATCCTCTCCTTTCCAGGCAGTTGAAGATGCATATGTACCAGTTGTCAAGTTTGAGTTTGATGGCGTTGAGGTAAGCATTTTTTGGTTTTTTTTTAAGTGAGTAAATTTTTTCTTGCTTTGGAATAGGATAACTTTTCCAGGGAGCTGTGACTGTGCTATTTTGGACCGCAAAGTATCCCAGGAGAAGACATTGCAGTAGAATGGGAGCTTATAGGAAAATAAGCCCCTAGGGAGCCTAGCAGGCATGGGAGCATCAGGGACATCTTTTTCTAGGCCTGTGCTGTAGACCAGGGTAGCCTGCTTGAATAGCATTTATCCCTAGGATCATGCAGAGTGGGAGCAGAGGCGGTGTCCTTGCTCAGTCTTCTTAGCTCTGCCAAGCTAGGTATCTACAGAGGGATGTGTACAGTGTAGTTCACTGTACGAATCGTGTGAGCAGACTAAATGTTTTGCTGCACATCCAAAATGAAGTGGTCATGGGACAAACAATCTGGAAAATGGAAAGTGAAAGTACTCATTTGACTCCCGCCTGGGTCTGTCAGCTGCAGGAATCCAGCTATCTTGAATACATCCTATACAATGAATCAAGACCTGCCTGCTGTAGTCCCTAAGCAAGTTACTGCTTGGTATCACTATCACAAAGAGATTTATTCAGTGACCTTTTTGTGGCCTTCATCTGGTACAGACTTTCACAGGATAATCTTCTTGCCTCAGACTGTACTAAAAAGCAGATACTTCAGGATCAAAAGGGCTTACTGCATAAAGGAAATGCTCTCTCCTTTGCTGAAGTATAGTTGAGGTGACTGAACTTAAGTCTTAATTCTGTGAATAATTTTAAGTTCCCTTTTAATTGAAACTCTAAGTCTAGAGTAATCTTTTCCAACTTAAAATGCCCTCTTCCTTTCCCTAGCTTAAAAAGAAAGGGGTGATGCAGTGAAGGCTTTGTAAATAAAATTGGGAACTTCTAGAAATTGTATTGAATCTTCTGGCAAATGAATCTCTTGGGAGATGTATCTATAGTCACATAATTCTAAATACAGATGTTAACCACTCTTTTTAGACTTGAGTAACTGTCCCCCACCAGTGTGCTCTTTGCAAACTGCGGGGCATTCTAACGGTTGGCACTTTTTCCCTCTTAAGATTGATCTCGTGTTTGCAAGACTGTCTGTGCCAATTGTTGCTGATAATCTTGATCTCAGAGACAACTCGTGTCTCAGAAGCCTGGATATAAGATGTATACGGAGCTTAAATGGTAAGCATATTTGCACATCTTTAACAAGAAAATGTTACTAAAGTTGGTATGGAATGCACGTTACACACCCCAAGTTTCTGTACAGGATGCAGAAACTGATCCCCTGTATACTTGAGATCTGAGGAGGTGGCGAGTGGGCTTAAATTCAGCTGTTTCAAGTTGTGTGTTTAGATAGACCTGTGTTTCATGTTTCTTCGATTGGGGGGGGTGTGGTGTTCCAGTTTGCTACAGAAACTGCTTCAGGTGAATAGGTAGAGCACTTGATAGAGAAGATTGTGTGGTAGTTCATTAAAAAAAAAAAGGATATTTAAAATACCTGAAGCCGAAGTTGCTCACTGTTTAACACTGACTGGTTTAATTGTTCCTGGCTGTCGAAAGAAACCTAGCTTTCGGAATCCTGTCGAAGGGCCTTATTGACAATTGTTGGCTGTAGTCTAAAGTATGAAAAAGCTGTTGAGGGTACCAGTTACCTGAGGTGATACGGAATGTGTAACCTCTAATTTGTTATGTTATGTGCCTGTAAGGTTATGTGTAACCTCTGATTTTTAAGGTAATACAAAGCAAGTAATGCAAACTTGTTTTCATAGACTTGCAGGAGAAACTGTAAGCTATTGATCCAGTACAGCACAGAACTGACTCGTACCTGTTACCAGGAAGTGCTGTACTTCAACTGTTTTTTCTTACAGGCTGCAGAGTTACTGACGAAATCCTGCACCTAGTGCCAAATAAAGAGAACTTCCGGCTCACGCTCCGTGCAATTAAACTATGGGCAAAACGTGAGTAATGTGATTGTTTGTGATCTTTAAACTTTCCAGAGGCACCTCGTGCTGAAAAAACAATGGCACTAGAAGTCCTTCATCTTTGGATAGCTGTTTAAATATCAGGTTTTAGTTCAAAACCTGTGTTTTAGTTTAGATTCAAGGACTGTCTGTGGGGTAGATTCTGTGTTTTTTTTTAATGGGGGTGGAGCGGGGAGATGAGGGGAGTGCCTACAAGACAAGGTGCTGCATTGCTTACCAGGAACCTGACTAGAAAGGATAAAAAATGCCCAGTGAAGTATAAAAGCTTGATAGATAAGGAATAAGAAAATAGCGTTTGCGCATGTGACTAGAGCAAGTGCTAGAAGAATGGCAGAACCTTCTTCTCAAGGGAAGTTGGAGCGAAGCAGTAGCTGTAGCAGTGCAGGCAAATTTCAGAGTAGCGGTATTTTGGGAAGTGGTGTGGTAACGATTCTTTTTCGCATCGCTGTAAGGACCAACAGTTTTGGCCTCGTTGCACTGCAAAAATAACTGACTTGGAGGCTGAAGGGTGATAGGTATTCTATAGATTGTGAAGGTGGTGCTGTAAATTTGAAGGACTATACTTGGGCTTGGGAAGACTACAGGGCAACGACAATGTCTGCATTGTAGGACGTGGCATTTACTCCAACATGCTGGGATTTCTTGGTGGGGTTTCCTGTGCTGTGCTAGTAGCGAGAACGTGTCAACTCTATCCAAACGCTTTGGCTTCTACTCTGGTGAACAAGTTCTTCTTGGTTTTTTTCAGAATGGTAAGAGCTATTGATGACTATTTTGATTTGCGTAAAGCAGTAACACTTTCTGAGGTGGTTCTTTATATAAGATTTAGACCAACACCATTCAGTCCTACCCTGAATTACATGGCAGAGTCAGTGCCTGGCTTTTCTTGTTTAGGGAGTGGCCAAGACCTGTATTGCTGAAACAACAGGAAGAGAGCAATCTTAACTTAGCAGTATGGGACCCCAGGGTATGTAGACATGGAATTTGGAAGCCTTGAACCTTTCTTCTAAGCTAAGCTGCTGGTGCTGAGCACAATTGTTTTAACATCACAGGTGAACCCATCAGACCGATACCACGTAATGCCTATCATCACCCCAGCCTATCCGCAGCAGAACTCTACATACAACGTATCTACATCAACGCGAGCGGTAATGGTGGAGGAGTTCAGACATGGTAAAGTTCTTTCCATGCTTATTAACTGCTTAAAAGGTGTCATTCTTGCAATATGAAACCACATTACCTGACTTGGTTATATTCCGTGCGGTGTTGTGCCCTTTTAGGCAGAAGAGTTCTCTGGGAAGTCTACCTGTTGCAGGCAACAAGGGAGCAGTTTTACAATGAACTGTTGTAGTAGGCGTGTATTGTGTCAAGGGAATTCCTGCTTTTTGATCTGTCAATTACTGTTCAAAACCTTTCTCTTGTACAGTTTCTATCACGCTCTGCTAGTCTTAAAAACAAAATGGTAGTAAGGTTTTCAACCTTAATTGTAGGTCTTGCAGTTACGAATGAGATTCTCCAAGGAAAATCAGACTGGTCAAAGCTCTTTGAACCACTGGACTTTTTTCAGAAATACAAGTATGTATGAAATCTGTTACCTGAACTTGAAATGATTGCCGTACTGGTTAGCATAGTGACTTTTAGCTTGCAGTCGAAATACAAGATGGCATTGATATGTTTGTTTTTCAGAAGCTGGAGGTAGTCATAGGAATTTTGGTAAGGATAAGTATAGGGAAGATAGAAAAACTGTTTGTGTTTTGCCACTGACACTGTTTTTATTAACAAAAATACCAGCTCTGATACTTAGAATGCAGCAGAACACGATTCTGAAGGATGTAATCAGTTTTTCTTCAGTTAATATTGTGCTGCCTGCAGGATATAATGTGTCTTGTCTGGAAGTCATTTTCTATACATTTAAGGCAGTTTTGGTTTCATTTGAAGGAATATCAAGTCCTGAGCTAGAATGTTACTTTTTCTTTTCTTCTAGACATTATATTGTGCTGACTGCTAGTGCCTCTACTAAAGAGCATCACTTAGAGTGGTAAGTCTTGCTTTGAGTGTGGGTTCAATACATCACTGACGCTCAATTCAGTGTTGCGCTTCATTTGGTTAATACAGTTCACAAAACTAAAGTATTTGACTGTGCAGCTCGGCATGGAATACAGTAGGGAGGTAAGTAGACAGTTCCTCAGCAAAATTAAAAGCTTTCTTGTGAAGGGCAGTTAGCGTAAGTTATCTTGCTGTTTAAGAAGTTAAGCTAAAGACCTAAGTCATGATGAGAAGGAACAAAGAGGGTTAGCGTGCGTATGCTCTGTGCCATCTGGAGAAGCAGACTCCTTAGGAGTCTAAGGAGACTACTTACCCAAGGCTACTTCAGTTAGGAAGATGTTCCTTGTTGCAGAGACTGAAGTAAATGGGGATTACTTGATGTCATCAGATGTGTAGTGGACACTGGAGAGCTTGATCTTTTACTGACTTATAGAGCAGTGGTCTCCAAACTTTTGTGCACTCCTGTGAGCAAAACAAAAAAAAAAAAAAGTAATTTTTGAACACATAGTTGCGGTCTATGTCTACTTCTTTACAAGTTACGTACACATTACTGAAGTTCTAATCTTTTCTTCCCGGACCCAGTGGATTGTCTTGTGCACCCCCTGGGGTACATCCCCCTCCGACACTTTGAAGACGACTGTTGTAGAGCCTTAGAAGGCTTGGTTTCATAGCTTTTTTACTGGATGCAATATTTGATTTAGGACTAGATTGCACTCAATGCTAAGTTGCTCTGGTAATGTAGTCCGCCTGTTCCAGAGCCTACTTTTCTCCAGTGAAGTGAAACAAGGCTGTTTAATCGGGGTGAAACCTGACCGTCTGCACAGAGTACCTGAATGCTGATAAATAGTGTTTACTACGTTTTAATCTAGTAGTGTGCTCAGGCATCTTGTGTTTAGTGCTGGAAATGATCATCTCGGCATGCTTGGTAGTGGATAGGTAAATTGCAGGAGTGCTGATCTACTTTGTGAAAGGTAATGTGAGAACCACTTCAACTGTGGTTAGAGAAAATGACTGCTGCTGACGTGGTATTTGTCACTGTCTCAAGGGAGACATGCCAGTAATAACTTGTTGAACCTGTGTGAATGGGGTGACTAACTGTGAGTCTTGAAATAAGGGGAAACGGTGAGGAATTAAGGTACTGTAATGTGTGTGGTGTTCTTTTTCTGAAGAAACGAGTGCTTTGCCTGCCTTGCTCAAGTAAGCAAGGAAAATAGCTGTGTGTACCAGACCCCTGTTCTGAGGGCACCTTGGTTATACTTCAGGGTTCGGCTTGCGGTCTAAGGCAAATGATTGAATTCTTGAGCTACCTCTGAAAGACACCTTATTTCCTGTTTAAAAACAGCTCTAGTAGGTAGTACCTCTTACCTGAACTTGTTAATGTGTTCACTTAAAAATCGTGTCAGCTACAGCTTGATGTCAGTCGCAGTTAGGTATACAACAAGGAGTTCTGGGCAGAGGGCTTAGAGCCAAATAGTTTTTAATGTGAGATGTTTTAAGTGGAGAAGGCTTATTGTATCTCACAATAAAGATGAGGAAAGTTCTGGCTGCAGTAAAAGCTGACGTTTTTGCAGTGACAGAAATGGCAGCAAACGGGGCTTAGTTTTGCATCTGGGAAATTGAAAAGCAGAAGACAAACTTGCTTCCGTTTGCTATAAGAACAAGTTTAGTTCACCAACTCTTGAATGGATTTGGGAATAGATGGCACATCTCTGTTGTTCATCAACATAAGATACTTGTGAAGAACGTACAGAGTTCTGACTGCTTTCAAGGGTATCAGTGTTTTAGGTAGAAGGGTAAAATGCCAGTACTTCATTTAAAAGAATAGCCTTGGTGGTCATGATACATTTCTTGGGTAAGTCTCTGATGAGACTGTGTTGACTGGATCGTTTGTTTATTAAAGGAACGATATTTTTCAGTTTGGCTGTAAGAGGGTAAACTCTTTTCACAGATCAGTCTGCAAGAAGAATAGCATCTTTACTCAGGTGTAATGGAAGAGTTGTGCTTGAGCCTTTTCTAAACGGTTGTTCTCCTTGATCTTTGGGGTAAAAAGGAGCTTTGCTGCACTTCAAAATGCAGCCAGAGGTGCTGGGAATCTGCTTCTTGTTGACATTTTCATCATAGGTTATATGTTGAAGTGTTGTGTCTGACCTGTTAAGAGTACAAGTTAAACTTACTTACTGCCTCTGTCTTTGGAAACTTTGAAGCTCCAATGTCCCTGAAAACATCTCCAACTCCAGTGTGTGTGATATAAATATCTAGTATCTGCTGAGCTGAATGAAACTTACTACTTACTTACTGACTGGTTAGCATTTTTGGTATTAGCATTGTATTATAAGAAGGCAGATAACTACTGTGCTGGATACAGTCAAAAACGAGTAAATGTCTCTTGTTCTTATCAGGATTGGCCTTGTGGAATCTAAAATTCGTGTGCTGGTTGGAAACTTGGAGAGGAATGAATTTATATCTATTGCACATGTAAAGCCACAGTCTTTCCCTGGCAGCCGAGAACTTTGTAAACAGTGAGTTTCATTACTTTTCTGAACTAGAGTTTGGCCCATGTATTGTACCTCGTTTATATTCCTTCACCTCAGCTTACCTGTGAGAGATGTTCAGTTACGTAGTTACTGTTTTGTAGGTACGAGGTCTGGCGGGCAAGGTTCTGAGCATGTAGGATCTTTTTAAAGAAGGGAGAACTTGAGGGAGGAGTTCTCGGAGAACTTGAGTATGGGCTGACTCCAATCTTTAGCTGCTGCGTACAACTAAACTGTTTTGCTTAATCCCTTCTTGAGAGTAGATACTAGCACCCGAATAACTGGCATCTGTGCATAAATGATAGATTTGTGACTCTGTCTTTTTAGGAGTGGATATGTGTCAATGTGGTTTCTTGGAATCGTGTTTAGGAAAGCGGAGAATGCAGAAAGTGTTAACGTTGATTTAACGTGCGTTATACAGTCATTCAAGGATACAGGTAAGCCTCTATTTTGCTCTAGTCTCGTAGGGTTTCAATTTTTAATTCTAGTGCAAGTTGCTTCACAAAGTGAATTGTGCTTCCTTCTGGTATTAGCTATTAGCTATTTCTGTAGAGCGTGACACGTAGAAGATTAGCCTTAGAAACATACTATTTTGACACTTTGGCAATGTAAGTCCACCTTGAAACAGAAGTGTGTACTACAGCCCTATGTACCATATCCCATATGTGAAATAACAGTTCTGCAGATCATAGTGAATGATCAGAAAGGAACTGCGATTCCTGAAGTGGACAGTCAGATGTGAAGCCAGGAGAGAGATGCCCGTTTACTGGGTGTAGCTACACTTGTCAAAAGCAGTTGTCAGTTACTGAACTTTGGAAGTGGGAATTAACTGTATCAGGCTCTAAAAGAAGTTGTGAATGCCTGCTGACAGTATTGTTTCCAAAATAACAGTTTCTGTACGATACCATCCCAGAACTTTGAAAGGCAGTGAGTGGTCACATTGTAATGACATGCAGTCTTGCACGTCAAGCTCCGTGTTCATCTTCTTTTATTCCTTTTGATAGATGCAGAAATAAAGTCATATCGCAAGCGTTGTTAGATAATGCTAAAATAAAGGGGCTTGGGGGTGAGCAGTCATTTGAAAGTACAGGTCTTTGGTTCCAAAGTCTGTTTACTTCTTCCCAAGCTGACTGCTCTTGTGCCTTTCAGAAGTGCACGTGTGCTGTGAGGCTTATGCCTTGCTATCGTAACGACAAACTAAGGAAATCGGGTTACTCTTCGGGAGTGACGAGTGTGTTTGGACAAAAAGTTCTAAGCAGTGGACTCCTTTAAACTCTTCATCAGTGCAAACAAACATTTCTCCATGGTACCAGCATGAGCTGTGTGTTGTGTTGCTCAGACAACATGAGTAAATGCAGTAAAAGCGGACCTTCTTTTTAGCTCATGCTTTGGGATATGAGACAAGCACAGAAAAAAGGCATCAAAACGCTTGTCTGAGTTTCAGGCCAGGTGGGGTGACTTCCTCAGACTTGCACTGTTACCCGAACCGATGCTTGTCCTGTACGTTACATCCAGTGGCACTGTGTTTGAATGTTGTGGCAAATGTAAATCATGTCAACAACTTTGACAAATACCCAATGTAAACATTCCCACTGAGCTACAACACTAAATTTCCTGTTAGTTTACAGCCAGGCTAACCACCTCAATGTGCTAAAGGAAGGTATGAAGATTGAGGCAGCTCATGTGAAGAGAAAGCACCTCCACCATTTTTTGCCTGCAGAAACCTTACCGAAAAGAAAGAAGGTATATTAAAAATTGGGCTCTTCTGGCAATATTTTTTTTTTCCTTTAATAATTACTTGAAGACTTCATTATTTTGATGTTGTTGTTTCAGCAAAGCATGCCAGGTACTAGTCAAAATGCTGGTGGGCTTCAGCGCAAAAGGACTTCTTCAGATGGAAGCTGTTTGGACAGTTCCAGAGACACGGGCTCCAGAACACCGGAAAATTCCTCTTCATCACATAAGATTGCTAAAGTGGACACCTCTCCAGCCGAGAGAGAAAGGTTAGCACCATAACCTTAAAGCTGTGAAGAAGCTGCTTTTTAATTGACTCGCGATGGGAATGAGGTCTGGGATTTCTTGGTTGAATCTGTGTTGTTCATAAGCACGTGGAGGGCTCTAATGGCTTCAGGAAGAAAGCTGTCATCTCCTTTGGGCACGTGGGGGGAGGCAGGTTAAAGAAATCCTTGAAAAAATGAATTTAATATCCATGAAGACATGTCGGAAGAAAGGAGAAGTGGATACCGGAGGAATTATTTGGTCTTGAATGTAGATCTCCTTGGGTTAGTGTGTAACTTGAAGCCGGAGTGTTTTCCATGTAGGTAATTTTGTTCTTTCTAACAAAAAGTATGGTTAATGCCAAGCAGTATGATGTTCTAACGAAGTGCTGATCTTGATCACAGCAACACTAGAGCTGCTGCTGCCTTGGTGCAGCAGTATGAGAACTCGGGCAGTAAAAGTGTGTGTCACTTCCTGGGAGGTCTGCTTGTTCATAAGCTACTTCAGCCCAGGAGGAATATGTAATCTTGAGAGTAATAGCCCAAGAGTACCAAATGTGTAATGCCTGCTGTGTTCAGACCATTTGGTACTGGAGGAGTGGCATTAAAACTAAAATAAAATGGGATGCCCGTATGGGTAGAGCAGATCCATTCATGGAAAGCAGTACAGAGTGCTGGAGGTACTAAGCTGGAAGACAGTGCAAGTACATAGAGACTGACTAAAGACAACGCTGAAGTTTAAATTTGCGGTCTGAAGTTCAGCGGTCAAAATGAAGATCTCGTGCTAGATTGCCTGGGAGTTTGTTGTTTGGTAGAGCTGTGACAATGAGCTAAGAAGACAGACATTTGTCTTGCATGGGCTTTCTGGAAAGGAAATGTATAGTATTTTACAAACGAGCTTTTTATAACTCTAGCATCTGACTCTTACAGAAATGCTGCGTACCAGAAATCTAACGGTGCTAACAAGAGAGAGAAGCTACCTCGTGTAGCTGAGCCATCAGTGTCTAAGGGACTCTCCATTCCTGTTACTGATTCAAGTATGTATTGACGTGGTGGGTGGAATGCAGTCTTTAATTTCACGGCTGAACTCTAGAAGCGCGGTGTCTCTTACAGAAGTGGAGGCTACAGTTGCAATAAGAACATTGGGACCTCCAGTTGGTAGCACCATTCCAGGACGTAACACAGTTTCTCAACCAGGAGGACGTTTTGTCCAAGGACAGCATGAATTAAGTGGGACTGGAATTACAGATCCTAAGAACAGTGCACCTAAACGACCTTATTCAGTGACCACTGAAGGACCTCATTCACCTCCATCAGAAGAACGCCCCAAAACACTAGCAGACGGAGAAAAGGTAAGGAAGGGGGGCTAGGCCAGGGAGGGTTTGAAGTAGAATTAATTCTTGATGTACAATGCATGACATAACCGAGAAGAAATGCATATATACATCCCCAATGGATTCAGGAATCTAAATTTAAGCATAATGCTAGTTTTACTAGGATGTAGGTGTGAGAAATTGTCTTGAACGGACTGTATAGCTATTAAACAATTTTTTTCCCCCGAGATCTGGCACTAGTGACTGGTTTTGGTCTGGTGGCAGGCTCTCTAAATACTACTGTACTTGTATATTACTGCACTGACCCATTGCTCAATGAACTGGAAGCAGTTCTTCATTCAGAAAAAACCCAAATCTCAAAAGGAAGAGGACATGAATGTTATAAATGTAGACGTATGAGCTAATCTTGTTCTGGCAGATGATTTTCGAATGCCTCTTGATAGTTTTGCTGCTTTAGAAATCAGCAGCCTACTCAACAGGTTGTCCACTGCTGAAACGACCGTGTGGAGTTGCGTGTTAAATCTGGGTTTTGTGGGAGCTTTTGATTAATGCTTGATTTGTTTTCTTGCTATACATAACTCTCCTTAAACAGCTGTTTGTGTGGCTTGACCTCTGATTTGAGGCAAAGAACAACTAGAAAAAACTCCATTTTGACACTTGTAAAGAATCAGCTTGCAGAACTGTTACCTACTATTGAATACTTCAGGTACAGATTTCAAGGTTTGGGTAGTACGACTTCTTGCGAGGCTTGAGATTCCTGTGCGGTAAGGGTAGTGTTGTCTAAATGTTGTTTTAAGAATGGCCACTAACACAGTTAATGTGTTGACTGGAAGCTGTACTCAAATATGAAGGTAACTTCAGTATAGCAATTATTTTGAGTCTGTGTATTCTGTTCTTCTAGTTAACTGGCCAGGATTCAGCATTCAAAGGCGGCGGCAGTCCAGAAGATGTCAGCAGCAGATCTACAGACAATGTAATTAGGAAGGCGTTTTACTCAGTGGGCTAACTGAAAAGCTGAATGGACTCTGCTAGTGCCTAGACTACCTCACATCAGTACTCTACGCGT
The DNA here is from genome assembly GCF_929443795.1 of Astur gentilis. Lineage (NCBI taxonomy): Eukaryota > Metazoa > Chordata > Aves > Accipitriformes > Accipitridae > Astur > Astur gentilis. The sequence goes on from NW_026061070.1 coordinate 49,647, forward strand.
TTATTGATGTAAACAAAAATATGCTTTTTAGTTTAACTTCTTTCAGCCTTCATTTCCCAAATATGTTCTTGTAAGAGTTATCCCTATTAGTCTTTTTAGAAGTCTTGACTGTCACTAGCTGAAACAGCTTTGGAAAAGCCACAAAAACCAAGCTGCCCTGTGACTTGGATTCAGAATGTAGGTAAACAGGTTAACTAGTTACTGCAACCACGTTGTGGTGTCAAGTGTGTCTGAACGTGCTTGTATTCATTTGTGCTTTCCTAGTGCATGTGCATATATTGTTCTTCTAAACTATTTTCCCGGTTGGCACATACACTCCTGGGCATCTATCAGAATGGTGCTCAGCTTCCTCAGCTAGCAGCTGTCCCCTGCCTAACACGGCCACGCGCTACACAAGTATTGCCTCCCATGGAGGCCCATAAATAATTGTGGTATTGAAGACAACGCAGCAGAGGATGCTACCAAGGTATGGAGATGATAGACGTGTCCCATGCCGTTGTATCTGATTTTTGTCTTGAGACTGCTCCAGCATGAGACTTGAGGGCTTTTTTTGTTGTCGCTGGGTAGGAAAGCTAAACTCGGAACACACAGCTGAAGATGTACTTAAACATTGCAATAGCCAAGGCTGTTGTGGCACTGCTACCCACCTGCAAGGGAGAGTCTTGAAAGGAATTGGCATGCAGAGAGTGTTTTCAGATAAACCCTGAAAGCTGTTCTACGTGGTTACATGAAAACTTGTAGTAGTCTGAAGTTCCGGTTCTGTAAACTGGTAACACTGCTTACCCAGTTAAGTGCATGAGGGTTTTTTGAGGGGTGGGGAGAAATTCTGATCCCGTGAAACAAATGTTGTGCTCTCTCTCTATTGTAACTTCTTTATAACTTGGTGTTTTTGTAAATGAAGTTGTATGTTTTTCCAGAGAATTTTCGTATGTACTGTAAAATACTGTCTTCCAAAAAGATTTTTTTTTAATTATTATTAATTTTTTTTAATGCACGTGGGATCTGCTTAAAAACCCCAAACAAGTAAACCAAATGTAAGGTGGGCAGGGCAGTGCCAGAAAAAGTATGTTCTACAAAATGATGATGTCATGGTAGAGTAAATTTGAGGAGACTAGGAACACTGCTTTCCTGCTTCTAGTATTTCCAGGTTTTGAATTAACACCCTCTGAATAGTGCAGCTTGCAAACTGCGCTGACAGCTGAAGTCCCATTTTGCTGTGCGGACAACAGATACCCCTGACTTCTTTTAAAATTAGTTGCTTGGCTTAAACCGCAATTCTGAGCTCTGATCATTTTAAGCATCCACCTCAAACCCTAGTGACAAGACCGAAGGGGCATGTAGCTACCTTGCACGGTCTTCATTCTCCAGCATTCCCCCTACTGCTGGTATTCCAAACTTGTGGAGAAAGCATGACCATGACCGTATACTTACCTTTTTTCCTTATTACCTCTGGTTTCCAGCTTGCTTCAAGTGCAATTCATCTCTTAGAAAATGTGCCTTAGTGGGTTTGAGAGGTCTTACTCCTCCTTCTCCCCTCGAAAAAAACCCCAAAACTTAAGAGTGCAAGGCTTAGGTTTACTCACAGGTTAAAATTAAGAGAGAGAACCTATGTTACTTCAGTGGCTTTTAGCAGAGCTACACCCTGAGTTTATAAAATGGTTACCTTGGTTTTGTGACCTGGGTTAAAATCATGGTCTTTCAATACTGTCAAGTCTGTGTACTAGTTACAGTAGGTATACAACTTCAGCACTTGTGTAAATAAAACTCCATCGTTAATTTGAAGGAATTAAAGCTGAAGTAGGTGATGAGATAAACGGCAAAGCAACTATGAAAAGTGTTTTGTAATGGTCTACAAGCCTGTAATATTACCATGCTTTTAAACAAATTCTTCCACTTGACCTGTTAAAGGCTGTTGTGCCCTTAACCTCTAGTCAGCACATGCATTTCTGCAGCTGGTCTCAAACTAACCTAGCTAATTGATATCAAAGTATATGCCTGTACATGGATTTATTTTTTTTAGCTCTTGCTTTGCAGAATTATCTTCTAATTGTGCTTTGTTGTTGTTGTTTCCCCCCACACACTCTTAGGGTGTTAAGAAGAAGTTTAGGAAGAAGTCAGGTTACTAGTTTCCTGGACTTGATCCAGCATGGGTCAGATTACACGCTTTATTTTAATGTACCCTGACTCAGCGCTTGGCCGCGTGCAGAGAGATGTTGCTGTTCTGGAGTTTCCCTGGCTATTGCAGAGGTTGGATGCTGCCCCAGCACTATGCAGATTAGATTACAGCTGTTTTAAATAAAGTTCAAACTGCACCAGTTCAACTGAAGTGTTTTCCTTTGTTTATGGAGCAAGTCTTCTGTCAAAGTGATTGAAAGGCAAGTTCCTCATGCATAAAGACTCCTCTCCCTACAATACTCAGAAGGAAGCAGCCCAAGCTAGAGACAGTATTGCCAAGCGTGGTTCCTGTCCTTTAGGGTGAATCCCTCCAGCAGGCTTTTCTATGCTCTGGGAAACATCTGCGGTTATAACTTTGCAGCTGCTGTTGGCTCTAGCAGTCCTGTCTGAATCTGGTCCAGCGCAGGTCACCAAGAGTCAGTGCTAGAAGCAGCGCTTCTTAGCTGTTAGCAATTGCATCATCACATCGCTTCCTGGCATAGTGTCTTATCGCTGATCATCTGGGGACAGAGGTTTTTATTCATTTGCCAGATGGAGCTGGTAGTAGGGCAAGTTCTTTCTGGAATACCTGAAGGAGAGAAAAGCTGTATGTGGCCTTCTTTCTCATTTTTGTTTTTACTGAAAAGCAAAGCAATCGGTGCTAGCTTTGCAAGATCCTCAGGGTTATCGACAAACCCCAGGTAAGTAAATGCCTAAACTAAAACAAACCCCAGTAACAAATGCATTGTTTTCTCTTGCTTCTGCCACAATGCATCCCCCTAAGACCCTAAACCCAATACTGAATGTATTTAATTGTGATTGTGCTGAACACAAGATGACCAGAGCCAGAAAATACCTTGGACTTGAAGGTGAGGGAGGCTCCTTGATGCCAGACTTCCTGCAAACTTTGCTGTTTTCTGTCTGCTTTCTTAGCTGGTTGCTGTGTGTGTGGCTTGGAGGTCCAGCTGGAGGGGGTGAGGGATGCATGATCAGTCTCCTTAAAGAGGAGCAGCTCTGCGTTGAAATTGTGTACGGTTAGTAACTTTGAGCAAGACGTTCCATTGCAGGAATTAACGTCTCCTGTGGTTTTACTTGTTAGGTCTAAGCAAAGAAGTGGCTCATGTGAAGTCGCCTCCGCTTCTGCTACTGCAGTGGGTTGGTGTAACTTCTTGCTACTGCTTCTGCAACTGCAGAAACTAGAGAGAGCAAGTAATAGAGGGGTTGGGGGGTCCAGCCGCAGCCCCCTGCTTCCTGGCCAGCTCTGCTGTTGCTCTGCCTTTCGTCGAGTGCTGCGGGGCCAGGTTGGACTAAGCAGAGTCCAGTGGGGTGTTTTCCGAGAAGGAGGCGAGGGGTGGGCTGTTGAGCACTGCCTGCTGCCTCCTAGCATGCTGGTCAGCATGGACTCCCTCCCCTTCCCTGTGCCTGAGGGTTTCTTCAGCCACCATCTACCCCTGGGGTGCCCAGCTCCGAGCGTGGCCCGAGTATGACTACCTGTGGTTGGTAGTCGGTTTGTTTCGTGTTTTCAGGTTTTCTTCCTTGGAATCATGTTGTCCACAAAGAAATGTCATTATCCATCCCATTTCTAATTCAGTATCTACCGATCTAGTGTGACCCAGAGCCTGTGTGAAGGAGGAGCCGCCCCAAAGGATCCTGCAGCGACCTGTTTGTCCACAATCCTTTCTTCGAGTCCACGTCTGGAACTGCAGGGGCAGTGCTTGTGTGCAGAGTCCCGGAACAGCAGCACTGCCAGGGAGCCCCAGCGCCTGCTGTGTCCAGAGCTGCTCTTTCCACCGCCACACTCGCCTCCTGAGCCCTTCTGGTGTTGTAAGGCCGGAGTGCTCCAGCAGCTTGGCCACAGTTCTCCCGTGTGGCCATCCTGTGACAGCAGGCAGGGGAAGGCACTGGGCACTGCTGGGACAGAGCTCGCCATGCTCCAGAGCAGCATTTGCGTCATGGAAGGAGACCCCCTCAGGGCAGTGCCTTAAGGCTTAGGTCTTCTTCCAAAGTTTCTCTCAAGAACATGCAGGCTCTGGCCATGTCCACCAAAAATTACCCTGTCCCGTATTTTTAAGCTGCTTTTTAAGCTCCAGACTAGCTGAACGAGAAGACATCCACTGTACATTTAATTGAGAAAGATGTACGCAAGACGCACCAGCTGGGGACTGATGCTGCCAGCAGGTTCAGCACCCCAGGGGAAGAGGAGGGCAGCCACCCTCTCTGGCTGGAAGCCTGTCGGGGCTTCAGCGTTTCAGCTTTGGTGGCCCCAGGCTGCTGCGGAGCCGTAGTCCAGTCTCTGGGGCTGCAGGGACCCATGCCAGGGGCTGTGTGGAGGGAGCTGGGTAGGGGCAGGGCTGCAGGAGGTGATTGCAGGGCTCTGACCCCAAGCAGAGTGGCTGCAGCACTCGCGTTTGACCCCCAAACCTTGCCTCATCAGTGCCTTTACGGTAGCTGGAGATCCTCATACTTACACATGAGGAGTTGCAGGTGTGATCTGTACCAGCAGTGGCTTAGGAACCCGGACCGGGGCTAAGCCCCAGCAAGAGCCTTTGCACAGAGCTGTTGCTCTGCAGCTCCCCGGCTTGCCTCCCAAAACTCCTCATCCAGCAAAACCTCCCACGCTTATGCGGAGCTTTGATTCTCGGGGCTCCGCTGTTCCTCTTGCTGATGCTAATGCCCTTGGTGGCATCAGTTCCCATAATCACGGATTGCTATGTAAAATATTTATTGCAGGACTGATCCTTCTGAGATTGTTATCCTGGATGAAATGTCACAAATGACCGTATGGAAGGCTTTCACTTTGAAGACAGAAACCCTTTGAATCCAGGGAGGAAAAAGGTAAAGGATTGCACGTGAACGTGACCGTGCTCCTCAGCAAGCGACGGCGCACACCTACGCTTTTCCCACGCTTTGGCCGGCAAGGCTGAGCAAACGGCCTGTCCCTGGGAACAGGCAGGGAGGACCGTGGCATGCAAACCAGCTCCTCTCTGCTGGGGTGGTCCCCCGAACAGGGCAACGTCAGCAGCTGCTGGCAGGTCTTCCACTGATGATGCTCTCCCTCTTTTTCTCTTCCCTTCGCCTTTCCCCACTCCCGCTTTTCACGTTTAGGAATCTTGACTTTGAAGGAGAGGAGTGAGAGCGTGACTCAGGGATGTGCCAACGCAGACAGAGGGAGAAAGTGCTTTGTTTCAGTTGGAGGATTCCCATTAAAGCCATGCAGATGTTTTCAGTTATCCTTGGTGTGCTCCAGGCATTCAGTATCTCTAGACCAGCAAGCTGAGGTGAACGTCACAGTCAAGGGGAGTTTGGTGGTGTTAAGTCTGTGTGCGTACGTGCGTGTGGGGGTGTGGGTTTGTAGTGGTAGAGGGACTGCTATGGCTTTATCATTCAGTGCTCTTCTTTTAATACCTAATTCCTCCTCTTTTTTTTTCCTCTTTTTTTCAAATGTAAACTGGGAATGTCCAAAATAATTTTCTGTTATATTTGATGCATTCTCCACTTTCTTCTTCATCACGACCAGGTTTTTGGTGTGGTTTGGGGTCCTGGCTTTAATTCACTCTTATGTCTCTTACTGGTACGAGAGGGATGCCCTCTGTGGCAGGGCAGCATAGAGAGCATCCGAGCAGTTGGCCTAAGGTGAAAGAAAAGCATTTGCTCCCTGCGCTCCAGTTTTACCTCTCTTGGTTGGTTTGGTTTGGGGTATGTTTTTTTTGCTTTGGCTCTGCCATCAGCCTGGGAGCTGCAAAATGCAGAACTGCCACCTTCTTGTCCCCTGGCTGTAAACTGCATCTAAGGGAGCACTTCAGGTATTTGATTTTGCATACACCGTATGGTCACAGGAGCGGCCAGATGAGACCTGGGGCTCTGTGTCCCTGGGCTGTTCCCTCTGTTGTTTCTCCACTTTCCTTCTGTATTGGATCTGGCTGAGTTGGAGTTCCTTTACCCCACAGCAGCCCTCGTAGTGCTGTGCTCTGTACTGGTAGCTAGAAAGCTGTTGATAACACAGCAGTGTTTTGGCCATGGCAGACAGCCAGAGCACACCCACACACCCAGGCATCCTCCACGTGGAGGCCACTTCCCACCTTGGCTGGCCAACGCAGCGCGCTGCCTACCTTCTTCAAGGACGTCAGCGGTTTGATGCTGACGAAGCCCATCTTGTTCTTCTGGACATGTTTCAGGAGGAAAGCATCCTTGGCCAGGTTCTCGTCAGAGAGGTGGAATTCCACCTGGGACACAACCCTCCTGGCCAGCTGCCAGTCAGGGACGGAGTAGCTGCAGTCCAAGAGATCAGCCCCCAGAACATCGCTCGCATCGCAGAAGCTCCCGGCAAAGCAGCAGGGACACGGGTGTGACTTGGTGGCCTTTGGGATGTGCAGCACTGCCCGGTCCCAGCCACAGCAGTGCAGATGGCAGAGTCTTGAGGAGCGGGGTGGCTCAGCTGCGCTCTGAAATGAAACGGAGTTTTATACTTTTAGAAGCGCGCTTGCCTTCATGCCCCCAGCATCGGTCCCTGCCACAAATTACGCGGCACATGGCATTGCACAATCTTGCAGCCAGAGGTGCCTCACGAACAGAGCGCAATCTCTTTGATTACCAGGATACAGGCCAGGAGAGATCTTTGGCCTCCGGTTCACGGCAGTTGTCCCGACTCCCCCAGGCCACACACTGTTCACACAGCGGGAGCGAGAGGCCTGTGTCCTTGGTACCCTTGGGGTGTCCTTGCTAGCGCCGAATCCTCCAAGCACGAGGAGGGGATGTACTAACCCCATCCCTGGGATCCCGTAGAGCGCAAACAGCCCCAGCGCCCCGACACCGGACGTTGGGCAGAATCCAGTCCTTTTCTGGGAGCACGCGGCGGCGGGTACCGTCTCCTCCGGGGTGTCACGCACCCAGGGAAAGGGCCGCCCCCTCCCAGGGGGATCCAGAGCTGCTGCTTTTCCCAGCAGGAGACTGAAAGACCTGACAGCACTACTGGAGCGAGGGCTGGGGGAAAGCGTGCCACCGAGCGACACCGCGTGACCTTCCTTCGTGCCCTCGAGGTCCTTTTTCCTAGTTCTGCCTCGCTCCGGTCAACGCAGCGAACAGAAGCGTGGGCAACCATCACAAACGCATTTGCCATCTGGCGCAAGGAGGCTGCGGCTGCAGCTTGGTCCCCGCTTGGCTCAGCTGAATCAACTTGTTTTTCTTCCCCCACCGGAAAAATACTGTTGAAAGCCAAGAGCATTTGCACCCGCAGACCCCGAGAGCCGCCTGTAGGCCCCGGGGCCACCCCAGCCTCCCTTAACCCTTTCCCTCCCCAGGAGGAGCTGGTGAGGCTCTTGGGGTGGGGCGGAACACAGGGAGCCCCCACATTCCTTCCGGGGAGACGCCAAAGAGTCCTTGGCAGCCAACAGCCAGAAGGGACCATGGCGCGGCCACCAACGCAGCTCCCACTGCCTGGGCCATGGGGCCCCCCGGCGCCCCAGCTTTTCCAGCCATTCGTGCTCCCCAAAACTTTCTACCCTCGAGGTAGGGACCGACCCCAACCCCTGCAGCCCAGGGATGCTCTTGGGGGGCAAGAGCAGAGGTGACCGCCGGCCATCGCTCCTGTCTCATTCTCTTAGGCTCAGCCAACCCGTGCCGCCTGCCCACGCGGGAGCAGCCCTTCCCTGCAGCCCGGGCCCCCCGGGCCCCCCAGGCACCACCAGCAGGTATGGCACCCCAGTCTGCTCTGGCACCTTCGCCATCCCCATCACACCCATTCCCCCGGCACTTTTCGCATGGGGGTTCAGCAAGCCCCGGTGAGCATCCTTGCCCTCGCCCGGGTGGCGCGTGCCCAGTAAAGCCCATCTGCAGAGAATTCCCCAAATATTTGGGGCCACCTCTCCCCTTTCACCTCCTAGATGCGAGTCTCCTCCCCGATTTGCAACCCTGTCCCACCGGCACAGCGGCTCACCCCGTGGGGATCACCCCGGCCACAAGCTCCCCACGCCCCTGGCCCAGAGCTGGGGGATATCGGCCATCAGGGCCGGCTCAGCAGGTGCCCCTGGACAGCCACCCCGGCCCAGCACGGTTCCCCCCGCACCCACACAGGTCTGCAGAGGGCTCCATGTGGCTGCCTCTTCGACCCCCGGGTCTTCTGCATCCAGTGGACAACCACCGACCTGCCTCCACCGGCCAGCGCCACGCTCGGCCAAGGCGCCGCTTCTCTGCCGGGTGCTGCCCTGTGGGGTCCCGGGGGCTGCGGGGCCCCCCAGGGCCAACCATGATACCTCACACACTACAAAAATCAGAGGAGTGGGGTGACCCCAGACCCTCTGGAGCTGCCAGTGTCCATCCCTGGCTACCAGCACAGCGAGGGGCAGCTGGCACAGATCAACATCCCCAGCACGGCCACCCCTGTGGGGGCACCCCCGGGCGGCGATGTCCACACCAGCCCCTGCGCTGCCACCAACAACGAAGCCCTTGGGGACACTGCAGGCGACCTTGCAGTGTCCGAGGAGATGGTCCTGGAAGAGGCCCTAAGGCTCTTCGGTTGCTCCCTGGATGGAGTGGGGGTCAGCCAGGATGCTCCCAGCAGGAGCTCCGTGCCCGAGGACGCTGGTGGCACCGGCGCAGACACCCCCGACCGCGACTTCAGCTCGCTCTCGATGCCTGAGGAGATGCTCACCCCCGACTACTGCATCCCCGAGCTCAGCGACGCCATGCTGAGCCTCAAAATAGTGAACGGCGGCGGGATGGAGCCCCATGAGCCGTGGCAGGGTGCGGGGATGGACCTGCCACCGTCCCCACCTGCCACGGCAGGCAAGCGGAGGAAGAGGCAGGCGCAGAGCTCCTTGCCAATGGCACCCAGCAAGCGCAGGGCTCTGGCAGCCAACGTGAGGGTGTGAGGGGGGGGTGGGGATTAGACAGGGGTGAGAGGGATGGAGATGGGGGGAGTAGGGGGGGTGGGAGAGGAGGGGTGGGGTATATGGCAGGGGGGGTGGGCGGGGGTGGCTAGGGAGGGGTTAGACCAGCTTGGATGGGACCTTTTCTCTTGGCTTTTCAATTAAAAGCTGTTTCTCCAGAACCGCTCGGTGCCTATGTGGGAGGGGGAGGGAGCACAGGGGGCACCAAGAAACAGCCCCCAAGAGGTGCAAAAGCCCCACTGAGCCCCAAATCCGAGCCAGCAAGCCACGAGGGGAACCCAGCCACCCCCAGGGCCCAGTCACCACCAGCGGGGCAGGCGATGGTGGGGGGGGGGACGGGAACGGGAACAACTCCCCTCTCCCCTTCCCCAGGGGAAGCAGCCCTTTGGTGGGGAAGCCAGGACAGACAGGTCCCTGCAGGACTCACGGACACGGCCCCACGCAGAAAGCAGCACAGAGCCCCTGCGACAACGACAGACCTTGGGGGCCGGGGGGGACACGGACACGCATGACAGCAAGGCCTGCAAGGCCTTCGTCTTGAACACCACCAGGGTCCCCTCCAGCGGGGATAGGGCTCGGTGCACAGCCCTTCAAAGCCTCAAGACCATCACGGCCTTCCTCGGGTCCCACTGACCTCAGCCCCCAAGAGCCCAGCTTTGCCTCACTGACACAGCAACATAACCCCAAATCACCCCAAGAATGGCGAGGGAGGGAGCTGCAGGCCAGGCAGGGACCCTCCTCCGCTTGTCTGGCTGCACCTTGGGCAGCTGCAAGACCAGGAAGGGGGGAGAAAAAATCAGAAGGAAAAAAAAAAAAAAAAAATCACTGCACCGGCCAGAAAGTGCCTGGAAACTTCATCCCTCTTCATTGCCCATTTCCCATGCGAGCTCCACAACCTGGGAGCAACGCAGCCAATAGAACCTTCGAGAAGCAGACTCACAGCCTGCTGCAGCTGGCCCTGCTCGAGCAGCCGAGGTGGGCTGGATGATCTCTAGAGGTCTCTTTCAGCATCCATTCTGTGCTGCTGTGACTCTGTCTCTATCATGGTTTAAGCTATAAAAATGAGAGCTATAAAAATGGAACGCTGTGTTAAGAGCACAAGGCTCTGCTAGCAACGACCTTGCTGTGGCTCCTTGCTGTGCTGAGCCCAACCGCGTTTTTAAGAGTAGATTCTTAGTGTGAGCAAAAGTGTGATTATTTTATTTTGTAATTTATGTAAATAAAGTGGGTTTGGTTTGTTTTTTTTTTTAAATAAGACTCTTCCAGAGCTCAGGTCAGGCTGAACCTGAGGGAAAGGGGCAGACCCTCGCAGAGGGCAGAGCCACATCATGATAGGGGGGCCAGCAGGATCAGGGGGCCATGCGACACCCCCTGCTCATGTCCTGCCGGCTCCAGGAAGATGGTTGCACAAAGGACTCGGGGCGCAGCTCCAGGGACAGGGGTTTGGTGACCTGGCTCCAGCGCCTCTGGGGCCAGGGGCTAGGAGCTGTCGGGGGCTTCGGAGCTGTCGGGGGCTTCAGGGCTGTCAGGGGCTTCGGGACTGGGGGCTGCAGCCCTCCGCTTCAGAGGGACGATGCAGACGCTGTTCTTGGCCTCTTTGACTCTCCACCACCGGCCAAGCCTGCAGATGAGAGAGATGGGGGCTACCCTCCGCCGAGCCCTTGGAGGAGCAGGGGGGGGCTGTGCCCCTGGGCAGCACCAGGGAGGGGGGACAGTACCGGTGCTCCTGTCCAAGGCCAGCCACCAGGAAGTCACCGGCTGCAGAGAACTTGAGGCTGTTAACAAAACCCACCTGGAGGGGACAGGGCAGGGTGAGGGGCTCTGGCAGCCTCCTCCTGCCGCCCAGGGAGGGGAGCCCCCGCCCAGAGATGCCCCAAGCCCAGCTCCAATCCCCCACCTCCCCATCCATACCAACGGGATGTCCCAGAGGGGCTCCAGCTTCCGAAATCCCTCACCGCACTTCCAGAGCTTCACGCTGGCGCTGTGGGAGCCTGGGGCAGAGAGAGAAGACTGCCATGCACTCCCACCCAGGTAAGGGAGCAGGACGCCCCCCTCTCCACACCCCCACTCCAAAGCAGCTGCCACACACCTGTAGCCAGGAGGTCCCTGTTGCGCAGGGCGGCCACTGCTGAGATCCAGTATGGCTGCTGCAGGCCCTGGGCATCCTGCATGCCATGTGCCTGCCGGGCCAGTGCCAGCGGCTTCTTTTTCGTTAGCCCCCACAGGGCTAGGGACCTGACAGGGAGGGAAGGGGCGAGGGGGCCGAGGGGGGCACCGCCTGCGCACCCCAGGCACCACCCCGGCCCTGTGCTCACCCGTCATCGGCGCCTGACACCATGTGCTCCTCACTGATGAGCTGGATACAATCGATGGAGCCCCTGTGAAGAGAAGGGGCAACTGCCATCAGTTATGAGCATGCTTTGGGATCCTATTTAGGAGACAAGGGCTCACCGGGGCATCAGCATCCCCACAGTGCCGGCAGGCTCCTAGTGATGCTTGGCACCTGCACACCGCTGCCCCAGCCTGACCCCCCTGCCTGCAGCCCCCTCTCCCGCCCCAGACCTACTGGTGCCCGTAAAACACAAGCTGCGACTCCTCCGGGATCTTCCAGAGCCGCACGGTACCGTCCCGGCCCCCTGCCGTCACACAGCACTCCCGGCTCAGGCTGTCCAGCCCCGTGATGACATCCTGGTGCCCGAACCTGGAGAAGGAGATGGCAAAGTGCTGTGGCAAGCAGGGCCCTCTGCTACCACAACTCCCCCGGGCCTGCTGGCTCTTGTGACTTCTGACATCCCCAGGCAGGAGTGGCTGCGCAGCTTGCGGTGCGGGCAGGAGGCAGAGCTGCCCTTCCTGCTGGGGACGTGGAGGGGAGGATGCTGCTGGAGTCAGAGCATTGGTGGCTTTGTAGCTCCCGAGCTCGGCCACGTCAGCCCAAAGCAGCACAGGATCCTTGGACGGTGGGAGGCAGAAAAAGGGATTCGCCCCGGCGTGGCCCCGCAGAGGGGAGGGAAGGCTTCAGTTTCAACTTTGGCTTCAGCTTTGGCGTGGCCTTCTCCTTCCCTCTGTTTCAACAGCCCAGCAGAGCAGCTGGTGCTTTGCGGCAAAGATGAAGCGCGTGGACAGGCGTTGTCCTAGACCACTGGAAAGAGTGGCTGTCCTGCCACTCTCCGGAGGCTGCCGGGTCCTCCTCCAGCTGAGGTGTCTCCTTTCCTGTTAGACCTCAGGAAGAGGAGATACCCCAGCCTGCAGAGCATCCTAGGGCTGGGGCTCCAGCGTTGTCTCTGCCTGAGCAGAGTCCTCGCTGGGGACTGAGTGTGACCTCATCCGTGCCCTCGTCATCTGTAAACTCAGCCGTGGTAGGTTAAACCTCGACTTCAGCCTTCCTCGTCCCAGGATGAGGAGTGTCTGAGTTGCCAGGGAGGAGACCAAGGGGCTGGTGTCTTTGCTTGGGCCTTGAAGGACTGTGGGGACAAAGCAGCAGAGGTGAGGTGACAGCCCCATATCCCTTCCAGGCAGGGCACATTGCACCTCACGATTCCCAGGGCCAGGAGGGAACCAGGGGGCAGATGGCTCAGCTGGAAGCTGCTGGTTAGGAATACGCCCCTCCCGAAACACCCCTCTTCCCACAGATGTGCTGGGAGCAGAGCCCCCCTTGCCCAGGCTGGGGGGGGAGCTCCATGCCAAGGTCCTTCCTCCTCCCCGCTGCCCCCACTCACTCTCTCTGATGTACTTGTGCTCGTTCTCGTGCTCATCCACATCCCATCCAAGGAGTCCTGGGGGGACACAGCATGCCAGGGACCCACTGGCCATCAGGGACCCACCAGCCAGCCTGTCTGGCCACACAGTTCCCTGGGGAGGGCTGACCCCAGGGTGCAGCATCGGGGAGGGGATGGATGAGCCTCCTGCCAGCCCTACCTGTGCAGGCAGGAGTGGGAGAGAGTGAAGGGGTGCCCCACAGGTCCTGCACTGGGACACAGGGACCCTGGGAGAGAAAGGGACCCTGGGGCTAGGGGCTCACCGATGAACCTGACAGCCTCCAGCCGCAGGGACTCCTGCGGGCTCCGCAGGTAGGTCTGGCTCTTCCACAGGTAGTACGTGGCCCTGCTCCTCTTCCTGGCCAGCTGGAGAGAAGGGTGCAGAGTTGGCACAGAGATGGCCCCCCCGTTGGGCCATCCCTCCACCAAGGACCACCCTTCTTCTCCCCAGCAGGACATTCCCAGCTCTCCGCTCTCCGCATTGGGGTTCGGAGGGAGCAGAGGGCTCCCAGGCAATGCTAGGGTGCCATCCTGGTGGCGGGGTCCCCTTTGGGACCCCGGAGGTGAGGACAGCCTGGAGCAGAGCCTGTTCCAGGAGGGTGCATGCAGCTGTGGGGACACTGCCCTTGGTCCCCTCTGCTGGGCACGGGCAGGGCTTACCCAGGGCAGATCCCAGGGGTGTTCGGGCTATGCTTACCAAGCACTCGCAGATCCTCCATGCCTGCGCCGTCTCGGCCAGTCGCACCAGCTGCCTCCACTTCAGGAACTGGCCAGCGCTGCGGAGGGCTTCCTGGGAGGCCTGGTGAGCAGCACAGATGCTACCACCACCATGGGGGGCACAGGACCCTGTGTCCTCCCTCCTGGTGGGGCTCAGAGCCTGTCCTGGCCCATGCAGGGAAGACGCACCAGCTGGGGACTGATGCTGCCAGCAGGTTCAGCACCCCAGGGGAAGAGGAGGGCAGCCACCCTCTCTGGCTGGAAGCCTGTCGGGGCTTCAGCGTTTCAGCTTTGGTGGCCCCAGGCTGCTGCGGAGCCGTAGTCCAGTCTCTGGGGCTGCAGGGACCCATGCCAGGGGCTGTGTGGAGGGAGCTGGGTGGGAAAGGGACCCACCTCCCCATCCACCAGGCAGCAGGAGGAAAAAGGCAGCAGTGGGCAGGGAGGGGGGCTCTGCCTGTTCCTAGGGACTCAACAAGCTAGACCTCACAGTGCAGTGTCAGCATTGCCCTCCCCAAAGGACCAGTCAGGTTGGGAATCCCACCTTGGCCACATTCTCGTCCTGGTCATGCAGGTGAAAGAGCAGCGGCAGCAGGCTGTCCCACACCACCTTCTTCATCTTCTTCTTTTCAGCACCCACCACGAGCCCCATTGCAATTTGGAAGAGATGGATGGAGAGCTCCCGCACCGTGTCCAGCTCCTGGGGGAAGAGGGGAGGAGGACCTCAGCCACAAGCCCATGGCAAGCAAGGGGCTGACATGGAGACAGACATCCCCAAAATGGCTGCAGGCAGCCCTGCTGCAAAAGGCAGCGAGCTGCGGCATGCAGATGGTCTGCCCAGGGAGACTGGGGTCTCCGGGGCTGAGGGCCAGAGAGGGAGGCCCTGCAGAAGGCTGGAGGATGCTGCCAGAGCAGGGTGTGCATTGGTGGGGCTCAGCACGCCTGCTGCCATCCTGCCACCACTGTCCCCCGCTGCGGCAGGGAGGCCGAGCCGGAGTGAGTCCTTGGTGGGGGGTTTGTGACACAGCACGGAGCCACCAAGGGCAGCAATGGGGTCTGGGGACTGCAGGGCAAAGCATCCCCCTGCAGAGCACAGGGGCTGCAGTGGGAGGCGTGAATGGAGGTGCCCAGGAAGGGGGACATGGGGCTCTCCCCCAGCCTTACATTGTTGAAAAGCAGCAGGAGCTTTCCAGCCAGTGCCAGGGCAGTGAGGCTGAGTCTCTTCCCCTCCAGCAGCCAGAGCATGTTGCCAAGCACGGGCAGGGCCGCAGCGCTGGCATCACTGTCATCATCCAGCAGCTGGTCCATAACGTACGGCAGCAGGATAAGGGCTTTCCTTTCCTGTGTGAGACATGCCACCTCCTTTTTGTAAAGGAGCCACCGATCACAGGGGTGAAAACCCTCTCCACGAACACCGGCCTCCCCACTGGGTTCTCTGCAGGCAGTGCAGGTTACGAGGGCAAGGTCCCGGCAGACAGGGCTCACCAGCATGCCCATGGGAAGAGCAGGGCACAGAGGGGGAGGACAGACAGCACTGGCTCCTTGCCAGCCCTTCGGCTGCCCCCTTCTCCACCAGACCCCCCTGGATAGGCTGGTGGGTGACTGGCGCTGCCTGGAAAGCTGCCCAAGCTGCCAGCAGCCCCTGCCATGGCTGCTGTGTTTCACCCTGGGGCTCAACACCTCATGGCCAGGCCCTGCAGACCCCACGCTCAGGCCGGTTGCTCTGCCGCCAGCATCCCTGCTGGGACGTGCTGGCAGTGGGAGCCCGTTCCCGTCAGCACTGCTGCTTCTCTCCTTGGCATGGCACAGCCATGGGGCAGAGGGCCGGGGAGGCAGGAGAGCTGGCAGCAGCCAGCACAGCCCACAATGCCCAGGAAAGCCTGAGCTGCCACGTTACCCACTGTTCCACCCTGGGCTGCTGTCCCGGCTGCCCCCTACTCACTGTGTCAGGCCTCTCGGTGAGCCTGAGGATGGCCCTGAGCACCAGGCTGGGCATCCCCAGGCACTGGCTCTGCAGATAAATGGGGAAGATTTCCAGGGCACGGACCAGCTCTTCACTGATGTTGGTAAAGTCCAGCATCTGAAACACAGGCAGTGGGAGCTGGTGAGGTGTGGTGCTGGCTCCAACCATCAGCTCAGGACAAGGACGCAGGGCAAGACCAAGCCCAGACGGAGAGAGGCAGCAGGGATTGCAGAGAGTCCCCGTGCCCCACACCACAGCACATTGCTTGCTCATCTGCTCCTCCATGGTACCAACCAGAGCCCACCCACTGCCCCAGCTTTCCCCACAGTGGTGGGCATGGGAGAACCGAGCATCGGGGGGAGCTTGGAGTGGTGCCATCAGGCTCACCTCAATGAAGAAGACCATAGCGACCATCTGCCAGGTGGGGTCCTCTGTCTGGAGGAGCTCTACCAGATGGCAGAAGATGGCGGAGCGCAGGCGCCTTGGCATCTTCATCATCTCCCTGACGGGGAAGGAGGCACTGTCAGGCCTGAGCCAGGCAGGCACATCTTTTGGGGGTTTGCACCAGCCTGGACATCGCCAGTCTGTACCACTTTCTCCAAGTAATGGGGACCCCACTGCCATCAGCCCCAAGGGAGGGGGTGGCATGGGGTACCCTGTCCCCAAGGAGCAGGGAGAAGGGGCTCTCACCTGGCGATAATGCGCACTCCCATGAGGTGGGTCTGGGAGCTGAGCAGGGTGTCCCAGCCACCCTGCGCCTCGATGGCCAGTACCTGGCTCTCAAAGCCCATGCTGCAGAGCAGCACTTTCAGGGACTGCACCGCAGACCTGCACAAGGAGAAATGCTTAGCTCCCACCCTGGCTTGGCTCCGGGTGGTTGGCAGGGATGAGAGGAAAGGGATGGAGCACCTGATGGGAGTGAGCTGATCCTGTCGGTGCTCCGTCCAGAAGATGTGCACTTCCTGCAGCGTCAGCTCCGTAGTGAATGACGCTTGGAAAAGCAGCGCCAGGAAAAGCTGGGGGAAAATTGCCTCCACCTGCCAGAGGCAGACAGACTGCAGGAGGATCTCGCTTATCGCCCTGGTTGCCTGCAGAAGACACCCGGACGCTGAGATGTCCCCTCATCCCTGGGGAGGTAAAGCCTTGGGGCGGGCAGGGAAGGGGAGCAGGGGCCCCGGACAGCTGAGATCAGCCCCGGAGGTCAGCAAGGCTTCGTCCAGCAACTCACAGCCAGGGAGAGGATGCGCGGGTTGTCCTTGGTGGAGGTGGAGGTCTTGCGCAGTGACTGGTTCACCAGCAAGCTGAGCAGCTCCCTCAGCACCTTGTCCGCAGCCCGGAGGTCAGACATCATCGTCCTCCACATGGCCCTGGCGACACTGCAGGGACACGGGGCTCTGTCAGCAGGGACACCCCAGAGGATGGCCGGGCTGAAATCCCTCGGGAGGGTCTTGGGGCCCCTCTCCTAGTGTGAGAGGAGCCCCCAAAGGCTGGTGGTCCCCTTACCGGGTGCACGTCGGGGAGCACTGCAGCAGGCTGGCCACCAACTCCCTGGGGTGTTTGCGCACAAGCACCACCAGGGCCCTGTCCAGGCTTTTGCGGGCTACCACCGCCCTGACGGAGGGCCGGCTTCTGTAGATGGCCCACACGACGTTCAGCACCTGGAGGGGAGACACGGGTGGGAGTGGGGATGTCAGCATGGTGAGCGCGGCCATTTCCCCAGCTCCTACTGGGAGCTGCTTCCGTTCCTAGTGCGGTATGCCAGCTCGAGACGGCGTCAGTGCTAGCCAGGCACAGAGCCAGGGGAGGAACAGTCCCCCAGTGGGCTGGAGCATCAGCTGTGCCACCCATGGGCTATTCACCTGCCCCGGCTGGAAGGCACGGTCCGCCACAAGGACATCCACCATGTGGGCAGCCAGCCTGATGCTGTAGGCGCTTGGGTGTCTCAAGCTCTTGATAGCCATGAGGATGATGTCTGCCTGGTCGGAGGACTGGAGGTATTTTGTGAACATCTGCAGGATGAAGGAGAGGAGGGGAGATTTGTTGCCTCACCCAGAGCATCACCCAGAGCATCTTGACTGTGCAGTGAGAGCGGGGCACGGAGCCAGGCTGAGCTGGGGAGGAGACTGATGGTGGGCATCAGGGTCCCGCAGGGGACTGAAGCTCCCTGAGGGCCTTTGCCTAGCCCCTGCTCAGGAACAGCGTGAGCCCCTATCATCCCCACGCATCGGGTGTCCCTTCACTCACACTGAGCCAAAGGCACTTATTACCAAGAAGATTTTGCGGGTGTGGCTGATTTTCAAAAGCTGCCAGGGCTTCATTGCTTGCCAGTCCTCCTGGAGCTGCAGCTGCTCTGTGCCATGCAGCCAGGGCCACCTGCCTGGGGGGGAGCAAAAACGGGGTGCTTAGAGAGAGGGTGCAGAAGTGGAAGTGCAGTCTGAGAGCATTGGGCAGAAAAGTTGCTGGCAAAGAAAAAGGGCACCAGACAGGTCCAGGGAGCAGATACCCAGGGAGGGTCCAGGGCTATTGTGAGCGGGGGCAAGGCAAAATGACTTTTCAGACTGCAGGCAGGCAGGCAGGTTGGATAAGGCTTTCTCTCGTCAAGGAGAGTGGCCCCTGACTGCCCATGCCTGGGGGATCCAGCCCGACACAGCTTGTCTTACTTCTCTGCTGCAGGACAAACGTGTGCAGGTGATAGAGAGCTTCTGCAGCCTCAGGACGCATCCCCTTGTCCTTGCAGGTGCAACAGAGGGTGAGGTGCCCCACCAGCTTCCCCAGCATTACAAACTGATGTGTCTTGGAGCACTGACACAAAGTCAAGGAGCACCATGATGACGATGGTGAGGAAAACAGCAAAGTCGCTCACTGTGGACCGTACCTGGGGTGAGAAACCAGAGGTGAGAGGGGCATGGCAAACAGGGCCGTAAGGTGAGATGCAAGAGTTGCAGACATCCACAACATTAAGGCTGCTTAACCAAATCCCACCACCCCTCTGAGCACATGCAGCCTGATCCCTTGCTTAGATACTGCTGCTGTGTTTGTCCCTGTGAGATCTGGGGTCAGACAATAAAAAAAAGCTTAACTAGGCCAACAAGGGTTGGTTTAAGTCAAAATCTAAAAATAATAATAATAATATTAAAAATAAGAAAACACATGTCTGCCACTACAGCTACACTCACAGCTACAATGGCAACAAGGCACTGAGGCATCCTTTAGTCCTCAAAAGGAAGCTCCTCATTCGAATCTACTTTCCACTCGAGCACATAATGCGCAGAAGGTAGGGGAAAAAAACCAAACCGAAAACCCCAACCCCCAAAACTTTGGGAAACCTGACTTCCTACTACCTGAGGAGAAGAAAAAAAATAAAAAAAAATCAAACCCCAAAAATCTTCAATCTGGGGCAGGTCACGAGGCAGGTGGGAAACGCTACGATGATTTTGCACTCATGGAAATGAGTGTGGGACATCCAAGCTCTTGGAGAGCTTGGCCTGCAAGGCCAACGTTTCCCAGCTTGACCAAGGCAGGGCAAATACTGCTTAGTGCTCCAGGAAAGCCATTTTGGGAAACGAGTGTGGAGGATGGACGCTGGCCACCTCCTTCTACTTACTCTGGTTGGAAAGTAGCGGCTGGTTTTAAACTTCTTCAAGAAGCTTGACAGGGCAAAGGTGGCGAAGAAGAGGATGCAGCACCAGAAGAATACATCAGGGGTGTAGGGGCCGTCGCGTCCACAGGCAGGTCCTTGAAACTCCCCACGCAAATACTGACATTCCTGGAGAAACAGAGCGTCAGGACACAAAGGCAGTGCGCGTGCGGCAGGGAAACCTCGCATAGCTAGGGGGTTTTGAGGATCTTGGTCCAAGATCCACGACCCTGTAACTGCTCCTGCCAATGGAGATTTATATTTAATGAGCAGCAGCAGCTGAACAAGTGACACATCGAACTACACAGCGGAGAAATGAGATGTGAGGAGACACCATACGCTAGTAACACATTACAAGAAACACTCATCCAGGTGACACTCTTCCATCAGTTGCTTGCATTCATAGCATTGTGTTTCCTTAACTGCATCTGGCTTCAGTCCTCACATCTTCCCGCAAAAAACAACATGCCAGGCTCTCCCAACCCTGTGAAGAAAACCTCATCAGCTTTCCTAACTAAAAAGTAATTCTTTTAAAAATTATTTTTAAACCTGAAAAGGACTAGGATTCACAGGACTAGCGTCATTACATTCACTTCACAGTCCTCCTCAAAATGGGAGAACAAAAGATAACTGGCATGACAAAGGCCACAGTTACAGACGTTCCTTCCTGGGGGTGCAGTTCGCACACCTAGGAGCTCATGCCTGCAAGAACGGGTGACGCCAGGCAGCAGCCTCCTTACGTGCCTCTGATCTCAGGAAGAAACAGGTAACATGAATACTTTTACTCCATTTGCATCCTGAGGACCAGAGATGAAGCCCAAGATTTGCCTAGATGACACAGTCAGTTCCTTTAAGGGATGAAATTGTTCGTTTGAGTTTGGCTTCAAGGACTCCCACAGCTGGCGATTAACTAAGAGGTATGCTACAGCGAGGAGCCCGACACACAGACTGCAGGACAACTCATCACGCCAGGCCTCTGAGCTTGCAGTTCTCCGCAGGGCCCGGTGCTGCCTGAGCAGGTGGATGGACTTCCCAGTTCCAGAAATACAAGCTCGTGAATCAAACCCTCCTCAAGCACGCAGGCAAAACTGGCTGCGCTTTAGCGAAGCAAACCAACAACGAGGCTTCCTTTGTTTGGGTGCCTCCTGTCTGACGATGCTCTGGGCTACTTTCTCTTCCTGGCAGCAACAGGAATAAGTTGCTCTCATACCTACCAGCTTCTGACAGAGAAAGAGGATGATCTCGTTCTTGCCTGCTAGGACCAGGGGTGGCAATAACGCAGTCTGCCGAGACTGGAAGGGGATGCCTTGGAGGCGGAAACACGCGGGTGTTCATTACTCCTGGGCACTCGGAATCACGGGAGGAGATGATGCCGAAGGGCCTGATCCGATTCACAAACTGACGCACCTTAGGACTGAAAAGGCTTCTCCTTCCACTAACTTACTTTTCTCTGCAACAACAGCCTCAGGAGAGTAACTTCTCCGTAACCCTTTACACTACAGCAACTACAATACTTAATCCTAATGTACCTTACAAGAAAACTACTGCGGTCTTCTCTACTAGAGGGCCAACGCTGCTGCGCCTGTAAGGAGCGCTTTACATTTTATTAACCTTTTGAAACAACGCACTAGCTTTCCTTGCAATCGCATTACGTGGGCTTCCTGGGACTTTATATATGCACGTTCGTTTTCTCTGGCTAAATCAGATTTGGAACGCAGGGGTGGCCATCTGAAAACACTGCAAAACATTCTTTTTACATACATCAGTTCTCTGGTGAAGGCAACAACTGAGGAGGATCTTCAGCTAATGTAAAACTGCGAAGCTCAGAGGAGTCGTACTCCAGCTAAAGATCTGCGCACTACTAGGCAGGAATGTCAAATTAAGCAATGCCCAACAGATACAAGTCATTGGACCTTTTCTTTTACAAGTAGGAAAGAAAGGGTACGCAGAAAGATAGTGGTCTGTAGAAAATGCATGTAAATCATCAAGATTTCCAAGGATTACTCGAATCGCTTCCTGGAGAGGCCAAAACAAGAAAGGAAGGAAGAATATTAACAAGATAGCCACAATCCCACTGCCAAGTACAGTTTTCAGGCTTGGGAAAAAAAAAATAACATTACAGTTTGCAGGAGTCATGGAAGAGCAGGTTCCAGATATTTTGCTTTTCCTCCTCCCCTTCTTCCCCCTGCTCCCTCCCATCACCTTAGAGCACGCTGCCCTAACAGATTCACAGAAACTGAAGTGAACGAATATCTTAACCCTGAATTAACATAGAAGCAATACTATGGAGAGTGGAGGTGTGCTTTTAAATTTAACAAGTTCTACATTTAAGAAGCCTCCTCCTTGCCAGCACAACACATGCAAGTATTGACCTGTTTCAAAAATAAACATATTCCCCTTTTTCGGAATATTGACCCAATTCAGTTACAAAGGAACTGTAATTCAGCCCCAACAAACTCCTGCTTTATAAATGGGAAACTTTTTCTAGGAATACCTTTTGTTGGGAAGTGGCTTGCTGAAAAAGGACATGGGCCTGTGGAAAAGTTGTGCGAGCAGAGTTCTGTGTGAAAGAATGTCAGTTTGAGCAACAAGACTAGGCCTTGGCTGAAAATAGCTGGCTTTACTGATATTGGGAGGAAAACAACAGCTGGTCTCGCTGTTATCAGGAGAAAGACAGGGACGGTGTGACCTTGGCATAACTTCACAAGTAACTTTTGAAGAAGTTCTCATGAGAAAGTTACTGAACACGCGTAGCTGCCAACCACAAGTGGGTGTGTTTTAGTAATGAATAAACATTAGCAATGTACCAATCATATTAGGACTAGTAGGCATAATTATCGCAAACTGTATAAATATGAGCTATCCGTGCAAATAAAGTTGAATCACTTCTATCACTCATATTGGGTCGACTTATGTGCATTCCTCCGCCGCTCCAACAAATGGCGCCCGAACGGGGACCGAAGAAAGGGGAATTGGAGCGACGGACACTGAGAAGCACCGGTAGCAGCGACCGGGGGGCAAAAGATTAACCGAACGCTGATCGTCTTGGTTGGTGTGTTAACTCTCGTGCCTGGACCGTCCAAAAGGGGTTTGCCGTCACTAAGGGCTACTGGAAAAAGGCTGCAAAGACTTTTTAACCGAGGTGCCTTAATCAAGGTAGCACCCAGGAGTATCAAGAAGCCGGCCGGCAATGGATCAAGAGGTAGCCCTAAAATTATTACAGTGCTTTTTAGAAAAGTGGGGAGTAAACTGCATTAAGCAAATTTCGGGGTTAGTCACGCTGGGTCGCGTTAAGGGATGCTTTAAGAATCCGGATTTATTATTTAAGGAGAGTGAATGGCGTAGATTAGGAGACGTATTATGGGATATGGTAACTGATGATGATAAATCAGCTAAAAAACTAATGAAGCAAGGACAGAAACCTTTCAATTAGTGTGGGTACAGCTTTTGAGCTTAGTACCTGGAATGCTATCGGAACCTCCCTATGGGATGAAATTAGTGACGGGTCTAAAGAAGTTAAAGATCTTGTAACTTTATGGAAATTGATTAAGACAACTCTGTAAGAAATGAAAGCAGATCGTAAAGCGTCTGCGTCTGCTTTTGCTGCTCTCTCTCTCCAACCGCAAGCGAAAGGGAAAAGCGGGGAGAAAAACATAATGCAGCGAGAGAGACTTTTTGGAGCTTGTTCGCCTACTCTCGTGCCCTTGACTTCTGCTCCACTCCCTGGGACTGCCGATATTAATCAGCCATCCGACAGTTCCCAAGCCTCCCTAACCGTACGATTAAAGGAAACCCTACAGAATCAGGGAGTGAGTAAAAATCTGCCTACGAAAAACCAGCCCTCAGATACCACCGTTCAACATGAACAAATTATACCTAGCATACACCCTGATTCAAATAATGCAAACAAGGACTTGGCTACTCTAATAATAGAACAAAAAGAGACAATGTTAGAATTGTTAAAGGAAATGGGGAAAAGAGACGGGGAAACCAACCGCACCCGTGACAGACGCGGAGCCGCCTGTAATAGCCGCTGCAGAAGAAAGGCAGAGACATTGGAGGGGTGTAATAACAGATGCCATTATAGAAGGGACTATGCTCTAAGCATTCCCAGTTATTGCATCAAATGGACAGAAAAAATGGGAGGTGTTTGACTGGAAGGTCATTGAGAAATTAAGGAATGCTGTGAGTCAGTACGGAATCAAATCTGCGTTAACTCACCAAATACTGCAATTCATTTTTTCTGCTGATACGCTGATACCTCAAGATATTAAACAGCTAGCACAGTTGATTTTGACACCCGCCCGAATGTTAGTGTTTTTCTGGCAGTGGGAGAAGCTCTGTGATAGGGAACAAGCAACATCACGACAACAAACAGATCCCCTATGGGGAGTAACCATGCAGATGCCGATGGGTGCTGGACCCTTCGCATCAGGGAACGCTCAGTTACAATGTGTCACTGAGGTTCATCATCTATCACAGATCTTGGCGTATCAAGCTTTTCTTACCGTACCAGACAATATGTACAGCCATGCTTTTACCCAGGTGAAACAGGAGAATACAATTTATGACCACCCTGACATGAACGAGGGCATGAAAGAAAACATGTTCAAAATACTCGCTTTTGAAAATGCTACTGAAAAGACACGCAAAGCATTGTGTAATTTGCCGAAAAATGCAGACATCGTTGATATGATAGAATACACGGATCGATCAGTGGACTCACAGAAAGTAGCCTATGCTGCCACAGCTCTCCAAGGAGCTACAAAGAAACACAAGGCCAGTAAGACGCCCTTGGTCAAGTGTTCTAACTGTGGCAAACGTGGACACATTAGGAGCAAATGTACAGGTACTGTTAACAGTAAGTGCTGCAACAAGTGTAAGAAAGATAACCATACCACCAAGAATACAGGAAGAAGGGAAACTTTACACCGACTGCGAAGGCCCCTCGCGCGACGACACGAATGCAAGGGGCTTGAGCTGCCAGCCCTCAGGCAGCCTCGCAACCACCAGATCCGCCACCGCAGGAAGCTCCAGAGTGGATGTGGAAACCGCAGTCAACATAAAGGGACCATTGGGGTTTGGACTTAGTGCATTTTTAATGGGGCAATCTTCAACAGCTCTAGAAGGAATTCTGGTGCTCCCAGGGCTTATTGATGCAGATTATTGTGGGACTGTGAAAATTATGATTCATGTTTTAATCCCTCCTGTTTCTATTCCTAAAGGTACCAGAATAGCACAATTAGTTCCATTCAGGTCGTGTGTTCCGAACCCAGGTGAAGTACAACGTGGAGATGGTGGATTCGGCTCCCCAGGGAAACCGCAGGTATACTTTGCCATGGACACAACAAGAGGTAAACCAGAAAAGGTAGTGCAATTGGAAGGGCCCGATGGAGTTGTTGTCAAGAAACCGATGACAATCAATACAGGTGCTGATGTTATGATTATTTCACAATGCATTTGGCCTCCATCATGGCCATCGATCAATCCAAACTTTGGTATTGCAGGGATAGGGGGCACACAAGCCACCTTAGTAAGTCAGCTACCAATTACATTTGTGTTCCCCGATGGTGAACACATTACGACGTGTCCGTATGTCATGACTACCCCAACTGAATTGTTTGGCCTCGTAGGCCATGATTTATTGAGCCAAATGAAGGCAATGTTAGTGACGCATCCTTTTTAGGAGCGGTCACTGAGGGGTAGCCGATTCTGAAAATTAACTGGAAAACAGATGAACCTGTTTGGATTGATCAGTAGCTGCTAAATTCTGAAAGGCTACTAAAAATACAAGGGTTAGTTGAGGACCAGTTGAGAGCGGGACAAGTTGTTCCTTCTACTAGTCCATGGAATACATCAATATTTACCATTCCCAAGAAAAGTGGGAAGCGGAGACTGTTACATGATCTCAGAGCTGTGAATGTGGTGATGCACAGTATGGGAGCCCTGCAGCCAGGTTTGCCATCTCCAGTTATGCTTCCAGAAGAATGGGATTTGTTAATTATAAATCTAAAAGATTGCACCCAGATGGCGCTGAACGGTTCGCCTTTTCGGTACCATCGATTAACAAGGCAGAACCCTATAAGAGATACCATTGGGTCGTGTTACCGCAATGAACGCGCAATTCCCCCACGATGCGTCAGGTGTATGTGGCCTGGGCATCAGAGCCTGTAAGAAAGCAGTTACCTCAGTAACTTGCCACAGGATGAGATTTTAACTCAATTGCAGGACATCTTAAGCCATCGCGGAGTAATAATCACTCCTGAAAAGGTGCAAAAGGCAGCACCTTGGAAGTATTTGGGGTGGCACATAAATGCTAGCAATGTTAAACCTCAGAAGGTTCAAATAACATGAGAAATTTCAATGTTACATGATGTCCAGAAGCTTGTGGGAGATATCCAGTGGGTGCGGAATCTTTGCGGTATCACTAATGGCAATATGACCCCTCTGGTAGAACTCTTGGGTATGAGAACACTGTGCAGATGAGAAACGGGAAATGACAGAGCTGACCAATTGGTTGCAGCGCCACGGGAGCCTCCTCCAGGGAATCGTTTTCAACAAAGCACGGCAATCGCATGCGTTCTTGCACCAACCCGCTAGGATGTTAGCAAAGCAATTTGACTTACCACTTACTGATGCCCAAGGTATCGTTAAAGCATGCCCTGATTGTCAAAAGGAAGGGCTCGGCTTGGGCTGTGGGGTTAACCGACGAGGTCTTTTGCCATTGCAGTTGTGGCAAATGGATTTCACCCATGTCATGTGGTTTGGTGCAAAGCGTTCTGTGCATGTGTGTATTGATACCTATCCTGCTGCCATGTGGGCCACGGCACGAACTGGAGAAAAGGCCTTACATATTGAATGACATCTTCACGCTTCTTTTGCAGTACTGGGTGTGCCTCAAGAAATTAAGATGGACAACGGCCCAGCCTATGGTTCTACACGATTTGCTCGATTTTGTAATTTGTGGGGAATTCACCACGGTACCGGTATTCCACATCTTCCCACAGGACAGGCTATTGTCGAATGGGCCAACCAAACCCTAAAAGAACATGCTGCAAAAACAAAAGGGGGGAACCCAGGGCTTACTCCCAGAGGAACGATTGGCCAAAGCCTTATTTGTGCTAAATTATCTTAGATTGACAGGTGATCACAAAGACCCACCAATGGTAGTGCATCATGTTCTTTTACAGGCAGAAAGGACGCAACAAAGTACAGGAATCATGGTAATGTATAAGGACCCAGAATCCAGGAAATGGTGCAGATCAGCAGAAGTAAAACTTACTGGGAGATCCTGGCTAAGTGGGACAAGCCATGGCTTCGCACTGATGCTGGACCCGGAATTGTTCCAATGGCGACTGGCACGGCACCGGCGGGTGCTGGAGCCACTGATCTGACAGATTCTAACTAATAGAGTATTACTAGTGGACACGGAGTCCTTCAGAGAGGTTTTCAGAACAGCGTGCCTTATTGTATATAGAACCTGCTTTAGGTAAAAAGTGTGTAAAGCATAATTTGATTAAACATAGTGTGATTACGGGAAGACAGTGTGGGGTAAAAGTTAGTTAAAGCCAAAATTAGGGGTAAGGTCTATTTCCATTAATAACCTGGGAACGAGGTTGATTGTGTTTCCACAGATACAGGCCCACGATGGACTCCTGTTCGATTTGCATGACCATCATCATCTGGAGCATCATAGATGATGTGGCAATATGAATACTACCTCAGCCAAAAACTAATGTATAGCTCACCTTGGCTAACATAACAGGTCAAGATTCTCTGTGCATCGCAACTGTATCGTAAAGCCCATGAACCAATAGACAAGATGGCTATGACTCGTGCAGCGCGCCTGGCCAGCGAGCGCATGCGTCATAGATTGCAACCGAGGCGGACTTTTGGCACCCGCTGGCCACGTGTGCTAAAACCCGTTCCTCTGCAAATGTATAAATACTGGGATTTTCCAAAGAGCATCGGGCTGGTGTACAGTGAGGCCATCGTTGCCTCTGTGGGGACGCCCACGGAAAGCTGGCACCTACCGATTGCTGGGCTGAGTTCGTGGAGCAAGATGGCACAAGAATGTATAGATGGTTCATTTTCCTCATGGTCTGGGTCATTAGGGGTAACGGGTTGGCTCAAAGAATTATGGGCATTATTGTAGTTACTGTGATTTTAGCTATTGTAATAGTTTTACCTTGTTCAGCTTATTAAGGAAAATGGCATCCCAAGTTATTAAGCAAGCCTGGATTGCTCAAAAACAAAAAGAGGGAGAAAGATTTAAACGGAGACCTACAGTGGATTCAACCTTGTAGTGGTATTACAAATACAGACTTACAGCCGCTGCTGGATTTATTGTGGGGCAGCGGTACCTTAACTTCTACAAGACAACTAAGTGCACCGGGATGGCAAGCCTTGGCAGCAATTGGACAAAAAAAAAAAACAACAAACAAACAAACAAAAAAAAACACACACAACCCACAACAAAAAAACCCCATCACATCCTCCATGTCTGGCAGATACGTTCCTGATTTACCCGTAAATTTGAAACCTTATGCTGAGATTGATATGGAACACACTGACTGTAGTAAGCAGCATGACAGTGACACCGGTGATTGATCCACATCGGTTAACACCATGGGACAGTAAGAATGTTTGGGTGTCACTAGCTAAAGCTATTAATCAAACCTCTTTTTGTGTGCTTATGTATTTTATTAGGTATAATGTTGTTTTTACTGTGTTTAATTAATTGTGTTCACAGATCTTTGCAAAGGGCAATACAGCAGGTGTTAAAATTTTACCTCAATCTATATACAAACAAATAGATTGGCTGAAGAAACATACACAAAGATCCAGCAAGAAACTAGTTGGTTTGATGGAGTGTTACAATCAATATTCGGCGGGATAACACTATGGGTAATGTCATTGATTAAGGAAGCCTTATGATGGTTGGGTATATTGATATTAATCTGTGTAATAGTTAGAATTCCGTATGGGTGCATGATAAAAGGAGTCTCAAAGCTGACACACCAAGCTCTACTCGCACAAAAAGAAAAAGGGGGAATTGTTGGGAATTGGCTTCATGAAAAAGGACATGGGTCTATAGAAAAGCTGTGCGAGCAGAGTTCTGTGTGAAAGAATGTCAGTTTGAGCAGCAAGACTAGGCCTTGGCCGAAAATAGCTGGCTTTGCTGATATCAGGAGAAAAACAGGGACAGTGTGACCTTGGCATAACTTCATAAGTAACTTTTGAAGAAGTTCCCATGAGAAAGCTACGGAACACGCATAGCTGCAAATCACAAGTGGGTGTGTTTTAGTAATGAATAAACATTAGCAATTTGCCATTGTTGTCCAGGCCCATTGCCTTTTCCAGTCTGGCCCATTTCCAGCTTGGGGGTGCTCTTAGGATTAGTCTGGAGGCAAAGATCACACTGTTGTGCGATCACACTGCCTCACCGTGGCGTATAAATTCCTAGCCACAATTTCTCCTATCAGATGATTATACAGGGCTTCTGTTCCCCAATGTCTTTTCCTATGTTCCTCCCCTATCAAATGCCATAATAAGCAAGAGGGAACGATTAGCTTTCCCTGTGGGGTATGAGCCCACCCCTCTTCATTATATGACCCTTCTAAACCTGTAATGAGCTTCTGATCTTCCTTAGTGTATTCTGGCTTACCTTCTAGGGAAATCCACCTATCAGGAATTAAGGCCCCTTCTGTTTTTACCTGTGTTTTGGCCACTTGTTTTGCCTCTCTGTCCGCCAGCTCGTTCCCTTTTTCCAAATCTGAGCTCGCTTTCTGGTGTGCCTTAATATGCATAATTGCTACTTTCTTAGGGAGCTGGACAGCTTCCAGTAACTTCAGAATTTCTTCTGCGTGTTTGATATTTTTCCCTTGAGAACTCACTAGTCCTCTCTCCTTCCAAATTGCTCCACGTGCATGTACAACTCCAAAGGCATATTTTGAGTCTGTATAAATGTTCACAACTTTGCCCTGGGCCAATTCCAGGGCGCGGGTTAGAGCAATTATTTCTGCCTTCTGTGCGGAGGTGTTCCTGGGCAAAGCCCCCGATTCTATTACCTCTTGGCTGGCAGTGACGGCGTATCCCGCGTGTCGATTACTGTTTAGGACGTAACTACTTCCGTCTGTGAAGCGAGTTTCCCCGTTTTCCATGGGGCCGTCTTTCACGTCTGGGCAACTGGCGTACGTTGCTTCGATGGTTTCCAAACGGTCACGATGTACCGGTTCTCCTGTGTTCCTGCTGAGAAAAGAAGCTGGGTTGACAATGTTAGCGACTACAATCTCCACGTCATCCCGCGCTACCAATATAGCTTGATATCTCAGGAATCTTTGTGGAGAGAGCCAGTGTCCGCCTTTTGCTTCCGGTACTGCTGATACTGCGTGAGACACCAGAACAGTCATCTTCTGGCCCAGAGTAAACTTTCAGGCTTCCTGTGTATTTAGTATCACAGCCGCAACCGCCCGCAGGCATCCAGGCCAACCTTTTGCAGTCGTGCCTAACTGCTTAGAGAGGTAGGCAACTGCCCATCGATACGGGCCCAGGTTTTGTGCTAATATTCCCAGAGCAATGCCCTGCTTCTCATGGGAGTAAAGAAGAAACAGCTTACTCGCATCTGGGAGTCCTAAGGCCAGGGCCGACATCAAAGCCTTTTTCGGTAGCTCAAAGGCTCGTTCGGTCTCCTTATTCCACTCAAGGTGTTTCTGCTTAGTGGCTGTCAACGCATACAGTGGTTTAACAAGCAATCCGTAATTATAGATCCACAATCGGCACCACCCTGTCATTCCCAGAAAAGTCCATAACTCTTCTACTGTCTGAGGTCTCCCAGTTTGACATATTGCCTCTTTACAGGCCTGTCCCAAAGGTCTTTGTCCCGCACTAATTTCATAGCCCAAATAATTCACTTTGCCTTGCATTACCTGTGCCTTTTGCTTGGATACCCAGTACCCCTGAAGTCCCAGGAAATTCAACAGACTCGCCGCCCACGTCGTACAATCTTTCTCT
Source organism: Astur gentilis (assembly GCF_929443795.1). NCBI lineage: Eukaryota > Metazoa > Chordata > Aves > Accipitriformes > Accipitridae > Astur > Astur gentilis. Next base: position 79,767 of record NW_026061070.1, read on the forward strand.
GTTTTGGTGGCGATCGGGATATCATCCACATACTGCAACAGCTTCCCCTCCTCAGACGGGGTTTCCCAGGATTCCAAGTCTTTCGCAAACCGATTGCCAAAAATGGTAGGCCTATTCTTAAATCCTTGTGGCAAGGCCGTCCAAGTGAGCTGGGTCTTTCGACCGCTCTTGGGCTTTTCCCATTCAAATGTGAGTAAGTTTTGCCTGGCTTCATGGAGAGGGAGGCAAACGAAAGCATCCTTCAAATCTAAAACACTAAACCAAGTCAATTCAGGTGTTAGTACGGTAAACAGGGTCTATGGGTTCGCCGCTACCGGGTAAAGATCTTCAGTTATCTTATTCACCGCCCATAAGTCTTGGACCACCCAATATGACCCATCGGGCTTCCGAACAGGTAATATAGGGGGATTGAATTCAGACTCACACTCTTTTAATAGTCCCAACTGCAAAAATTTTTCTATCACCGGCCGGATTCCTTCTCTGTCTTTCTTCTTTAGGGGATATTGTTTAATTCTTACCAGCTTTTGGCCTTCCTTGATCCTAACTTCAACAGGTGGAGCACTTTTCGCTCTTCCAGGTGCATCGGTAGCCCATACCCCCGGGTACACTTGCTTTAAGATGTCCTCATTAATGATTCCTTCTAGGGGGAGACTGGTTAAGGTTAGGCTCAATATTTGAATATTTTGCTGATCTTTTACCTCCAGAGTAATTTCTCCCTTCTTGAATACAATTTTTGCTCCCAATGGTTCCAACAAGTCCCTTCCCAAAAGGGCCTTTGGGGAGTTCGGCATATATAAAAATTTATGAATGCCCCACTGTTTTCCTAATTTATATTCTAAAGGTTTACAAAACTATGCCTTTTCACTTTGGCCAGTCGCTCCTTTCACCGTGACATAATCATTCCCCGGGGCATCAAAGCCTGATTCAAAACCGAGTATGTTGCTCCTGTATCTACCAAAAATTCTACCTCTTGTTCTGTTTTCCCTAGCTTAATTATAACCAGTGGATCCGCTAGGGTAGATTCCCCAGGTTCTCGTCAGTCTCCCTTCACAGAGGCTACTGTTCTTCCTGTTTGAGCCCTCTGATGCTCCTTGTTCCCTGGGCATTCCCTCTACCAATGACTGAATTTCTTACACAAAGCGCATTGATCCTTGCCCAGTCGGGGCAAGTCTCGTCTAGGCCCTCTTCCCCTTTCTTCCCGAATAACAGCCATTAATTTCCTTTGTCCTTGCCTATATCCTTCTTCTCTGTTACTAAACACCCTCCGTGCTTTTGTGGTACAGAACAGAGATGTAGCAAGAAAGGAAAAAAAAGAAGGGAGGGAGAACAAAGGGAGAGAGACACAAAGACTGAAAGAAGGACAAAGGGATGGCAGAAGAAAAAAATAGTGATAGGCTACAGGACAGAGATGGAGGAGTTCCAAAAAGACACAGGGAGCATGACAGAACGAGAGTGAGAAACAAGGGACAGAGCAGGACAGCACTGGAGGAAAAAACAACTGTCATTGATAGGCTGTGAGAGAGACATGGAGGAAGAGAGAAAAGAGAAGGGACAGCTAGCTGGAGAGGGGGATACAGTTAGAAAGGATGGAAGAGGGAAGGGAACAGAGAGAAATACAGAAAAGATGGCAAGAGGAAGCAAGGCAGAGGGACAGCAATAGAAGAAACAAGGGACAGGGATCTGGACAGATGAAGAAAAAAGCAGGAGAAAAATACAACATGATACGGTGGGACAGAAAGTAACACAGAGCGTCAGATGATAATAATGACAAGAGATAGAGAGAGACTATGAAAAGCACAGGAGGTTGGAGAGAGAGAGAGAAGACATGAATGAAAAGAGTAGAGAGCACCACAAAGGGTCAGGGAAAGAGAAGGACAACAGAATAAAAAAACCCCTCACATATTACACACATGTTATCCACTCATCAAGCCCATTTCAGAGTTACACAGTACCTCAGCCCCTTTAAGAAAAGTAACACATGCGCCCGAGCCCATTTCGGCGCCGCACCACGCCCGAGCCCATTTCACGGTTCTCTACCTACAGCTCCAATTTCAAAGTTCTGCAATCACTAGAGGAAGGAATGCACCCCCTTTCCATTAACCCAGCAGCAGCTACATTTACCTCAAGGTATCTACAACTCGCCCTTGGATGCCTAATTCCAACAGACACTTTCACTTACTTCAACAGCTAAGTTTACCTATGGGCACTAAACGCCCATGCTTCCCTCTACGCTTCCCTTTGTGATTGCCATTAGTACTGTAATTCCCACAAGGACACATAATTACCTGTCTTTTTTACATTTTATTTTCAGTGCTTCATTTGGTCCATTACTCATTCCACATAGATTCAGCTATGTCAGTATTTCAATCCAATTCTACAATGTACTTTTTCTACAATATATAGAAAAGACTTATGGCCTCACTCGTCAAATATTTGACACTATTAGATTTAGTCCTCTTTTAATCACTATTTTTACAAATACATGTAAACTCCAAAAATTTAGCATTACCTGAAGAAGAAATGCCACTATTTAGTACCTGCAATGCTCTACAGAGTGGTCTTTTCCACATTCCTCGCTCCCATTACATACATCGCTGCACATCCAGAAGTTTTACTCCCTGAGGTGACATTACCGCCATGATCCCTGTTCCCGGGCACCAAACGAGTGACCTCCAATCATCTTGACAGACCGTCCACTTCCACACCTCGACACAAAACCAGAAATTGAAAAATATCATTACATCACAAGCTACAAAGAGCAACCAAATATTTTACAAACCCACCACAGACAAATACAGTTACACTCACGCACTTCACAACCCTGGCCTACTCCATGCTGGCCATCTAGTCCAACTCCCCCCACAAAATCCTCAACTGTCTTCCAAAGACCATCCACCGAACAACATATCTCTCTGTGCTGACTGGCAATTACCAGGTTCCAGGGGAGCGCTCCACAGGAACACCGTTCCCGGGAGCCTTGGAAAAAAAAAAAAAAAAAAAAAAAAAAAAAAAAAAACAAACAAAAAAATCGCCCTGCCTTTGAAAACCCAGGCCCGAGGCAGACCCCAGTCCAAACATTGGCGATCAACATTGCCTCATGGAGCAGCTGGGACCAGGGAAAAGAAAAAATAAATGGGGCAGGGGAGGACACACCAAAAACCAACCCATATCCCAGCTGGGGTTTTTTATTCTAAGTTTGGGGTTTTTTTCCTAATTCCCTGAAAAACATCTCAACTCTACATCCAACCTGAAAGGAAAAAAAAACCAAAAAGGCTTAACCACAGAACCCTACAAGGTTAGAGACATTCACAACACACCACTCGTTCAGATCACATGCACGCCAGCCCTCACTCTCAACTCATCCATCATACCGTCCACAGGCCTCAAGAGGCCGTCACCCCGTCTGCAGCAGCAGGGGCCTCAAAAAAGCACCCTACCTGCAAAAACCCAGGCCCCAGCCCAACCTCCTTCCAACCAACCTCCCCACAAACTGCCCTTCCGTTACACCAACATTTCAACACGCACCATCATCTCCACCATCCGTGCATTTTCAACCCGATAATTAGCTTTCACAGTGCCACGTGTCACAGTCCAACCTCCGTAGCGCCATGTCACCTAAACGCAAGGTTCCTTCAAGCACCTCTCGTGCCCTGTCATCACCTGCAAAAACAACACACAAAGCTTGTCAACAGACACTTCATCCTCGAGAGAGAAGTCCTCCACCACTCCCCTACCCTGCTTCCCACCTATTCCAAAAATAACACATCCTCACAGCCAGTGTCCTCCATGACACTTGAAAAAACCAGAGCATCAAAAACACAGAGCTGTCCCAAAGTTACCGATCGCTCCAAGACCCATCACGCTGCTACTTAGACCTCAAGGCCTTGACCATTTCTAGAGACTTGCCACAAAGCATCTGCATAAACAAGATGAACACCATTGCCCAGTTCCTGCCTTACTCAATGCTAGTTCACAGTCCAATTGCGATCCCCTCAACTCTGCATGCAAAGAGCCCAAAGTCATTAAACCTTCTACGCTGCCTCTACAATGCCATACAAGACACACACAAACATAGAGCCATGTAATTCACATGCAAATGTAATGCCATACAAGGCAGTACTCTTACCTCAGTCAAGGCAAAACAACTCAGAGCCTTGCCATACCAGACAAAACAGAACAGGGCCAATGCAAGAGACTCTCACGTGACAGTCAATACAAGTACAGACCAAAACAATACAAAACCAATACAGAACCATAGAAGGCAAGGCAGTCTCAGGTGGCAATCCATACAAGTACAGAGCACTGCAATACAAAACACAATGCAGGGCCAGGCAATGCGAGACAGTCTCACATGACAGTCGATACAAATACACAACAAAACACCACAGGGCAAAGGCAAATACAGACCAATACAATGCAAGAAAACGGCAAAACACAGCAAAGCAAAGCAGTCTCATAGAGCCACCGGATGCATCTTCCTTCAGAGTCCACTCACGGACTCAACTCCTTACAGTGCTCTGCTGCCTTCCCCCATCGCTCTGTGGGACACATCCTGTCCCTCCACATCTGAAAAAAAAAAACCCCAAACATATTGAATGAGTCACCTGGATGCAGAGCAAGAGCTTCACAACTCCAAAGGTCTTGATTCCATCTACAAAGACCATCTGGAATGCAGCTACAGCCTGTCATTTTAAAAACAACAACAACAAAAAACAACACACAACCAAAAAACAAACAAAAAAACAACAAAAAAACCCAACACACACACCCCCCTGCCCACTGTAGGGTTCAATTATATGGAACTTAGTTACTGGCCCTGAAAGTAGCTCATGGTTGCAAGAGAGTTCCAGACACCTTTGAAGGCTCTGAACAGAACAAACAAGAAGATAGAAGAAGAAAGATCCCAATTAGAAAAACACAGGTGCACATTCCACGATAAAGGGAACTTGGCACAACCGACCTCAATTCAGGGGCTTATCTCGACCAGTTGGACTAAGACAAGTTTTGCATGCTCTAACATAGCCAATTATATCCTGTGTGTATGCACGTGTACAGAGCGAGTATAACTAACTGTATCTTATGTTTCTACACATGGACAGTATCGATGTAACCAATCACCGCTTACGCTTGTGCGCGTGGACACCACATGCTTGCGTGCAGCAGCCAATCAAAGCTTCTAAACAACTTAGAGAATTGTGTAAGAATGATCAGCTAAGCTCAATAAAGGGGCGACTTTGATCATCATACTGGTGTTCTATCATCCGGGCCCCGCACGGAGTAACCCTAAACCCTACACCCCACCAACCAAAAAAACCCAGGGCCAAACTTGGAGCCCATCACGTGCAAGTCTTAACACCTTAGAGACTCAAATCCGCTTCACTGCCCCTCAACAACCCCTGCCACACGGCTCCAATTGTCTCCGTGAAACACTATCGGCACGGCTGTCCGCGCAGGCCGCTGATGGCTACTCGAGCCGAGATGACTGTACAACCCTCGCCTAAACGGTCTAGGCACATCAACGTTTCACCCGTAGACTCTTATCGCTGTTCCACCTACCCCTGACTCCACACCCTCCCAGGCAGAGCAGCTCCAAGCCAAGCACACCGTGTGCAGAACGTCACCACGTGGAACGCCACCAACGAGGTGATTCAACGAGAGAGAAAACTCTCAGCAAGAAGAATGACCCCCGGACGGGAGGCGCCGTCGGGCAAGATGACCTACGGGGCCGCAACCGCGAGGCCAGGAGGCTCCACAGCAGACCCAGAGGAGTCAAACGGAGCGGCCCGTTACAAGACAGCACTGTCAAAACCCAGACGACAGATGCGCCAGAAGCCTGGCATCGAGACCTAAGGATGTCAGGATGCGGGGAAGAAGTCCCACTCCGAGAAAACGGACAGCTAGAGAGCAGAGCTGCCGATGCAGGCTGAAAAAATGCTGCCATAGAGCACTGACCGGAACCCGCCAAGACCGATCCATGCTTTAGAGCTCCGAGCGCAAGAAAAGAAGCACCCGATTGGCACCGGGCCAATGAGTAAGAGCATTCAAAACCCTAGGGACAGCACCCGAAGCGCATGCCTCGCTCCTCTGGCGCAAAGCGCGACAAGGACATCGAGACCCGAGGAAGGTCTAAGCGCACAAGACAGACTACACAAACTACACGCCACCGCGGACACGGGCTGGAACTGCCCTGCCCGGCACACACGGGTCTCGTGCTGAAAAGCAACCCGCTCCCTTCTCCTGCGCAAAGGCGACTGCTTTGGGACAGCCCTCTCTCCTGCGCTAACTTTAAAACTCCTCCCTGCTATTCCCAGCTTTGTCCCTTCCTCTCAGCCTGGTCCCTCAACTTAGCTTTCAGAGGGCTGAGGGTCCAAATCCATCCTCCACAAAACCACACGGGCTAACTGGGATGTTCCTCAAGGGGAACATTGCTCTTCAACATCTGCAATGAAAAAAACAAACACAAACAAATCAGAAAAGGGAGTAAGCATCCCGCTGGCCAACGCCAACTACTTCCCCAACTCCCCCCTCCTCACAAGTGCCACCGTGTTCACTTCCCCGCTCATTCCAGACTCAGACCCTGCAGCCATCATCACTCGTGGTATCTAAGGTACCAAGAGAAACCACGTTAGCGTGGCACTCGTGAGAAGCCATCGGCCCCACACTCCTCCTCGCTAATCCACAGCTCACCTGAAACGCTCATCCAATTCAAAGATAGCCCACACAGCACCTCCACAACAGAAGGTAAAGGCTGAACCGAGCAGCCCCATAATACTTTGCTATTCAACACCGACCCGGCCGACGACCGCCTCACCTTCTCGGACCGCTCACCGGCATGCAGCTTTTCGGGAGACCTTATAGCAGACTTCACGGTACGTAAAGGGTGCCTATAAGAAACCTGCAGAGGGACTTTTTACAAGGGAGTACAGCCATAGGACAAGGCGGTAACGGCTTTAGTCCTAAGGAGGGTACATTTAGTTTAGGAAGACGTTTCTCACTAGGGGTGGCGAGGCACTGGAACGCGTTGCCCAGAGAACCTGCGGATGCTCCCTCCCTGGAAGCATTCAAGGCCAAGTCAGATGCGGCTTTCAGCAACCTGGTCTTGCGGACGGCGTCCATGGGGGAGGGTTGGAACTAGAGGATCTTTATGGTGCCTTCCAACCCAAACCATTCTACGATTCTATGACATTCAAATCCAACTGCAAAACTCCTCTGAGAAGGGCTGGTGAACCCTCCTCCCTTTCCCCAGCAGTCCCAAAACTTAAGAAACCCCTTTTCTTCTCCTCAACTGTCAGGAAAGGAACCCCACTGCTTCCTGACACCTCCTGCCCTCAATCTGCACTCCTGAACCCCCTTCAGTGGCTACTCCTCAAGAGCCGCTCTTCTGAGCAACATCCCAAATTCTGGGGGCACCCCCTAACCTACAGCTCCCCAGAGACTCTGAGCTCTGCTACATGCCCACAAAAGAAAGTCAAGTCCCAAGCCTTGTAATCTACGAGGGGCCTGCCACCAGCTGCAAAGATTCTAAGGACAACGTGGCATTCTGTGGGCAATGAGGAAAGGCACCCCAAACCCTGAAGGGCACTGTGCCTCACGGCCCTTCTGCTTTCATCAGTAGTACTAAAACTCCATATACAAATACATACAAGATGCTCACCCTAACCCCTGCTAAACAATGTCACCATCAGTCCCGTTAAGAGAGATAACAACTTACACAGCAGAACTGTTAAAAAACCAACGTTCCTTCTTCAATAAAGTTGGGAATTGCAGGAAAACACAATGCATGAAGAATAAAAAAAAACCAAACAACAAAAAAAACCCCCAAACAATGCATACTATTAAACCATCTTTCTACCCCTGAACTGATGCAGAACCTGACACTAGGCCTAGTAGATGTAGAAATAGAACGTATGTTTAGACTCAGTGTATTGCTAAATAAAAGACTCAGGAATTTGTTAGAAGGTTAACAACTGCCTCTGTAAGTTGATTTACGTAGACAAGCCAAGGACATAAAGCACAAGATTCCTGTGTCTGTAATATAAGACAAAATAACATGCCCTCTTTGAGGAGGTATTCTGTTTGATAAGAAAATATGTTCTGTCTCTTGTGGTGACTGAGCCAAAAGCTAGGTGATAAGCAGAGAAGTTGTTTGTGGGGCCCAGAAGGGGATCGTACTGCGCAAACTCGTACAACAAAGTTCAAACAGCGGACAAGTGAGGAAGACTATGGAAGACCACCAGAGGACTCCAGAAGACCACCGAAGACCTTCAACACGCATGCATAAAGGACATTTACATATGCTAATGACTTCTCAGAAAATCAATGAATATGTATATTATTTCTCAGAAATTTTATGAATATGTATGTAAGGCAGGTATTTAACCTATACAATTAGTCCCAGCCAGAAAGCACATTTGGAGGAGAGATCCTCCGTTCTTCCAGCGCTGCAATAAAGAATACTTAACTCCATCACTAAATGCTCATTTCGAGAAACAGAACACTCGAAACAAAATTACTGACCTGAAAAAAAGAAAAGGGGAAAAAAAAAAGCTGCATACAAGTGTGTCGGGGTTTCAGCCCAGCCGGTAACAAAGGACCACGCAGCCGCATATCATGTCTGAATAAATGTGAGTTTAGTAGGTGTATAGGTAGATACACATTCAGAAATGCACAAGAACTGAAAGGAGTAATCTGTAACTGGTAGACTAAGAACGCTGCAATAGCATGCAATGTAAATCAACATGCACCTATAGGGAAGGGAAGGGAAGTACAGAGACATTCTTCTGGATTTAAAAAAAACCAAAACGCAGCAATGGTAGGAAAAGGTACTTGGAATGTGCCACTTTCAATCCACTGAAACGACGTCTGCAACAGCAGTAAGAACACTGGCAAACTACATTCTCTGTTCCACAGGGCCTTGAAACCCATACGCATTGTCTGTTGCCTGTTGCCATTAGGAAACAAAGATATTAAATAGGGCAAATCAGAAGTAACTTGAACCAATCCCTCCCACCCAGCTATAAACCAGGACCATATACAGCCCTTGCAGACTACACAAGATCCTGTCTCATTTCAGCCACATCATTAGCATAAGCTGTGCAAACCCATGCAAATCAACAGGTTTTTCAGGCATAAAAGCAGACTCCAACAGCAGTTAAGCCACTTCTTACAACTGACAATGTCATACTTCCATCACTGATTATAGCACAAGAACAAGAAAGAATGGGTCTTTATTGTCCTTCATGAACTTGAGGGGCTGCAAGAAACCAGTGAAGTTACAAGCCTGGATTCTGTAACGTCGCTACCAGCATAATTTCCAGATCAAAGATCCGGCCTCCTGTTAAGATCATCAAACATAATTTTGAGTTCGGAGGACAGGTCATCACAACACTATGTTAGGTAGAGTATAAAACCTTATCATCAGATTCTCAGCTAGTTTAAGTCAATGTATTCTGTGTGTTCCGCTGAAGTCAATGAAACTAAACACACTATCATAGGAAAGAGATATTTCAGCACGCCTCAGACCTGGAAAACTATCTTGAAAAATGCCCGTAACTTTTAAACACAAATTCTCTGCACTTCCCACGATCTCTCAACAGCGAGCAGTAGTAAGACCCTAACAGTTACTTGCAACCTATTTCTTGCATAGCATTCATTTTTATTTTAATTTTAAAAGGGGCAACTAATAAATAAGATTTTTGCAGCTACTCACAAAAATCAATAAGCAAAGACATTTGTTCCAAGACTTAAATTTCTTGTATAATTTAAAAAACTATCAAAACTCTGTAAAGTAACATAGATACATTTGCCTACTAATGTAGGAAACTACAGACAAACTTCAGGAAATGACCAAAGGTGCAGAGGATAGGCTAATGCCTATTAGCATTAGGTAGAAAAACAAGGTAGAAAAGGTAGAAATGCCTATTAGCATTAAGGTAGAAGAAGAAGAAGAACAACAAAAAACCCCCAGAAGTTCTACAGAAAAATGAGTGAGCAGCCCACAGCACTGGCAGACAACAGATTTTTTTATCCCTGCTTCCTCCACCCCTTCTTCTTATCCCCCCACCCCCGTTTTTTTTTAAAGGAAATAATTATTCTATTCTGAAACATATTGCCAGTGATGCAGTTGAAGCCAAAAGTTTAAATGAGTTCAGGAGAGGATTAACCAAATTCTAAGACATGTGCCAACACAACTCCTATAAAAAGCATCTGCATCATGGTGAAATACAAACAGCTGCTCTGAGAACGACACATTATTCTTCACTAAATTTGCCTTTTACCCTGTTGTATAGTTACTAATGTTGAAAAGAGTCACTGCTGTGCAAGAAACTACAACTTACAGCGCTTCATGCTCGGGAGAGAACTGTGGCCCATCAGCTCGTGGCTGTGAAGTCTTACAACTTAACACGTTTCAGTTGCACACCAACAAGTTCTGAGGCGGACTGCCGACTGTATTCAATAGTCACAGCTTATGTAGGAGGATATGATAAACTTTACTTATTTGCCTTTAACCGATGCTCCAAATATTTTAAAGTCGTTCTTAAAGTAGGTTACTGGTTTGATTACCCTTCATACAAAACCCTCCTTCAAATGCAGGTTTCTCTTCTCTTCTTTTCAGGTTTAAGGCATGAACAGAAATCACACCTGCATCATCACTGAAATCAGTGCCTATTTTTCAATAAACTTTAGCAGCATCAGAATTCGTCCTCAAGTACCGTTCATAAAGCAAATGCTTCATTCTTCAAAACTTTTTTTAGCAAAGGTTAGTAATGCTGTACCACAGACTCTCATGCCCAGTCACACATGTTCTTCCCGAGACTGTTACGCAGCTTAGTATTTTAAAAATCGCCATCCTAACTGCGTACCTGATACTACAGGTTCTCCCCTTTTTAAAGTCTGATGTTAAGGAAAAGCTGCAAGTCCTACAAAACCAGGCAGACTTGCTTGTTCATGCCAAAGAGAAAAAGGTTAAGCATTATTAAAAAATAAGACTATTGCCTACCTTTAAGTATCCATAAGGCTATCAACATGAACCGTATGGTGGCCTGTTAGCATCGCTATTTGAACACGGGCATGCAAAATGTCCTTCAGTTAAATTCCAAACTCTATGAAGTAATTGGTGGGCAATTCCCCAAGGATAAAACGTCTATCAAAAGCCAACAGTAAGCCAGAAATCTCTTTCCGTTTCATAGGGTAAAAAAAAATAAATACAGTGAATCCTGAAAAAAGAAATAGATATTAGACAGGGAACGCCTATATACTTATAGGGCAAGTAATAAAACATTTAGTGTTTTGATTTTATTTTTTTTTCTGTCATCACAATAGTTAGACAAACATGGAAACATTTGCAACAGCAATACTTGGGTCACTTTAAAATCTTGGTAACACTGAAATACAGGGCAGCGAAAGCTAATGATGTGGGGAGGGGACTTTAGGTCTTATTATTTTCATACACATTCACACACACACACACATATATCTATATACACACGCGCACTCCACAACTCCAAAGAGCTATCTTAACTATGTCTGCCAGTAAACGGAAATAGTAGGCAGAAAGGAACCATATCTATACTAAGACAGTTAGCTGTGCCGTAAAACTGAAGATCACTGCAACCAGTGCCATCTTAAAGAAGAAAAAACAACCAACAACAACAACAACCAAAAAACCTGAAAGGAACCATCACTGTGCATGTCATAAGCATGAAGTTATTTTAATCTGATGACTACTCTGCTCTATACTTTAAGCATCATGAAGTTTTTATGTATTTTTAAAGTCTAAGGTTATTATTTTAAATGGCCTACTTGTAGTGGCAGCCCAAGTAGCATTCTGGAGAACACCACAGTGCCCACAACTTCTACAGGTCAGTGCAGTCTGATCAAGCACTACATTTCTAGGGGAGGAAAACAAAAAACCACTACCGCTCATTTATTCGATTGAAAAGCTTATTACCTGTACCTTCCAAAGCAACAGGCTACAGGAACACTGAATGCAAAGTAAACCAGACCCATCTGGAATACTCTGACTCAGTCTCAGCTCCAAGTTACACATCTTTCATTTCGTATTTTAAGGGATTAACAGCATTTGGATGCACAGAAACTGTCTTTACAGTGAAGTCTGCAGACCTCCGAGTCAAAAGTTAAAATGTCTTCCTAAATTATAACAGTATTAGCACTTCCTCTGAAAGGAGTGAAAAAAACACAACCAGGGAAGGAGGAAGTGACACAACACCAAGGGTTTTTTTCCCCAGAGATAACAAAATCCTGAGAGAACAAGATGCTTGTGCTATCAGAATAAAAATCCCCAAAGAAACAAAAGAGTTTACCTTTCCCTTGGAAAAGTTACTTTTGAGTCAAGATCTGCCCTTTTTCTCTCCCAAGCATGAAATCTCTCTTCAGCTTAAGACTCTCTTCTACTGCAGTAGAAATTTAGTGCACATGCTGGAACCTGGACAGAATCTTATTTAAAAAAACAAACAATACAATAGTACTACAGTGGCTAGAAATCTTTTACATATTCTGATGAAAAGACTCAACTTATTTCTAGGAAATAAAGTGTTTGGGGCCAAAGCCAACAGATGATGTTCATGTAAGGTTAAATTTTTATTAATTTTTTTTTTTTTTTTAAATTGATATATTGAAAAAAGCTGGAGAAGGAAGCGGGGACAGAAATGAAAAACCACTCAGGGAGTCAGTGGTATAGACTGTCACCATGCAATCTCAATATTGTAATTGCAGATCACATAGTCAGAACAAGCCAGTCAAAAGTAGCACACTCCCTGGGAGAGGGGCGGAAGTCTCTCTCCCCTTGTCTTTCAAGCCAAGACCCAACTAGCAGAAGGCAGCTTTTCTGTCAGATAAAGCAAGGCAAAAGGATCACGTACAGCAACTTCCTTGCAGCCTCTTGCTCCTGAGCACCCTTCTTCACCTCTTTCTTTCTTTCTTTCTGTCTTTCTTCTGGTGATGGGAAGGCAAAGCATGTTCTGTTCCTGTGAGCCCATACTGCTTGTCCCTATAGTCACAGCAGGCACCTGTGATTCCTCTCCGAAGACATTTACGCATAGAAATCAGTTGAGTGGTGTGTTACGGAAGCATAAGCTGCAGTGGACGTGATTTTGAATCAGTTAATTTTGTGCCCACCGTGACAAAATAAAACCAGCAATTTCTTACTTTATAGAAATTCTCCTAAAGTAGTAGTTGCCCCCAACAGCTGTCAAGTTTTTGTATCACAGGAGAACAAATGCAGCCAAAAGAACATTTTCTCTAAAAGGACCACTCCGAACTACACAAGCAGGCAGGCACAGGCCGCTGCCAATTTAATAAAGCGTATGTACACAGCACCACTTAGTGGTGCAAGCGGAGTCACCGCTGACAGGAATGAGAAGCTTGAACACCAACCTTCCCGCCCCGGCTCCCTGGACATGAACGATGTCTGGTCTGTCTGTCCTCACTCGCAAAATACCACTACAATGCCTTTATTACAAGAGAGTACATCTGCCAAGAAAAACAAGTCCAAGAGTGCTGAACCTCAAGGCCAGCAGAACCAACGGCTGCTGAGCATCAAACAGATGCATCCACTCTGAAGAGCTTTCAGAATTCTGCAGCACTCTACCACACGGTTTCTGGCGACACAGCCTGAAGCAGGGTTTAAACAAATGATCCAGCTTAGTATCTGCCTGTAGTGCAAAGAATAGCAATCTCTTGGCCCACGATTTGGGTTTTATATAGACTTGGGCCATAAACAAATGCAACAGATGTAGAAAAACTGAAGACCGACAGCAACTGGAACGTAACTATTCTTTTTCCACTCCATCAACCCGTTGGAAAACTCACTCACTCGTGCACTTACGTAACTGAGCACAAAGAGAACAAAAAGAAAGGCTTTTATTCAGAACAAATTAGTGTGTCTTTACAGGAAAGTAACGGTTTCAACTTACAAAACCAGCATCATCATTAGTGATGCACCTTTCCTGAATAAGGGATAAAAGAAGAGGATAACAATTGCTTTTACTGATACGTTCTTAATAATTAGCTGAGCACTTCTAAAGAGGAAGAACTTTGCTGCTTTCAGGACCGAAGTAAGAAAAAGTCTAAAGCATAGTCTTCCTGACGTGTCCGCAAGAGAGGCACAAGATCCGATACAGAAACGTATCTACGTCTCGCTGAAAATTTGCACTCTAAGCATCACCAGCTTCTGCTTCCAGGGCAGTATACCACCAGCTTAACCGGAGGGTAGTAATTTTACCCCACACAAGAAGTCAGAACACGCACTATCCTTTAAGGAGGCAGAACAATAACCAAAGCAGGAAGAGGCTTAGAAATTAAGGCAAGATGGCACTTGCTCAGACACACAGTGAGGAGGTGCAAGCTGGGTAAGACAGCAAAATGGAGATTGTTCCTCATTCACACAGAGCTCATTTCGACTCGAGTTGGTCATCCTCTCCTCTTCCCACAAAATTAGGAATGCTTTTACGTAGGAAGTCCTGACTTTGTAGCCATCTATGCCGACAAACAACAAACTATTCTAGGTCTGCTCTTGTGGTATTTAGGAAGTCGCAGAATTCAGCTTAGGGATGCATAATCACAGTATTTAATTACTGTTGCAGTACTGACCTACCTACAGCAGCAGATAATAAACTAAAAATCATAGTGCTTCTGATTTGGTATAAGCCAACAGACCTCCAGATTTTTTTCAGAGCACATAAAGGTACAGCTCTCTGGGCATCACATGGTAATCATAACTGCCAAATGACTTGACAAGCTTGTAAACATCCAAACTGCTGCAAACACATCTATACATACAATAATGGATAAAACGTAGATGCATTCCACCTACACGCTTATGCAGGCAAACACTCGTGAGTTAAAAGCCACTGTATGAACCAGCTTACGGAGCGCTTAACAAAGCCAGTGATTCCCTGGCACACCTGAAGACCAGAAAAACATTCACCAAATAAAGTTAGGGACATGCTCTTTTTTTTTTTTTTTTTTTTTTTTTTAAACTGTAACGTGTACTAAGACAGCAAGGTCACTTTTCCAGCATCATTCATACACAGATATGCCCCAGAAGCTACTTGAAATTACCTTGTGTAATGGAATTGTCTGGAAAGCTCAGCTTAAAGTAGCTGAGCTCAGTGACTGATTGATTTACAGGTACAGAAAATAAATGCATGCAGCATTTTAACAATGCTGACTTACCAGTGTTATGTTATTTCCATTTAGCAAAATCTGGTCTAGCTTTGTGATTCTTCTGCCCTCAGACGGAGTCTCACTGAAGCAGCGTTAAAAACAAATAAGTAAGCACACATAACCAGGGACAACAGTTCCAGTTTTGATTACAGAATAAATCTCTACATTAAGATGGCAGTTGTTGGAACTAAGAAATGAATTGGCCACGCTGCAGCCTGATCTTGACAAATTGACCGCCTGGATAAAGCAAGCTATCTGGCAACTAAAAAGATCCATTGTACTTTTCTGCTCAGTACACCTAAAGATACAGATTTCACCCTCGAAATCTCGGCAATTTCTTGAATACCACCAACACTCAGAACAGGTTTCAAATAGCAACGTGGCAGGACAAAGTAATAAATGCTTATCCTTAAGTCTGCTAACTCTCTAAGCCTTTGCCTAGACCTTAAGGAAATGTAAAAACAAACAAACTACTGGAAAGTTCAATACACAATCCACGCAAAGTTAAGGCTATCAAGTAGGAACCGGATTACAAGTATAAGTCATGCAACAGCTACTCTATAACATGGATGTCCTGAACAGATCCTCCTCTACAGTTTAAGTCCAAGGTACAAACCATTCTGCTGGCAAGTATTCCAAAAATATAAAACCTCTTTGCTTACAGAGCTTACACAGTATTTTTCCCCAGGAAACCAAATGTTCAAGAGGAACAGGAGGCAGAAACAACATTTACAATTCTGTAACGTCTTCTAGCACCGTATCTGAAAATCCAGTTTCAAGGAAAATAAGGCCCCGAATTTAAAAATAAAACTATTTCCAGTTATTTCCATGTCACACTGAGCTGTGATTTTACCTGTAAAACAAAAAAATCAGAACAAGGCAACTGATCCATACAAAAAAGGCTCTCCTATCCGGCTCTCTTTCAAATGCTGGCATTTTCTGTGACTTGGATTTTGCCTGTTATTATGAGATCATTACATCACCTATCACACAAGTGTAGCTTTGTTATCTTTGAAAGAAAAGCTGCTAGACAATATACAACACAAAGTTAGACAAGCGAGGGCAGTACACAGGGATTTCACAGGCACTCTGGAATTGGGCACCCGACTTGAATTCCTGGCTTTGAAAACCTCTCTCCAAATGACTTACCGTCTTTCACTAAGATCCAGCAGCAGTTCTCTCCTGTGCCTCATGCTCTTCTGTAGCCAGCCAAAGCCCACGGAGCTGCACTGTAAGCTTGAAGGCCAGTGTGCCAGCTGCGTGTCCTATTTCTGTCACCTAGTTCTTATGTACCGTTTCTTGCTAATCAAAAGGCCCAGTGAATCCTCCTCACACATCACACTTGAGGTAGTACATCCAAGCATTATTTCTGCCGCGCTACATTTGCACGGATTAGCTGCTGAACCCTCCAGATGATGTACTGCTTTTCAAGAAGGGTGTAGTATAACTGGTGAGGGTCTACAGTAAGTCCAAGAGGGTGCTCAACGATGTACAGGAGTCTGACTTCAAAGCATAAATTGAAAAACAGCCTCTTAACCTAGAAAGGGCAATACTGAAGAGAAAGAACAATGTTTAAACTCTAAAAGGTAGCTATAAGGAAGAACTTTTCTGTGCATCCACAGCACACAGTTACACGGAATCATGGGGCTTAAATTACAACCTGAAAAACTTAGGGTATGTGGCAATCTTTGCAACAGTAGTAATAATTACAGGAAATGTTTAAGAATAAATTAGGCAAGCGTTTGTCAAGAATGGTACAGAAAGTTGATCATTCACCTCTAGAATGAGAGCAACACTAGACTATCTTCAAAGGTTCTTCTTTCCCCACTGCTGTCCCTCTCCGTATTTCTACCCTCAAACACAAGCATCATCCCCAGCTCTGCACTTACAATTCTATCTGCATATGCACATGTCTAGAGATGCACATTTATTTCTTCGTTACACACAGCTGAAGGAGACTACTCAGAGGTAAGCCAATTTACATAAACAGCTTTTGAAAGTTAAACACCTCAGCTTCTTGCAAAACGTCAGCCCAACAGAACACCGTCAGCCCAACAGAACACCGGGAGCGGTATGTAAATCCTTATGCCAAAACTGCATTCTCTTAAATCTTATGAAAACCATCTCTAATATAAAGCCTGACTTGTCCATTTTCTGACACTCCCCTTCTCTGTCATCAAGGTACTTATTAGACAGTAAAACAACTGACGGGGTAAACACCATAACTAGCACAATAGCTGACTTCCGTAGCAGTTGCATATCAGGTCTGAAGAAATGTGAGTTTAGTAGGTAGATACACATTCAGAAATGCACAAGAACTGAAAGGAGTAATCTGTAACTGGTAGACTAAGAACACTGCAATAGCATGCAATGTAAATCAACATGCACCTATAGGGAAGGGAAGTACAGAAACATTCTTCTGGATTGAAAAAAAAAAAAACATACGCAGCAATGGTAGGAAAAGGTACTTGGAACGTGCCACTTTCAATCCACTGAAACAATGTCTGCAACAGCAGTAAGAACACTGGCAAACTACCTTCTCTGTTCCACAGGGCCTTGAAACCCATACGCATTGTCTGTTGCCAGGTGCCCTTAGGAAACAAAGGCGCTGCGATCAGTAGAAGCGTGTAGAACACCGAAAATGAAACTTTTGAGTATGTCACATGCAAGATCCTCATTCTCCGTACAGTCTACAAGGTTACACAATTGTAAAATACTTTGTAAGAATGAGAATCCTGAAGTTTGCCTTGGATTAAAAAAGTTTTAAAACTCCGTTTTGAGTTTTTTTTCCAAGGGTTTTAGAAATAAAAGCATCTTGGTAAAGTGATTTTCACACACTGCACAGACACAAGCAGTGTTTCTCCCACTGCGAGAGGAGTATCAAAATACTCTTATCTAATATGTTATAGACAAAAGTGACCAAGGTCACAGGAGAATCTGTACTTTCCCACTGATTACAAGGAACGGGCCAGCTGCTTTGTGCCTCCTATGCAGCTGGAGCATGCAGTTGCCTGGTAACTTGTTCCGAGCTATTGCATCTTAATCACATATACATGGAGGAATACCAAGCTGACTGCTTAGGTTTATCAGCCAAAACAGTTTACAGCAACGCAATAGTTTAGAGCAATTCAGGAAGTTTAACACTGAATTTAGGTATGCGCTTATATGGTTTGACGAACAACTTTTATAAATGAAAGGGAAACAACAGGTGACTTTAGAGCATACAAAAGGTATAGTCTACAAACCAAATATCAATTATTAGCAATGTTTCCCTGTTCAAAGGGCATCACTTAATGTCTCAGACTCAACAAGCATGAACTGACAGACTGTTATGATTTGAAAATTTTAAAAAAGTTCTAATAGTGTGCCCAAAACAGAGCTGTTTCAGTGTTCAGGCTAGACTCGTTGTCTCCAGTAAATACATATCTTAATTCTAACACAGGATAAAAACCGATTTATAAATTTCCTCTTGTAAAAATGAAACTGTTCCAATCACCCTGTTCACTCCTATTTAAGATATTAAATAGGGCAAATCAGAAGTAACTTGAACCAATCCCTCCCACCCAGCTATAAACCAGGACCATATACAGCCCTTGCAGACTACACAAGACCCTGTCTCATTCCAGCCATATCATTAGCACAAGCTGTGCAAACCCATGCAAATCAACAGGTTTTCCAGGCATAAAAGCAGACTCCAACAGCAGTTAAGCCACTTCTTACAACTGACAATGTCATACTTCCATCACTGATTATAGCACAAGAACAAAAGAGAATGGGTCTTTATTGTCCTTCATGAACTTGAGGGGCTGCAAGAAACCAGTGAAGTTACAAGCCTGGATTCTGTAATGTCGCTATCAGCATAATTTCCAGATCAAAGATCCGGCCTCCTGTTACGATCATCAAACATAATTTTGAGTTCAGGGGACAGGTCATCACAACACTATGTTAGGTAGAGTATAAAACCTTATCATCAGATTCTCAGCTAGTTTAAGTCAATGTATTCTGTGTGTTCCGCTGAAGTCAATGAAACTAAACACACTATCATAGGAAAAAGATATTTCAGCACGCCTCAGACCTGGAAAACTATCTTGAAAAATGCCCGTAACTTTTAACACAAATTCTCTGCACTTCCCACGATCTCTCAACAGCGAGCAGTAGTAAGACCCTAACAGTTACTTGCAACCTATTTCTTGCATAGCATTCATTTTTATTTTAATTTTAAAAGGGGCAACTAATAAATAAGATTTTTGCAGCTACTCACAAAAATCAATAAGCAAAGACATTTGTTCCAAGACTTAAATTTCTTGTATAATTTAAAAAACTATCAAAACTCTGTGAAGTAAAATAGATACATTTACCTACTAATGTAGGAAACTACAGACAAACTTCAGGAAATGACCAAAGGTGCAGAGGATAGGCTAATGCCTATTAGCATTAGGTAGAAAAACAAGGTAGAAAAGGTAGAAATGCCTATTAGCATTAAGGTAGAAGAAGAAGAACAACAACAACAACAACAACAAAAAACCCCCAGAAGTTCTACAGAAAAATGAGTGAGCAGCCCACAGCACTGGCAGACAACAGATTTTTTTATCCCTGCTTCCTCCACCCCTTCTTCTTACCCCCCCACCCCCGTTTTTTTTTAAAGGAAATAATTATTCTATTCTGAAACATATTGCCAGTGATGCAGTTGAAGCCAAAAGTTTAAATGAGTTCAGGAGAGAATTAACCGAATTCTAACACATGTGCCAACACAACTGCTATAAAAAGCATCTGCATCATGGTGAAATGCAAACAGCTACTCTGAGAATGACACCTTATTATTCACTAAATTTGCCTTTTACCCTGTTGTATAGTTACTAATGTTGAAAAGAGTCACTGCTGTGCAAGAAACTACAACTTACAGCGCTTTATGCTCGGAGAGAACTGTGGCCCATCAGCTCGTGGCTGTGAAGTCTTACAACTTAACACGTTGCAGTTGCGCACCAGCAAGTTCTGAGGTGGACTGCCGACTGTATTCAATAGTCACAGCTTATGTAGGAGGATATGATAAACTTTACTTATTTGCCTTTAACCGATGCTCCAAATATGTTAAAGTCGTTCTTAAAGCAGGTTACTGGTTTGATTACCCTTCATACAAAATCCTCCTTCAAATGGAGGTTTCTCTTCTCTTCTTTTCAGATTTAAGGCATGAACAGAAACCACACCTGCATCATCACTGAAATCAGTGCCTATTTTTCAATCAACTTTAGCAGCAGCATCAGAATTCGTCCTCAAGTACCGTTCATAAAGCAAATGCTTCATTCTTCAAAACTTTTTTTAGCAAAGGTTAGTAATGCTGTACCACAGACTCTCATGCCCAGTCACACGTGTTCTTCCCGAGACTGTTACGCAGCTTAGTATTTTAAAAATCGCCATCCTAACTGCGTACCTGATACTACTGGTTCTCCCCTTTTTAAAGTCTGATGTTAAGGAAAAGCTGCAAGTCCTACAAAACCAGGCAGACTTGCTTGTTCATGCCAAAGAGAAAAAGGTTAAGCATTATTAAAAAATAAGACTATTGCCTACCTTTAAGTATCCATAAAGCTATCAACATGAACCGTATGGTGGCCTGTTAGCATCGCTATTTGAACACGGGCATGCAAAATGTCCTTCAGTTAAATTCCAAACTCTATGAAGTAATTGGTGGGCAATTCCCCAAGGATAAAACGTCTATCAAAAGCCAACAGTAAGCCAGAAATCTCTTTCCATTTCATAGGGTAAAAAAAAATAAATACAGTGAATCCTGAAAAAAGAAATAGATATTAGACAGGGAACGCCTATATACTTATAGGGCAAGTAATAAAACATTTAGTGTTTTGATTTTATTTTTTTTTTCTGTCATCACAATAGTTAGACAAACATGGAAACATTTGCAACAGCAATACTTGGGTCACTTTAAAATCTTGGTAACACTGAAATACAGGGCAGCGAAAGCTAATGATGTGGGGAGGGGACTTTAGGTCTTCTTATTTTCATACACATTCACACACACACACATATATCTATATACACACGCGCACTCCACAACTCCAAAGAGCTATCTTAACTATGTCTGCCAGTAAACTGAAATAGTAGGCAGAAAGGAACCATATCTATACTAAGACAGTTAGCTGTGCCGTAAAACTGAAGATCACTGCAACCAGTGCCATCTTAAAGAAGAAAAAACAACCACCACCACCAACAACCAAAAAACCTGAAAGGAACCATCACTGTGCATGTCATAAGCATGAAGTTATTTTAACCTGATGACTACTCTGCTCTATACTTTAAGCATCATGAAGTTTTTATGTATTTTTAAAGTCTAAGGTTATTGTTTTAAATGGCCTACTTGTAGTGGCAGCCCAAGTAGCATTCTGGAGAACACCACAGTGCCCACAACTTCTACAGGTCAGTGCAGTCTGATCAAGCACTACATTTCTAGGGGAGGAAAACAAAAAACCACTACCGCTCATTTATTCGATTGAAAAGCTTATTACCTGTACCTTCCAAAGCAACAGGCTACAGGAACACTGATTGCAAAGTAAACCAGACCCATCTGGAATACTCTGACTCAGTCTCAGCTCCAAGTTACACATCTTTCATTTCGTATTTTAAGGGATTAACAGCATTTGGATGCACAGAAACTGTCTTTACAGTGAAGTCTGCAGACCTCCGAGTCAAAAGTTAAAATGTCTTCCTAAATTATAACAGTATTAGCACTTCCTCTGAAAAGGAGTGAAAAAAACACAACCAGGGAAGGAGGAAGTGACACAACACCAAGGGTTTTTTTCCCAGAGATTACAAAATCCTGAGAGAACAAGATGCTTGTGCTATCAGAATAAAAATCCCCAAAGAAACAAAAGAGTTTACCTTTCCCTTGAAAAAGTTACTTTTGAGTCAAGATCTGCCCTTTTTCTCTCCCAAGCATGAAATCTCTCTTCAGCTTAAGACTCTCTTCTACTGCAGTAGAAATTTAGTGCACATGCTGGAACCTGGACAGAATCTTATTTAAAAAAACAAACAATACAATAGTACTACAGTGGCTAGAAATCTTTTACATATTCTGATGAAAAGACTCAACTTATTTCTAGGAAATAAAGTGTTTGGGGCCAAAGCCAACAGATGATGTTCATGTAAGGTTAAATTTTTATTAATTTTTTTTTTTTTTTTTTAAATTGATATATTGAAAAAAGCTGGAGAAGGAAGCGGGGACAGAAATGAAAAACCACTCAGGGAGTCAGTGGTATAGACTGTCACCATGCAATCTCAATATTGTAATTGCAGATCACATAGTCAGAACAAGCCAGTCAAAAGTAGCACACTCCCTGGGAGAGGGGCGGGAGTCTCTCTCCCCTTGTCTTTCAAGCCAAGACCCAACTAGCAGAAGGCAGCTTTTCTGTCAGATAAAGCAAGGCAAAAGGATCATGTACAGCAACTTCCTTGCAGCCTCTTGCTCCTGAGCACCCTTCTTCACCTCTTTCTTTCTTTCTCTCTTTCTTCTGGTGATGGGAAGGCAAAGCATGTTCTGTTCCTGTGAGCCCATACTGCTTGTCCCTATAGTCACAGCAGGCACCTGTGATTCCTCTCCGAAGACATTTACGCATAGAAATCAGTTGAGTGGTGTGTTACGGAAGCATAAGCTGCAGTGGACGTGATTTTGAATCAGTTAATTTTGTGCCCACCATGACAAAATAAAACCAGCAATTTCTTACTTTATAGAAATTCTCCTAAAGTAGTAGTTGCCCCCAACAGCTGTCAAGTTTTTGTATCACAGGAGAACAAATGCAGCCAAAAGAACATTTTCTCTAAAAGGACCACTCCGAACTACACAAGCAGGCAGGCACAGGCAGCTCCCGATTTAATAAAGCGTATGTACACAGCACCACTTAGTGGTGCAAGCGGAGTCACCGCTGACAGGAATGAGAAGCTTGAACACCAACCTTCCCTCCCCGGCCCCCTGGACACTGCAGCCTGATCTTGACAAATTGACCGCCTGGATAAAGAAAGCTATCTGGCAACTAAAAAGATCCATTGTACTTTTCTGCTCAGTACAACTAAAGATACAGATTCACCCTCGAAATCTCGGCAATTTCTTGAATACCACCAACACTCAGAACAGGTTTCAAATGGCAACGTGGCAGGACAAAGTAATAAATGCTTATCCTTAAGTCTGCTAACTTTCTAAACCTTTGCCTAGACCTTAAGGAAATGTAAAAACAAACAAACTACTGCAAAGTTCAACACGCAATCCACGCAAAGTTAAGGCTATCAAGTAGGAACCTGATTACGAGTATAAATCATGCAATAGCTACTCTATGACATGGATGTCCTGAACAGATCATCCTCTACAGTGTAAGTCCAAGGTACAAACCCATCAGCACCTCCTTCCCTCTCTGTATCGCTGTGGTTACCTTCTCTGTGCCCAGAGCCAAAAAGAATCCCGACATTGGAGTTACTGTTCCTTTTATGCCCAGCCCCATACTTCTTTCCCGACGGAGAGGTGACGCACCTGATTTGAGGTGGAGTGCAGACAACCTTCTCATCTAGTGCTGGGCAGTTTATTTGTCCCACAAACAAACCCCAGGAAAGAGAATGCACAGTTGGACGGGTGCACTTGAGATTTTGACCACGCGGTAGCACCGTTAACTGCTGAAAGAGCAGGACTCTCTGCCGCTCCGTGTCCATGTCACGACTGCCCTCACGTCCCCAGTCTGCACCCAGCTCCTCCAGGGTGTGCAGAGGAGCTTCCAGCCCTGGCTCAGCAGGCATCCACATAAGATCCCCCAGCCAAGAGGGGGGTGTATGCTCACCTGCCACATCGATACCGTGGGTACATTAAAAGCCACCCCCCAACCCTTTCCCCAGGAGTGATTGGGGGAGGCTCTTCAGTCATCTGGCTGTAAACCCCCTCCCCCTCAGGGAGACCAACATCCAGGCATGCCTTGCTCTAACTCCCCAAATCCACTGCCCTCCGAGGAATAAAAGGCGTCTGGGCCACTCCCCCGGCTCTAATCTGCAGATATGCCTGGCTTCCCAGAAGCAGGCTGAGAAAGCCAGCATTAAGGCACTCCTTCCCACGCCCAGATCCACAAAATCCTCAGAGAAAAGAAGAAAAATAGCCACTTCACTGCAGCAGGAAGTAAATAAACTTGGGGGACACAGGAGGCCAGTTCTCCTGGGGTCAATGGAAAGGAGGGCTAGATGCAACGTATCTGAGGATTTTCCATGTGCACAGCTGAAACAGCCATGCCTCAAGCAGGGATACGTCCCATTTATGGCAGTTCCTCCCCACTTCTCATCCCCAAAAGACAAACTCGGGCCTCTGCCTTCTCCGTGTGTAGCTCCCCACTCCCTTCAGCATGGAGCTGCGAGGCTCGGGGTTTGTGGAGAACCACAGGTGGGAAACCGAGGCTACTAATGGTGACCACAGAGAACAGACCAGCTCGGAGGGGGCGAGGAGGGCTGATGCACAATTTCTACGTTTGAATTTGTTGGGAACTTGGTGGGAGTCACAAGCTTGCAAGCCACAACCCCAGCTATCCAGGACATGGGCTTCCCAAGATCACAAACCTCCGGGGACGGGGACGGCGCCTGCGCCGGCGAGCGAACGCCGGGCTGCCCCAACGCGAAGCACGGCGCATGCGCCCGGGAGGCGCGTCCGCACGGCTGGTCGGGGAGCGGGCGCAGCGGGAAGCCCGCGGAAAACCACGCGAAACCGGCAACGCTCCCGAGTCTGACCTGGTCGGACTCCGGGGGCCGCGAGGACTACGCCGCGCCCGAGAGCCACGCTGCTGCCCGGCCGCCGAGTCCGCGAAAACTACAGCTCCCGGCATGCCCCGGGAGGCAGCCTGCCCTGCTGCCTGACGCCGAGGGGACGCCGCTTCCGTTCCCCCCCACCTCCCCACGCCGGCGCAGCAGCAGTTCCCGCCGAGCCCCCAGCGCCGCTCCGGGTAGCTCCGGCACGGCGCGGCCCCGCTGCCGCTCCGTGCGTGCAACACGGACCCCGCCGTCCTCCTCGGGGCTTTCCCCGGGACCCGCCGGCCGACTGCGCAGCCCCGCCACGGGGCCCGGTGAGCCCCCACCCCCGCGCGCCCGTTCTCTCCTCCGCCCTGTCAGCGCCCCGCCCCCCACCCCCGCGCGCACGTTCTCTCAGCCGCCCTGTCAGCGCCCCCCCCACCCCCGCGCGCACGTTCTCTCAGCCGCCCTGTGAGCCCCCAGGGCTCCCCCCCGGCCTCGGCACCCCCACCTCCCCCGGGGCACCCCCACCTCCCCCGGGCCACCCCCGCCTCCGACGTTCGCGCTCCGAGGGGCGCCCGGCCCCGCTCACCTTCTCCCTCGGGGCAGCCGCAGCCCGGTCACTGCTCAGCTCCGCTCCTGCCTGGGCTCCCGGCGGCCCCTCCCCCGGCAGCCCCTCCCCTTGCCAGGGAGGGGGCGTCGCCATCAGCCTCTCACTGCCCGCACCTGCGGCTCCTCCAGCCCCGGCCCGCAGCTGTGGTACCGAAACCCGGAACCAAACCCCTCACCACCAAGGTGAAGTGAAGCAGCAGGCACTGCCTTGACTGAGTGACAGATGTCAAGAGTCATCTGATGTGGAAGAGGTGTTAACTGGGGTCAAAATACAGATTTTAATACCCATCTTATTTTAGTTCTAAGACTTGGCGATTGCCAGGTATCATCTTTTCCATTTCCCCAGGTCCACCCGCGAGCGAGGCCACAAGGGAGATTTCTTCCAGAGAGAGGATAGAGTTATTAAGTCTCAAGACCACGATTTGCTTTTCTCCTTCATGAAGAGGTGAGTGGATCATATAGCATCACTAGTCACCCAAGCAGTTAAGCCTGAACTTTTCACCTGTCCTTTAATGCCGTCAACTCCAAGCTAAATTTTTCCCGTTATTAAGAGGGGACCAAAGATCATGTGAAGTATTATTATCCTTTCTACAAATACACCCCCATCTTAGAGCTTTAGCTACTAGAGAAGGTCTTGGGAGTTTGGGGTCAGAGGAGCTAGCTGCAAGTACAAACTTTCATACAGCTCTGTTTAGGATGTGTGATGTTTCTCTGGTTGTCTAAACCGGTCTAAATTTCCACAGATGGTCCCGACTCTGGGTGGCTCTAACAAGGATCCTGGAACTCCAGTAAGTTCTAAACATCGTTTTATATTTTAAACATGATCCCAAGTTCCTTTTTGCACTTGTCTCTACGGTTTTGGCAGCTGACAGCCCCGAGGGGTGCTTGTACAAGTTTCTCCCGAAGGGCGAGTAAATTAATTCTTTTGTCCGTGAGGTGGATGGTTTGGTAACGTTATAATTCACAACGCTATAATTCCTTCTTTCAAATTTAAAAAAAATAATTGCCTTTTAAATCCATCCAATTTAATCTGCTAAAATGATTCTTGTTGTTCTACCTCTTTTCTCAAGTTTTGGTTAAATTCAATGTCAGTTTCTCCACGGAACTAGATTTTCATCTGACTTTGGAATCGGAAAGGCAGGCTGTTACCGAGGTTAAATTCTGTGTCTTTACAAAACTTTGAATCAGTTACAAAACTAGATTATTTTTTTTAATTCAAATTACAAAACCGGTTAATATCAAGATGAATAGTTCAAACAATAATTGTTTCATTTTGTTTATCTCATGTTTAGAACCCCTCAAAAAAAACACATACACCCTCTAAACACACAAAAAGATTATTGCCCTCGACAATATTCCTAATAGCAACCCCAACATTATAAACTTTACACAACTGTTTTCCCAAATAGATAACGTGAAACTTACTTATAGATTTTCCGTTTTAAAGGGACAGTTTCTTTAGACTTCCAGTTTCTTGTTGGGTGCTTTCTTTATTCTCGAATAATGAAGCCAAGGTTCTTCTCCCAGACCTTTACTGCTACAAGTGTTGTTAAAATGACTCGATACGGTCCTTTCCACTTCTCGGTGATTTTATATATATTCAGTCTCCTGGTCGGAAGGGATGCGCTGCTACGTCCAGTTCTAAGGGTCCAGCTGTGGAGACATACTGACAAAGTTCTTGAAAAGAATTGCTTAAAGAAATCATAACACCTTTTAAAAACATATCTCCAAAGGCACTCAAGATACTCAGAACACAGGACTCTTGATATGGTCTTTCATACATTTCCTAAAGACTTGGCTTTTCTTTCTCTTCTGGCTATACTCCGATTCTTAATAGAGCCACGGGTAACGCTTTAACCCATGTGAGGAGTGAGGTTTCCTGACAAATTTTACTCGACTGTTGCTTAAGGATATAGTTCATTCTCTCTCTCTCTCTCTCTCTCTCCCCCCCCCCACACTTGCCTGTGGTCTATGTGGGGTGTGATAGTCTCAATCCATAGATAATACTTGGCTCAACTTGTCTCATAATCTTTGCTATAAAATGAGGGCCATTGTCAGATGACATTCTTACAGGCACCCCATATTTTGGTATTATCTCTTTGAGCAAGACTTTGACTACTTCCCTTGCTTTGTTGGTGCGACATGGGAAAGCCTTGGGCCACCCAGTAAAGATATCAACTAAAACTAGGACATATCCTTATTTTCAAGGCAATTCTATAAAATCAATTTGCTAATATTCTTCTAAAAAATTTCCTTATTTAATAATCCCAAGGATGATCTTATTACTGGTTCGGGGATAATTTTACATATACACTTCACGTCCACTTATAATTGTTTAAACAATCTTTGTCATATTTCGCTTTCTGTTTCCCAGTATACTCTGTGATGTTCAATGGGGCATTTTCTCTTATTATTGTGGGTGGGACTATTATTCGACCTGTCGGTGTTACAGCCTATCCTGTTTCATTTTGTTAGCCTGCAATCTAATAATTAATTCTTCATCTTTTTCATTATAATTTGGAGTTTCTTTAGGCAATTTTATACCTTTCTCTGGAACTAGTGCTAGGATGCCTTTTTCTGCAGCCTCTTCAGCAGCTTTATCAGCCAGTCGGTTACCTGCGTTAGGACCGGTCTTACCTAACGGATGTGCTTTACAGTGCATCATCGTGACTGCTGTTGGTTTTTGAATGCTTTCTAACAATTTCAGTATTTGTTCTGCGTGCTGAACGGCGGTTCCTGGTGCAGATAACAGTCCTCTTTCTCCCCGTATCGCTCCATGCGCACGTACCACTCCAAAAGCATACTTTGAGTCTGTCCAAGTGTTGACTCGCTTTCCTTGACTTAGTTCCAGAGCTCGAGTAAGAGTTATCAGTTCAGCCTTTTGGGCAGAGATCATCGAAGGCAAAGTTGGCAACGCAAGTACCTCCTCAGTAGTTATTGTCTATCTCGATAAAACGTTTTCCTTCACAGATGGAACCGCTTCCGTCGGCATATAGTTCCCAATCTGTTTCTTCTAGTGGCACATCTCAGAGATCCAGTCAGCTGGAGTAAACTCTTTCGATTGCCTGCAAGCAGTCACGTTCCAGTTCTCCTTTAACTCGGTCAGTTGTTGAAAACGCAACAGGGTTAACGGCGGTAGTAGTTTTTAGGTAAACATCATCTTGTTCCAGCAACAACACCACTTGGTATTTCAGCATTCTGCTAGAGGATAACCAGTGCCCCCCTTTCCGTTTTAGCACAACAGTTATCATGTGGGAAACGTACAGTAATCCTTTCTCCTCAGGCGAACTTACGAGCTTCCTGGATCAGTAGCACAGTTGCACCGTTGACGTTTTTTCTTTTTTGGAGGAACCTCTGTCCTCCGGGATCCCCTGTAATTCCTTCCGGACGTCTCCTAGAGTCTTTAGGACTTTTCTTATAAGGACTGGAGATCCCAGGTAGCAGCCCCAGACTTGTTTAATGAGGCTACCCTAGATGATTCTTCTCTTTTGCAGGAAGCTCTCTTCTCCGGGATCGACCCAAGACTCCTCCCAGGCGTCATCCCAGAACGTTTTGACCTCTGCGTTCGGGACCGGAGATCCCAGCTACCTGCCCCAGACTCCTCCAGGTAAGTAGCTCGAGACATTTTTGTTCTCCTGTAGAGAAATCTCTCAACTCCAACAGGCACCTGAGACTCCTCCCAGGCATCTCCCACAGTCTTCTGTCCTCTGCTTTACCTACCTAAGGGGTCAGGTAGAAGCCCCAGACTCCTCCAAGGAAGCTACCGTTGAGGTTTTTTTCTTTTTTTCGAGGAGCCTCTGACCTCCGGGATTCCCTGTGATTCCTTCCAGACGTCTCCTAGCGTCTTTTGGCCTTTTCTTATAAGGACCGGAGATCCCAGGTAGCAGCCCCAGACTTGTCTAATGAGGCTACCCTAGATGATTCTTCTCTTTTGCAGGAAGCTCTCTTCTCTGGGATCGACCCAAGACTCCTCCCAGGCGTCATCCCAGAACGTTTTGACCTCTGCGTTCGGGACCGGAGATCCCAGCTACCTGCCCCAGACTCCTCCAAGTAAGTAGCTCGAGACATTTTTGTTCTCCTGTAGAGAAATCTCTCAACTCCGACAGCCACCTGAGACTCCTCCCAGGCATCTCCCACAGTCTTCTGTCCTCTGCTTTACGTACCTAAGGGGTCAGGTAGAAGCCCCAGACTCCTCCAAGGAAGCTACCGTTGAGGTTTTTTCTTTTTTGGAGGAGCCTGTGCCCTCTGGGATCCCCTGTGATTCCTTACAGACGTCTCCTAGAGTCTTTTGGCCTTTTCTTATAAGGACCGGAGATCCCAGGTAGCAGCCCCAGACTTGTCTAATGAGGCTACCCTAGATGATTCTTTTCTTTTGCAGGAAGTTCTCTTCTCTAGGATCGACCCAAGAGTCCTCCCAGGCGTCATCCCAGAATGTTTTGACCTCTGCGTTCAGGACCGGAGATCCCAGCTACCTGCCCCAGACTCCTCCAAGTAAGTAGCTCGAGACATTTTTGTTCTCCTGTAGAGAAATCTCTCAACTCCGACAGCCACCTGAGACTCCTCCCAGGCATCTCCCACAGTCTTCTGTCCTCTGCTTTACCTACCTAAGGGGTCAGGTAGAAGCCCCAGACTCCTCCAAGGAAGCTACCATTGAGGTTTTTTTCTTTTCTGGAGGAACCTCTGCCCTCTGGGATCCCCTGTGATTCCTTCCAGACGTCTCCTAGAGTCTTTTGGCCTTTTCTTATAAGGACCGGAGATCCCAGGTAGCAGCCCCAGACTTGTTTAATGAGGCTACCCTAGATGATTCTTCTCTTTTGCAGGAAGGTATCTTCTCCGGGATCGACCCAAGAGTCCTCCCAGGCGTCATCCCAGAATGTTTTGACCTCTGCGTTCGGGACCGGAGATCCCATCTACCTGCCCCAACCTCCTCCAAGTAAGTAGCTCGAGACATTTTTGTTCTCCTGTAGAGAAATCTCTCAACTCCGACAGGCACCTGAGACTCCTCCCAGGCATCTCCCACAGTCTTCTGTCCTCTGCTTTACCTACCTAAGGGGTCAGGTAGAAGCCCCAGACTCCTCCAAGGAAGCTACCGTTGAGGCTTTTTTCTTTTTTGGAGGAAACACTGCCCTCCGGGATCCCCTTTGATTCCTTCCAGACGTCTCCTAGAGTCTTTTGGGCTTTTCTTATAAGGACCGGAGATCGCAGGTAGCAGCTCCAGACTTGTTTAATGAGGCTACCCTAGATGATTCTTCTCTTTTGCAGGAAGCTCTCTTCTCCGGGATCGACCCAAGACTCCTCCCAGGCGTCATCCCAGAACATTTTGACCTCTGCGTTCAGGACCGGAGATCCCAGCTACCTGCCCCAGACTCCTCCAAGTAAGTAGCTCGAGACATTTTTGTTCTCCTGTAGAGAAATCTCTCAACTCCGACAGCCACCTGAGACTCCTCCCAGGCATCTCCCACAGTCTTCTGTCCTCTGCTTTACCTACCTAAGGGGTCAGGTAGAAGCCCCAGACTCCTCTTAGGAAGCTACTATTGAGGCTTTTTTCTGTTTTGGAGGAGCCTGTGCCCTCTGGGATCCCCTGTGATTCCTTCCAGACGTCTCCTAGAGTCTTTTGGCCTTTTCTTATAAGGACCGGAGATCCCAGGTAGCAGCCCCAGACTTGTCTAATGAGGCTACCCTAGATGATTCTTCTCTTTTGCAGGAAGCTCTCTTCTCTGGGATCAACCCAAGAGTCCTCCCAGGCGTCATCCCAGAATGTTTTGACCTCTGCGTTCAGGACCGGAGATCCCAGCTACCTGCCCCAGACTCCTCCAAGTAAGTAGCTCGAGACATTTTTGTTCTCCTGTAGAGAAATCTCTCAACTCCGACAGCCACCTGAGACTCCTCCCAGGCATCTCCCACAGTCTTCTGTCTTCTGCTTTACCTACCTAAGGGGTCAGGTAGAAGCCCCAGACTCCTCCAAGGAAGCTACCGTTGAGGTTTTTTTCTGTTTTGGAGGAACCTCTGCCCTCCTGGATTCCCTGTGATTCCTTCCAGACGTCTCCTAGCGTCTTTTGGCCTTTTCTTATAAGGACCGGAGATCCCAGGTAGCAGCCCCAGACTTGTCTAATGAGGCTACCCTAGATGATTCTTCTCTTTTGCAGGAAGCTCTCTTCTCTGGGATCAACCCAAGAGTCCTCCCAGGCGTCATCCCAGAATGTTTTGACCTCTGCGTTCAGGACCGGAGATCCCAGCTACCTGCCCCAGACTCCTCCAAGTAAGTAGCTCGAGACATTTTTGTTCTCCTGTAGAGAAATCTCTCAACTCCGACAGCCACCCGAGACTCCTCCCAGGCATCTCCCACAGTCTTCTGTCCTCTGCTTTACCTACCTAAGGGGTCAGGTAGAAGCCCCAGACTCCTCCAAGGAAGCTACCATTGAGGTTTTTTCTTTTTTGGAGGAGCCTGTGCCCTCCGGGATCCCCTGTGATTCCTTCCAGACGTCTCCTAGAGTCTTTTGGCCTTTTCTTATAAGGACCGGAGATCGCAGGTAGCAGCCCCAGACTTGTCTAATGAGGCTACCCTAGATGATTCTTCTGTTTTGCAGGAAGCTCTCTTCTCCAGGATTGACCCAAGACTCCTCCCAGGCGTCATCCCAGAACGTTTTGACCTCTGCATTCGGGACCGGAGATCCCAGCTACCTGCCCCAGACTCCTCCAAGTAAGTAGCTCGAGACATTTTTGTTCTCCTGTAGAGAAATCTCTCAACTCCGACAGCCACCTGAGACTCCTCCCAGGCATCTCCCACAGTCTTCTGTCCTCTGCTTTACCTACCTAAGGGGTCAGGTAGAAGCCCTAGACTCCTCCAAGGAAGCTACCGTTGACGTTTTTTTCTTTTTTGGAGGAACCTCTGCCCTCCGGGATCCCCTGTGATTCCTTCCAGACGTCTCCTAGAGTCTTTTGGGCATTTCTTATAAGGACCCGAGATCGCAGGTAGCAGCCCCAGACTTGTCTAATGAGGCTACCCTAGATGATTCTTCTCTTTTGCAGGAAGCTCTCTTCTCCGGGATCGACCCAAGACTCCTCCCAGGCGTCATCCCAGAACATTTTGACCTCTGCGTTCGGGACCGGAGATCCCAGCTACCTGCCCCAGACTCCTCCAAGTAAGTAGC
The DNA here is from genome assembly GCF_929443795.1 of Astur gentilis. NCBI lineage: Eukaryota > Metazoa > Chordata > Aves > Accipitriformes > Accipitridae > Astur > Astur gentilis. The sequence goes on from NW_026061070.1 coordinate 112,469, forward strand.
TCGAGACATTTTTGTTCTCCTGTAGAGAAATCTCTCAACTCCGACAGCCACCTGAGACTCCTCCCAGGCATCTCCCACAGTCTTCTGTCCTCTGCTTTACCTACCTAAGGGGTCAGGTAGAAGCCCCAGACTCCTCCAAGGAAGCTACCGTTGAGGTTTTTTTCTTTTTTTGGAGGAACCTCTGCCCTCCTGGATTCCCTGTGATTCCTTCCAGACGTCTCCTAGCGTCTTTTGGCCTTTTCTTATAAGGACCGGAGATCCCAGGTAGCAGCCCCAGACTTCTCTAATGAGGCTACCCTATATGATTCTTCTCTTTTGCAGGAAGCTCTCTTCTCTGGGATCGACCCAAGACTCCTCCCAGGCGTCATCCCAGAACGTTTTGACATCTGCGTTCGGGACCGGAGATCCCATCTACCTGCCCCAGACTCCTCCAAGTAAGTAGCTCGAGACATTTTTGTTCTCCTGTAGAGAAATCCGTCAACTCCGACAGGCACCTGAGACTCCTCCCAGGCATCTCCCACAGTCTTCTGTCCTCTGCTTTACCTACCTAAGGGGTCAGGTAGAAACCCCAGACTCCTCCAAGGAAGCTACCGTTGAGGCTTTTTTCCTTTTTGGAGGAAACACTGCCCTCCGGGATCCCCTTTGATTCCTTCCAGACGTCTCCTAGAGTCTTTTGGCCTTTTCTTATAAGGACCCGAGATCGCAGGTAGCAGCCCCAGACTTGTTTAATGAGGCTACCCTAGATGATTCTTCCCTTTTGCAGGAAGCTCTCTTCTCCAGAATCAACACAAGACTCCTCCCAGGCGTCATCCCAGAACATTTTGACCTCTGCGTTCGGGACCGGAGATCCCAGCTACCTGCCCCAGACTCCTCCAAGTAAGTAGCTCGAGACATTTTTGTTCTCCTGTAGAGAAATCTCTCAACTCCGACAGCCACCTGAGACTCCTCCCAGGCATCTCCCACAGTCTTCTGTCCTCTGCTTTACCTACCTAAGGGGTCAGGTAGAAGCCCCAGACTCCTCCAAGGAAGCTACCATTGAGGTTTTTTCTTTTTTGGAGGAGCCTGTGCCCTCCGGGATCCCCTGTGATTCCTTCCAGACGTCTCCTAGAGTCTTTTGGCCTTTTCTTATAAGGACCGGAGATCCCAGGTAGCAGCCCCAGACTTGTCTAATGAGGCTACCCTAGATGATTCTTCTCTTTTGCAGGAAGCTCTCTTCTCTGGGATCAACCCAAGAGTCCTCCCAGGCGTCATCCCAGAATGTTTTGACCTCTGCGTTCAGGACCGGAGATCCCAGCTACCTGCCCCAGACTCCTCCAAGTAAGTAGCTCGAGACATTTTTGTTCTCCTGTAGAGAAATCTCTCAACTCCGACAGCCACCTGAGACTCCTCCCAGGCATCTCCCACAGTCTTCTGTCTTCTGCTTTACCTACCTAAGGGGTCAGGTAGAAGCCCCAGACTCCTCCAAGGAAGCTACCGTTGAGGTTTTTTTCTTTTTTGGAGGAACCTCTGCCCTCCTGGATTCCCTGTGATTCCTTCCAGACGTCTCCTAGCGTCTTTTGGCCTTTTCTTATAAGGACCGGAGATCCCAGGTAGCAGCCCCAGACTTGTCTAATGAGGCTACCCTAGATGATTCTTCTCTTTTGCAGGAAGCTCTCTTCTCTGGGATCAACCCAAGAGTCCTCCCAGGCGTCATCCCAGAATGTTTTGACCTCTGCGTTCAGGACCGCAGATCCCAGCTACCTGCCCCAGACTCCTCCAAGTAAGTAGCTCGAGACATTTTTGTTCTCCTGTAGAGAAATCTCTCAACTCCGACAGCCACCTGAGACTCCTCCCAGGCATCTCCCACAGTCTTCTGTCTTCTGCTTTACCTACCTAAGGGGTCAGGTAGAAGCCCTAGACTCCTCCAAGGAAGCTACCGTTGACGTTTTTTTCTTTTTTGGAGGAGCCTCTGACCTCCGGGATTCCCTGTGATTCCTTCCAGACGTCTCCTAGCGTCTTTTGGCCTTTTCTTATAAGGACCGGAGATCCCAGGTAGCAGCCCCAGACTTGTCTAATGAGGCTACCCTAGATGATTCTTCTCTTTTGCAGGAAGCTCTCTTCTCCGGGATCGACCCAAGACTCCTCCCAGGCGTCATCCCAGAACATTTTTACCTCTGCGTTCGGGACCGGAGATCCCAGCTACCTGCCCCAGACTCCTCCAGGTAAGTAGCTCGAGACATTTTTGTTCTCCTGTAGAGAAATCCCTCAACTCCGACAGGCACCTGAGACTCCTCCCAGGCATCTCCCACAGTCTTCTGTCCTCTGCTTTACCTACCTAAGGGGTCAGGTAGAAACCCCAGACTCCTCCAAGGAAGCTACCGTTGAGGCTTTTTTCTTTTTTGGAGGAAACACTGCCCTCCGGGATCCCCTTTGATTCCTTCCAGACGTCTCCTAGAGTCTTTTGGCCTTTTCTTATAAGGACCCGAGATCGCAGGTAGCAGCCCCAGACTTGTTTAATGAGGCTACCCTAGATGATTCTTCTCTTTTGCAGGAAGCTCTCTTCTCCGGAATCAACCCAAGACTCCTCCCAGGCGTCATCCCAGAACATTTTGACCTCTGCGTTCGGGACCGGAGATCCCAGCTACCTGCCCCAGACTCCTCCAAGTAAGTAGCTCGAGACATTTTTGTTCTCCTGTAGAGAAATCTCTCAACTCCGACAGCCACCTGAGACTCCTCCCAGGCACCTCCCACAGTCTTCTGTCCTCTGCTTTACCTACCTAAGGGGTCAGGTAGAAGCCCCAGACTCCTCCAAGGAAGCTACCATTGAGGTTTTTTCTTTTTTGGAGGAGCCTGTGCCCTCCGGGATCCCCTGTGATTCCTTCCAGACGTCTCCTAGAGTCTTTTGGCCTTTTCTTATAAGGACCGGAGATCCCAGGTAGCAGCCCCAGACTTGTCTAATGAGGCTACCCTAGATGATTCTTTTCTTTTGCAGGAAGTTCTCTTCTCCGGGGTCGACCCAAGACTCCTCCCAGGCGTCATCCCAGAATGTTTTGACCTCTGCGTTCGGGACCGGAGATCCCATCTACCTGCCCCAGACTCCTCCAAGTAAGTAGCTCGAGACATTTTTGTTCTCCTGTAGAGAAATCTCTCAACTCCGTCAGCCACCTGAGACTCCTCCCAGGCATCTCCCACAGTCTTCTGTCCTCTGCTTTACCTACCTAAGGGGTCAGGTAGAAGCCCCAGACTCCTCTTAGGAAGCTACTGTTGAGGCTTTTTTCTGTTTTGGAGGAGCCTGTGCCCTCTGGGATCCCCTGTGATTCCTTCCAGACGTCTCCTAGAGTCTTTTGGCCTTTTCTTATAAGGACCGGAGATCTCAGGTAGCAGCCCCAGATTTGTCTAATGAGGCTACCCTAGATGATTCTTCTCTTTTGCAGGAAGCTCTCTTCTCCGGGATCGACCCAAGACTCCTCCCAGGCGTCATCCCAGAACGTTTTGACCTCTGCGTTCGAGACCGGAGATCCCAGCTACCTGCCCCAGACTCCTCCAAGTAAGTAGCTCGAGACATTTTTGTTCTCCTGTAGAGAAATCTCTCAACTCCGACAGCCACCTGAGACTCCTCCCAGGCATCTCCCACAGTCTTCTGTCTTCTGCTTTACCTACCTAAGGGGTCAGGTAGAAGCCCCAGACTCCTCTTAGGAAGCTACCGTTGAGGTTTTTTCTGTTTTGGCGGAGCCTGTGCCCTCTGGGATCCCTTCCAGACGTCTCCTAGAGTCTTTTGGCCTTTTCTTATAAGGACCGGAGATCGCAGGTAGCAGCCCCAGACTTGTCTAATGAGGCTACCCTAGATGATTCTTCTGTTTTGCAGGAAGCTCTCTTCTCCAGGATTGACCCAAGACTCCTCCCAGGCGTCATCCCAGAACGTTTTGACCTCTGCATTCGGGACCGGAGATCCCAGCTACCTGCCCCAGACTCCTCCAAGTAAGTAGCTCGAGACATTTTTGTTCTCCTGTAGAGAAATCTCTCAACTCCGACAGCCACCTGAGACTCCTCCCAGGCATCTCCCACAGTCTTCTGTCCTCTGCTTTACCTACCTAAGGGGTCAGGTAGAAGCCCTAGACTCCTCCAAGGAAGCTACCGTTGACGTTTTTTTCTTTTTTGGAGGAACCTCTGCCCTCCGGGATCCCCTGTGATTCCTTCCAGACGTCTCCTAGAGTCTTTTGGGCATTTCTTATAAGGACCCGAGATCGCAGGTAGCAGCCCCAGACTTGTCTAATGAGGCTACCCTAGATGATTCTTCTCTTTTGCAGGAAGCTCTCTTCTCCGGGATCGACCCAAGACTCCTCCCAGGCGTCATCCCAGAACATTTTTACCTCTGCGTTCGGGACCGGAGATCCCAGCTACCTGCCCCAGACTCCTCCAGGTAAGTAGCTCGAAACATTTTTGTTCTCCTGTAGAGAAATCTCTCAACTCCGACAGCCACCTGAGACTCCTCCCAGGCATCTCCCACAGTCTTCTGTCCTCTGCTTTACCTACCTAAGGGGTCAGGTAGAAACCCCAGACTCCTCCAAGGAAGCTACCGTTGAGGCTTTTTTCTTTTTTGGAGGAAACACTGCCCTCCGGGATCCCCTTTGATTCCTTCCAGACGTCTCCTAGAGTCTTTTGGGCATTTCTTATAAGGACCCGAGATCGCAGGTAGCAGCCCCAGACTTGTTTAATGAGGCTACCCTAGATGATTCTTCTCTTTTGCAGGAAGCTCTCTTCTCCGGAATCAACCCAAGACTCCTCCCAGGCGTCATCCCAGAACATTTTGACCTCTGCGTTCGGGACCGGAGATCCCAGCTACCTGCCCCAGACTCCTCCAAGTAAGTAGCTCGAGACATTTTTGTTCTCCTGTAGAGAAATCTCTCAACTCCGACAGCCACCTGAGACTCCTCCCAGGCATCTCCCACAGTCTTCTGTCCTCTGCTTTACCTACCTAAGGGGTCAGGTAGAAGCCCCAGACTCCTCCAAGGAAGCTACCATTGAGGTTTTTTCTTTTTTGGAGGAGCCTGTGCCCTCCGGGATCCCCTGTGATTCCTTCCAGACGTCTCCTAGAGTCTTTTGGCCTTTTCTTATAAGGACCGGAGATCCCAGGTAGCAGCCCCAGACTTGTCTAATGAGGCTACCCTAGATGATTCTTCTGTTTTGCAGGAAGCTCTCTTCTCCAGGATTGACCCAAGACTCCTCCCAGGCGTCATCCCAGAACGTTTTGACCTCTGCATTCGGGACCGGAGATCCCAGCTACCTGCCCCAGACTCCTCCAAGTAAGTAGCTCGAGACATTTTTGTTCTCCTGTAGAGAAATCTCTCAACTCCGACAGCCACCTGAGACTCCTCCCAGGCATCTCCCACAGTCTTCTGTCCTCTGCTTTACCTACCTAAGGGGTCAGGTAGAAGCCCCAGACTCCTCTTAGGAAGCTACTGTTGAGGCTTTTTTCTGTTTTGGAGGAGCCTGTGCCCTCTGGGATCCCCTGTGATTCCTTCCAGACGTCTCCTAGAGTCTTTTGGCCTTTTCTTATAAGGACCGGAGATCCCAGGTAGCAGCCCCAGACTTGTCTAATGAGGCTACCCTAGATGATTCTTCTCTTTTGCAGGAAGCTCTCTTCTCCGGGATCGACCCAAGACTCCTCCCAGGCGTCATCCCAGAACGTTTTGACCTCTGCGTTCGAGACCGGAGATCCCATCTACCTGCCCCAGACTCCTCCAAGTAAGTAGCTCGAGACATTTTTGTTCTCCTGTAGAGAAATCTCTCAACTCCGACAGCCACCTGAGACTCCTCCCAGGCATCTCCCACAGTCTTCTGTCTTCTGCTTTACCTACCTAAGGGGTCAGGTAGAAGCCCCAGACTCCTCCAAGGAAGCTACCGTTGAGGTTTTTTTCTTTTTTGGAGGAACCTCTGCCCTCCTGGATTCCCTGTGATTCCTTCCAGACGTCTCCTAGCGTCTTTTGGCCTTTTCTTATAAGGACCGGAGATCCCAGGTAGCAGCCCCAGACTTGTCTAATGAGGCTACCCTAGATGATTCTTCTCTTTTGCAGGAAGCTCTCTTCTCTGGGATCAACCCAAGAGTCCTCCCAGGCGTCATCCCAGAATGTTTTGACCTCTGCGTTCAGGACCGGAGATCCCAGCTACCTGCCCCAGACTCCTCCAAGTAAGTAGCTCGAGACATTTTTGTTCTCCTGTAGAGAAATCTCTCAACTCCGACAGCCACCTGAGACTCCTCCCAGGCATCTCCCACAGTCTTCTGTCTTCTGCTTTACCTACCTAAGGGGTCAGGTAGAAGCCCCAGACTCCTCCAAGGAAGCTACCGTTGAGGTTTTTTTCTTTTTTGGAGGAACCTCTGCCCTCCTGGATTCCCTGTGATTCCTTCCAGACGTCTCCTAGCGTCTTTTGGCCTTTTCTTATAAGGACCGGAGATCCCAGGTAGCAGCCCCAGACTTGTCTAATGAGGCTACCCTAGATGATTCTTCTCTTTTGCAGGAAGCTCTCTTCTCTGGGATCAACCCAAGAGTCCTCCCAGGCGTCATCCCAGAATGTTTTGACCTCTGCGTTCAGGACCGGAGATCCCAGCTACCTGCCCCAGACTCCTCCAAGTAAGTAGCTCGAGACATTTTTGTTCTCCTGTAGAGAAATCTCTCAACTCCGACAGCCACCTGAGACTCCTCCCAGGCATCTCCCACAGTCTTCTGTCCTCTGCTTTACCTACCTAAGGGGTCAGGTAGAAGCCCCAGACTCCTCTTAGGAAGCTACCGTTGAGGTTTTTTCTGTTTTGGCGGAGCCTGTGCCCTCTGGGATCCCTTCCAGACGTCTCCTAGAGTCTTTTGGGCTTTTCTTATAAGGACCGGAGATCCCAGGTAGCAGCCCCAGACTTGTCTAATGAGGCTACCCTAGATGATTCTTCTCTTTTGCAGGAAGCTCTCTTCTCTGGGATCAACCCAAGAGTCCTCCCAGGCGTCATCCCAGAATGTTTTGACCTCTGCGTTCAGGACCGGAGATCCCAGCTACCTGCCCCAGACTCCTCCAAGTAAGTAGCTCGAGACATTTTTGTTCTCCTGTAGAGAAATCTCTCAACTCCGACAGCCACCTGAGACTCCTCCCAGGCATCTCCCACAGTCTTCTGTCTTCTGCTTTACCTACCTAAGGGGTCAGGTAGAAGCCCCAGACTCCTCCAAGGAAGCTACCGTTGAGGTTTTTTTCTTTTTTGGAGGAACCTCTGCCCTGCTGGATTCCCTGTGATTCCTTCCAGACGTCTCCTAGCGTCTTTTGGCCTTTTCTTATAAGGACCGGAGATCCCAGGTAGCAGCCCCAGACTTGTCTAATGAGGCTACCCTAGATGATTCTTCTCTTTTGCAGGAAGCTCTCTTCTCTGGGATCGACCCAAGACTCCTCCCAGGCGTCATCCCAGAACGTTTTGACCTCTGCGTTCGGGACCGGAGATCCCATCTACCTGCCCCAGACTCCTCCAAGTAAGTAGCTCGAGACATTTTTGTTCTCCTGTAGAGAAATCCCTCAACTCCGACAGGCACCTGAGACTCCTCCCAGGCATCTCCCACAGTCTTCTGTCCTCTGCTTTACCTACCTAAGGGGTCAGGTAGAAACCCCAGACTCCTCCAAGGAAGCTACCGTTGAGGCTTTTTTCTTTTTTGGAGGAAACACTGCCCTCCGGGATCCCCTTTGATTCCTTCCAGACGTCTCCTAGAGTCTTTTGGCCTTTTCTTATAAGGACCCGAGATCGCAGGTAGCAGCCCCAGACTTGTTTAATGAGGCTACCCTAGATGATTCTTCTCTTTTGCAGGAAGCTCTCTTCTCCGGAATCAACCCAAGACTCCTCCCAGGCGTCATCCCAGAACATTTTGACCTCTGCATTCGGGATCGGAGATCCCAGCTACCTGCCACAGACTCCTCCAAGTAAGTAGCTCGAGACATTTTTGTTCTCCTGTAGAGAAATCTCTCAACTCCGACAGCCACCTGAGACTCCTCCCAGGCATCTCCCACAGTCTTCTGTCCTCTGCTTTACCTACCTAAGGGGTCAGGTAGAAGCCCTAGACTCCTCCAAGGAAGCTACCGTTGACGTTTTTTTCTTTTTTGGAGGAACCTCTGCCCTCCGGGATCCCCTGTGATTCCTTCCAGACGTCTCCTAGAGTCTTTTGGGCATTTCTTATAAGCACCCGAGATCGCAGGTAGCAGCCCCAGACTTGTCTAATGAGGCTACCCTAGATGATTCTTCTCTTTTGCAGGAAGCTCTCTTCTCCGGGATCGACCCAAGACTCCTCCCAGGCGTCATCCCAGAACATTTTGACCTCTGCGTTCGGGACCGGAGATCCCAGCTACCTGCCCCAGACTCCTCCAGGTAAGTAGCTCGAGACATTTTTGTTCTCCTGTAGAGAAATCTCTCAACTCCGACAGCCACCTGAGACTCCTCCCAGGCATCTCCCACAGTCTTCTGTCCTCTGCTTTACCTACCTAAGGGGTCAGGTAGAAGCCCCAGACTCCTCCAGGGAAGCTACCGTTGAGGTTTTTTTCTTTTTTTCGAGGAGCCTCTGACCTCCGGGATTCCCTGTGATTCCTTCCAGACGTCTCCTAGCGTCTTTTGGCCTTTTCTTATAAGGACCGGAGATCCCAGGTAGCAGCCCCAGACTTGTCTAATGAGGCTACCCTATATGATTCTTCTCTTTTGCAGGAAGCTCTCTTCTCTGGGATCGACCCAAGACTCCTCCCAGGCGTCATCCCAGAACGTTTTGACATCTGCGTTCGGGACCGGAGATCCCATCTACCTGCCCCAGACTCCTCCAAGTAAGTAGCTCGAGACATTTTTGTTCTCCTGTAGAGAAATCCCTCAACTCCGACAGGCACCTGAGACTCCTCCCAGGCATCTCCCACAGTCTTCTGTCCTCTGCTTTACCTACCTAAGGGGTCAGGTAGAAACCCCAGACTCCTCCAAGGAAGCTACCGTTGAGGCTTTTTTCTTTTTTGGAGGAAACACTGCCCTCCGGGATCCCCTTTGATTCCTTCCAGACGTCTCCTAGAGTCTTTTGGCCTTTTCTTATAAGGACCCGAGATCGCAGGTAGCAGCCCCAGACTTGTTTAATGAGGCTACCCTAGATGATTCTTCTCTTTTGCAGGAAGCTCTCTTCTCCGGAATCAACCCAAGACTCCTCCCAGGCGTCATCCCAGAACATTTTGACCTCTGCGTTCGGGACCGGAGATCCCATCTACCTGCCCCAGACTCCTCCAAGTAAGTAGCTCGAGACATTTTTGTTCTCCTGTAGAGAAATCTCTCAACTCCGTCAGCCACCTGAGACTCCTCCCAGGCATCTCCCACAGTCTTCTGTCCTCTGCTTTACCTACCTAAGGGGTCAGGTAGAAGCCCCAGACTCCTCTTAGGAAGCTACTGTTGAGGCTTTTTTCTGTTTTGGAGGAGCCTGTGCCCTCTGGGATCCCCTGTGATTCCTTCCAGACGTCTCCTAGAGTCTTTTGGCCTTTTCTTATAAGGACCGGAGATCTCAGGTAGCAGCCCCAGATTTGTCTAATGAGGCTACCCTAGATGATTCTTCTCTTTTGCAGGAAGCTCTCTTCTCCGGGATCGACCCAAGACTCCTCCCAGGCGTCATCCCAGAACGTTTTGACCTCTGCGTTCGAGACCGGAGATCCCAGCTACCTGCCCCAGACTCCTCCAGGTAAGTAGCTCGAGACATTTTTGTTCTCCTGTAGAGAAATCTCTCAACTCCGACAGCCACCTGAGACTCCTCCCAGGCATCTCCCACAGTCTTCTGTCCTCTGCTTTACCTACCTAAGGGGTCAGGTAGAAGCCCCAGACTCCTCCAAGGAAGCTACCATTGAGGTTTTTTCTTTTTTGGAGGAGCCTGTGCCCTCCGGGATCCCCTGTGATTCCTTCCAGACGTCTCCTAGAGTCTTTTGGCCTTTTCTTATAAGGACCGGAGATCGCAGGTAGCAGCCCCAGACTTGTCTAATGAGGCTACCCTAGATGATTCTTCTGTTTTGCAGGAAGCTCTCTTCTCCAGGATTGACCCAAGACTCCTCCCAGGCGTCATCCCAGAACGTTTTGACCTCTGCATTCGGGACCGGAGATCCCAGCTACCTGCCCCAGACTCCTCCAAGTAAGTAGCTCGAGACATTTTTGTTCTCCTGTAGAGAAATCTCTCAACTCCGACAGCCACCTGAGACTCCTCCCAGGCATCTCCCACAGTCTTCTGTCCTCTGCTTTACCTACCTAAGGGGTCAGGTAGAAGCCCTAGACTCCTCCAAGGAAGCTACCGTTGACGTTTTTTTCTTTTTTGGAGGAACCTCTGCCCTCCGGGATCCCCTGTGATTCCTTCCAGACGTCTCCTAGAGTCTTTTGGGCATTTCTTATAAGGACCCGAGATCGCAGGTAGCAGCCCCAGACTTGTCTAATGAGGCTACCCTAGATGATTCTTCTCTTTTGCAGGAAGCTCTCTTCTCCGGGATCGACCCAAGACTCCTCCCAGGCGTCATCCCAGAACATTTTGACCTCTGCGTTCGGGACCGGAGATCCCAGCTACCTGCCCCAGACTCCTCCAGGTAAGTAGCTCGAGACATTTTTGTTCTCCTGTAGGGAAATCTCTCAACTCCGACAGGCACCTGAGACTCCTCCCAGGCATCTCCCACAGTCTTCTGTCCTCTGCTTTACCTACCTAAGGGGTCAGGTAGAAGCCCCAGACTCCTCCAGGGAAGCTACCGTTGAGGTTTTTTTCTTTTTTTCGAGGAGCCTCTGACCTCCGGGATTCCCTGTGATTCCTTCCAGACGTCTCCTAGCGTCTTTTGGCCTTTTCTTATAAGGACCGGAGATCCCAGGTAGCAGCCCCAGACTTGTCTAATGAGGCTACCCTATATGATTCTTTTCTTTTGCAGGAAGTTCTCTTCTCTGGGATCGACCCAAGACTCCTCCCAGGCGTCATCCCAGAACGTTTTGACATCTGCGTTCGGGACCGGAGATCCCATCTACCTGCCCCAGACTCCTCCAAGTAAGTAGCTCGAGACATTTTTGTTCTCCTGTAGAGAAATCCCTCAACTCCGACAGGCACCTGAGACTCCTCCCAGGCATCTCCCACAGTCTTCTGTCCTCTGCTTTACCTACCTAAGGGGTCAGGTAGAAACCCCAGACTCCTCCAAGGAAGCTACCGTTGAGGCTTTTTTCTTTTTTGGAGGAAACACTGCCCTCCGGGATCCCCTTTGATTCCTTCCAGACGTCTCCTAGAGTCTTTTGGCCTTTTCTTATAAGGACCCGAGATCGCAGGTAGCAGCCCCAGACTTGTTTAATGAGGCTACCCTAGATGATTCTTCTCTTTTGCAGGAAGCTCTCTTCTCCGGAATCAACCCAAGACTCCTCCCAGGCGTCATCCCAGAACATTTTGACCTCTGCGTTCGGGACCGGAGATCCCAGCTACCTGCCCCAGACTCCTCCAAGTAAGTAGCTCGAGACATTTTTGTTCTCCTGTAGAGAAATCTCTCAACTCCGACAGCCACCTGAGACTCCTCCCAGGCATCTCCCACAGTCTTCTGTCCTCTGCTTTACCTACCTAAGGGGTCAGGTAGAAGCCCCAGACTCCTCCAAGGAAGCTACCATTGAGGTTTTTTCTTTTTTGGAGGAGCCTGTGCCCTCCGGGATCCCCTGTGATTCCTTCCAGACGTCTCCTAGAGTCTTTTGGCCTTTTCTTATAAGGACCGGAGATCCCAGGTAGCAGCCCCAGACTTGTCTAATGAGGCTACCCTAGATGATTCTTTTCTTTTGCAGGAAGTTCTCTTCTCCGGGGTCGACCCAAGACTCCTCCCAGGCGTCATCCCAGAATGTTTTGACCTCTGCGTTCGGGACCGGAGATCCCATCTACCTGCCCCAGACTCCTCCAAGTAAGTAGCTCGAGACATTTTTGTTCTCCTGTAGAGAAATCTCTCAACTCCGTCAGCCACCTGAGACTCCTCCCAGGCATCTCCCACAGTCTTCTGTCCTCTGCTTTACCTACCTAAGGGGTCAGGTAGAAGCCCCAGACTCCTCTTAGGAAGCTACTGTTGAGGCTTTTTTCTGTTTTGGAGGAGCCTGTGCCCTCTGGGATCCCCTGTGATTCCTTCCAGACGTCTCCTAGAGTCTTTTGGCCTTTTCTTATAAGGACCGGAGATCTCAGGTAGCAGCCCCAGATTTGTCTAATGAGGCTACCCTAGATGATTCTTCTCTTTTGCAGGAAGCTCTCTTCTCCGGGATCGACCCAAGACTCCTCCCAGGCGTCATCCCAGAACGTTTTGACCTCTGCGTTCGAGACCGGAGATCCCAGCTACCTGCCCCAGACTCCTCCAAGTAAGTAGCTCGAGACATTTTTGTTCTCCTGTAGAGAAATCTCTCAACTCCGACAGCCACCTGAGACTCCTCCCAGGCATCTCCCACAGTCTTCTGTCCTCTGCTTTACCTACCTAAGGGGTCAGGTAGAAGCCCCAGACTCCTCTTAGGAAGCTACCGTTGAGGTTTTTTCTGTTTTGGCGGAGCCTGTGCCCTCTGGGATCCCTTCCAGACGTCTCCTAGAGTCTTTTGGCCTTTTCTTATAAGGACCGGAGATCCCAGGTAGCAGCCCCAGACTTGTCTAATGAGGCTACCCTAGATGATTCTTCTGTTTTGCAGGAAGCTCTCTTCTCCAGGATTGACCCAAGACTCCTCCCAGGCGTCATCCCAGAACGTTTTGACCTCTGCGTTCGAGACCGGAGATCCCAGCTACCTGCCCCAGACTCCTCCAGGTAAGTAGCTCGAGACATTTTTGTTCTCCTGTAGAGAAATCTCTCAACTCCGACAGCCACCTGAGACTCCTCCCAGGCATCTCCCACAGTCTTCTGTCCTCTGCTTTACCTACCTAAGGGGTCAGGTAGAAGCCCCAGACTCCTCCAAGGAAGCTACCATTGAGGTTTTTTCTTTTTTGGAGGAGCCTGTGCCCTCCGGGATCCCCTGTGATTCCTTCCAGACGTCTCCTAGAGTCTTTTGGCCTTTTCTTATAAGGACCGGAGATCGCAGGTAGCAGCCCCAGACTTGTCTAATGAGGCTACCCTAGATGATTCTTCTGTTTTGCAGGAAGCTCTCTTCTCCAGGATTGACCCAAGACTCCTCCCAGGCGTCATCCCAGAACGTTTTGACCTCTGCATTCGGGACCGGAGATCCCAGCTACCTGCCCCAGACTCCTCCAAGTAAGTAGCTCGAGACATTTTTGTTCTCCTGTAGAGAAATCTCTCAACTCCGACAGCCACCTGAGACTCCTCCCAGGCATCTCCCACAGTCTTCTGTCCTCTGCTTTACCTACCTAAGGGGTCAGGTAGAAGCCCTAGACTCCTCCAAGGAAGCTACCGTTGACGTTTTTTTCTTTTTTGGAGGAACCTCTGCCCTCCGGGATCCCCTGTGATTCCTTCCAGACGTCTCCTAGAGTCTTTTGGGCATTTCTTATAAGGACCCGAGATCGCAGGTAGCAGCCCCAGACTTGTCTAATGAGGCTACCCTAGATGATTCTTCTCTTTTGCAGGAAGCTCTCTTCTCCGGGATCGACCCAAGACTCCTCCCAGGCGTCATCCCAGAACATTTTGACCTCTGCGTTCGGGACCGGAGATCCCAGCTACCTGCCCCAGACTCCTCCAGGTAAGTAGCTCGAGACATTTTTGTTCTCCTGTAGGGAAATCTCTCAACTCCGACAGGCACCTGAGACTCCTCCCAGGCATCTCCCACAGTCTTCTGTCCTCTGCTTTACCTACCTAAGGGGTCAGGTAGAAGCCCCAGACTCCTCCAGGGAAGCTACCGTTGAGGTTTTTTTCTTTTTTTCGAGGAGCCTCTGACCTCCGGGATTCCCTGTGATTCCTTCCAGACGTCTCCTAGCGTCTTTTGGCCTTTTCTTATAAGGACCGGAGATCCCAGGTAGCAGCCCCAGACTTGTCTAATGAGGCTACCCTATATGATTCTTTTCTTTTGCAGGAAGTTCTCTTCTCTGGGATCGACCCAAGACTCCTCCCAGGCGTCATCCCAGAACGTTTTGACATCTGCGTTCGGGACCGGAGATCCCATCTACCTGCCCCAGACTCCTCCAAGTAAGTAGCTCGAGACATTTTTGTTCTCCTGTAGAGAAATCCCTCAACTCCGACAGGCACCTGAGACTCCTCCCAGGCATCTCCCACAGTCTTCTGTCCTCTGCTTTACCTACCTAAGGGGTCAGGTAGAAACCCCAGACTCCTCCAAGGAAGCTACCGTTGAGGCTTTTTTCTTTTTTGGAGGAAACACTGCCCTCCGGGATCCCCTTTGATTCCTTCCAGACGTCTCCTAGAGTCTTTTGGCCTTTTCTTATAAGGACCCGAGATCGCAGGTAGCAGCCCCAGACTTGTTTAATGAGGCTACCCTAGATGATTCTTCTCTTTTGCAGGAAGCTCTCTTCTCCGGAATCAACCCAAGACTCCTCCCAGGCGTCATCCCAGAACATTTTGACCTCTGCGTTCGGGACCGGAGATCCCAGCTACCTGCCCCAGACTCCTCCAAGTAAGTAGCTCGAGACATTTTTGTTCTCCTGTAGAGAAATCTCTCAACTCCGACAGCCACCTGAGACTCCTCCCAGGCATCTCCCACAGTCTTCTGTCCTCTGCTTTACCTACCTAAGGGGTCAGGTAGAAGCCCCAGACTCCTCCAAGGAAGCTACCATTGAGGTTTTTTCTTTTTTGGAGGAGCCTGTGCCCTCCGGGATCCCCTGTGATTCCTTCCAGACGTCTCCTAGAGTCTTTTGGCCTTTTCTTATAAGGACCGGAGATCCCAGGTAGCAGCCCCAGACTTGTCTAATGAGGCTACCCTAGATGATTCTTTTCTTTTGCAGGAAGTTCTCTTCTCCGGGGTCGACCCAAGACTCCTCCCAGGCGTCATCCCAGAATGTTTTGACCTCTGCGTTCGGGACCGGAGATCCCATCTACCTGCCCCAGACTCCTCCAAGTAAGTAGCTCGAGACATTTTTGTTCTCCTGTAGAGAAATCTCTCAACTCCGTCAGCCACCTGAGACTCCTCCCAGGCATCTCCCACAGTCTTCTGTCCTCTGCTTTACCTACCTAAGGGGTCAGGTAGAAGCCCCAGACTCCTCTTAGGAAGCTACTGTTGAGGCTTTTTTCTGTTTTGGAGGAGCCTGTGCCCTCTGGGATCCCCTGTGATTCCTTCCAGACGTCTCCTAGAGTCTTTTGGCCTTTTCTTATAAGGACCGGAGATCTCAGGTAGCAGCCCCAGATTTGTCTAATGAGGCTACCCTAGATGATTCTTCTCTTTTGCAGGAAGCTCTCTTCTCCGGGATCGACCCAAGACTCCTCCCAGGCGTCATCCCAGAACGTTTTGACCTCTGCGTTCGAGACCGGAGATCCCAGCTACCTGCCCCAGACTCCTCCAAGTAAGTAGCTCGAGACATTTTTGTTCTCCTGTAGAGAAATCTCTCAACTCCGACAGCCACCTGAGACTCCTCCCAGGCATCTCCCACAGTCTTCTGTCCTCTGCTTTACCTACCTAAGGGGTCAGGTAGAAGCCCCAGACTCCTCTTAGGAAGCTACCGTTGAGGTTTTTTCTGTTTTGGCGGAGCCTGTGCCCTCTGGGATCCCTTCCAGACGTCTCCTAGAGTCTTTTGGCCTTTTCTTATAAGGACCGGAGATCCCAGGTAGCAGCCCCAGACTTGTCTAATGAGGCTACCCTAGATGATTCTTCTGTTTTGCAGGAAGCTCTCTTCTCCAGGATTGACCCAAGACTCCTCCCAGGCGTCATCCCAGAACGTTTTGACCTCTGCATTCGGGACCGGAGATCCCAGCTACCTGCCCCAGACTCCTCCAAGTAAGTAGCTCGAGACATTTTTGTTCTCCTGTAGAGAAATCTCTCAACTCCGACAGCCACCTGAGACTCCTCCCAGGCATCTCCCACAGTCTTCTGTCCTCTGCTTTACCTACCTAAGGGGTCAGGTAGAAGCCCTAGACTCCTCCAAGGAAGCTACCGTTGACGTTTTTTTCTTTTTTGGAGGAACCTCTGCCCTCCGGGATCCCCTGTGATTCCTTCCAGACGTCTCCTAGAGTCTTTTGGGCATTTCTTATAAGGACCCGAGATCGCAGGTAGCAGCCCCAGACTTGTCTAATGAGGCTACCCTAGATGATTCTTCTCTTTTGCAGGAAGCTCTCTTCTCCGGGATCGACCCAAGACTCCTCCCAGGCGTCATCCCAGAACATTTTGACCTCTGCGTTCGGGACCGGAGATCCCAGCTACCTGCCCCAGACTCCTCCAGGTAAGTAGCTCGAGACATTTTTGTTCTCCTGTAGAGAAATCTCTCAACTCCGACAGCCACCTGAGACTCCTCCCAGGCATCTCCCACAGTCTTCTGTCCTCTGCTTTACCTACCTAAGGGGTCAGGTAGAAGCCCCAGACTCCTCCAGGGAAGCTACCGTTGAGGTTTTTTTCTTTTTTTCGAGGAGCCTCTGACCTCCGGGATTCCCTGTGATTCCTTCCAGACGTCTCCTAGCGTCTTTTGGCCTTTTCTTATAATGACCGGAGATCCCAGGTAGCAGCCCCAGACTTGTCTAATGAGGCTACCCTATATGATTCTTCTCTTTTGCAGGAAGCTCTCTTCTCTGGGATCGACCCAAGACTCCTCCCAGGCGTCATCCCAGAACGTTTTGACATCTGCGTTCGGGACCGGAGATCCCATCTACCTGCCCCAGACTCCTCCAATTAAGTAGCTCGAGACATTTTTGTTCTCCTGTAGAGAAATCCCTCAACTCCGACAGGCACCTGAGACTCCTCCCAGGCATCTCCCACAGTCTTCTGTCCTCTGCTTTACCTACCTAAGGGGTCAGGTAGAAACCCCAGACTCCTCCAAGGAAGCTACCGTTGAGGCTTTTTTCTTTTTTGGAGGAAACACTGCCCTCCGGGATCCCCTTTGATTCCTTCCAGACGTCTCCTAGAGTCTTTTGGCCTTTTCTTATAAGGACCCGAGATCGCAGGTAGCAGCCCCAGACTTGTTTAATGAGGCTACCCTAGATGATTCTTCTCTTTTGCAGGAAGCTCTCTTCTCCGGAATCAACCCAAGACTCCTCCCAGGCGTCATCCCAGAACATTTTGACCTCTGCGTTCGGGACCGGAGATCCCAGCTACCTGCCCCAGACTCCTCCAAGTAAGTAGCTCGAGACATTTTTGTTCTCCTGTAGAGAAATCTCTCAACTCCGACAGCCACCTGAGACTCCTCCCAGGCATCTCCCACAGTCTTCTGTCCTCTGCTTTACCTACCTAAGGGGTCAGGTAGAAGCCCCAGACTCCTCCAAGGAAGCTACCATTGAGGTTTTTTCTTTTTTGGAGGAGCCTGTGCCCTCCGGGATCCCCTGTGATTCCTTCCAGACGTCTCCTAGAGTCTTTTGGCCTTTTCTTATAAGGACCGGAGATCCCAGGTAGCAGCCCCAGACTTGTCTAATGAGGCTACCCTAGATGATTCTTTTCTTTTGCAGGAAGTTCTCTTCTCCGGGGTCGACCCAAGACTCCTCCCAGGCGTCATCCCAGAATGTTTTGACCTCTGCGTTCGGGACCGGAGATCCCATCTACCTGCCCCAGACTCCTCCAAGTAAGTAGCTCGAGACATTTTTGTTCTCCTGTAGAGAAATCTCTCAACTCCGTCAGCCACCTGAGACTCCTCCCAGGCATCTCCCACAGTCTTCTGTCCTCTGCTTTACCTACCTAAGGGGTCAGGTAGAAGCCCCAGACTCCTCTTAGGAAGCTACTGTTGAGGCTTTTTTCTGTTTTGGAGGAGCCTGTGCCCTCTGGGATCCCCTGTGATTCCTTCCAGACGTCTCCTAGAGTCTTTTGGCCTTTTCTTATAAGGACCGGAGATCTCAGGTAGCAGCCCCAGATTTGTCTAATGAGGCTACCCTAGATGATTCTTCTCTTTTGCAGGAAGCTCTCTTCTCCGGGATCGACCCAAGACTCCTCCCAGGCGTCATCCCAGAACGTTTTGACCTCTGCGTTCGAGACCGGAGATCCCAGCTACCTGCCCCAGACTCCTCCAAGTAAGTAGCTCGAGACATTTTTGTTCTCCTGTAGAGAAATCTCTCAACTCCGACAGCCACCTGAGACTCCTCCCAGGCATCTCCCACAGTCTTCTGTCTTCTGCTTTACCTACCTAAGGGGTCAGGTAGAAGCCCCAGACTCCTCCAAGGAAGCTACCGTTGACGTTTTTTTCTTTTTTGGAGGAACCTCTGCCCTCCGGGATCCCCTGTGATTCCTTCCAGACGTCTCCTAGAGTCTTTTGGCCTTTTCTTATAAGGACCCGAGATCGCAGGTAGCAGCCCCAGACTTGTCTAATGAGGCTACCCTAGATGATTCTTCTCTTTTGCAGGAAGCTCTCTTCTCCGGGATCGACCCAAGACTCCTCCCAGGCGTCATCCCAGAACATTTTGACCTCTGCGTTCGGGACCGGAGATCCCAGCTACCTGCCCCAGACTCCTCCAGGTAAGTAGCTCGAGACATTTTTGTTCTCCTGTAGAGAAATCTCTCAACTCCGACAGGCACCTGAGACTCCTCCCAGGCATCTCCCACAGTCTTCTGTCCTCTGCTTTACCTACCTAAGGGGTCAGGTAGAAACCCCAGACTCCTCCAAGGAAGCTACCGTTGAGGCTTTTTTCTTTTTTGGAGGAAACACTGCCCTCCGGGATCCCCTTTGATTCCTTCCAGACGTCTCCTAGAGTCTTTTGGCCTTTTCTTATAAGGACCCGAGATCGCAGGTAGCAGCCCCAGACTTGTTTAATGAGGCTACCCTAGATGATTCTTCTCTTTTGCAGGAAGCTCTCTTCTCCGGAATCAACCCAAGACTCCTCCCAGGCGTCATCCCAGAACATTTTGACCTCTGCGTTCGGGACCGGAGATCCCAGCTACCTGCCCCAGACTCCTCCAAGTAAGTAGCTCGAGACATTTTTGTTCTCCTGTAGAGAAATCTCTCAACTCCGACAGCCACCTGAGACTCCTCCCAGGCATCTCCCACAGTCTTCTGTCCTCTGCTTTACCTACCTAAGGGGTCAGGTAGAAGCCCCAGACTCCTCCAAGGAAGCTACCATTGAGGTTTTTTCTTTTTTGGAGGAGCCTGTGCCCTCCGGGATCCCCTGTGATTCCTTCCAGACGTCTCCTAGAGTCTTTTGGCCTTTTCTTATAAGGACCGGAGATCCCAGGTAGCAGCCCCAGACTTGTCTAATGAGGCTACCCTAGATGATTCTTTTCTTTTGCAGGAAGTTCTCTTCTCCGGGGTCGACCCAAGACTCCTCCCAGGCGTCATCCCAGAATGTTTTGACCTCTGCGTTCGGGACCGGAGATCCCATCTACCTGCCCCAGACTCCTCCAAGTAAGTAGCTCGAGACATTTTTGTTCTCCTGTAGAGAAATCTCTCAACTCCGTCAGCCACCTGAGACTCCTCCCAGGCATCTCCCACAGTCTTCTGTCCTCTGCTTTACCTACCTAAGGGGTCAGGTAGAAGCCCCAGACTCCTCTTAGGAAGCTACTGTTGAGGCTTTTTTCTGTTTTGGAGGAGCCTGTGCCCTCTGGGATCCCCTGTGATTCCTTCCAGACGTCTCCTAGAGTCTTTTGGCCTTTTCTTATAAGGACCGGAGATCTCAGGTAGCAGCCCCAGATTTGTCTAATGAGGCTACCCTAGATGATTCTTCTCTTTTGCAGGAAGCTCTCTTCTCCGGGATCGACCCAAGACTCCTCCCAGGCGTCATCCCAGAACGTTTTGACCTCTGCGTTCGAGACCGGAGATCCCAGCTACCTGCCCCAGACTCCTCCACGTAAGTAGCTCGAGACATTTTTGTTCTCCTGTAGAGAAATCTCTCAACTCCGACAGCCACCTGAGACTCCTCCCAGGCATCTCCCACAGTCTTCTGTCTTCTGCTTTACCTACCTAAGGGGTCAGGTAGAAGCCCCAGACTCCTCCAAGGAAGCTACCGTTGACGTTTTTTTCTTTTTTGGAGGAACCTCTGCCCTCCGGGATCCCCTGTGATTCCTTCCAGACGTCTCCTAGAGTCTTTTGGCCTTTTCTTATAAGGACCCGAGATCGCAGGTAGCAGCCCCAGACTTGTCTAATGAGGCTACCCTAGATGATTCTTCTCTTTTGCAGGAAGCTCTCTTCTCCGGGATCGACCCAAGACTCCTCCCAGGCGTCATCCCAGAACATTTTGACCTCTGCGTTCGGGACCGGAGATCCCAGCTACCTGCCCCAGACTCCTCCAGGTAAGTAGCTCGAGACATTTTTGTTCTCCTGTAGAGAAATCTCTCAACTCCGACAGGCACCTGAGACTCCTCCCAGGCATCTCCCACAGTCTTCTGTCCTCTGCTTTACCTACCTAAGGGGTCAGGTAGAAGCCCCAGACTCCTCCAGGGAAGCTACCGTTGAGGTTTTTTTCTTTTTTTTGAGGAGCCTCTGACCTCCGGGATTCCCTGTGATTCCTTCCAGACGTCTCCTAGCGTCTTTTGGCCTTTTCTTATAAGGACCGGAGATCCCAGGTAGCAGCCCCAGACTTGTCTAATGAGGCTACCCTATATGATTCTTTTCTTTTGCAGGAAGTTCTCTTCTCTGGGATCGACCCAAGACTCCTCCCAGGCGTCATCCCAGAACGTTTTGACATCTGCGTTCGGGACCGGAGATCCCATCTACCTGCCCCAGACTCCTCCAAGTAAGTAGCTCGAGACATTTTTGTTCTCCTGTAGAGAAATCCCTCAACTCCGACAGGCACCTGAGACTCCTCCCAGGCATCTCCCACAGTCTTCTGTCCTCTGCTTTACCTACCTAAGGGGTCAGGTAGAAACCCCAGACTCCTCCAAGGAAGCTACCGTTGAGGCTTTTTTCTTTTTTGGAGGAAACACTGCCCTCCGGGATCCCCTTTGATTCCTTCCAGACGTCTCCTAGAGTCTTTTGGCCTTTTCTTATAAGGACCCGAGATCACAGGTAGCAGCCCCAGACTTGTTTAATGAGGCTACCCTAGATGATTCTTCTCTTTTGCAGGAAGCTCTCTTCTCCGGAATCAACCCAAGACTCCTCCCAGGCGTCATCCCAGAACATTTTGACCTCTGCGTTCGGGACCGGAGATCCCAGCTACCTGCCCCAGACTCCTCCAAGTAAGTAGCTCGAGACATTTTTGTTCTCCTGTAGAGAAATCTCTCAACTCCGACAGCCACCTGAGACTCCTCCCAGGCATCTCCCACAGTCTTCTGTCCTCTGCTTTACCTACCTAAGGGGTCAGGTAGAAGCCCCAGACTCCTCCAAGGAAGCTACCATTGAGGTTTTTTCTTTTTTGGAGGAGCCTGTGCCCTCCGGGATCCCCTGTGATTCCTTCCAGACGTCTCCTAGAGTCTTTTGGCCTTTTCTTATAAGGACCGGAGATCCCAGGTAGCAGCCCCAGACTTGTCTAATGAGGCTACCCTAGATGATTCTTTTCTTTTGCAGGAAGTTCTCTTCTCCGGGGTCGACCCAAGACTCCTCCCAGGCGTCATCCCAGAATGTTTTGACCTCTGCGTTCGGGACCGGAGATCCCATCTACCTGCCCCAGACTCCTCCAAGTAAGTAGCTCGAGACATTTTTGTTCTCCTGTAGAGAAATCTCTCAACTCCGACAGCCACCTGAGACTCCTCCCAGGCATCTCCCACAGTCTTCTGTCCTCTGCTTTACCTACCTAAGGGGTCAGGTAGAAGCCCCAGACTCCTCTTAGGAAGCTACTGTTGAGGCTTTTTTCTGTTTTGGAGGAGCCTGTGCCCTCTGGGATCCCCTGTGATTCCTTCCAGACGTCTCCTAGAGTCTTTTGGCCTTTTCTTATAAGGACCGGAGATCTCAGGTAGCAGCCCCAGATTTGTCTAATGAGGCTACCCTAGATGATTCTTCTCTTTTGCAGGAAGCTCTCTTCTCCGGGATCGACCCAAGACTCCTCCCAGGCGTCATCCCAGAACGTTTTGACCTCTGCGTTCGAGACCGGAGATCCCAGCTACCTGCCCCAGACTCCTCCAAGTAAGTAGCTCGAGACATTTTTGTTCTCCTGTAGAGAAATCTCTCAACTCCGACAGCCACCTGAGACTCCTCCCAGGCATCTCCCACAGTCTTCTGTCTTCTGCTTTACCTACCTAAGGGGTCAGGTAGAAGCCCCAGACTCCTCCAAGGAAGCTACCGTTGAGGTTTTTTTCTTTTTTGGAGGAACCTCTGCCCTCCTGGATTCCCTGTGATTCCTTCAAGACGTCTCCTAGCGTCTTTTGGCCTTTTCTTATAAGGACCGGAGATCCCAGGTAGCAGCCCCAGACTTGTCTAATGAGGCTACCCTAGATGATTCTTCTGTTTTGCAGGAAGCTCTCTTCTCTGGGATCAACCCAAGAGTCCTCCCAGGCGTCATCCCAGAATGTTTTGACCTCTGCGTTCAGGACCGGAGATCCCAGCTACCTGCCCCAGACTCCTCCAAGTAAGTAGCTCGAGACATTTTTGTTCTCCTGTAGAGAAATCTCTCAACTCCGACAGCCACCTGAGACTCCTCCCAGGCATCTCCCACAGTCTTCTGTCCTCTGCTTTACCTACCTAAGGGGTCAGGTAGAAGCCCCAGACTCCTCTTAGGAAGCTACCGTTGAGGTTTTTTCTGTTTTGGCGGAGCCTGTGCCCTCTGGGATCCCTTCCAGACGTCTCCTAGAGTCTTTTGGGCTTTTCTTATAAGGACCGGAGATCCCAGGTAGCAGCCCCAGACTTGTCTAATGAGGCTACCCTAGATGATTCTTCTGTTTTGCAGGAAGCTCTCTTCTCCAGGATTGACCCAAGACTCCTCCCAGGCGTCATCCCAGAACGTTTTGACCTCTGCATTCGGGACCGGAGATCCCAGCTACCTGCCCCAGACTCCTCCAAGTAAGTAGCTCGAGACATTTTTGTTCTCCTGTAGAGAAATCTCTCAACTCCGACAGCCACCTGAGACTCCTCCCAGGCATCTCCCACAGTCTTCTGTCCTCTGCTTTACCTACCTAAGGGGTCAGGTAGAAGCCCTAGACTCCTCCAAGGAAGCTACCGTTGACGTTTTTTTCTTTTTTGGAGGAACCTCTGCCCTCCGGGATCCCCTGTGATTCCTTCCAGACGTCTCCTAGAGTCTTTTGGGCATTTCTTATAAGGACCCGAGATCGCAGGTAGCAGCCCCAGACTTGTCTAATGAGGCTACCCTAGATGATTCTTCTCTTTTGCAGGAAGCTCTCTTCTCCGGGATCGACCCAAGACTCCTCCCAGGCGTCATCCCAGAACATTTTGACCTCTGCGTTCGGGACCGGAGATCCCAGCTACCTGCCCCAGACTCCTCCAGGTAAGTAGCTCGAGACATTTTTGTTCTCCTGTAGAGAAATCTCTCAACTCCGACAGCCACCTGAGACTCCTCCCAGGCATCTCCCACAGTCTTCTGTCCTCTGCTTTACCTACCTAAGGGGTCAGGTAGAAGCCCCAGACTCCTCCAGGGAAGCTACCGTTGAGGTTTTTTTCTTTTTTTCGAGGAGCCTCTGACCTCCGGGATTCCCTGTGATTCCTTCCAGACGTCTCCTAGCGTCTTTTGGCCTTTTCTTATAATGACCGGAGATCCCAGGTAGCAGCCCCAGACTTGTCTAATGAGGCTACCCTATATGATTCTTCTCTTTTGCAGGAAGCTCTCTTCTCTGGGATCGACCCAAGACTCCTCCCAGGCGTCATCCCAGAACGTTTTGACATCTGCGTTCGGGACCGGAGATCCCATCTACCTGCCCCAGACTCCTCCAAGTAAGTAGCTCGAGACATTTTTGTTCTCCTGTAGAGAAATCCCTCAACTCCGACAGGCACCTGAGACTCCTCCCAGGCATCTCCCACAGTCTTCTGTCCTCTGCTTTACCTACCTAAGGGGTCAGGTAGAAACCCCAGACTCCTCCAAGGAAGCTACCGTTGAGGCTTTTTTCTTTTTTGGAGGAAACACTGCCCTCCGGGATCCCCTTTGATTCCTTCCAGACGTCTCCTAGAGTCTTTTGGCCTTTTCTTATAAGGACCCGAGATCGCAGGTAGCAGCCCCAGACTTGTTTAATGAGGCTACCCTAGATGATTCTTCTCTTTTGCAGGAAGCTCTCTTCTCCGGAATCAACCCAAGACTCCTCCCAGGCGTCATCCCAGAACATTTTGACCTCTGCGTTCGGGACCGGAGATCCCAGCTACCTGCCCCAGACTCCTCCAAGTAAGTAGCTCGAGACATTTTTGTTCTCCTGTAGAGAAATCTCTCAACTCCGACAGCCACCTGAGACTCCTCCCAGGCATCTCCCACAGTCTTCTGTCCTCTGCTTTACCTACCTAAGGGGTCAGGTAGAAGCCCCAGACTCCTCCAAGGAAGCTACCATTGAGGTTTTTTCTTTTTTGGAGGAGCCTGTGCCCTCCGGGATCCCCTGTGATTCCTTCCAGACGTCTCCTAGAGTCTTTTGGCCTTTTCTTATAAGGACCGGAGATCCCAGGTAGCAGCCCCAGACTTGTCTAATGAGGCTACCCTAGATGATTCTTTTCTTTTGCAGGAAGTTCTCTTCTCCGGGGTCGACCCAAGACTCCTCCCAGGCGTCATCCCAGAATGTTTTGACCTCTGCGTTCGGGACCGGAGATCCCATCTACCTGCCCCAGACTCCTCCAAGTAAGTAGCTCGAGACATTTTTGTTCTCCTGTAGAGAAATCTCTCAACTCCGTCAGCCACCTGAGACTCCTCCCAGGCATCTCCCACAGTCTTCTGTCCTCTGCTTTACCTACCTAAGGGGTCAGGTAGAAGCCCCAGACTCCTCTTAGGAAGCTACTGTTGAGGCTTTTTTCTGTTTTGGAGGAGCCTGTGCCCTCTGGGATCCCCTGTGATTCCTTCCAGACGTCTCCTAGAGTCTTTTGGCCTTTTCTTATAAGGACCGGAGATCTCAGGTAGCAGCCCCAGATTTGTCTAATGAGGCTACCCTAGATGATTCTTCTCTTTTGCAGGAAGCTCTCTTCTCCGGGATCGACCCAAGACTCCTCCCAGGCGTCATCCCAGAACGTTTTGACCTCTGCGTTCGAGACCGGAGATCCCAGCTACCTGCCCCAGACTCCTCCAAGTAAGTAGCTCGAGACATTTTTGTTCTCCTGTAGAGAAATCTCTCAACTCCGACAGCCACCTGAGACTCCTCCCAGGCATCTCCCACAGTCTTCTGTCTTCTGCTTTACCTACCTAAGGGGTCAGGTAGAAGCCCCAGACTCCACCAAGGAAGCTACCGTTGAGGTTTTTTTCTTTTTTGGAGGAACCTCTGCCCTCCTGGATTCCCTGTGATTCCTTCCAGACGTCTCCTAGTGTCTTTTGGCCTTTTCTTATAAGGACCGGAGATCCCAGGTAGCAGCCCCAGACTTGTCTAATGAGGCTACCCTAGATGATTCTTCTCTTTTGCAGGAAGCTCTCTTCTCTGGGATCAACCCAAGACTCCTCCCAGGCGTCATCCCAGAATGTTTTGACCTCTGCGTTCAGGACCGGAGATCCCAGCTACCTGCCCCAGACTCCTCCAAGTAAGTAGCTCGAGACATTTTTGTTCTCCTGTAGAGAAATCTCTCAACTCCGACAGCCACCTGAGACTCCTCCCAGGCATCTCCCACAGTCTTCTGTCTTCTGCTTTACCTACCTAAGGGGTCAGGTAGAAGCCCCAGACTCCTCCAAGGAAGCTACCGTTGAGGTTTTTTTCTTTTTTGGAGGAACCTCTGCCCTCCTGGATTCCCTGTGATTCCTTCCAGACGTCTCCTAGCGTCTTTTGGCCTTTTCTTATAAGGACCGGAGATCCCAGGTAGCAGCCCCAGACTTGTCTAATGAGGCTACCCTAGATGATTCTTCTCTTTTGCAGGAAGCTCTCTTCTCTGGGATCAACCCAAGAGTCCTCCCAGGCGTCATCCCAGAATGTTTTGACCTCTGCGTTCAGGACCGGAGATCCCAGCTACCTGCCCCAGACTCCTCCAAGTAAGTAGCTCGAGACATTTTTGTTCTCCTGTAGAGAAATCTCTCAACTCCGACAGCCACCTGAGACTCCTCCCAGGCATCTCCCACAGTCTTCTGTCCTCTGCTTTACCTACCTAAGGGGTCAGGTAGAAGCCCCAGACTCCTCTTAGGAAGCTACCGTTGAGGTTTTTTCTGTTTTGGCGGAGCCTGTGCCCTCTGGGATCCCTTCCAGACGTCTCCTAGAGTCTTTTGGGCTTTTCTTATAAGGACCGGAGATCCCAGGTAGCAGCCCCAGACTTGTCTAATGAGGCTACCCTAGATGATTCTTCTCTTTTGCAGGAAGCTCTCTTCTCTGGGATCAACCCAAGAGTCCTCCCAGGCGTCATCCCAGAATGTTTTGACCTCTGCGTTCAGGACCGGAGATCCCAGCTACCTGCCCCAGACTCCTCCAAGTAAGTAGCTCGAGACATTTTTGTTCTCCTGTATAGAAATCTCTCAACTCCGACAGCCACCTGAGACTCCTCCCAGGCATCTCCCACAGTCTTCTGTCTTCTGCTTTACCTACCTAAGGGGTCAGGTAGAAGCCCCAGACTCCTCCAAGGAAGCTACCGTTGAGGTTTTTTTCTTTTTTGGAGGAACCTCTGCCCTCCTGGATTCCCTGTGATTCCTTCCAGACGTCTCCTAGCGTCTTTTGGCCTTTTCTTATAAGGACCGGAGATCCCAGGTAGCAGCCCCAGACTTGTCTAATGAGGCTACCCTAGATGATTCTTCTCTTTTGCAGGAAGCTCTCTTCTCTGGGATCGACCCAAGACTCCTCCCAGGCGTCATCCCAGAACGTTTTGACATCTGCGTTCGGGACCGGAGATCCCATCTACCTGCCCCAGACTCCTCCAAGTAAGTAGCTCGAGACATTTTTGTTCTCCTGTAGAGAAATCCCTCAACTCCGACAGGCACCTGAGACTCCTCCCAGGCATCTCCCACAGTCTTCTGTCCTCTGCTTTACCTACCTAAGGGGTCAGGTAGAAACCCCAGACTCCTCCAAGGAAGCTACCGTTGAGGCTTTTTTCTTTTTTGGAGGAAACACTGCCCTCCGGGATCCCCTTTGATTCCTTCCAGACGTCTCCTAGAGTCTTTTGGCCTTTTCTTATAAGGACCCGAGATCGCAGGTAGCAGCCCCAGACTTGTTTAATGAGGCTACCCTAGATGATTCTTCTCTTTTGCAGGAAGCTCTCTTCTCCGGAATCAACCCAAGACTCCTCCCAGGCGTCATCCCAGAACATTTTGACCTCTGCGTTCGGGACCGGAGATCCCAGCTACCTGCCCCAGACTCCTCCAAGTAAGTAGCTCGAGACATTTTTGTTCTCCTGTAGAGAAATCTCTCAACTCCGACAGCCACCTGAGACTCCTCCCAGGCATCTCCCACAGTCTTCTGTCCTCTGCTTTACCTACCTAAGGGGTCAGGTAGAAGCCCCAGACTCCTCCAAGGAAGCTACCATTGAGGTTTTTTCTTTTTTGGAGGAGCCTGTGCCCTCCGGGATCCCCTGTGATTCCTTCCAGACGTCTCCTAGAGTCTTTTGGCCTTTTCTTATAAGGACCGGAGATCCCAGGTAGCAGCCCCAGACTTGTCTAATGAGGCTACCCTAGATGATTCTTTTCTTTTGCAGGAAGTTCTCTTCTCCGGGGTCGACCCAAGACTCCTCCCAGGCGTCATCCCAGAATGTTTTGACCTCTGTGTTCGGGACCGGAGATCCCATCTACCTGCCCCAGACTCCTCCAAGTAAGTAGCTCGAGACATTTTTGTTCTCCTGTAGAGAAATCTCTCAACTCCGTCAGCCACCTGAGACTCCTCCCAGGCATCTCCCACAGTCTTCTGTCCTCTGCTTTACCTACCTAAGGGGTCAGGTAGAAGCCCCAGACTCCTCTTAGGAAGCTACTGTTGAGGCTTTTTTCTGTTTTGGAGGAGCCTGTGCCCTCTGGGATCCCCTGTGATTCCTTCCAGACGTCTCCTAGAGTCTTTTGGCCTTTTCTTATAAGGACCGGAGATCTCAGGTAGCAGCCCCAGATTTGTCTAATGAGGCTACCCTAGATGATTCTTCTCTTTTGCAGGAAGCTCTCTTCTCCGGGATCGACCCAAGACTCCTCCCAGGCGTCATCCCAGAACGTTTTGACCTCTGCGTTCGAGACCGGAGATCCCAGCTACCTGCCCCAGACTCCTCCAAGTAAGTAGCTCGAGACATTTTTGTTCTCCTGTAGAGAAATCTCTCAACTCCGACAGCCACCTGAGACTCCTCCCAGGCATCTCCCACAGTCTTCTGTCTTCTGCTTTACCTACCTAAGGGGTCAGGTAGAAGCCCCAGACTCCTCCAAGGAAGCTACCGTTGAGGTTTTTTTCTTTTTTGGAGGAACCTCTGCCCTCCTGGATTCCCTGTGATTCCTTCCAGACGTCTCCTAGCGTCTTTTGGCCTTTTCTTATAAGGACCGGAGATCCCAGGTAGCAGCCCCAGACTTGTCTAATGAGGCTACCCTAGATGATTCTTCTCTTTTGCAGGAAGCTCTCTTCTCTGGGATCAACCCAAGAGTCCTCCCAGGCGTCATCCCAGAATGTTTTGACCTCTGCGTTCAGGACCGGAGATCCCAGCTACCTGCCCCAGACTCCTCCAAGTAAGTAGCTCGAGACATTTTTGTTCTCCTGTAGAGAAATCTCTCAACTCCGACAGCCACCTGAGACTCCTCCCAGGCATCTCCCACAGTCTTCTGTCTTCTGCTTTACCTACCTAAGGGGTCAGGTAGAAGCCCCAGACTCCTCCAAGGAAGCTACCGTTGAGGTTTTTTTCTTTTTTGGAGGAACCTCTGCCCTCCTGGATTCCCTGTGATTCCTTCCAGACGTCTCCTAGCGTCTTTTGGCCTTTTCTTATAAGGACCGGAGATCCCAGGTAGCAGCCCCAGATTTGTCTAATGAGGCTACCCTAGATGATTCTTCTCTTTTGCAGGAAGCTCTCTTCTCTGGGATCAACCCAAGAGTCCTCCCAGGCGTCATCCCAGAATGTTTTGACCTCTGCGTTCAGGACCGGAGATCCCAGCTACCTGCCCCAGACTCCTCCAAGTAAGTAGCTCGAGACATTTTTGTTCTCCTGTAGAGAAATCTCTCAACTCCGACAGCCACCTGAGACTCCTCCCAGGCATCTCCCACAGTCTTCTGTCCTCTGCTTTACCTACCTAAGGGGTCAGGTAGAAGCCCCAGACTCCTCTTAGGAAGCTACCGTTGAGGTTTTTTCTGTTTTGGCGGAGCCTGTGCCCTCTGGGATCCCTTCCAGACGTCTCCTAGAGTCTTTTGGGCTTTTCTTATAAGGACCGGAGATCCCAGGTAGCAGCCCCAGACTTGTCTAATGAGGCTACCCTAGATGATTCTTCTGTTTTGCAGGAAGCTCTCTTCTCCAGGATTGACCCAAGACTCCTCCCAGGCGTCATCCCAGAACGTTTTGACCTCTGCATTCGGGACCGGAGATCCCAGCTACCTGCCCCAGACTCCTCCAAGTAAGTAGCTCGAGACATTTTTGTTCTCCTGTAGAGAAATCTCTCAACTCCGACAGCCACCTGAGACTCCTCCCAGGCATCTCCCACAGTCTTCTGTCCTCTGCTTTACCTACCTAAGGGGTCAGGTAGAAGCCCCAGACTCCTCCAAGGAAGCTACCATTGAGGTTTTTTCTTTTTTGGAGGAGCCTGTGCCCTCCGGGATCCCCTGTGATTCCTTCCAGACGTCTCCTAGAGTCTTTTGGCCTTTTCTTATAAGGACCGGAGATCCCAGGTAGCAGCCCCAGACTTGTCTAATGAGGCTACCCTAGATGATTCTTTTCTTTTGCAGGAAGTTCTCTTCTCCGGGGTCGACCCAAGACTCCTCCCAGGCGTCATCCCAGAATGTTTTGACCTCTGCGTTCGGGACCGGAGATCCCAGCTACCTGCCCCAGACTCCTCCAAGTAAGTAGCTCGAGACATTTTTGTTCTCCTGTAGAGAAATCTCTCAACTCCGTCAGCCACCTGAGACTCCTCCCAGGCATCTCCCACAGTCTTCTGTCCTCTGCTTTACCTACCTAAGGGGTCAGGTAGAAGCCCCAGACTCCTCCAAGGAAGCTACTGTTGAGGCTTTTTTCTGTTTTGGAGGAGCCTGTGCCCTCTGGGATCCCCTGTGATTCCTTCCAGACGTCTCCTAGAGTCTTTTGGCCTTTTCTTATAAGGACCGGAGATCTCAGGTAGCAGCCCCAGATTTGTCTAATGAGGCTACCCTAGATGATTCTTCTCTTTTGCAGGAAGCTCTCTTCTCCGGGATCGACCCAAGACTCCTCCCAGGCGTCATCCCAGAACGTTTTGACCTCTGCGTTCGAGACCGGAGATCCCAGCTACCTGCCCCAGACTCCTCCAAGTAAGTAGCTCGAGACATTTTTGTTCTCCTGTAGAGAAATCTCTCAACTCCGACAGCCACCTGAGACTCCTCCCAGGCATCTCCCACAGTCTTCTGTCTTCTGCTTTACCTACCTAAGGGGTCAGGTAGAAGCCCCAGACTCCTCCAAGGAACCTACCGTTGAGGTTTTTTTCTTTTTTGGAGGAACCTCTGCCCTCCTGGATTCCCTGTGATTCCTTCCAGACGTCTCCTAGCGTCTTTTGGCCTTTTCTTATAAGGACCGGAGATCCCAGGTAGCAGCCCCAGACTTGTCTAATGAGGCTACCCTAGATGATTCTTCTCTTTTGCAGGAAGCTCTCTTCTCTGGGATCAACCCAAGAGTCCTCCCAGGCGTCATCCCAGAATGTTTTGACCTCTGCGTTCAGGACCGGAGATCCCAGCTACCTGCCCCAGACTCCTCCAAGTAAGTAGCTCGAGACATTTTTGTTCTCCTGTAGAGAAATCTCTCAACTCCGACAGCCACCTGAGACTCCTCCCAG
This sequence comes from Astur gentilis, assembly GCF_929443795.1. Taxonomy (NCBI): domain Eukaryota; kingdom Metazoa; phylum Chordata; class Aves; order Accipitriformes; family Accipitridae; genus Astur; species Astur gentilis. Next base: position 143,393 of record NW_026061070.1, read on the forward strand.
GCATCTCCCACAGTCTTCTGTCTTCTGCTTTACCTACCTAAGGGGTCAGGTAGAAGCCCCAGACTCCTCCAAGGAAGCTACCGTTGAGGTTTTTTTCTTTTTTGGAGGAACCTCTGCCCTCCTGGATTCCCTGTGATTCCTTCCAGACGTCTCCTAGCGTCTTTTGGCCTTTTCTTATAAGGACCGGAGATCCCAGGTAGCAGCCCCAGACTTGTCTAATGAGGCTACCCTAGATGATTCTTCTCTTTTGCAGGAAGCTCTCTTCTCTGGGATCAACCCAAGAGTCTTCCCAGGCGTCATCCCAGAATGTTTTGACCTCTGCGTTCAGGACCGGAGATCCCAGCTACCTGCCCCAGACTCCTCCAAGTAAGTAGCTCGAGACATTTTTGTTCTCCTGTAGAGAAATCTCTCAACTCCGACAGCCACCTGAGACTCCTCCCAGGCATCTCCCACAGTCTTCTGTCCTCTGCTTTACCTACCTAAGGGGTCAGGTAGAAGCCCCAGACTCCTCTTAGGAAGCTACCGTTGAGGTTTTTTCTGTTTTGGCGGAGCCTGTGCCCTCTGGGATCCCTTCCAGACGTCTCCTAGAGTCTTTTGGCCTTTTCTTATAAGGACCGGAGATCCCAGGTAGCAGCCCCAGACTTGTCTAATGAGGCTACCCTAGATGATTCTTCTCTTTTGCAGGAAGCTCTCTTCTCCGGAATCAACCCAAGACTCCTCCCAGGCGTCATCCCAGAACATTTTGACCTCTGCGTTCGGGACCGGAGATCCCAGCTACCTGCCCCAGACTCCTCCAAGTAAGTAGCTCGAGACATTTTTGTTCTCCTGTAGAGAAATCTCTCAACTCCGACAGCCACCTGAGACTCCTCCCAGGCATCTCCCACAGTCTTCTGTCCTCTGCTTTACCTACCTAAGGGGTCAGGTAGAAGCCCCAGACTCCTCCAAGGAAGCTACCATTGAGGTTTTTTCTTTTTTGGAGGAGCCTGTGCCCTCCGGGATCCCCTGTGATTCCTTCCAGACGTCTCCTAGAGTCTTTTGGCCTTTTCTTATAAGGACCGGAGATCCCAGGTAGCAGCCCCAGACTTGTCTAATGAGGCTACCCTAGATGATTCTTTTCTTTTGCAGGAAGTTCTCTTCTCCGGGGTCGACCCAAGACTCCTCCCAGGCGTCATCCCAGAATGTTTTGACCTCTGCGTTCGGGACCGGAGATCCCATCTACCTGCCCCAGACTCCTCCAAGTAAGTAGCTCGAGACATTTTTGTTCTCCTGTAGAGAAATCTCTCAACTCCGTCAGCCACCTGAGACTCCTCCCAGGCATCTCCCACAGTCTTCTGTCCTCTGCTTTACCTACCTAAGGGGTCAGGTAGAAGCCCCAGACTCCTCTTAGGAAGCTACTGTTGAGGCTTTTTTCTGTTTTGGAGGAGCCTGTGCCCTCTGGGATCCCCTGTGATTCCTTCCAGACGTCTCCTAGAGTCTTTTGGCCTTTTCTTATAAGGACCGGAGATCTCAGGTAGCAGCCCCAGATTTGTCTAATGAGGCTACCCTAGATGATTCTTCTCTTTTGCAGGAAGCTCTCTTCTCCGGGATCGACCCAAGACTCCTCCCAGGCGTCATCCCAGAACGTTTTGACCTCTGCGTTCGAGACCGGAGATCCCAGCTACCTGCCCCAGACTCCTCCAAGTAAGTAGCTCGAGACATTTTTGTTCTCCTGTAGAGAAATCTCTCAACTCCGACAGCCACCTGAGACTCCTCCCAGGCATCTCCCACAGTCTTCTGTCTTCTGCTTTACCTACCTAAGGGGTCAGGTAGAAGCCCCAGACTCCTCCAAGGAAGCTACCGTTGAGGTTTTTTTCTTTTTTGGAGGAACCTCTGCCCTCCTGGATTCCCTGTGATTCCTTCCAGACGTCTCCTAGCGTCTTTTGGCCTTTTCTTATAAGGACCGGAGATCCCAGGTAGCAGCCCCAGACTTGTCTAATGAGGCTACCCTAGATGATTCTTCTCTTTTGCAGGAAGCTCTCTTCTCTGGGATCAACCCAAGAGTCCTCCCAGGCGTCATCCCAGAATGTTTTGACCTCTGCGTTCAGGACCGGAGATCCCAGCTACCTGCCCCAGACTCCTCCAAGTAAGTAGCTCGAGACATTTTTGTTCTCCTGTAGAGAAATCTCTCAACTCCGACAGCCACCTGAGACTCCTCCCAGGCATCTCCCACAGTCTTCTGTCTTCTGCTTTACCTACCTAAGGGGTCAGGTAGAAGCCCCAGACTCCTCCAAGGAAGCTACCGTTGAGGTTTTTTTCTTTTTTGGAGGAACCTCTGCCCTCCTGGATTCCCTGTGATTCCTTCCAGACGTCTCCTAGCGTCTTTTGGCCTTTTCTTATAAGGACCGGAGATCCCAGGTAGCAGCCCCAGATTTGTCTAATGAGGCTACCCTAGATGATTCTTCTCTTTTGCAGGAAGCTCTCTTCTCTGGGATCAACCCAAGAGTCCTCCCAGGCGTCATCCCAGAATGTTTTGACCTCTGCGTTCAGGACCGGAGATCCCAGCTACCTGCCCCAGACTCCTCCAAGTAAGTAGCTCGAGACATTTTTGTTCTCCTGTAGAGAAATCTCTCAACTCCGACAGCCACCTGAGACTCCTCCCAGGCATCTCCCACAGTCTTCTGTCCTCTGCTTTACCTACCTAAGGGGTCAGGTAGAAGCCCCAGACTCCTCTTAGGAAGCTACCGTTGAGGTTTTTTCTGTTTTGGCGGAGCCTGTGCCCTCTGGGATCCCTTCCAGACGTCTCCTAGAGTCTTTTGGGCTTTTCTTATAAGGACCGGAGATCCCAGGTAGCAGCCCCAGACTTGTCTAATGAGGCTACCCTAGATGATTCTTCTGTTTTGCAGGAAGCTCTCTTCTCCAGGATTGACCCAAGACTCCTCCCAGGCGTCATCCCAGAACGTTTTGACCTCTGCATTCGGGACCGGAGATCCCAGCTACCTGCCCCAGACTCCTCCAAGTAAGTAGCTCGAGACATTTTTGTTCTCCTGTAGAGAAATCTCTCAACTCCGACAGCCACCTGAGACTCCTCCCAGGCATCTCCCACAGTCTTCTGTCCTCTGCTTTACCTACCTAAGGGGTCAGGTAGAAGCCCCAGACTCCTCCAAGGACGCTACCATTGAGGTTTTTTCTTTTTTGGAGGAGCCTGTGCCCTCCGGGATCCCCTGTGATTCCTTCCAGACGTCTCCTAGAGTCTTTTGGCCTTTTCTTATAAGGACCGGAGATCCCAGGTAGCAGCCCCAGACTTGTCTAATGAGGCTACCCTAGATGATTCTTTTCTTTTGCAGGAAGTTCTCTTCTCCGGGGTCGACCCAAGACTCCTCCCAGGCGTCATCCCAGAATGTTTTGACCTCTGCGTTCGGGACCGGAGATCCCAGCTACCTGCCCCAGACTCCTCCAAGTAAGTAGCTCGAGACATTTTTGTTCTCCTGTAGAGAAATCTCTCAACTCCGTCAGCCACCTGAGACTCCTCCCAGGCATCTCCCACAGTCTTCTGTCCTCTGCTTTACCTACCTAAGGGGTCAGGTAGAAGCCCCAGACTCCTCCAAGGAAGCTACTGTTGAGGCTTTTTTCTGTTTTGGAGGAGCCTGTGCCCTCTGGGATCCCCTGTGATTCCTTCCAGACGTCTCCTAGAGTCTTTTGGCCTTTTCTTATAAGGACCGGAGATCTCAGGTAGCAGCCCCAGATTTGTCTAATGAGGCTACCCTAGATGATTCTTCTCTTTTGCAGGAAGCTCTCTTCTCCGGGATCGACCCAAGACTCCTCCCAGGCGTCATCCCAGAACGTTTTGACCTCTGCGTTCGAGACCGGAGATCCCAGCTACCTGCCCCAGACTCCTCCAAGTAAGTAGCTCGAGACATTTTTGTTCTCCTGTAGAGAAATCTCTCAACTCCGACAGCCACCTGAGACTCCTCCCAGGCATCTCCCACAGTCTTCTGTCTTCTGCTTTACCTACCTAAGGGGTCAGGTAGAAGCCCCAGACTCCTCCAAGGAACCTACCGTTGAGGTTTTTTTCTTTTTTGGAGGAACCTCTGCCCTCCTGGATTCCCTGTGATTCCTTCCAGACGTCTCCTAGCGTCTTTTGGCCTTTTCTTATAAGGACCGGAGATCCCAGGTAGCAGCCCCAGACTTGTCTAATGAGGCTACCCTAGATGATTCTTCTCTTTTGCAGGAAGCTCTCTTCTCTGGGATCAACCCAAGAGTCCTCCCAGGCGTCATCCCAGAATGTTTTGACCTCTGCGTTCAGGACCGGAGATCCCAGCTACCTGCCCCAGACTCCTCCAAGTAAGTAGCTCGAGACATTTTTGTTCTCCTGTAGAGAAATCTCTCAACTCCGACAGCCACCTGAGACTCCTCCCAGGCATCTCCCACAGTCTTCTGTCTTCTGCTTTACCTACCTAAGGGGTCAGGTAGAAGCCCCAGACTCCTCCAAGGAAGCTACCGTTGAGGTTTTTTTCTTTTTTGGAGGAACCTCTGCCCTCCTGGATTCCCTGTGATTCCTTCCAGACGTCTCCTAGCGTCTTTTGGCCTTTTCTTATAAGGACCGGAGATCCCAGGTAGCAGCCCCAGACTTGTCTAATGAGGCTACCCTAGATGATTCTTCTCTTTTGCAGGAAGCTCTCTTCTCTGGGATCAACCCAAGAGTCTTCCCAGGCGTCATCCCAGAATGTTTTGACCTCTGCGTTCAGGACCGGAGATCCCAGCTACCTGCCCCAGACTCCTCCAAGTAAGTAGCTCGAGACATTTTTGTTCTCCTGTAGAGAAATCTCTCAACTCCGACAGCCACCTGAGACTCCTCCCAGGCATCTCCCACAGTCTTCTGTCCTCTGCTTTACCTACCTAAGGGGTCAGGTAGAAGCCCCAGACTCCTCTTAGGAAGCTACCGTTGAGGTTTTTTCTGTTTTGGCGGAGCCTGTGCCCTCTGGGATCCCTTCCAGACGTCTCCTAGAGTCTTTTGGCCTTTTCTTATAAGGACCGGAGATCCCAGGTAGCAGCCCCAGACTTGTCTAATGAGGCTACCCTAGATGATTCTTCTCTTTTGCAGGAAGCTCTCTTCTCTGGGATCAACCCAAGAGTCCTCCCAGGCGTCATCCCAGAACGTTTTGACCTCTGCATTCGGGACCGGAGATCCCAGCTACCTGCCCCAGACTCCTCCAAGTAAGTAGCTCGAGACATTTTTGTTCTCCTGTAGAGAAATCTCTCAACTCCGACAGCCACCTGAGACTCCTCCCAGGCATCTCCCACAGTCTTCTGTCCTCTGCTTTACCTACCTAAGGGGTCAGGTAGAAGCCCCAGACTCCTCCAAGGAAGCTACCGTTGAGGTTTTTTTCTTTTTTTCGAGGAGCCTCTGACCTCCGGGATTCCCTGTGATTCCTTCCAGACGTCTCCTAGCGTCTTTTGGCCTTTTCTTATAAGGACCGGAGATCCCAGGTAGCAGCCCCAGACTTGTTTAATGAGGCTACCCTAGATGATTCTTCTCTTTTGCAGGAAGCTCTCTTCTCCGGGATCGACCCAAGACTCCTCCCAGGCGTCATCCCAGAACGTTTTGACATCTGCGTTCGGGACCGGAGATCCCATCTACCTGCCCCAGACTCCTCCAAGTAAGTAGCTCGAGACATTTTTGTTCTCCTGTAGAGAAATCCCTCAACTCCGACAGGCACCTGAGACTCCTCCCAGGCATCTCCCACAGTCTTCTGTCCTCTGCTTTACCTACCTAAGGGGTCAGGTAGAAACCCCAGACTCCTCCAAGGAAGCTACCGTTGAGGCTTTTTTCTTTTTTGGAGGAAACACTGCCCTCCGGGATCCCCTTTGATTCCTTCCAGACGTCTCCTAGAGTCTTTTGGCCTTTTCTTATAAGGACCCGAGATCGCAGGTAGCAGCCCCAGACTTGTTTAATGAGGCTACCCTAGATGATTCTTCTCTTTTGCAGGAAGCTCTCTTCTCCGGAATCAACCCAAGACTCCTCCCAGGCGTCATCCCAGAACATTTTGACCTCTGCGTTCGGGACCGGAGATCCCAGCTACCTGCCCCAGACTCCTCCAAGTAAGTAGCTCGAGACATTTTTGTTCTCCTGTAGAGAAATCTCTCAACTCCGACAGCCACCTGAGACTCCTCCCAGGCATCTCCCACAGTCTTCTGTCCTCTGCTTTACCTACCTAAGGGGTCAGGTAGAAGCCCCAGACTCCTCCAAGGAAGCTACCATTGAGGTTTTTTCTGTTTTGGCGGAGCCTGTGCCCTCTGGGATCCCCTGTGATTCCTTCCAGACGTCTCCTAGAGTCTTTTGGCCTTTTCTTATAAGGACCGGAGATCCCAGGTAGCAGCCCCAGACTTGTCTAATGAGGCTACCCTAGATGATTCTTCTGTTTTGCAGGAAGCTCTCTTCTCCAGGATTGACCCAAGACTCCTCCCAGGCGTCATCCCAGAACGTTTTGACCTCTGCATTCGGGACCGGAGATCCCAGCTACCTGCCCCAGACTCCTCCAAGTAAGTAGCTCGAGACATTTTTGTTCTCCTGTAGAGAAATCTCTCAACTCCGACAGCCACCTGAGACTCCTCCCAGGCATCTCCCACAGTCTTCTGTCCTCTGCTTTACCTACCTAAGGGGTCAGGTAGAAGCCCTAGACTCCTCCAAGGAAGCTACCGTTGACGTTTTTTTCTTTTTTGGAGGAACCTCTGCCCTCCGGGATCCCCTGTGATTCCTTCCAGACGTCTCCTAGAGTCTTTTGGCCTTTTCTTATAAGGACCCGAGATCGCAGGTAGCAGCCCCAGACTTGTCTAATGAGGCTACCCTAGATGATTCTTCTCTTTTGCAGGAAGCTCTCTTCTCCGGGATCGACCCAAGACTCCTCCCAGGCGTCATCCCAGAACATTTTGACCTCTGCGTTCGGGACCGGAGATCCCAGCTACCTGCCCCAGACTCCTCCAAGTAAGTAGCTCGAGACATTTTTGTTCTCCTGTAGAGAAATCTCTCAACTCCGACAGCCACCTGAGACTCCTCCCAGGCATCTCCCACAGTCTTCTGTCCTCTGCTTTACCTACCTAAGGGGTCAGGTAGAAGCCCCAGACTCCTCCAAGGAAGCTACCATTGAGGTTTTTTCTGTTTTGGCGGAGCCTGTGCCCTCTGGGATCCCCTGTGATTCCTTCCAGACGTCTCCTAGAGTCTTTTGGCCTTTTCTTATAAGGACCCGAGATCGCAGGTAGCAGCCCCAGACTTGTCTAATGAGGCTACCCTAGATGATTCTTCTCTTTTGCAGGAAGCTCTCTTCTCCGGGATCGACTCAAGACTCCTCCCAGGCGTCATCCCAGAACATTTTGACCTCTGCGTTCGGGACCGGAGATCCCAGCTACCTGCCCCAGACTCCTCCAAGTAAGTAGCTCGAGACATTTTTGTTCTCCTGTAGAGAAATCTCTCAACTCCGACAGCCACCTGAGACTCCTCCCAGGCATCTCCCACAGTCTTCTGTCCTCTGCTTTACCTACCTAAGGGGTCAGGTAGAAGCCCCAGACTCCTCCAAGGAAGCTACTGTTGAGGCTTTTTTCTGTTTTGGAGGAGCCTGTGCCCTCTGGGATCCCCTGTGATTCCTTCCAGACGTCTCCTAGAGTCTTTTGGCCTTTTCTTATAAGGACCGGAGATCTCAGGTAGCAGCCCCAGATTTGTCTAATGAGGCTACCCTAGATGATTCTTCTCTTTTGCAGGAAGCTCTCTTCTCCGGGATCGACCCAAGACTCCTCCCAGGCGTCATCCCAGAACGTTTTGACCTCTGCGTTCGAGACCGGAGATCCCAGCTACCTGCCCCAGACTCCTCCAAGTAAGTAGCTCGAGACATTTTTGTTCTCCTGTAGAGAAATCTCTCAACTCCGACAGCCACCTGAGACTCCTCCCAGGCATCTCCCACAGTCTTCTGTCTTCTGCTTTACCTACCTAAGGGGTCAGGTAGAAGCCCCAGACTCCTCCAAGGAAGCTACCGTTGAGGTTTTTTTCTTTTTTGGAGGAACCTCTGCCCTCCTGGATTCCCTGTGATTCCTTCCAGACGTCTCCTAGCGTCTTTTGGCCTTTTCTTATAAGGACCGGAGATCCCAGGTAGCAGCCCCAGACTTGTCTAATGAGGCTACCCTAGATGATTCTTCTCTTTTGCAGGAAGCTCTCTTCTCTGGGATCAACCCAAGAGTCCTCCCAGGCGTCATCCCAGAATGTTTTGACCTCTGCGTTCAGGACCGGAGATCCCAGCTACCTGCCCCAGACTCCTCCAAGTAAGTAGCTCGAGACATTTTTGTTCTCCTGTAGAGAAATCTCTCAACTCCGACAGCCACCTGAGACTCCTCCCAGGCATCTCCCACAGTCTTCTGTCTTCTGCTTTACCTACCTAAGGGGTCAGGTAGAAGCCCCAGACTCCTCCAAGGAAGCTACCGTTGAGGTTTTTTTCTTTTTTGGAGGAACCTCTGCCCTCCTGGATTCCCTGTGATTCCTTCCAGACGTCTCCTAGCGTCTTTTGGCCTTTTCTTATAAGGACCGGAGATCCCAGGTAGCAGCCCCAGACTTGTCTAATGAGGCTACCCTAGATGATTCTTCTGTTTTGCAGGAAGCTCTCTTCTCTGGGATCAACCCAAGAGTCCTCCCAGGCGTCATCCCAGAATGTTTTGACCTCTGCGTTCAGGACCGGAGATCCCAGCTACCTGCCCCAGACTCCTCCAAGTAAGTAGCTCGAGACATTTTTGTTCTCCTGTAGAGAAATCTCTCAACTCCGACAGCCACCTGAGACTCCTCCCAGGCATCTCCCACAGTCTTCTGTCCTCTGCTTTACCTACCTAAGGGGTCAGGTAGAAGCCCCAGACTCCTCATAGGAAGCTACCGTTGAGGTTTTTTCTGTTTTGGCGGAGCCTGTGCCCTCTGGGATCCCTTCCAGACGTCTCCTAGAGTCTTTTGGCCTTTTCTTATAAGGACCGGAGATCCCAGGTAGCAGCCCCAGACTTGTCTAATGAGGCTACCCTAGATGATTCTTCTCTTTTGCAGGAAGCTCTCTTCTCTGGGATCAACCCAAGAGTCCTCCCAGGCGTCATCCCAGAACGTTTTGACCTCTGCATTCGGGACCGGAGATCCCAGCTACCTGCCCCAGACTCCTCCAAGTAAGTAGCTCGAGACATTTTTGTTCTCCTGTAGAGAAATCTCTCAACTCCGACAGCCACCTGAGACTCCTCCCAGGCATCTCCCACAGTCTTCTGTCCTCTGCTTTACCTACCTAAGGGGTCAGGTAGAAGCCCTAGACTCCTCCAAGGAAGCTACCGTTGACGTTTTTTTCTTTTTTGGAGGAACCTCTGCCCTCCGGGATCCCCTGTGATTCCTTCCAGACGTCTCCTAGAGTCTTTTGGGCATTTCTTATAAGGACCCGAGATCGCAGGTAGCAGCCCCAGACTTGTCTAATGAGGCTACCCTAGATGATTCTTCTCTTTTGCAGGAAGCTCTCTTCTCCGGAATCAACCCAAGACTCCTCCCAGGCGTCATCCCAGAACATTTTGACCTCTGCGTTCGGGACCGGAGATCCCAGCTACCTGCCCCAGACTCCTCCAAGTAAGTAGCTCGAGACATTTTTGTTCTCCTGTAGAGAAATCTCTCAACTCCGACAGCCACCTGAGACTCCTCCCAGGCATCTCCCACAGTCTTCTGTCCTCTGCTTTACCTACCTAAGGGGTCAGGTAGAAGCCCCAGACTCCTCCAAGGAAGCTACCGTTGAGGTTTTTTTCTTTTTTTCGAGGAGCCTCTGACCTCCGGGATTCCCTGTGATTCCTTCCAGACGTCTCCTAGCGTCTTTTGGCCTTTTCTTATAAGGACCGGAGATCCCAGGTAGCAGCCCCAGACTTGTTTAATGAGGCTACCCTAGATGATTCTTCTCTTTTGCAGGAAGCTCTCTTCTCCGGGATCGACCCAAGACTCCTCCCAGGCGTCATCCCAGAACGTTTTGACATCTGCGTTCGGGACCGGAGATCCCATCTACCTGCCCCAGACTCCTCCAAGTAAGTAGCTCGAGACATTTTTGTTCTCCTGTAGAGAAATCCCTCAACTCCGACAGGCACCTGAGACTCCTCCCAGGCATCTCCCACAGTCTTCTGTCCTCTGCTTTACCTACCTAAGGGGTCAGGTAGAAACCCCAGACTCCTCCAAGGAAGCTACCGTTGAGGCTTTTTTCTTTTTTGGAGGAAACACTGCCCTCCGGGATCCCCTTTGATTCCTTCCAGACGTCTCCTAGAGTCTTTTGGCCTTTTCTTATAAGGACCCGAGATCGCAGGTAGCAGCCCCAGACTTGTTTAATGAGGCTACCCTAGATGATTCTTCTCTTTTGCAGGAAGCTCTCTTCTCCGGAATCAACCCAAGACTCCTCCCAGGCGTCATCCCAGAACATTTTGACCTCTGCGTTCGGGACCGGAGATCCCAGCTACCTGCCCCAGACTCCTCCAAGTAAGTAGCTCGAGACATTTTTGTTCTCCTGTAGAGAAATCTCTCAACTCCGACAGCCACCTGAGACTCCTCCCAGGCATCTCCCACAGTCTTCTGTCCTCTGCTTTACCTACCTGAGGGGTCAGGTAGAAGCCCCAGACTCCTCCAAGGAAGCTACCATTGAGGTTTTTTCTGTTTTGGCGGAGCCTGTGCCCTCTGGGATCCCCTGTGATTCCTTCCAGACGTCTCCTAGAGTCTTTTGGCCTTTTCTTATAAGGACCGGAGATCCCAGGTAGCAGCCCCAGACTTGTCTAATGAGGCTACCCTAGATGATTCTTCTGTTTTGCAGGAAGCTCTCTTCTCCAGGATTGACCCAAGACTCCTCCCAGGCGTCATCCCAGAACGTTTTGACCTCTGCATTCGGGACCGGAGATCCCAGCTACCTGCCCCAGACTCCTCCAAGTAAGTAGCTCGAGACATTTTTGTTCTCCTGTAGAGAAATCTCTCAACTCCGACAGCCACCTGAGACTCCTCCCAGGCATCTCCCACAGTCTTCTGTCCTCTGCTTTACCTACCTAAGGGGTCAGGTAGAAGCCCCAGACTCCTCCAAGGAAGCTACCATTGAGGTTTTTTCTGTTTTGGCGGAGCCTGTGCCCTCTGGGATCCCCTGTGATTCCTTCCAGACGTCTCCTAGAGTCTTTTGGGCATTTCTTATAAGGACCCGAGATCGCAGGTAGCAGCCCCAGACTTGTCTAATGAGGCTACCCTAGATGATTCTTCTCTTTTGCAGGAAGCTCTCTTCTCCGGGATCGACTCAAGACTCCTCCCAGGCGTCATCCCAGAACATTTTGACCTCTGCGTTCGGGACCGGAGATCCCAGCTACCTGCCCCAGACTCCTCCAAGTAAGTAGCTCGAGACATTTTTGTTCTCCTGTAGAGAAATCTCTCAACTCCGACAGCCACCTGAGACTCCTCCCAGGCATCTCCCACAGTCTTCTGTCCTCTGCTTTACCTACCTAAGGGGTCAGGTAGAAGCCCCAGACTCCTCCAAGGAAGCTACTGTTGAGGCTTTTTTCTGTTTTGGAGGAGCCTGTGCCCTCTGGGATCCCCTGTGATTCCTTCCAGACGTCTCCTAGAGTCTTTTGGCCTTTTCTTATAAGGACCGGAGATCTCAGGTAGCAGCCCCAGATTTGTCTAATGAGGCTACCCTAGATGATTCTTCTCTTTTGCAGGAAGCTCTCTTCTCCGGGATCGACCCAAGACTCCTCCCAGGCGTCATCCCAGAACGTTTTGACCTCTGCGTTCGAGACCGGAGATCCCAGCTACCTGCCCCAGACTCCTCCAAGTAAGTAGCTCGAGACATTTTTGTTCTCCTGTAGAGAAATCTCTCAACTCCGACAGCCACCTGAGACTCCTCCCAGGCATCTCCCACAGTCTTCTGTCTTCTGCTTTACCTACCTAAGGGGTCAGGTAGAAGCCCCAGACTCCTCCAAGGAAGCTACCGTTGAGGTTTTTTTCTTTTTTGGAGGAACCTCTGCCCTCCTGGATTCCCTGTGATTCCTTCCAGACGTCTCCTAGCGTCTTTTGGCCTTTTCTTATAAGGACCGGAGATCCCAGGTAGCAGCCCCAGACTTGTCTAATGAGGCTACCCTAGATGATTCTTCTCTTTTGCAGGAAGCTCTCTTCTCTGGGATCAACCCAAGAGTCCTCCCAGGCGTCATCCCAGAATGTTTTGACCTCTGCGTTCAGGACCGGAGATCCCAGCTACCTGCCCCAGACTCCTCCAAGTAAGTAGCTCGAGACATTTTTGTTCTCCTGTAGAGAAATCTCTCAACTCCGACAGCCACCTGAGACTCCTCCCAGGCATCTCCCACAGTCTTCTGTCCTCTGCTTTACCTACCTAAGGGGTCAGGTAGAAGCCCCAGACTCCTCTTAGGAAGCTACCGTTGAGGTTTTTTCTGTTTTGGCGGAGCCTGTGCCCTCTGGGATCCCTTCCAGACGTCTCCTAGAGTCTTTTGGGCTTTTCTTATAAGGACCGGAGATCCCAGGTAGCAGCCCCAGACTTGTCTAATGAGGCTACCCTAGATGATTCTTCTCTTTTGCAGGAAGCTCTCTTCTCTGGGATCAACCCAAGAGTCCTCCCAGGCGTCATCCCAGAATGTTTTGACCTCTGCGTTCAGGACCGGAGATCCCAGCTACCTGCCCCAGACTCCTCCAAGTAAGTAGCTCGAGACATTTTTGTTCTCCTGTAGAGAAATCTCTCAACTCCGACAGCCACCTGAGACTCCTCCCAGGCATCTCCCACAGTCTTCTGTCTTCTTCTTTACCTACCTAAGGGGTCAGGTAGAAGCCCCAGACTCCTCCAAGGAAGCTACCGTTGAGGTTTTTTTCTTTTTTGGAGGAACCTCTGCCCTCCTGGATTCCCTGTGATTCCTTCCAGACGTCTCCTAGCGTCTTTTGGCCTTTTCTTATAAGGACCGGAGATCCCAGGTAGCAGCCCCAGACTTGTCTAATGAGGCTACCCTATATGATTCTTCTCTTTTGCAGGAAGCTCTCTTCTCTGGGATCGACCCAAGACTCCTCCCAGGCGTCATCCCAGAACGTTTTGACATCTGCGTTCGGGACCGGAGATCCCATCTACCTGCCCCAGACTCCTCCAAGTAAGTAGCTCGAGACATTTTTGTTCTCCTGTAGAGAAATCCCTCAACTCCGACAGGCACCTGAGACTCCTCCCAGGCATCTCCCACAGTCTTCTGTCCTCTGCTTTACCTACCTAAGGGGTCAGGTAGAAACCCCAGACTCCTCCAAGGAAGCTACCGTTGAGGCTTTTTTCTTTTTTGGAGGAAACACTGCCCTCCGGGATCCCCTTTGATTCCTTCCAGACGTCTCCTAGAGTCTTTTGGCCTTTTCTTATAAGGACCCGAGATCGCAGGTAGCAGCCCCAGACTTGTTTAATGAGGCTACCCTAGATGATTCTTCTCTTTTGCAGGAAGCTCTCTTCTCCGGAATCAACCCAAGACTCCTCCCAGGCGTCATCCCAGAACATTTTGACCTCTGCGTTCGGGACCGGAGATCCCAGCTACCTGCCCCAGACTCCTCCAAGTAAGTAGCTCGAGACATTTTTGTTCTCCTGTAGAGAAATCTCTCAACTCCGACAGCCACCTGAGACTCCTCCCAGGCATCTCCCACAGTCTTCTGTCCTCTGCTTTACCTACCTAAGGGGTCAGGTAGAAGCCCCAGACTCCTCCAAGGAAGCTACCATTGAGGTTTTTTCTTTTTTGGAGGAGCCTGTGCCCTCCGGGATCCCCTGTGATTCCTTCCAGACGTCTCCTAGAGTCTTTTGGGCATTTCTTATAAGGACCCGAGATCGCAGGTAGCAGCCCCAGACTTGTCTAATGAGGCTACCCTAGATGATTCTTCTCTTTTGCAGGAAGCTCTCTTCTCCGGGATCGACCCAAGACTCCTCCCAGGCGTCATCCCAGAACATTTTGACCTCTGCGTTCGGGACCGGAGATCCCAGCTACCTGCCCCAGACTCCTCCAGGTAAGTAGCTCGAGACATTTTTGTTCTCCTGTAGAGAAATCTCTCAACTCCGACAGGCACCTGAGACTCCTCCCAGGCATCTCCCACAGTCTTCTGTCCTCTGCTTTACCTACCTAAGGGGTCAGGTAGAAGCCCCAGACTCCTCCAGGGAAGCTACCGTTGAGGTTTTTTTCTTTTTTTCGAGGAGCCTCTGACCTCCGGGATTCCCTGTGATTCCTTCCAGACGTCTCCTAGCGTCTTTTGGCCTTTTCTTATAAGGACCGGAGATCCCAGGTAGCAGCCCCAGACTTGTCTAATGAGGCTACCCTATATGATTCTTCTCTTTTGCAGGAAGCTCTCTTCTCTGGGATCGACCCAAGACTCCTCCCAGGCGTCATCCCAGAACGTTTTGACATCTGCGTTCGGGACCGGAGATCTCATCTACCTGCCCCAGACTCCTCCAAGTAAGTAGCTCGAGACATTTTTGTTCTCCTGTAGAGAAATCCCTCAACTCCGACAGGCACCTGAGACTCCTCCCAGGCATCTCCCACAGTCTTCTGTCTTCTGCTTTACCTACCTAAGGGGTCAGGTAGAAACCCCAGACTCCTCCAAGGAAGCTACCGTTGAGGCTTTTTTCTTTTTTGGAGGAAACACTGCCCTCCGGGATCCCCTTTGATTCCTTCCAGACGTCTCCTAGAGTCTTTTGGCCTTTTCTTATAAGGACCGGAGATCCCAGGTAGCAGCCCCAGACTTGTTTAATGAGGCTACCCTAGATGATTCTTCTCTTTTGCAGGAAGCTCTCTTCTCCGGAATCAACCCAAGACTCCTCCCAGGCGTCATCCCAGAACATTTTGACCTCTGCGTTCGGGACCGGAGATCCCAGCTACCTGCCCCAGACTCCTCCAAGTAAGTAGCTCGAGACATTTTTGTTCTCCTGTAGAGAAATCTCTCAACTCCGACAGCCACCTGAGACTCCTCCCAGGCATCTCCCACAGTCTTCTGTCCTCTGCTTTACCTACCTAAGGGGTCAGGTAGAAGCCCCAGACTCCTCCAAGGAAGCTACCATTGAGGTTTTTTCTTTTTTGGAGGAGCCTGTGCCCTCCGGGATCCCCTGTGATTCCTTCCAGACGTCTCCTAGAGTCTTTTGGCCTTTTCTTATAAGGACCGGAGATCTCAGGTAGCAGCCCCAGATTTGTCTAATGAGGCTACCCTAGATGATTCTTCTCTTTTGCAGGAAGCTCTCTTCTCCGGGATCGACCCAAGACTCCTCCCAGGCGTCATCCCAGAACGTTTTGACCTCTGCGTTCGAGACCGGAGATCCCAGCTACCTGCCCCAGACTCCTCCAAGTAAGTAGCTTGAGACATTTTTGTTCTCCTGTAGAGAAATCTCTCAACTCCGACAGCCACCTGAGACTCCTCCCAGGCATCTCCCACAGTCTTCTGTCTTCTGCTTTACCTACCTAAGGGGTCAGGTAGAAGCCCCAGACTCCTCCAAGGAAGCTACCGTTGAGGTTTTTTTCTTTTTTGGAGGAACCTCTGCCCTCCTGGATTCCCTGTGATTCCTTCCAGACGTCTCCTAGCGTCTTTTGGCCTTTTCTTATAAGGACCGGAGATCCCAGGTAGCAGCCCCAGACTTGTCTAATGAGGCTACCCTATATGATTCTTCTCTTTTGCAGGAAGCTCTCTTCTCTGGGATCAACCCAAGAGTCCTCCCAGGCGTCATCCCAGAATGTTTTGACCTCTGCGTTCAGGACCGGAGATCCCAGCTACCTGCCCCAGACTCCTCCAAGTAAGTAGCTCGAGACATTTTTGTTCTCCTGTAGAGAAATCTCTCAACTCCGACAGCCACCTGAGACTCCTCCCAGGCATCTCCCACAGTCTTCTGTCTTCTGCTTTACCTACCTAAGGGGTCAGGTAGAAGCCCCAGACTCCTCCAAGGAAGCTACCGTTGAGGTTTTTTTCTTTTTTGGAGGAACCTCTGCCCTCCTGGATTCCCTGTGATTCCTTCCAGACGTCTCCTAGCGTCTTTTGGCCTTTTCTTATAAGGACCGGAGATCCCAGGTAGCAGCCCCAGACTTGTCTAATGAGGCTACCCTAGATGATTCTTCTCTTTTGCAGGAAGCTCTCTTCTCTGGGATCAACCCAAGAGTCCTCCCAGGCGTCATCCCAGAATGTTTTGACCTCTGCGTTCAGGACCGGAGATCCCAGCTACCTGCCCCAGACTCCTCCAAGTAAGTAGCTCGAGACATTTTTGTTCTCCTGTAGAGAAATCTCTCAACTCCGACAGCCACCTGAGACTCCTCCCAGGCATCTCCCACAGTCTTCTGTCCTCTGCTTTACCTACCTAAGGGGTCAGGTAGAAGCCCCAGACTCCTCTTAGGAAGCTACCGTTGAGGTTTTTTCTGTTTTGGCGGAGCCTGTGCCCTCTGGGATCCCTTCCAGACGTCTCCTAGAGTCTTTTGGCCTTTTCTTATAAGGACCGGAGATCCCAGGTAGCAGCCCCAGACTTGTCTAATGAGGCTACCCTAGATGATTCTTCTGTTTTGCAGGAAGCTCTCTTCTCCAGGATTGACCCAAGACTCCTCCCAGGCGTCATCCCAGAACGTTTTGACCTCTGCATTCGGGACCGGAGATCCCAGCTACCTGCCCCAGACTCCTCCAAGTAAGTAGCTCGAGACATTTTTGTTCTCCTGTAGAGAAATCTCTCAACTCCGACAGCCACCTGAGACTCCTCCCAGGCATCTCCCACAGTCTTCTGTCCTCTGCTTTACCTACCTAAGGGGTCAGGTAGAAGCCCTAGACTCCTCCAAGGAAGCTACCGTTGACGTTTTTTTCTTTTTTGGAGGAACCTCTGCCCTCCGGGATCCCCTGTGATTCCTTCCAGACGTCTCCTAGAGTCTTTTGGGCATTTCTTATAAGGACCCGAGATCGCAGGTAGCAGCCCCAGACTTGTCTAATGAGGCTACCCTAGATGATTCTTCTCTTTTGCAGGAAGCTCTCTTCTCCGGGATCGACCCAAGACTCCTCCCAGGCGTCATCCCAGAACATTTTGACCTCTGCGTTCGGGACCGGAGATCCCAGCTACCTGCCCCAGACTCCTCCAAGTAAGTAGCTCGAGACATTTTTGTTCTCCTGTAGAGAAATCTCTCAACTCCGACAGCCACCTGAGACTCCTCCCAGGCATCTCCCACAGTCTTCTGTCCTCTGCTTTACCTACCTAAGGGGTCAGGTAGAAGCCCCAGACTCCTCCAGGGAAGCTACCGTTGAGGTTTTTTTCTTTTTTTCGAGGAGCCTCTGACCTCCGGGATTCCCTGTGATTCCTTCCAGACGTCTCCTAGCGTCTTTTGGCCTTTTCTTATAAGGACCGGAGATCCCAGGTAGCAGCCCCAGACTTGTCTAATGAGGCTACCCTATATGATTCTTCTCTTTTGCAGGAAGCTCTCTTCTCTGGGATCGACCCAAGACTCCTCCCAGGCGTCATCCCAGAACGTTTTGACATCTGCGTTCGGGACCGGAGATCCCATCTACCTGCCCCAGACTCCTCCAAGTAAGTAGCTCGAGACATTTTTGTTCTCCTGTAGAGAAATCCCTCAACTCCGACAGGCACCTGAGACTCCTCCCAGGCATCTCCCACAGTCTTCTGTCCTCTGCTTTACCTACCTAAGGGGTCAGGTAGAAACCCCAGACTCCTCCAAGGAAGCTACCGTTGAGGCTTTTTTCTTTTTTGGAGGAAACACTGCCCTCCGGGATCCCCTTTGATTCCTTCCAGACGTCTCCTAGAGTCTTTTGGCCTTTTCTTATAAGGACCCGAGATCGCAGGTAGCAGCCCCAGACTTGTTTAATGAGGCTACCCTAGATGATTCTTCTCTTTTGCAGGAAGCTCTCTTCTCCGGAATCAACCCAAGACTCCTCCCAGGCGTCATCCCAGAACATTTTGACCTCTGCGTTCGGGACCGGAGATCCCAGCTACCTGCCCCAGACTCCTCCAAGTAAGTAGCTCGAGACATTTTTGTTCTCCTGTAGAGAAATCTCTCAACTCCGACAGCCACCTGAGACTCCTCCCAGGCATCTCCCACAGTCTTCTGTCCTCTGCTTTACCTACCTAAGGGGTCAGGTAGAAGCCCCAGACTCCTCCAAGGAAGCTACCATTGAGGTTTTTTCTTTTTTGGAGGAGCCTGTGCCCTCCGGGATCCCCTGTGATTCCTTCCAGACGTCTCCTAGAGTCTTTTGGCCTTTTCTTATAAGGACCGGAGATCCCAGGTAGCAGCCCCAGACTTGTCTAATGAGGCTACCCTAGATGATTCTTTTCTTTTGCAGGAAGTTCTCTTCTCCGGGGTCGACCCAAGACTCCTCCCAGGCGTCATCCCAGAATGTTTTGACCTCTGCGTTCGGGACCGGAGATCCCATCTACCTGCCCCAGACTCCTCCAAGTAAGTAGCTCGAGACATTTTTGTTCTCCTGTAGAGAAATCTCTCAACTCCGTCAGCCACCTGAGACTCCTCCCAGGCATCTCCCACAGTCTTCTGTCCTCTGCTTTACCTACCTAAGGGGTCAGGTAGAAGCCCCAGACTCCTCTTAGGAAGCTACTGTTGAGGCTTTTTTCTGTTTTGGAGGAGCCTGTGCCCTCTGGGATCCCCTGTGATTCCTTCCAGACGTCTCCTAGAGTCTTTTGGCCTTTTCTTATAAGGACCGGAGATCTCAGGTAGCAGCCCCAGATTTGTCTAATGAGGCTACCCTAGATGATTCTTCTCTTTTGCAGGAAGCTCTCTTCTCCGGGATCGACCCAAGACTCCTCCCAGGCGTCATCCCAGAACGTTTTGACCTCTGCGTTCGAGACCGGAGATCCCAGCTACCTGCCCCAGACTCCTCCAAGTAAGTAGCTCGAGACATTTTTGTTCTCCTGTAGAGAAATCTCTCAACTCCGACAGCCACCTGAGACTCCTCCCAGGCATCTCCCACAGTCTTCTGTCTTCTGCTTTACCTACCTAAGGGGTCAGGTAGAAGCCCCAGACTCCTCCAAGGAAGCTACCGTTGAGGTTTTTTTCTTTTTTGGAGGAACCTCTGCCCTCCTGGATTCCCTGTGATTCCTTCCAGACGTCTCCTAGTGTCTTTTGGCCTTTTCTTATAAGGACCGGAGATCCCAGGTAGCAGCCCCAGACTTGTCTAATGAGGCTACCCTAGATGATTCTTCTCTTTTGCAGGAAGCTCTCTTCTCTGGGATCGACCCAAGACTCCTCCCAGGCGTCATCCCAGAATGTTTTGACCTCTGCGTTCAGGACCGGAGATCCCAGCTACCTGCCCCAGACTCCTCCAAGTAAGTAGCTCGAGACATTTTTGTTCTCCTGTAGAGAAATCTCTCAACTCCGACAGCCACCTGAGACTCCTCCCAGGCATCTCCCACAGTCTTCTGTCTTCTGCTTTACCTACCTAAGGGGTCAGGTAGAAGCCCCAGACTCCTCCAAGGAAGCTACCGTTGAGGTTTTTTTCTTTTTTGGAGGAACCTCTGCCCTCCTGGATTCCCTGTGATTCCTTCCAGACGTCTCCTAGCGTCTTTTGGCCTTTTCTTATAAGGACCGGAGATCCCAGGTAGCAGCCCCAGACTTGTCTAATGAGGCTACCCTAGATGATTCTTCTCTTTTGCAGGAAGCTCTCTTCTCTGGGATCAACCCAAGAGTCCTCCCAGGCGTCATCCCAGAATGTTTTGACCTCTGCGTTCAAGACCGGAGATCCCAGCTACCTGCCCCAGACTCCTCCAAGTAAGTAGCTCGAGACATTTTTGTTCTCCTGTAGAGAAATCTCTCAACTCCGACAGCCACCTGAGACTCCTCCCAGGCATCTCCCACAGTCTTCTGTCCTCTGCTTTACCTACCTAAGGGGTCAGGTAGAAGCCCCAGACTCCTCCAAGGAAGCTACCGTTGAGGTTTTTTCTGTTTTGGCGGAGCCTGTGCCCTCTGGGATCCCTTCCAGACGTCTCCTAGAGTCTTTTGGGCTTTTCTTATAAGGACCGGAGATCCCAGGTAGCAGCCCCAGACTTGTCTAATGAGGCTACCCTATATGATTCTTTTCTTTTGCAGGAAGCTCTCTTCTCTGGGATCAACC
Source organism: Astur gentilis (assembly GCF_929443795.1). NCBI lineage: Eukaryota > Metazoa > Chordata > Aves > Accipitriformes > Accipitridae > Astur > Astur gentilis. The sequence continues at coordinate 163,479 of NW_026061070.1, forward strand.
CAAGAGTCCTCCCAGGCGTCATCCCAGAATGTTTTGACCTCTGCGTTCAGGACCGGAGATCCCAGCTACCTGCCCCAGACTCCTCCAAGTAAGTAGCTCGAGACATTTTTGTTCTCCTGTAGAGAAATCTCTCAACTCCGACAGCCACCTGAGACTCCTCCCAGGCATCTCCCACAGTCTTCTGTCTTCTGCTTTACCTACCTAAGGGGTCAGGTAGAAGCCCCAGACTCCTCCAAGGAAGCTACCGTTGAGGTTTTTTTCTTTTCTGGAGGAACCTCTGCCCTCCTGGATTCCCTGTGATTCCTTCCAGACGACTCCTAGCGTCTTTTGGCCTTTTCTTATAAGGACCGGAGATCCCAGGTAGCAGCCCCAGACTTGTCTAATGAGGCTACCCTAGATGATTCTTCTCTTTTGCAGGAAGCTCTCTTCTCTGGGATCGACCCAAGACTCCTCCCAGGCGTCATCCCAGAACGTTTTGACATCTGCGTTCGGGACCGGAGATCCCATCTACCTGCCCCAGACTCCTCCAAGTAAGTAGCTCGAGACATTTTTGTTCTCCTGTAGAGAAATCCCTCAACTCCGACAGGCACCTGAGACTCCTCCCAGGCATCTCCCACAGTCTTCTGTCCTCTGCTTTACCTACCTAAGGGGTCAGGTAGAAACCCCAGACTCCTCCAAGGAAGCTACCGTTGAGGCTTTTTTCTTTTTTGGAGGAAACACTGCCCTCCGGGATCCCCTTTGATTCCTTCCAGACGTCTCCTAGAGTCTTTTGGCCTTTTCTTATAAGGACCCGAGATCGCAGGTAGCAGCCCCAGACTTGTTTAATGAGGCTACCCTAGATGATTCTTCTCTTTTGCAGGAAGCTCTCTTCTCCGGAATCAACCCAAGACTCCTCCCAGGCGTCATCCCAGAACATTTTGACCTCTGCGTTCGGGACCGGAGATCCCAGCTACCTGCCCCAGACTCCTCCAAGTAAGTAGCTCGAGACATTTTTGTTCTCCTGTAGAGAAATCTCTCAACTCCGACAGCCACCTGAGACTCCTCCCAGGCATCTCCCACAGTCTTCTGTCCTCTGCTTTACCTACCTAAGGGGTCAGGTAGAAGCCCCAGACTCCTCCAAGGAAGCTACCATTGAGGTTTTTTCTTTTTTGGAGGAGCCTGTGCCCTCCGGGATCCCCTGTGATTCCTTCCAGACGTCTCCTAGAGTCTTTTGGCCTTTTCTTATAAGGACCGGAGATCCCAGGTAGCAGCCCCAGACTTGTCTAATGAGGCTACCCTAGATGATTCTTCTCTTTTGCAGGAAGCTCTCTTCTCTGGGATCAACCCAAGAGTCCTCCCAGGCGTCATCCCAGAACGTTTTGACCTCTGCATTCGGGACCGGAGATCCCAGCTACCTGCCCCAGACTCCTCCAAGTAAGTAGCTCGAGACATTTTTGTTCTCCTGTAGAGAAATCTCTCAACTCCGACAGCCACCTGAGACTCCTCCCAGGCATCTCCCACAGTCTTCTGTCCTCTGCTTTACCTACCTAAGGGGTCAGGTAGAAGCCCTAGACTCCTCCAAGGAAGCTACCGTTGACGTTTTTTTCTTTTTTGGAGGAACCTCTGCCCTCCATGATCCCCTGTGATTCCTTCCAGACGTCTCCTAGAGTCTTTTGGGCATTTCTTATAAGGACCCGAGATCGCAGGTAGCAGCCCCAGACTTGTCTAATGAGGCTACCCTAGATGATTCTTCTCTTTTGCAGGAAGCTCTCTTCTCCGGGATCGACCCAAGACTCCTCCCAGGCGTCATCCCAGAACATTTTGACCTCTGCGTTCGGGACCGGAGATCCCAGCTACCTGCCCCAGACTCCTCCAGGTAAGTAGCTCGAGACATTTTTGTTCTCCTGTAGAGAAATCTCTCAACTCCGACAGCCACCTGAGACTCCTCCCAGGCATCTCCCACAGTCTTCTGTCCTCTGCTTTACCTACCTAAGGGGTCAGGTAGAAGCCCCAGACTCCTCCAGGGAAGCTACCGTTGAGGTTTTTTTCTTTTTTTCGAGGAGCCTCTGACCTCCGGGATTCCCTGTGATTCCTTCCAGACGTCTCCTAGCGTCTTTTGGCCTTTTCTTATAAGGACCGGAGATCCCAGGTAGCAGCCCCAGACTTGTCTAATGAGGCTACCCTAGATGATTCTTCTCTTTTGCAGGAAGCTCTCTTCTCTGGGATCGACCCAAGACTCCTCCCAGGCGTCATCCCAGAACGTTTTGACATCTGCGTTCGGGACCGGAGATCCCATCTACCTGCCCCAGACTCCTCCAAGTAAGTAGCTCGAGACATTTTTGTTCTCCTGTAGAGAAATCCCTCAACTCCGACAGGCACCTGAGACTCCTCCCAGGCATCTCCCACAGTCTTCTGTCCTCTGCTTTACCTACCTAAGGGGTCAGGTAGAAACCCCAGACTCCTCCAAGGAAGCTACCGTTGAGGCTTTTTTCTTTTTTGGAGGAAACACTGCCCTCCGGGATCCCCTTTGATTCCTTCCAGACGTCTCCTAGAGTCTTTTGGCCTTTTCTTATAAGGACCCGAGATCGCAGGTAGCAGCCCCAGACTTGTTTAATGAGGCTACCCTAGATGATTCTTCTCTTTTGCAGGAAGCTCTCTTCTCCGGAATCAACCCAAGACTCCTCCCAGGCGTCATCCCAGAACATTTTGACCTCTGCGTTCGGGACCGGAGATCCCAGCTACCTGCCCCAGACTCCTCCAAGTAAGTAGCTCGAGACATTTTTGTTCTCCTGTAGAGAAATCTCTCAACTCCGACAGCCACCTGAGACTCCTCCCAGGCATCTCCCACAGTCTTCTGTCCTCTGCTTTACCTACCTAAGGGGTCAGGTAGAAGCCCCAGACTCCTCCAAGGAAGCTACCATTGAGGTTTTTTCTTTTTTGGAGGAGCCTGTGCCCTCCGGGATCCCCTGTGATTCCTTCCAGACGTCTCCTAGAGTCTTTTGGCCTTTTCTTATAAGGACCGGAGATCCCAGGTAGCAGCCCCAGACTTGTCTAATGAGGCTACCCTAGATGATTCTTTTCTTTTGCAGGAAGTTCTCTTCTCCGGGGTCGACCCAAGACTCCTCCCAGGCGTCAACCCAGAATGTTTTGACCTCTGCGTTCGGGACCGGAGATCCCATCTACCTGCCCCAGACTCCTCCAAGTAAGTAGCTCGAGACATTTTTGTTCTCCTGTAGAGAAATCTCTCAACTCCGTCAGCCACCTGAGACTCCTCCCAGGCATCTCCCACAGTCTTCTGTCCTCTGCTTTACCTACCTAAGGGGTCAGGTAGAAGCCCCAGACTCCTCTTAGGAAGCTACTGTTGAGGCTTTTTTCTGTTTTGGAGGAGCCTGTGCCCTCTGGGATCCCCTGTGATTCCTTCCAGACGTCTCCTAGAGTCTTTTGGCCTTTTCTTATAAGGACCGGAGATCTCAGGTAGCAGCCCCAGATTTGTCTAATGAGGCTACCCTAGATGATTCTTCTCTTTTGCAGGAAGCTCTCTTCTCCGGGATCGACCCAAGACTCCTCCCAGGCGTCATCCCAGAACGTTTTGACCTCTGCGTTCGAGACCGGAGATCCCAGCTACCTGCCCCAGACTCCTCCAAGTAAGTAGCTTGAGACATTTTTGTTCTCCTGTAGAGAAATCTCTCAACTCCGACAGCCACCTGAGACTCCTCCCAGGCATCTCCCACAGTCTTCTGTCTTCTGCTTTACCTACCTAAGGGGTCAGGTAGAAGCCCCAGACTCCTCCAAGGAAGCTACCGTTGAGGTTTTTTTCTTTTTTGGAGGAACCTCTGCCCTCCTGGATTCCCTGTGATTCCTTCCAGACGTCTCCTAGCGTCTTTTGGCCTTTTCTTATAAGGACCGGAGATCCCAGGTAGCAGCCCCAGACTTGTCTAATGAGGCTACCCTATATGATTCTTCTCTTTTGCAGGAAGCTCTCTTCTCTGGGATCAACCCAAGAGTCCTCCCAGGCGTCATCCCAGAATGTTTTGACCTCTGCGTTCAGGACCGGAGATCCCAGCTACCTGCCCCAGACTCCTCCAAGTAAGTAGCTCGAGACATTTTTGTTCTCCTGTAGAGAAATCTCTCAACTCCGACAGCCACCTGAGACTCCTCCCAGGCATCTCCCACAGTCTTCTGTCTTCTGCTTTACCTACCTAAGGGGTCAGGTAGAAGCCCCAGACTCCTCCAAGGAAGCTACCGTTGAGGTTTTTTTCTTTTTTGGAGGAACCTCTGCCCTCCTGGATTCCCTGTGATTCCTTCCAGACGTCTCCTAGCGTCTTTTGGCCTTTTCTTATAAGGACCGGAGATCCCAGGTAGCAGCCCCAGACTTGTCTAATGAGGCTACCCTAGATGATTCTTCTCTTTTGCAGGAAGCTCTCTTCTCTGGGATCAACCCAAGAGTCCTCCCAGGCGTCATCCCAGAATGTTTTGACCTCTGCGTTCAGGACCGGAGATCCCAGCTACCTGCCCCAGACTCCTCCAAGTAAGTAGCTCGAGACATTTTTGTTCTCCTGTAGAGAAATCTCTCAACTCCGACAGCCACCTGAGACTCCTCCCAGGCATCTCCCACAGTCTTCTGTCCTCTGCTTTACCTACCTAAGGGGTCAGGTAGAAGCCCCAGACTCCTCTTAGGAAGCTACCGTTGAGGTTTTTTCTGTTTTGGCGGAGCCTGTGCCCTCTGGGATCCCTTCCAGACGTCTCCTAGAGTCTTTTGGCCTTTTCTTATAAGGACCGGAGATCCCAGGTAGCAGCCCCAGACTTGTCTAATGAGGCTACCCTAGATGATTCTTCTGTTTTGCAGGAAGCTCTCTTCTCCAGGATTGACCCAAGACTCCTCCCAGGCGTCATCCCAGAACGTTTTGACCTCTGCATTCGGGACCGGAGATCCCAGCTACCTGCCCCAGACTCCTCCAAGTAAGTAGCTCGAGACATTTTTGTTCTCCTGTAGAGAAATCTCTCAACTCCGACAGCCACCTGAGACTCCTCCCAGGCATCTCCCACAGTCTTCTGTCCTCTGCTTTACCTACCTAAGGGGTCAGGTAGAAGCCCTAGACTCCTCCAAGGAAGCTACCGTTGACGTTTTTTTCTTTTTTGGAGGAACCTCTGCCCTCCGGGATCCCCTGTGATTCCTTCCAGACGTCTCCTAGAGTCTTTTGGGCATTTCTTATAAGGACCCGAGATCGCAGGTAGCAGCCCCAGACTTGTCTAATGAGGCTACCCTAGATGATTCTTCTCTTTTGCAGGAAGCTCTCTTCTCCGGGATCGACCCAAGACTCCTCCCAGGCGTCATCCCAGAACATTTTGACCTCTGCGTTCGGGACCGGAGATCCCAGCTACCTGCCCCAGACTCCTCCAAGTAAGTAGCTCGAGACATTTTTGTTCTCCTGTAGAGAAATCTCTCAACTCCGACAGCCACCTGAGACTCCTCCCAGGCATCTCCCACAGTCTTCTGTCCTCTGCTTTACCTACCTAAGGGGTCAGGTAGAAGCCCCAGACTCCTCCAGGGAAGCTACCGTTGAGGTTTTTTTCTTTTTTTCGAGGAGCCTCTGACCTCCGGGATTCCCTGTGATTCCTTCCAGACGTCTCCTAGCGTCTTTTGGCCTTTTCTTATAAGGACCGGAGATCCCAGGTAGCAGCCCCAGACTTGTCTAATGAGGCTACCCTATATGATTCTTCTCTTTTGCAGGAAGCTCTCTTCTCTGGGATCGACCCAAGACTCCTCCCAGGCGTCATCCCAGAACGTTTTGACATCTGCGTTCGGGACCGGAGATCCCATCTACCTGCCCCAGACTCCTCCAAGTAAGTAGCTCGAGACATTTTTGTTCTCCTGTAGAGAAATCCCTCAACTCCGACAGGCACCTGAGACTCCTCCCAGGCATCTCCCACAGTCTTCTGTCCTCTGCTTTACCTACCTAAGGGGTCAGGTAGAAACCCCAGACTCCTCCAAGGAAGCTACCGTTGAGGCTTTTTTCTTTTTTGGAGGAAACACTGCCCTCCGGGATCCCCTTTGATTCCTTCCAGACGTCTCCTAGAGTCTTTTGGCCTTTTCTTATAAGGACCCGAGATCGCAGGTAGCAGCCCCAGACTTGTTTAATGAGGCTACCCTAGATGATTCTTCTCTTTTGCAGGAAGCTCTCTTCTCCGGAATCAACCCAAGACTCCTCCCAGGCGTCATCCCAGAACATTTTGACCTCTGCGTTCGGGACCGGAGATCCCAGCTACCTGCCCCAGACTCCTCCAAGTAAGTAGCTCGAGACATTTTTGTTCTCCTGTAGAGAAATCTCTCAACTCCGACAGCCACCTGAGACTCCTCCCAGGCATCTCCCACAGTCTTCTGTCCTCTGCTTTACCTACCTAAGGGGTCAGGTAGAAGCCCCAGACTCCTCCAAGGAAGCTACCATTGAGGTTTTTTCTTTTTTGGAGGAGCCTGTGCCCTCCGGGATCCCCTGTGATTCCTTCCAGACGTCTCCTAGAGTCTTTTGGCCTTTTCTTATAAGGACCGGAGATCCCAGGTAGCAGCCCCAGACTTGTCTAATGAGGCTACCCTAGATGATTCTTTTCTTTTGCAGGAAGTTCTCTTCTCCGGGGTCGACCCAAGACTCCTCCCAGGCGTCATCCCAGAATGTTTTGACCTCTGCGTTCGGGACCGGAGATCCCATCTACCTGCCCCAGACTCCTCCAAGTAAGTAGCTCGAGACATTTTTGTTCTCCTGTAGAGAAATCTCTCAACTCCGTCAGCCACCTGAGACTCCTCCCAGGCATCTCCCACAGTCTTCTGTCCTCTGCTTTACCTACCTAAGGGGTCAGGTAGAAGCCCCAGACTCCTCTTAGGAAGCTACTGTTGAGGCTTTTTTCTGTTTTGGAGGAGCCTGTGCCCTCTGGGATCCCCTGTGATTCCTTCCAGACGTCTCCTAGAGTCTTTTGGCCTTTTCTTATAAGGACCGGAGATCTCAGGTAGCAGCCCCAGATTTGTCTAATGAGGCTACCCTAGATGATTCTTCTCTTTTGCAGGAAGCTCTCTTCTCCGGGATCGACCCAAGACTCCTCCCAGGCGTCATCCCAGAACGTTTTGACCTCTGCGTTCGAGACCGGAGATCCCAGCTACCTGCCCCAGACTCCTCCAAGTAAGTAGCTCGAGACATTTTTGTTCTCCTGTAGAGAAATCTCTCAACTCCGACAGCCACCTGAGACTCCTCCCAGGCATCTCCCACAGTCTTCTGTCTTCTGCTTTACCTACCTAAGGGGTCAGGTAGAAGCCCCAGACTCCTCCAAGGAAGCTACCGTTGAGGTTTTTTTCTTTTTTGGAGGAACCTCTGCCCTCCTGGATTCCCTGTGATTCCTTCCAGACGTCTCCTAGTGTCTTTTGGCCTTTTCTTATAAGGACCGGAGATCCCAGGTAGCAGCCCCAGACTTGTCTAATGAGGCTACCCTAGATGATTCTTCTCTTTTGCAGGAAGCTCTCTTCTCTGGGATCGACCCAAGACTCCTCCCAGGCGTCATCCCAGAATGTTTTGACCTCTGCGTTCAGGACCGGAGATCCCAGCTACCTGCCCCAGACTCCTCCAAGTAAGTAGCTCGAGACATTTTTGTTCTCCTGTAGAGAAATCTCTCAACTCCGACAGCCACCTGAGACTCCTCCCAGGCATCTCCCACAGTCTTCTGTCTTCTGCTTTACCTACCTAAGGGGTCAGGTAGAAGCCCCAGACTCCTCCAAGGAAGCTACCGTTGAGGTTTTTTTCTTTTTTGGAGGAACCTCTGCCCTCCTGGATTCCCTGTGATTCCTTCCAGACGTCTCCTAGCGTCTTTTGGCCTTTTCTTATAAGGACCGGAGATCCCAGGTAGCAGCCCCAGACTTGTCTAATGAGGCTACCCTAGATGATTCTTCTCTTTTGCAGGAAGCTCTCTTCTCTGGGATCAACCCAAGAGTCCTCCCAGGCGTCATCCCAGAATGTTTTGACCTCTGCGTTCAGGACCGGAGATCCCAGCTACCTGCCCCAGACTCCTCCAAGTAAGTAGCTCGAGACATTTTTGTTCTCCTGTAGAGAAATCTCTCAACTCCGACAGCCACCTGAGACTCCTCCCAGGCATCTCCCACAGTCTTCTGTCCTCTGCTTTACCTACCTAAGGGGTCAGGTAGAAGCCCCAGACTCCTCCAAGGAAGCTACCGTTGAGGTTTTTTCTGTTTTGGCGGAGCCTGTGCCCTCTGGGATCCCTTCCAGACGTCTCCTAGAGTCTTTTGGGCTTTTCTTATAAGGACCGGAGATCCCAGGTAGCAGCCCCAGACTTGTCTAATGAGGCTACCCTAGATGATTCTTCTCTTTTGCAGGAAGCTCTCTTCTCTGGGATCAACCCAAGAGTCCTCCCAGGCGTCATCCCAGAATGTTTTGACCTCTGCGTTCAGGACCGGAGATCCCAGCTACCTGCCCCAGACTCCTCCAAGTAAGTAGCTCGAGACATTTTTGTTCTCCTGTAGAGAAATCTCTCAACTCCGACAGCCACCTGAGACTCCTCCCAGGCATCTCCCACAGTCTTCTGTCTTCTGCTTTACCTACCTAAGGGGTCAGGTAGAAGCCCCAGACTCCTCCAAGGAAGCTACCGTTGAGGTTTTTTTCTTTTCTGGAGGAACCTCTGCCCTCCTGGATTCCCTGTGATTCCTTCCAGACGACTCCTAGCGTCTTTTGGCCTTTTCTTATAAGGACCGGAGATCCCAGGTAGCAGCCCCAGACTTGTCTAATGAGGCTACCCTAGATGATTCTTCTCTTTTGCAGGAAGCTCTCTTCTCTGGGATCGACCCAAGACTCCTCCCAGGCGTCATCCCAGAACGTTTTGACATCTGCGTTCGGGACCGGAGATCCCATCTACCTGCCCCAGACTCCTCCAAGTAAGTAGCTCGAGACATTTTTGTTCTCCTGTAGAGAAATCCCTCAACTCCGACAGGCACCTGAGACTCCTCCCAGGCATCTCCCACAGTCTTCTGTCCTCTGCTTTACCTACCTAAGGGGTCAGGTAGAAACCCCAGACTCCTCCAAGGAAGCTACCGTTGAGGCTTTTTTCTTTTTTGGAGGAAACACTGCCCTCCGGGATCCCCTTTGATTCCTTCCAGACGTCTCCTAGAGTCTTTTGGCCTTTTCTTATAAGGACCCGAGATCGCAGGTAGCAGCCCCAGACTTGTTTAATGAGGCTACCCTAGATGATTCTTCTCTTTTGCAGGAAGCTCTCTTCTCCGGAATCAACCCAAGACTCCTCCCAGGCGTCATCCCAGAACATTTTGACCTCTGCGTTCGGGACCGGAGATCCCAGCTACCTGCCCCAGACTCCTCCAAGTAAGTAGCTCGAGACATTTTTGTTCTCCTGTAGAGAAATCTCTCAACTCCGACAGCCACCTGAGACTCCTCCCAGGCATCTCCCACAGTCTTCTGTCCTCTGCTTTACCTACCTAAGGGGTCAGGTAGAAGCCCCAGACTCCTCCAAGGAAGCTACCATTGAGGTTTTTTCTTTTTTGGAGGAGCCTGTGCCCTCCGGGATCCCCTGTGATTCCTTCCAGACGTCTCCTAGAGTCTTTTGGCCTTTTCTTATAAGGACCGGAGATCCCAGGTAGCAGCCCCAGACTTGTCTAATGAGGCTACCCTAGATGATTCTTCTCTTTTGCAGGAAGCTCTCTTCTCTGGGATCAACCCAAGAGTCCTCCCAGGCGTCATCCCAGAACGTTTTGACCTCTGCATTCGGGACCGGAGATCCCAGCTACCTGCCCCAGACTCCTCCAAGTAAGTAGCTCGAGACATTTTTGTTCTCCTGTAGAGAAATCTCTCAACTCCGACAGCCACCTGAGACTCCTCCCAGGCATCTCCCACAGTCTTCTGTCCTCTGCTTTACCTACCTAAGGGGTCAGGTAGAAGCCCTAGACTCCTCCAAGGAAGCTACCGTTGACGTTTTTTTCTTTTTTGGAGGAACCTCTGCCCTCCAGGATCCCCTGTGATTCCTTCCAGACGTCTCCTAGAGTCTTTTGGGCATTTCTTATAAGGACCCGAGATCGCAGGTAGCAGCCCCAGACTTGTCTAATGAGGCTACCCTAGATGATTCTTCTCTTTTGCAGGAAGCTCTCTTCTCCGGGATCGACCCAAGACTCCTCCCAGGCGTCATCCCAGAACATTTTGACCTCTGCGTTCGGGACCGGAGATCCCAGCTACCTGCCCCAGACTCCTCCAGGTAAGTAGCTCGAGACATTTTTGTTCTCCTGTAGAGAAATCTCTCAACTCCGACAGCCACCTGAGACTCCTCCCAGGCATCTCCCACAGTCTTCTGTCCTCTGCTTTACCTACCTAAGGGGTCAGGTAGAAGCCCCAGACTCCTCCAGGGAAGCTACCGTTGAGGTTTCTTTCTTTTTTTCGAGGAGCCTCTGACCTCCGGGATTCCCTGTGATTCCTTCCAGACGTCTCCTAGCGTCTTTTGGCCTTTTCTTATAAGGACCGGAGATCCCAGGTAGCAGCCCCAGACTTGTCTAATGAGGCTACCCTAGATGATTCTTCTCTTTTGCAGGAAGCTCTCTTCTCTGGGATCGACCCAAGACTCCTCCCAGGCGTCATCCCAGAACGTTTTGACATCTGCGTTCGGGACCGGAGATCCCATCTACCTGCCCCAGACTCCTCCAAGTAAGTAGCTCGAGACATTTTTGTTCTCCTGTAGAGAAATCCCTCAACTCCGACAGGCACCTGAGACTCCTCCCAGGCATCTCCCACAGTCTTCTGTCCTCTGCTTTACCTACCTAAGGGGTCAGGTAGAAACCCCAGACTCCTCCAAGGAAGCTACCGTTGAGGCTTTTTTCTTTTTTGGAGGAAACACTGCCCTCCGGGATCCCCTTTGATTCCTTCCAGACGTCTCCTAGAGTCTTTTGGCCTTTTCTTATAAGGACCCGAGATCGCAGGTAGCAGCCCCAGACTTGTTTAATGAGGCTACCCTAGATGATTCTTCTCTTTTGCAGGAAGCTCTCTTCTCCGGAATCAACCCAAGACTCCTCCCAGGCGTCATCCCAGAACATTTTGACCTCTGCGTTCGGGACCGGAGATCCCAGCTACCTGCCCCAGACTCCTCCAAGTAAGTAGCTCGAGACATTTTTGTTCTCCTGTAGAGAAATCTCTCAACTCCGACAGCCACCTGAGACTCCTCCCAGGCATCTCCCACAGTCTTCTGTCCTCTGCTTTACCTACCTAAGGGGTCAGGTAGAAGCCCCAGACTCCTCCAAGGAAGCTACCATTGAGGTTTTTTCTTTTTTGGAGGAGCCTGTGCCCTCCGGGATCCCCTGTGATTCCTTCCAGACGTCTCCTAGAGTCTTTTGGCCTTTTCTTATAAGGACCGGAGATCCCAGGTAGCAGCCCCAGACTTGTCTAATGAGGCTACCCTAGATGATTCTTTTCTTTTGCAGGAAGTTCTCTTCTCCGGGGTCGACCCAAGACTCCTCCCAGGCGTCATCCCAGAATGTTTTGACCTCTGCGTTCGGGACCGGAGATCCCATCTACCTGCCCCAGACTCCTCCAAGTAAGTAGCTCGAGACATTTTTGTTCTCCTGTAGAGAAATCTCTCAACTCCGTCAGCCACCTGAGACTCCTCCCAGGCATCTCCCACAGTCTTCTGTCCTCTGCTTTACCTACCTAAGGGGTCAGGTAGAAGCCCCAGACTCCTCTTAGGAAGCTACTGTTGAGGCTTTTTTCTGTTTTGGAGGAGCCTGTGCCCTCTGGGATCCCCTGTGATTCCTTCCAGACGTCTCCTAGAGTCTTTTGGCCTTTTCTTATAAGGACCGGAGATCTCAGGTAGCAGCCCCAGATTTGTCTAATGAGGCTACCCTAGATGATTCTTCTCTTTTGCAGGAAGCTCTCTTCTCCGGGATCGACCCAAGACTCCTCCCAGGCGTCATCCCAGAACGTTTTGACCTCTGCGTTCGAGACCGGAGATCCCAGCTACCTGCCCCAGACTCCTCCAAGTAAGTAGCTCGAGACATTTTTGTTCTCCTGTAGAGAAATCTCTCAACTCCGACAGCCACCTGAGACTCCTCCCAGGCATCTCCCACAGTCTTCTGTCTTCTGCTTTACCTACCTAAGGGGTCAGGTAGAAGCCCCAGACTCCTCCAAGGAAGCTACCGTTGAGGTTTTTTTCTTTTTTGGAGGAACCTCTGCCCTCCTGGATTCCCTGTGATTCCTTCCAGACGTCTCCTAGCGTCTTTTGGCCTTTTCTTATAAGGACCGGAGATCCCAGGTAGCAGCCCCAGACTTGTCTAATGAGGCTACCCTAGATGATTCTTCTCTTTTGCAGGAAGCTCTCTTCTCTGGGATCAACCCAAGAGTCCTCCCAGGCGTCATCCCAGAATGTTTTGACCTCTGCGTTCAGGACCGGAGATCCCAGCTACCTGCCCCAGACTCCTCCAAGTAAGTAGCTCGAGACATTTTTGTTCTCCTGTAGAGAAATCTCTCAACTCCGACAGCCACCTGAGACTCCTCCCAGGCATCTCCCACAGTCTTCTGTCCTCTGCTTTACCTACCTAAGGGGTCAGGTAGAAGCCCCAGACTCCTCTTAGGAAGCTACCGTTGAGGTTTTTTCTGTTTTGGCGGAGCCTGTGCCCTCTGGGATCCCTTCCAGACGTCTCCTAGAGTCTTTTGGCCTTTTCTTATAAGGACCGGAGATCCCAGGTAGCAGCCCCAGACTTGTCTAATGAGGCTACCCTAGATGATTCTTCTGTTTTGCAGGAAGCTCTCTTCTCCAGGATTGACCCAAGACTCCTCCCAGGCGTCATCCCAGAACGTTTTGACCTCTGCATTCGGGACCGGAGATCCCAGCTACCTGCCCCAGACTCCTCCAAGTAAGTAGCTCGAGACATTTTTGTTCTCCTGTAGAGAAATCTCTCAACTCCGACAGCCACCTGAGACTCCTCCCAGGCATCTCCCACAGTCTTCTGTCCTCTGCTTTACCTACCTAAGGGGTCAGGTAGAAGCCCTAGACTCCTCCAAGGAAGCTACCGTTGACGTTTTTTTCTTTTTTGGAGGAACCTCTGACCTCCGGGATTCCCTGTGATTCCTTCCAGACGTCTCCTAGAGTCTTTTGGGCATTTCTTATAAGGACCCGAGATCGCAGGTAGCAGCCCCAGACTTGTCTAATGAGGCTACCCTAGATGATTCTTCTCTTTTGCAGGAAGCTCTCTTCTCCGGAATCAACCCAAGACTCCTCCCAGGCGTCATCCCAGAACATTTTGACCTCTGCGTTCGGGACCGGAGATCCCAGCTACCTGCCCCAGACTCCTCCAAGTAAGTAGCTCGAGACATTTTTGTTCTCCTGTAGAGAAATCTCTCAACTCCGACAGCCACCTGAGACTCCTCCCAGGCATCTCCCACAGTCTTCTGTCCTCTGCTTTACCTACCTAAGGGGTCAGGTAGAAGCCCCAGACTCCTCCAAGGAAGCTACCGTTGAGGTTTTTTTCTTTTTTTCGAGGAGCCTCTGACCTCCGGGATTCCCTGTGATTCCTTCCAGACGTCTCCTAGCGTCTTTTGGCCTTTTCTTATAAGGACCGGAGATCCCAGGTAGCAGCCCCAGACTTGTCTAATGAGGCTACCCTATATGATTCTTCTCTTTTGCAGGAAGCTCTCTTCTCCGGGATCGACCCAAGACTCCTCCCAGGCGTCATCCCAGAACGTTTTGACATCTGCGTTCGGGACCGGAGATCCCATCTACCTGCCCCAGACTCCTCCAAGTAAGTAGCTCGAGACATTTTTGTTCTCCTGTAGAGAAATCCCTCAACTCCGACAGGCACCTGAGACTCCTCCCAGGCATCTCCCACAGTCTTCTGTCCTCTGCTTTACCTACCTAAGGGGTCAGGTAGAAACCCCAGACTCCTCCAAGGAAGCTACCGTTGAGGCTTTTTTCTTTTTTGGAGGAAACACTGCCCTCCGGGATCCCCTTTGATTCCTTCCAGACGTCTCCTAGAGTCTTTTGGCCTTTTCTTATAAGGACCCGAGATCGCAGGTAGCAGCCCCAGACTTGTTTAATGAGGCTACCCTAGATGATTCTTCTCTTTTGCAGGAAGCTCTCTTCTCCGGAATCAACCCAAGACTCCTCCCAGGCGTCATCCCAGAACATTTTGACCTCTGCGTTCGGGACCGGAGATCCCAGCTACCTGCCCCAGACTCCTCCAAGTAAGTAGCTCGAGACATTTTTGTTCTCCTGTAGAGAAATCTCTCAACTCCGACAGCCACCTGAGACTCCTCCCAGGCATCTCCCACAGTCTTCTGTCCTCTGCTTTACCTACCTAAGGGGTCAGGTAGAAGCCCCAGACTCCTCCAAGGAAGCTACCATTGAGGTTTTTTCTTTTTTGGAGGAGCCTGTGCCCTCCGGGATCCCCTGTGATTCCTTCCAGACGTCTCCTAGAGTCTTTTGGCCTTTTCTTATAAGGACCGGAGATCCCAGGTAGCAGCCCCAGACTTGTCTAATGAGGCTACCCTAGATGATTCTTTTCTTTTGCAGGAAGTTCTCTTCTCCGGGGTCGACCCAAGACTCCTCCCAGGCGTCATCCCAGAATGTTTTGACCTCTGCGTTCGGGACCGGAGATCCCATCTACCTGCCCCAGACTCCTCCAAGTAAGTAGCTCGAGACATTTTTGTTCTCCTGTAGAGAAATCTCTCAACTCCGTCAGCCACCTGAGACTCCTCCCAGGCATCTCCCACAGTCTTCTGTCCTCTGCTTTACCTACCTAAGGGGTCAGGTAGAAGCCCCAGACTCCTCTTAGGAAGCTACTGTTGAGGCTTTTTTCTGTTTTGGAGGAGCCTGTGCCCTCTGGGATCCCCTGTGATTCCTTCCAGACGTCTCCTAGAGTCTTTTGGCCTTTTCTTATAAGGACCGGAGATCTCAGGTAGCAGCCCCAGATTTGTCTAATGAGGCTACCCTAGATGATTCTTCTCTTTTGCAGGAAGCTCTCTTCTCCGGGATCGACCCAAGACTCCTCCCAGGCGTCATCCCAGAACGTTTTGACCTCTGCGTTCGAGACCGGAGATCCCAGCTACCTGCCCCAGACTCCTCCAAGTAAGTAGCTCGAGACATTTTTGTTCTCCTGTAGAGAAATCTCTCAACTCCGACAGCCACCTGAGACTCCTCCCAGGCATCTCCCACAGTCTTCTGTCTTCTGCTTTACCTACCTAAGGGGTCAGGTAGAAGCCCCAGACTCCTCCAAGGAAGCTACCGTTGAGGTTTTTTTCTTTTTTGGAGGAACCTCTGCCCTCCTGGATTCCCTGTGATTCCTTCCAGACGTCTCCTAGTGTCTTTTGGCCTTTTCTTATAAGGACCGGAGATCCCAGGTAGCAGCCCCAGACTTGTCTAATGAGGCTACCCTAGATGATTCTTCTCTTTTGCAGGAAGCTCTCTTCTCTGGGATCGACCCAAGACTCCTCCCAGGCGTCATCCCAGAATGTTTTGACCTCTGCGTTCAGGACCGGAGATCCCAGCTACCTGCCCCAGACTCCTCCAAGTAAGTAGCTCGAGACATTTTTGTTCTCCTGTAGAGAAATCTCTCAACTCCGACAGCCACCTGAGACTCCTCCCAGGCATCTCCCACAGTCTTCTGTCTTCTGCTTTACCTACCTAAGGGGTCAGGTAGAAGCCCCAGACTCCTCCAAGGAAGCTACCGTTGAGGTTTTTTTCTTTTTTGGAGGAACCTCTGCCCTCCTGGATTCCCTGTGATTCCTTCCAGACGTCTCCTAGCGTCTTTTGGCCTTTTCTTATAAGGACCGGAGATCCCAGGTAGCAGCCCCAGACTTGTCTAATGAGGCTACCCTAGATGATTCTTCTCTTTTGCAGGAAGCTCTCTTCTCTGGGATCAACCCAAGAGTCCTCCCAGGCGTCATCCCAGAATGTTTTGACCTCTGCGTTCAGGACCGGAGATCCCAGCTACCTGCCCCAGACTCCTCCAAGTAAGTAGCTCGAGACATTTTTGTTCTCCTGTAGAGAAATCTCTCAACTCCGACAGCCACCTGAGACTCCTCCCAGGCATCTCCCACAGTCTTCTGTCCTCTGCTTTACCTACCTAAGGGGTCAGGTAGAAGCCCCAGACTCCTCCAAGGAAGCTACCGTTGAGGTTTTTTCTGTTTTGGCGGAGCCTGTGCCCTCTGGGATCCCTTCCAGACGTCTCCTAGAGTCTTTTGGGCTTTTCTTATAAGGACCGGAGATCCCAGGTAGCAGCCCCAGACTTGTCTAATGAGGCTACCCTAGATGATTCTTCTCTTTTGCAGGAAGCTCTCTTCTCTGGGATCAACCCAAGAGTCCTCCCAGGCGTCATCCCAGAATGTTTTGACCTCTGCGTTCAGGACCGGAGATCCCAGCTACCTGCCCCAGACTCCTCCAAGTAAGTAGCTCGAGACATTTTTGTTCTCCTGTAGAGAAATCTCTCAACTCCGACAGCCACCTGAGACTCCTCCCAGGCATCTCCCACAGTCTTCTGTCTTCTGCTTTACCTACCTAAGGGGTCAGGTAGAAGCCCCAGACTCCTCCAAGGAAGCTACCGTTGAGGTTTTTTTCTTTTCTGGAGGAACCTCTGCCCTCCTGGATTCCCTGTGATTCCTTCCAGACGACTCCTAGCGTCTTTTGGCCTTTTCTTATAAGGACCGGAGATCCCAGGTAGCAGCCCCAGACTTGTCTAATGAGGCTACCCTAGATGATTCTTCTCTTTTGCAGGAAGCTCTCTTCTCTGGGATCGACCCAAGACTCCTCCCAGGCGTCATCCCAGAACGTTTTGACATCTGCGTTCGGGACCGGAGATCCCATCTACCTGCCCCAGACTCCTCCAAGTAAGTAGCTCGAGACATTTTTGTTCTCCTGTAGAGAAATCCCTCAACTCCGACAGGCACCTGAGACTCCTCCCAGGCATCTCCCACAGTCTTCTGTCCTCTGCTTTACCTACCTAAGGGGTCAGGTAGAAACCCCAGACTCCTCCAAGGAAGCTACCGTTGAGGCTTTTTTCTTTTTTGGAGGAAACACTGCCCTCCGGGATCCCCTTTGATTCCTTCCAGACGTCTCCTAGAGTCTTTTGGCCTTTTCTTATAAGGACCCGAGATCGCAGGTAGCAGCCCCAGACTTGTTTAATGAGGCTACCCTAGATGATTCTTCTCTTTTGCAGGAAGCTCTCTTCTCCGGAATCAACCCAAGACTCCTCCCAGGCGTCATCCCAGAACATTTTGACCTCTGCGTTCGGGACCGGAGATCCCAGCTACCTGCCCCAGACTCCTCCAAGTAAGTAGCTCGAGACATTTTTGTTCTCCTGTAGAGAAATCTCTCAACTCCGACAGCCACCTGAGACTCCTCCCAGGCATCTCCCACAGTCTTCTGTCCTCTGCTTTACCTACCTAAGGGGTCAGGTAGAAGCCCCAGACTCCTCCAAGGAAGCTACCATTGAGGTTTTTTCTTTTTTGGAGGAGCCTGTGCCCTCCGGGATCCCCTGTGATTCCTTCCAGACGTCTCCTAGAGTCTTTTGGCCTTTTCTTATAAGGACCGGAGATCCCAGGTAGCAGCCCCAGACTTGTCTAATGAGGCTACCCTAGATGATTCTTCTCTTTTGCAGGAAGCTCTCTTCTCTGGGATCAACCCAAGAGTCCTCCCAGGCGTCATCCCAGAACGTTTTGACCTCTGCATTCGGGACCGGAGATCCCAGCTACCTGCCCCAGACTCCTCCAAGTAAGTAGCTCGAGACATTTTTGTTCTCCTGTAGAGAAATCTCTCAACTCCGACAGCCACCTGAGACTCCTCCCAGGCATCTCCCACAGTCTTCTGTCCTCTGCTTTACCTACCTAAGGGGTCAGGTAGAAGCCCTAGACTCCTCCAAGGAAGCTACCGTTGACGTTTTTTTCTTTTTTGGAGGAACCTCTGCCCTCCAGGATCCCCTGTGATTCCTTCCAGACGTCTCCTAGAGTCTTTTGGGCATTTCTTATAAGGACCCGAGATCGCAGGTAGCAGCCCCAGACTTGTCTAATGAGGCTACCCTAGATGATTCTTCTCTTTTGCAGGAAGCTCTCTTCTCCGGGATCGACCCAAGACTCCTCCCAGGCGTCATCCCAGAACATTTTGACCTCTGCGTTCGGGACCGGAGATCCCAGCTACCTGCCCCAGACTCCTCCAGGTAAGTAGCTCGAGACATTTTTGTTCTCCTGTAGAGAAATCTCTCAACTCCGACAGCCACCTGAGACTCCTCCCAGGCATCTCCCACAGTCTTCTGTCCTCTGCTTTACCTACCTAAGGGGTCAGGTAGAAGCCCCAGACTCCTCCAGGGAAGCTACCGTTGAGGTTTTTTTCTTTTTTTCGAGGAGCCTCTGACCTCCGGGATTCCCTGTGATTCCTTCCAGACGTCTCCTAGCGTCTTTTGGCCTTTTCTTATAAGGACCGGAGATCCCAGGTAGCAGCCCCAGACTTGTCTAATGAGGCTACCCTAGATGATTCTTCTCTTTTGCAGGAAGCTCTCTTCTCTGGGATCGACCCAAGACTCCTCCCAGGCGTCATCCCAGAACGTTTTGACATCTGCGTTCGGGACCGGAGATCCCATCTACCTGCCCCAGACTCCTCCAAGTAAGTAGCTCGAGACATTTTTGTTCTCCTGTAGAGAAATCCCTCAACTCCGACAGGCACCTGAGACTCCTCCCAGGCATCTCCCACAGTCTTCTGTCCTCTGCTTTACCTACCTAAGGGGTCAGGTAGAAACCCCAGACTCCTCCAAGGAAGCTACCGTTGAGGCTTTTTTCTTTTTTGGAGGAAACACTGCCCTCCGGGATCCCCTTTGATTCCTTCCAGACGTCTCCTAGAGTCTTTTGGCCTTTTCTTATAAGGACCCGAGATCGCAGGTAGCAGCCCCAGACTTGTTTAATGAGGCTACCCTAGATGATTCTTCTCTTTTGCAGGAAGCTCTCTTCTCCGGAATCAACCCAAGACTCCTCCCAGGCGTCATCCCAGAACATTTTGACCTCTGCGTTCGGGACCGGAGATCCCAGCTACCTGCCCCAGACTCCTCCAAGTAAGTAGCTCGAGACATTTTTGTTCTCCTGTAGAGAAATCTCTCAACTCCGACAGCCACCTGAGACTCCTCCCAGGCATCTCCCACAGTCTTCTGTCCTCTGCTTTACCTACCTAAGGGGTCAGGTAGAAGCCCCAGACTCCTCCAAGGAAGCTACCATTGAGGTTTTTTCTTTTTTGGAGGAGCCTGTGCCCTCCGGGATCCCCTGTGATTCCTTCCAGACGTCTCCTAGAGTCTTTTGGCCTTTTCTTATAAGGACCGGAGATCCCAGGTAGCAGCCCCAGACTTGTCTAATGAGGCTACCCTAGATGATTCTTTTCTTTTGCAGGAAGTTCTCTTCTCCGGGGTCGACCCAAGACTCCTCCCAGGCGTCATCCCAGAATGTTTTGACCTCTGCGTTCGGGACCGGAGATCCCATCTACCTGCCCCAGACTCCTCCAAGTAAGTAGCTCGAGACATTTTTGTTCTCCTGTAGAGAAATCTCTCAACTCCGTCAGCCACCTGAGACTCCTCCCAGGCATCTCCCACAGTCTTCTGTCCTCTGCTTTACCTACCTAAGGGGTCAGGTAGAAGCCCCAGACTCCTCTTAGGAAGCTACTGTTGAGGCTTTTTTCTGTTTTGGAGGAGCCTGTGCCCTCTGGGATCCCCTGTGATTCCTTCCAGACGTCTCCTAGAGTCTTTTGGCCTTTTCTTATAAGGACCGGAGATCTCAGGTAGCAGCCCCAGATTTGTCTAATGAGGCTACCCTAGATGATTCTTCTCTTTTGCAGGAAGCTCTCTTCTCCGGGATCGACCCAAGACTCCTCCCAGGCGTCATCCCAGAACGTTTTGACCTCTGCGTTCGAGACCGGAGATCCCAGCTACCTGCCCCAGACTCCTCCAAGTAAGTAGCTCGAGACATTTTTGTTCTCCTGTAGAGAAATCTCTCAACTCCGACAGCCACCTGAGACTCCTCCCAGGCATCTCCCACAGTCTTCTGTCTTCTGCTTTACCTACCTAAGGGGTCAGGTAGAAGCCCCAGACTCCTCCAAGGAAGCTACCGTTGAGGTTTTTTTCTTTTTTGGAGGAACCTCTGCCCTCCTGGATTCCCTGTGATTCCTTCCAGACGTCTCCGAGCGTCTTTTGGCCTTTTCTTATAAGGACCGGAGATCCCAGGTAGCAGCCCCAGACTTGTCTAATGAGGCTACCCTAGATGATTCTTCTCTTTTGCAGGAAGCTCTCTTCTCTGGGATCAACCCAAGAGTCCTCCCAGGCGTCATCCCAGAATGTTTTGACCTCTGCGTTCAGGACCGGAGATCCCAGCTACCTGCCCCAGACTCCTCCAAGTAAGTAGCTCGAGACATTTTTGTTCTCCTGTAGAGAAATCTCTCAACTCCGACAGCCACCTGAGACTCCTCCCAGGCATCTCCCACAGTCTTCTGTCCTCTGCTTTACCTACCTAAGGGGTCAGGTAGAAGCCCCAGACTCCTCTTAGGAAGCTACCGTTGAGGTTTTTTCTGTTTTGGCGGAGCCTGTGCCCTCTGGGATCCCTTCCAGACGTCTCCTAGAGTCTTTTGGCCTTTTCTTATAAGGACCGGAGATCCCAGGTAGCAGCCCCAGACTTGTCTAATGAGGCTACCCTAGATGATTCTTCTGTTTTGCAGGAAGCTCTCTTCTCCAGGATTGACCCAAGACTCCTCCCAGGCGTCATCCCAGAACGTTTTGACCTCTGCATTCGGGACCGGAGATCCCAGCTACCTGCCCCAGACTCCTCCAAGTAAGTAGCTCGAGACATTTTTGTTCTCCTGTAGAGAAATCTCTCAACTCCGACAGCCACCTGAGACTCCTCCCAGGCATCTCCCACAGTCTTCTGTCCTCTGCTTTACCTACCTAAGGGGTCAGGTAGAAGCCCTAGACTCCTCCAAGGAAGCTACCGTTGACGTTTTTTTCTTTTTTGGAGGAACCTCTGACCTCCGGGATTCCCTGTGATTCCTTCCAGACGTCTCCTAGAGTCTTTTGGGCATTTCTTATAAGGACCCGAGATCGCAGGTAGCAGCCCCAGACTTGTCTAATGAGGCTACCCTAGATGATTCTTCTCTTTTGCAGGAAGCTCTCTTCTCCGGAATCAACCCAAGACTCCTCCCAGGCGTCATCCCAGAACATTTTGACCTCTGCGTTCGGGACCGGAGATCCCAGCTACCTGCCCCAGACTCCTCCAAGTAAGTAGCTCGAGACATTTTTGTTCTCCTGTAGAGAAATCTCTCAACTCCGACAGCCACCTGAGACTCCTCCCAGGCATCTCCCACAGTCTTCTGTCCTCTGCTTTACCTACCTAAGGGGTCAGGTAGAAGCCCCAGACTCCTCCAAGGAAGCTACCGTTGAGGTTTTTTTCTTTTTTTCGAGGAGCCTCTGACCTCCGGGATTCCCTGTGATTCCTTCCAGACGTCTCCTAGCGTCTTTTGGCCTTTTCTTATAAGGACCGGAGATCCCAGGTAGCAGCCCCAGACTTGTCTAATGAGGCTACCCTATATGATTCTTCTCTTTTGCAGGAAGCTCTCTTCTCCGGGATCGACCCAAGACTCCTCCCAGGCGTCATCCCAGAACGTTTTGACATCTGCGTTCGGGACCGGAGATCCCATCTACCTGCCCCAGACTCCTCCAAGTAAGTAGCTCGAGACATTTTTGTTCTCCTGTAGAGAAATCCCTCAACTCCGACAGGCACCTGAGACTCCTCCCAGGCATCTCCCACAGTCTTCTGTCCTCTGCTTTACCTACCTAAGGGGTCAGGTAGAAACCCCAGACTCCTCCAAGGAAGCTACCGTTGAGGCTTTTTTCTTTTTTGGAGGAAACACTGCCCTCCGGGATCCCCTTTGATTCCTTCCAGACGTCTCCTAGAGTCTTTTGGCCTTTTCTTATAAGGACCCGAGATCGCAGGTAGCAGCCCCAGACTTGTTTAATGAGGCTACCCTAGATGATTCTTCTCTTTTGCAGGAAGCTCTCTTCTCCGGAATCAACCCAAGACTCCTCCCAGGCGTCATCCCAGAACATTTTGACCTCTGCGTTCGGGACCGGAGATCCCAGCTACCTGCCCCAGACTCCTCCAAGTAAGTAGCTCGAGACATTTTTGTTCTCCTGTAGAGAAATCTCTCAACTCCGACAGGCACCTGAGACTCCTCCCAGGCATCTCCCACAGTCTTCTGTCCTCTGCTTTACCTACCTAAGGGGTCAGGTAGAAGCCCCAGACTCCTCCAAGGAAGCTACCATTGAGGTTTTTTCTGTTTTGGCGGAGCCTGTGCCCTCTGGGATCCCCTGTGATTCCTTCCAGACGTCTCCTAGAGTCTTTTGGCCTTTTCTTATAAGGACCGGAGATCCCAGGTAGCAGCCCCAGACTTGTCTAATGAGGCTACCCTAGATGATTCTTCTGTTTTGCAGGAAGCTCTCTTCTCCAGGATTGACCCAAGACTCCTCCCAGGCGTCATCCCAGAACGTTTTGACCTCTGCATTCGGGACCGGAGATCCCAGCTACCTGCCCCAGACTCCTCCAAGTAAGTAGCTCGAGACATTTTTGTTCTCCTGTAGAGAAATCTCTCAACTCCGACAGCCACCTGAGACTCCTCCCAGGCATCTCCCACAGTCTTCTGTCCTCTGCTTTACCTACCTAAGGGGTCAGGTAGAAGCCCTAGACTCCTCCAAGGAAGCTACCGTTGACGTTTTTTTCTTTTTTGGAGGAACCTCTGCCCTCCGGGATCCCCTGTGATTCCTTCCAGACGTCTCCTAGAGTCTTTTGGGCATTTCTTATAAGGACCCGAGATCGCAGGTAGCAGCCCCAGACTTGTCTAATGAGGCTACCCTAGATGATTCTTCTCTTTTGCAGGAAGCTCTCTTCTCCGGGATCGACTCAAGACTCCTCCCAGGCGTCATCCCAGAACATTTTGACCTCTGCGTTCGGGACCGGAGATCCCAGCTACCTGCCCCAGACTCCTCCAAGTAAGTAGCTCGAGACATTTTTGTTCTCCTGTAGAGAAATCTCTCAACTCCGACAGCCACCTGAGACTCCTCCCAGGCATCTCCCACAGTCTTCTGTCCTCTGCTTTACCTACCTAAGGGGTCAGGTAGAAGCCCCAGACTCCTCCAAGGAAGCTACCATTGAGGTTTTTTCTGTTTTGGCGGAGCCTGTGCCCTCTGGGATCCCCTGTGATTCCTTCCAGACGTCTCCTAGAGTCTTTTGGGCATTTCTTATAAGGACCGGAGATCCCAGGTAGCAGCCCCAGACTTGTCTAATGAGGCTACCCTAGATGATTCTTTTCTTTTGCAGGAAGTTCTCTTCTCCGGGGTCGACCCAAGACTCCTCCCAGGCGTCATCCCAGAATGTTTTGACCTCTGCGTTCGGGACCGGAGATCCCATCTACCTGCCCCAGACTCCTCCAAGTAAGTAGCTCGAGACATTTTTGTTCTCCTGTAGAGAAATCTCTCAACTCCGTCAGCCACCTGAGACTCCTCCCAGGCATCTCCCACAGTCTTCTGTCCTCTGCTTTACCTACCTAAGGGGTCAGGTAGAAGCCCCAGACTCCTCTTAGGAAGCTACTGTTGAGGCTTTTTTCTGTTTTGGAGGAGCCTGTGCCCTCTGGGATCCCCTGTGATTCCTTCCAGACGTCTCCTAGAGTCTTTTGGCCTTTTCTTATAAGGACCGGAGATCTCAGGTAGCAGCCCCAGATTTGTCTAATGAGGCTACCCTAGATGATTCTTCTCTTTTGCAGGAAGCTCTCTTCTCCGGGATCGACCCAAGACTCCTCCCAGGCGTCATCCCAGAACGTTTTGACCTCTGCGTTCGAGACCGGAGATCCCAGCTACCTGCCCCAGACTCCTCCAAGTAAGTAGCTCGAGACATTTTTGTTCTCCTGTAGAGAAATCTCTCAACTCCGACAGCCACCTGAGACTCCTCCCAGGCATCTCCCACAGTCTTCTGTCTTCTGCTTTACCTACCTAAGGGGTCAGGTAGAAGCCCCAGACTCCTCCAAGGAAGCTACCGTTGAGGTTTTTTTCTTTTTTGGAGGAACCTCTGCCCTCCTGGATTCCCTGTGATTCCTTCCAGACGTCTCCTAGTGTCTTTTGGCCTTTTCTTATAAGGACCGGAGATCCCAGGTAGCAGCCCCAGACTTGTCTAATGAGGCTACCCTAGATGATTCTTCTCTTTTGCAGGAAGCTCTCTTCTCTGGGATCGACCCAAGACTCCTCCCAGGCGTCATCCCAGAATGTTTTGACCTCTGCGTTCAGGACCGGAGATCCCAGCTACCTGCCCCAGACTCCTCCAAGTAAGTAGCTCGAGACATTTTTGTTCTCCTGTAGAGAAATCTCTCAACTCCGACAGCCACCTGAGACTCCTCCCAGGCATCTCCCACAGTCTTCTGTCTTCTGCTTTACCTACCTAAGGGGTCAGGTAGAAGCCCCAGACTCCTCCAAGGAAGCTACCGTTGAGGTTTTTTTCTTTTTTGGAGGAACCTCTGCCCTCCTGGATTCCCTGTGATTCCTTCCAGACGTCTCCTAGCGTCTTTTGGCCTTTTCTTATAAGGACCGGAGATCCCAGGTAGCAGCCCCAGACTTGTCTAATGAGGCTACCCTAGATGATTCTTCTCTTTTGCAGGAAGCTCTCTTCTCTGGGATCAACCCAAGAGTCCTCCCAGGCGTCATCCCAGAATGTTTTGACCTCTGCGTTCAGGACCGGAGATCCCAGCTACCTGCCCCAGACTCCTCCAAGTAAGTAGCTCGAGACATTTTTGTTCTCCTGTAGAGAAATCTCTCAACTCCGACAGCCACCTGAGACTCCTCCCAGGCATCTCCCACAGTCTTCTGTCCTCTGCTTTACCTACCTAAGGGGTCAGGTAGAAGCCCCAGACTCCTCCAAGGAAGCTACCGTTGAGGTTTTTTCTGTTTTGGCGGAGCCTGTGCCCTCTGGGATCCCTTCCAGACGTCTCCTAGAGTCTTTTGGGCTTTTCTTATAAGGACCGGAGATCCCAGGTAGCAGCCCCAGACTTGTCTAATGAGGCTACCCTAGATGATTCTTCTCTTTTGCAGGAAGCTCTCTTCTCTGGGATCAACCCAAGAGTCCTCCCAGGCGTCATCCCAGAATGTTTTGACCTCTGCGTTCAGGACCGGAGATCCCAGCTACCTGCCCCAGACTCCTCCAAGTAAGTAGCTCGAGACATTTTTGTTCTCCTGTAGAGAAATCTCTCAACTCCGACAGCCACCTGAGACTCCTCCCAGGCATCTCCCACAGTCTTCTGTCTTCTGCTTTACCTACCTAAGGGGTCAGGTAGAAGCCCCAGACTCCTCCAAGGAAGCTACCGTTGAGGTTTTTTTCTTTTCTGGAGGAACCTCTGCCCTCCTGGATTCCCTGTGATTCCTTCCAGACGACTCCTAGCGTCTTTTGGCCTTTTCTTATAAGGACCGGAGATCCCAGGTAGCAGCCCCAGACTTGTCTAATGAGGCTACCCTAGATGATTCTTCTCTTTTGCAGGAAGCTCTCTTCTCTGGGATCGACCCAAGACTCCTCCCAGGCGTCATCCCAGAACGTTTTGACATCTGCGTTCGGGACCGGAGATCCCATCTACCTGCCCCAGACTCCTCCAAGTAAGTAGCTCGAGACATTTTTGTTCTCCTGTAGAGAAATCCCTCAACTCCGACAGGCACCTGAGACTCCTCCCAGGCATCTCCCACAGTCTTCTGTCCTCTGCTTTACCTACCTAAGGGGTCAGGTAGAAACCCCAGACTCCTCCAAGGAAGCTACCGTTGAGGCTTTTTTCTTTTTTGGAGGAAACACTGCCCTCCGGGATCCCCTTTGATTCCTTCCAGACGTCTCCTAGAGTCTTTTGGCCTTTTCTTATAAGGACCCGAGATCGCAGGTAGCAGCCCCAGACTTGTTTAATGAGGCTACCCTAGATGATTCTTCTCTTTTGCAGGAAGCTCTCTTCTCCGGAATCAACCCAAGACTCCTCCCAGGCGTCATCCCAGAACATTTTGACCTCTGCGTTCGGGACCGGAGATCCCAGCTACCTGCCCCAGACTCCTCAAAGTAAGTAGCTCGAGACATTTTTGTTCTCCTGTAGAGAAATCTCTCAACTCCGACAGCCACCTGAGACTCCTCCCAGGCATCTCCCACAGTCTTCTGTCCTCTGCTTTACCTACCTAAGGGGTCAGGTAGAAGCCCCAGACTCCTCCAAGGAAGCTACCATTGAGGTTTTTTCTTTTTTGGAGGAGCCTGTGCCCTCCGGGATCCCCTGTGATTCCTTCCAGACGTCTCCTAGAGTCTTTTGGCCTTTTCTTATAAGGACCGGAGATCGCAGGTAGCAGCCCCAGACTTGTCTAATGAGGCTACCCTAGATGATTCTTCTCTTTTGCAGGAAGCTCTCTTCTCTGGGATCAACCCAAGAGTCCTCCCAGGCGTCATCCCAGAACGTTTTGACCTCTGCATTCGGGACCGGAGATCCCAGCTACCTGCCCCAGACTCCTCCAAGTAAGTAGCTCGAGACATTTTTGTTCTCCTGTAGAGAAATCTCTCAACTCCGACAGCCACCTGAGACTCCTCCCAGGCATCTCCCACAGTCTTCTGTCCTCTGCTTTACCTACCTAAGGGGTCAGGTAGAAGCCCTAGACTCCTCCAAGGAAGCTACCGTTGACGTTTTTTTCTTTTTTGGAGGAACCTCTGCCCTCCAGGATCCCCTGTGATTCCTTCCAGACGTCTCCTAGAGTCTTTTGGGCATTTCTTATAAGGACCCGAGATCGCAGGTAGCAGCCCCAGACTTGTCTAATGAGGCTACCCTAGATGATTCTTCTCTTTTGCAGGAAGCTCTCTTCTCTGGGATCAACCCAAGAGTCCTCCCAGGCGTCATCCCAGAATGTTTTGACCTCTGCGTTCAGGACCGGAGATCCCAGCTACCTGCCCCAGACTCCTCCAGGTAAGTAGCTCGAGACATTTTTGTTCTCCTGTAGAGAAATCTCTCAACTCCGACAGCCACCTGAGACTCCTCCCAGGCATCTCCCACAGTCTTCTGTCCTCTGCTTTACCTACCTAAGGGGTCAGGTAGAAGCCCCAGACTCCTCCAGGGAAGCTACCGTTGAGGTTTTTTTCTTTTTTTCGAGGAGCCTCTGACCTCCGGGATTCCCTGTGATTCCTTCCAGACGTCTCCTAGCGTCTTTTGGCCTTTTCTTATAAGGACCGGAGATCCCAGGTAGCAGCCCCAGACTTGTCTAATGAGGCTACCCTAGATGATTCTTCTCTTTTGCAGGAAGCTCTCTTCTCTGGGATCGACCCAAGACTCCTCCCAGGCGTCATCCCAGAACGTTTTGACATCTGCGTTCGGGACCGGAGATCCCATCTACCTGCCCCAGACTCCTCCAAGTAAGTAGCTCGAGACATTTTTGTTCTCCTGTAGAGAAATCCCTCAACTCCGACAGGCACCTGAGACTCCTCCCAGGCATCTCCCACAGTCTTCTGTCCTCTGCTTTACCTACCTAAGGGGTCAGGTAGAAACCCCAGACTCCTCCAAGGAAGCTACCGTTGAGGCTTTTTTCTTTTTTGGAGGAAACACTGCCCTCCGGGATCCCCTTTGATTCCTTCCAGACGTCTCCTAGAGTCTTTTGGCCTTTTCTTATAAGGACCCGAGATCGCAGGTAGCAGCCCCAGACTTGTTTAATGAGGCTACCCTAGATGATTCTTCTCTTTTGCAGGAAGCTCTCTTCTCCGGAATCAACCCAAGACTCCTCCCAGGCGTCATCCCAGAACATTTTGACCTCTGCGTTCGGGACCGGAGATCCCAGCTACCTGCCCCAGACTCCTCCAAGTAAGTAGCTCGAGACATTTTTGTTCTCCTGTAGAGAAATCTCTCAACTCCGACAGCCACCTGAGACTCCTCCCAGGCATCTCCCACAGTCTTCTGTCCTCTGCTTTACCTACCTAAGGGGTCAGGTAGAAGCCCCAGACTCCTCCAAGGAAGCTACCATTGAGGTTTTTTCTTTTTTGGAGGAGCCTGTGCCCTCCGGGATCCCCTGTGATTCCTTCCAGACGTCTCCTAGAGTCTTTTGGCCTTTTCTTATAAGGACCGGAGATCCCAGGTAGCAGCCCCAGACTTGTCTAATGAGGCTACCCTAGATGATTCTTTTCTTTTGCAGGAAGTTCTCTTCTCCGGGGTCGACCCAAGACTCCTCCCAGGCGTCATCCCAGAATGTTTTGACCTCTGCGTTCGGGACCGGAGATCCCATCTACCTGCCCCAGACTCCTCCAAGTAAGTAGCTCGAGACATTTTTGTTCTCCTGTAGAGAAATCTCTCAACTCCGTCAGCCACCTGAGACTCCTCCCAGGCATCTCCCACAGTCTTCTGTCCTCTGCTTTACCTACCTAAGGGGTCAGGTAGAAGCCCCAGACTCCTCTTAGGAAGCTACTGTTGAGGCTTTTTTCTGTTTTGGAGGAGCCTGTGCCCTCTGGGATCCCCTGTGATTCCTTCCAGACGTCTCCTAGAGTCTTTTGGCCTTTTCTTATAAGGACCGGAGATCTCAGGTAGCAGCCCCAGATTTGTCTAATGAGGCTACCCTAGATGATTCTTCTCTTTTGCAGGAAGCTCTCTTCTCCGGGATCGACCCAAGACTCCTCCCAGGCGTCATCCCAGAACGTTTTGACCTCTGCGTTCGAGACCGGAGATCCCAGCTACCTGCCCCAGACTCCTCCAAGTAAGTAGCTCGAGACATTTTTGTTCTCCTGTAGAGAAATCTCTCAACTCCGACAGCCACCTGAGACTCCTCCCAGGCATCTCCCACAGTCTTCTGTCTTCTGCTTTACCTACCTAAGGGGTCAGGTAGAAGCCCCAGACTCCTCCAAGGAAGCTACCGTTGAGGTTTTTTTCTTTTTTGGAGGAACCTCTGCCCTCCTGGATTCCCTGTGATTCCTTCCAGACGTCTCCTAGCGTCTTTTGGCCTTTTCTTATAAGGACCGGAGATCCCAGGTAGCAGCCCCAGACTTGTCTAATGAGGCTACCCTAGATGATTCTTCTCTTTTGCAGGAAGCTCTCTTCTCTGGGATCAACCCAAGAGTCCTCCCAGGCGTCATCCCAGAATGTTTTGACCTCTGCGTTCAGGACCGGAGATCCCAGCTACCTGCCCCAGACTCCTCCAAGTAAGTAGCTCGAGACATTTTTGTTCTCCTGTAGAGAAATCTCTCAACTCCGACAGCCACCTGAGACTCCTCCCAGGCATCTCCCACAGTCTTCTGTCCTCTGCTTTACCTACCTAAGGGGTCAGGTAGAAGCCCCAGACTCCTCTTAGGAAGCTACCGTTGAGGTTTTTTCTGTTTTGGCGGAGCCTGTGCCCTCTGGGATCCCTTCCAGACGTCTCCTAGAGTCTTTTGGCCTTTTCTTATAAGGACCGGAGATCCCAGGTAGCAGCCCCAGACTTGTCTAATGAGGCTACCCTAGATGATTCTTCTGTTTTGCAGGAAGCTCTCTTCTCCAGGATTGACCCAAGACTCCTCCCAGGCGTCATCCCAGAACGTTTTGACCTCTGCATTCGGGACCGGAGATCCCAGCTACCTGCCCCAGACTCCTCCAAGTAAGTAGCTCGAGACATTTTTGTTCTCCTGTAGAGAAATCTCTCAACTCCGACAGCCACCTGAGACTCCTCCCAGGCATCTCCCACAGTCTTCTGTCCTCTGCTTTACCTACCTAAGGGGTCAGGTAGAAGCCCTAGACTCCTCCAAGGAAGCTACCGTTGACGTTTTTTTCTTTTTTGGAGGAACCTCTGACCTCCGGGATTCCCTGTGATTCCTTCCAGACGTCTCCTAGAGTCTTTTGGGCATTTCTTATAAGGACCCGAGATCGCAGGTAGCAGCCCCAGACTTGTCTAATGAGGCTACCCTAGATGATTCTTCTCTTTTGCAGGAAGCTCTCTTCTCCGGAATCAACCCAAGACTCCTCCCAGGCGTCATCCCAGAACATTTTGACCTCTGCGTTCGGGACCGGAGATCCCAGCTACCTGCCCCAGACTCCTCCAAGTAAGTAGCTCGAGACATTTTTGTTCTCCTGTAGAGAAATCTCTCAACTCCGACAGCCACCTGAGACTCCTCCCAGGCATCTCCCACAGTCTTCTGTCCTCTGCTTTACCTACCTAAGGGGTCAGGTAGAAGCCCCAGACTCCTCCAAGGAAGCTACCGTTGAGGTTTTTTTCTTTTTTTCGAGGAGCCTCTGACCTCCGGGATTCCCTGTGATTCCTTCCAGACGTCTCCTAGCGTCTTTTGGCCTTTTCTTATAAGGACCGGAGATCCCAGGTAGCAGCCCCAGACTTGTCTAATGAGGCTACCCTATATGATTCTTCTCTTTTGCAGGAAGCTCTCTTCTCCGGGATCGACCCAAGACTCCTCCCAGGCGTCATCCCAGAACGTTTTGACATCTGCGTTCGGGACCGGAGATCCCATCTACCTGCCCCAGACTCCTCCAAGTAAGTAGCTCGAGACATTTTTGTTCTCCTGTAGAGAAATCCCTCAACTCCGACAGGCACCTGAGACTCCTCCCAGGCATCTCCCACAGTCTTCTGTCCTCTGCTTTACCTACCTAAGGGGTCAGGTAGAAACCCCAGACTCCTCCAAGGAAGCTACCGTTGAGGCTTTTTTCTTTTTTGGAGGAAACACTGCCCTCCGGGATCCCCTTTGATTCCTTCCAGACGTCTCCTAGAGTCTTTTGGCCTTTTCTTATAAGGACCCGAGATCGCAGGTAGCAGCCCCAGACTTGTTTAATGAGGCTACCCTAGATGATTCTTCTCTTTTGCAGGAAGCTCTCTTCTCCGGAATCAACCCAAGACTCCTCCCAGGCGTCATCCCAGAACATTTTGACCTCTGCGTTCGGGACCGGAGATCCCAGCTACCTGCCCCAGACTCCTCCAAGTAAGTAGCTCGAGACATTTTTGTTCTCCTGTAGAGAAATCTCTCAACTCCGACAGCCACCTGAGACTCCTCCCAGGCATCTCCCACAGTCTTCTGTCCTCTGCTTTACCTACCTAAGGGGTCAGGTAGAAGCCCCAGACTCCTCCAAGGAAGCTACCGTTGAGGTTTTTTCTGTTTTGGCGGAGCCTGTGCCCTCTGGGATCCCCTGTGATTCCTTCCAGACGTCTCCTAGAGTCTTTTGGCCTTTTCTTATAAGGACCGGAGATCCCAGGTAGCAGCCCCAGACTTGTCTAATGAGGCTACCCTAGATGATTCTTCTGTTTTGCAGGAAGCTCTCTTCTCCAGGATTGACCCAAGACTCCTCCCAGGCGTCATCCCAGAACGTTTTGACCTCTGCATTCGGGACCGGAGATCCCAGCTACCTGCCCCAGACTCCTCCAAGTAAGTAGCTCGAGACATTTTTGTTCTCCTGTAGAGAAATCTCTCAACTCCGACAGCCACCTGAGACTCCTCCCAGGCATCTCCCACAGTCTTCTGTCCTCTGCTTTACCTACCTAAGGGGTCAGGTAGAAGCCCTAGACTCCTCCAAGGAAGCTACCGTTGACGTTTTTTTCTTTTTTGGAGGAACCTCTGCCCTCCGGGATCCCCTGTGATTCCTTCCAGACGTCTCCTAGAGTCTTTTGGGCATTTCTTATAAGGACCCGAGATCGCAGGTAGCAGCCCCAGACTTGTCTAATGAGGCTACCCTAGATGATTCTTCTCTTTTGCAGGAAGCTCTCTTCTCCGGGATCGACTCAAGACTCCTCCCAGGCGTCATCCCAGAACATTTTGACCTCTGCGTTCGGGACCGGAGATCCCAGCTACCTGCCCCAGACTCCTCCAAGTAAGTAGCTCGAGACATTTTTGTTCTCCTGTAGAGAAATCTCTCAACTCCGACAGCCACCTGAGACTCCTCCCAGGCATCTCCCACAGTCTTCTGTCCTCTGCTTTACCTACCTAAGGGGTCAGGTAGAAGCCCCAGACTCCTCCAAGGAAGCTACCATTGAGGTTTTTTCTGTTTTGGCGGAGCCTGTGCCCTCTGGGATCCCCTGTGATTCCTTCCAGACGTCTCCTAGAGTCTTTTGGGCATTTCTTATAAGGACCCGAGATCGCAGGTAGCAGCCCCAGACTTGTCTAATGAGGCTACCCTAGATGATTCTTCTCTTTTGCAGGAAGCTCTCTTCTCCGGGATCGACTCAAGACTCCTCCCAGGCGTCATCCCAGAACATTTTGACCTCTGCGTTCGGGACCGGAGATCCCAGCTACCTGCCCCAGACTCCTCCAAGTAAGTAGCTCGAGACATTTTTGTTCTCCTGTAGAGAAATCTCTCAACTCCGACAGCCACCTGAGACTCCTCCCAGGCATCTCCCACAGTCTTCTGTCCTCTGCTTTACCTACCTAAGGGGTCAGGTAGAAGCCCCAGACTCCTCCAAGGAAGCTACTGTTGAGGCTTTTTTCTGTTTTGGAGGAGCCTGTGCCCTCTGGGATCCCCTGTGATTCCTTCCAGACGTCTCCTAGAGTCTTTTGGCCTTTTCTTATAAGGACCGGAGATCTCAGGTAGCAGCCCCAGATTTGTCTAATGAGGCTACCCTAGATGATTCTTCTCTTTTGCAGGAAGCTCTCTTCTCCGGGATCGACCCAAGACTCCTCCCAGGCGTCATCCCAGAACGTTTTGACCTCTGCGTTCGAGACCGGAGATCCCAGCTACCTGCCCCAGACTCCTCCAAGTAAGTAGCTCGAGACATTTTTGTTCTCCTGTAGAGAAATCTCTCAACTCCGACAGCCACCTGAGACTCCTCCCAGGCATCTCCCACAGTCTTCTGTCCTCTGCTTTACCTACCTAAGGGGTCAGGTAGAAGCCCCAGACTCCTCCAAGGAAGCTACCGTTGAGGTTTTTTTCTTTTTTTCGAGGAGCCTCTGACCTCCGGGATTCCCTGTGAGTCCTTCCAGACGTCTCCTAGCGTCTTTTGGCCTTTTCTTATAAGGACCGGAGATCCCAGGTAGCAGCCCCAGACTTGTCTAATGAGGCTACCCTATATGATTCTTCTCTTTTGCAGGAAGCTCTCTTCTCCGGGATCGACCCAAGACTCCTCCCAGGCGTCATCCCAGAACGTTTTGACATCTGCGTTCGGGACCGGAGATCCCATCTACCTGCCCCAGACTCCTCCAAGTAAGTAGCTCGAGACATTTTTGTTCTCCTGTAGAGAAATCCCTCAACTCCGACAGGCACCTGAGACTCCTCCCAGGCATCTCCCACAGTCTTCTGTCCTCTGCTTTACCTACCTAAGGGGTCAGGTAGAAACCCCAGACTCCTCCAAGGAAGCTACCGTTGAGGCTTTTTTCTTTTTTGGAGGAAACACTGCCCTCCGGGATCCCCTTTGATTCCTTCCAGACGTCTCCTAGAGTCTTTTGGCCTTTTCTTATAAGGACCCGAGATCGCAGGTAGCAGCCCCAGACTTGTTTAATGAGGCTACCCTAGATGATTCTTCTCTTTTGCAGGAAGCTCTCTTCTCCGGAATCAACCCAAGACTCCTCCCAGGCGTCATCCCAGAACATTTTGACCTCTGCGTTCGGGACCGGAGATCCCAGCTACCTGCCCCAGACTCCTCCAAGTAAGTAGCTCGAGACATTTTTGTTCTCCTGTAGAGAAATCTCTCAACTCCGACAGCCACCTGAGACTCCTCCCAGGCATCTCCCACAGTCTTCTGTCCTCTGCTTTACCTACCTAAGGGGTCAGGTAGAAGCCCCAGACTCCTCCAAGGAAGCTACCATTGAGGTTTTTTCTGTTTTGGCGGAGCCTGTGCCCTCTGGGATCCCCTGTGATTCCTTCCAGACGTCTCCTAGAGTCTTTTGGCCTTTTCTTATAAGGACCGGAGATCCCAGGTAGCAGCCCCAGACTTGTCTAATGAGGCTACCCTAGATGATTCTTCTGTTTTGCAGGAAGCTCTCTTCTCCAGGATTGACCCAAGACTCCTCCCAGGCGTCATCCCAGAACGTTTTGACCTCTGCATTCGGGACCGGAGATCCCAGCTACCTGCCCCAGACTCCTCCAAGTAAGTAGCTCGAGACATTTTTGTTCTCCTGTAGAGAAATCTCTCAACTCCGACAGCCACCTGAGACTCCTCCCAGGCATCTCCCACAGTCTTCTGTCCTCTGCTTTACCTACCTAAGGGGTCAGGTAGAAGCCCTAGACTCCTCCAAGGAAGCTACCGTTGACGTTTTTTTCTTTTTTGGAGGAACCTCTGCCCTCCGGGATCCCCTGTGATTCCTTCCAGACGTCTCCTAGAGTCTTTTGGGCATTTCTTATAAGGACCCGAGATCGCAGGTAGCAGCCCCAGACTTGTCTAATGAGGCTACCCTAGATGATTCTTCTCTTTTGCAGGAAGCTCTCTTCTCCGGGATCGACCCAAGACTCCTCCCAGGCGTCATCCCAGAACATTTTGACCTCTGCGTTCGGGACCGGAGATCCCAGCTACCTGCCCCAGACTCCTCCAAGTAAGTAGCTCGAGACATTTTTGTTCTCCTGTAGAGAAATCTCTCAACTCCGACAGCCACCTGAGACTCCTCCCAGGCATCTCCCACAGTCTTCTGTCCTCTGCTTTACCTACCTAAGGGGTCAGGTAGAAGCCCCAGACTCCTCCAAGGAAGCTACCATTGAGGTTTTTTCTTTTTTGGAGGAGCCTGTGCCCTCCGGGATCCCCTGTGATTCCTTCCAGACGTCTCCTAGAGTCTTTTGGCCTTTTCTTATAAGGACCGGAGATCCCAGGTAGCAGCCCCAGACTTGTCTAATGAGGCTACCCTAGATGATTCTTCTGTTTTGCAGGAAGCTCTCTTCTCCAGGATTGACCCAAGACTCCTCCCAGGCGTCATCCCAGAACGTTTTGACCTCTGCATTCGGGACCGGAGATCCCATCTACCTGCCCCAGACTCCTCCAAGTAAGTAGCTCGAGACATTTTTGTTCTCCTGTAGAGAAATCTCTCAACTCCGACAGCCACCTGAGACTCCTCCCAGGCATCTCCCACAGTCTTCTGTCCTCTGCTTTACCTACCTAAGGGGTCAGGTAGAAGCCCCAGACTCCTCCAAGGAAGCTACCATTGAGGTTTTTTCTTTTTTGGAGGAGCCTGTGCCCTCCGGGATCCCCTGTGATTCCTTCCAGACGTCTCCTAGAGTCTTTTGGCCTTTTCTTATAAGGACCGGAGATCCCAGGTAGCAGCCCCAGACTTGTCTAATGAGGCTACCCTAGATGATTCTTCTGTTTTGCAGGAAGCTCTCTTCTCCAGGATTGACCCAAGACTCCTCCCAGGCGTCATCCCAGAACGTTTTGACCTCTGCATTCGGGACCGGAGATCCCAGCTACCTGCCCCAGACTCCTCCAAGTAAGTAGCTCGAGACATTTTTGTTCTCCTGTAGAGAAATCTCTCAACTCCGACAGCCACCTGAGACTCCTCCCAGGCATCTCCCACAGTCTTCTGTCCTCTGCTTTACCTACCTAAGGGGTCAGGTAGAAGCCCCAGACTCCTCCAAGGAAGCTACCGTTGAGGCTTTTTTCTGTTTTGGAGGAGCCTGTGCCCTCTGGGATCCCCTGTGATTCCTTCCAGACGTCTCCTAGAGTCTTTTGGCCTTTTCTTATAAGGACCGGAGATCTCAGGTAGCAGCCCCAGATTTGTCTAATGAGGCTACCCTAGATGATTCTTCTCTTTTGCAGGAAGCTCTCTTCTCCGGGATCGACCCAAGACTCCTCCCAGGCGTCATCCCAGAACGTTTTGACCTCTGCGTTCGAGACCGGAGATCCCAGCTACCTGCCCCAGACTCCTCCAAGTAAGTAGCTCGAGACATTTTTGTTCTCCTGTAGAGAAATCTCTCAACTCCGACAGCCACCTGAGACTCCTCCCAGGCATCTCCCACAGTCTTCTGTCCTCTGCTTTACCTACCTAAGGGGTCAGGTAGAAGCCCCAGACTCCTCCAAGGAAGCTACCGTTGAGGTTTTTTTCTTTTTTTCGAGGAGCCTCTGACCTCCGGGATTCCCTGTGATTCCTTCCAGACGTCTCCTAGCGTCTTTTGGCCTTTTCTTATAAGGACCGGAGATCCCAGGTAGCAGCCCCAGACTTGTCTAATGAGGCTACCCTATATGATTCTTCTCTTTTGCAGGAAGCTCTCTTCTCCGGGATCGACCCAAGACTCCTCCCAGGCGTCATCCCAGAACGTTTTGACATCTGCGTTCGGGACCGGAGATCCCATCTACCTGCCCCAGACTCCTCCAAGTAAGTAGCTCGAGACATTTTTGTTCTCCTGTAGAGAAATCCCTCAACTCCGACAGGCACCTGAGACTCCTCCCAGGCATCTCCCACAGTCTTCTGTCCTCTGCTTTACCTACCTAAGGGGTCAGGTAGAAACCCCAGACTCCTCCAAGGAAGCTACCGTTGAGGCTTTTTTCTTTTTTGGAGGAAACACTGCCCTCCGGGATCCCCTTTGATTCCTTCCAGACGTCTCCTAGAGTCTTTTGGCCTTTTCTTATAAGGACCCGAGATCGCAGGTAGCAGCCCCAGACTTGTTTAATGAGGCTACCCTAGATGATTCTTCTCTTTTGCAGGAAGCTCTCTTCTCCGGAATCAACCCAAGACTCCTCCCAGGCGTCATCCCAGAACATTTTGACCTCTGCGTTCGGGACCGGAGATCCCAGCTACCTGCCCCAGACTCCTCCAAGTAAGTAGCTCGAGACATTTTTGTTCTCCTGTAGAGAAATCTCTCAACTCCGACAGCCACCTGAGACTCCTCCCAGGCATCTCCCACAGTCTTCTGTCCTCTGCTTTACCTACCTAAGGGGTCAGGTAGAAGCCCCAGACTCCTCCAAGGAAGCTACCATTGAGGTTTTTTCTGTTTTGGCGGAGCCTGTGCCCTCTGGGATCCCCTGTGATTCCTTCCAGACGTCTCCTAGAGTCTTTTGGCCTTTTCTTATAAGGACCGGAGATCCCAGGTAGCAGCCCCAGACTTGTCTAATGAGGCTACCCTAGATGATTCTTCTGTTTTGCAGGAAGCTCTCTTCTCCAGGATTGACCCAAGACTCCTCCCAGGCGTCATCCCAGAACGTTTTGACCTCTGCATTCGGGACCGGAGATCCCAGCTACCTGCCCCAGACTCCTCCAAGTAAGTAGCTCGAGACATTTTTGTTCTCCTGTAGAGAAATCTCTCAACTCCGACAGCCACCTGAGACTCCTCCCAGGCATCTCCCACAGTCTTCTGTCCTCTGCTTTACCTACCTAAGGGGTCAGGTAGAAGCCCTAGACTCCTCCAAGGAAGCTACCGTTGACGTTTTTTTCTTTTTTGGAGGAACCTCTGCCCTCCGGGATCCCCTGTGATTCCTTCCAGACGTCTCCTAGAGTCTTTTGGGCATTTCTTATAAGGACCCGAGATCGCAGGTAGCAGCCCCAGACTTGTCTAATGAGGCTACCCTAGATGATTCTTCTCTTTTGCAGGAAGCTCTCTTCTCCGGGATCGACCCAAGACTCCTCCCAGGCGTCATCCCAGAACATTTTGACCTCTGCGTTCGGGACCGGAGATCCCAGCTACCTGCCCCAGACTCCTCCAAGTAAGTAGCTCGAGACATTTTTGTTCTCCTGTAGAGAAATCTCTCAACTCCGACAGCCACCTGAGACTCCTCCCAGGCATCTCCCACAGTCTTCTGTCCTCTGCTTTACCTACCTAAGGGGTCAGGTAGAAGCCCCAGACTCCTCCAAGGAAGCTACCATTGAGGTTTTTTCTGTTTTGGCGGAGCCTGTGCCCTCTGGGATCCCCTGTGATTCCTTCCAGACGTCTCCTAGAGTCTTTTGGGCATTTCTTATAAGGACCCGAGATCGCAGGTAGCAGCCCCAGACTTGTCTAATGAGGCTACCCTAGATGATTCTTCTCTTTTGCAGGAAGCTCTCTTCTCCGGGATCGACTCAAGACTCCTCCCAGGCGTCATCCCAGAACATTTTGACCTCTGCGTTCGGGACCGGAGATCCCAGCTACCTGCCCCAGACTCCTCCAAGTAAGTAGCTCGAGACATTTTTGTTCTCCTGTAGAGAAATCTCTCAACTCCGACAGCCACCTGAGACTCCTCCCAGGCATCTCCCACAGTCTTCTGTCCTCTGCTTTACCTACCTAAGGGGTCAGGTAGAAGCCCCAGACTCCTCCAAGGAAGCTACTGTTGAGGCTTTTTTCTGTTTTGGAGGAGCCTGTGCCCTCTGGGATCCCCTGTGATTCCTTCCAGACGTCTCCTAGAGTCTTTTGGCCTTTTCTTATAAGGACCGGAGATCTCAGGTAGCAGCCCCAGATTTGTCTAATGAGGCTACCCTAGATGATTCTTCTCTTTTGCAGGAAGCTCTCTTCTCCGGGATCGACCCAAGACTCCTCCCAGGCGTCATCCCAGAACGTTTTGACCTCTGCGTTCGAGACCGGAGATCCCAGCTACCTGCCCCAGACTCCTCCAAGTAAGTAGCTCGAGACATTTTTGTTCTCCTGTAGAGAAATCTCTCAACTCCGACAGCCACCTGAGACTCCTCCCAGGCATCTCCCACAGTCTTCTGTCTTCTGCTTTACCTACCTAAGGGGTCAGGTAGAAGCCCCAGACTCCTCCAAGGAAGCTACCGTTGAGGTTTTTTTCTTTTTTGGAGGAACCTCTGCCCTCCTGGATTCCCTGTGATTCCTTCCAGACGTCTCCTAGCGTCTTTTGGCCTTTTCTTATAAGGACCGGAGATCCCAGGTAGCAGCCCCAGACTTGTCTAATGAGGCTACCCTAGATGATTCTTCTGTTTTGCAGGAAGCTCTCTTCTCCAGGATTGACCCAAGACTCCTCCCAGGCGTCATCCCAGAACGTTTTGACCTCTGCATTCGGGATCGGAGATCCCAGCTACCTGCCCCAGACTCCTCCAAGTAAGTAGCTCGAGACATTTTTGTTCTCCTGTAGAGAAATCTGTCAACTCCGACAGCCACCTGAGACTCCTCCCAGGCATCTCCCACAGTCTTCTGTCCTCTGCTTTACCTACCTAAGGGGTCAGGTAGAAGCCCTAGACTCCTCCAAGGAAGCTACCGTTGACGTTTTTTTCTTTTTTTCGAGGAGCCTCTGACCTCCGGGATTCCCTGTGATTCCTTCCAGACGTCTCCTAGCGTCTTTTGGCCTTTTCTTATAAGGACCGGAGATCCCAGGTAGCAGCCCCAGACTTGTCTAATGAGGCTACCCTATATGATTCTTCTCTTTTGCAGGAAGCTCTCTTCTCCGGGATCGACCCAAGACTCCTCCCAGGCGTCATCCCAGAACGTTTTGACATCTGCGTTCGGGACCGGAGATCCCATCTACCTGCCCCAGACTCCTCCAAGTAAGTAGCTCGAGACATTTTTGTTCTCCTGTAGAGAAATCCCTCAACTCCGACAGGCACCTGAGACTCCTCCCAGGCATCTCCCACAGTCTTCTGTCCTCTGCTTTACCTACCTAAGGGGTCAGGTAGAAACCCCAGACTCCTCCAAGGAAGCTACCGTTGAGGCTTTTTTCTTTTTTGGAGGAAACACTGCCCTCCGGGATCCCCTTTGATTCCTTCCAGACGTCTCCTAGAGTCTTTTGGCCTTTTCTTATAAGGACCCGAGATCGCAGGTAGCAGCCCCAGACTTGTTTAATGAGGCTACCCTAGATGATTCTTCTCTTTTGCAGGAAGCTCTCTTCTCCGGAATCAACCCAAGACTCCTCCCAGGCGTCATCCCAGAACATTTTGACCTCTGCGTTCGGGACCGGAGATCCCAGCTACCTGCCCCAGACTCCTCCAAGTAAGTAGCTCGAGACATTTTTGTTCTCCTGTAGAGAAATCTCTCAACTCCGACAGCCACCCGAGACTCCTCCCAGGCATCTCCCACAGTCTTCTGTCCTCTGCTTTACCTACCTAAGGGGTCAGGTAGAAGCCCCAGACTCCTCCAAGGAAGCTACCATTGAGGTTTTTTCTGTTTTGGCGGAGCCTGTGCCCTCTGGGATCCCCTGTGATTCCTTCCAGACGTCTCCTAGAGTCTTTTGGCCTTTTCTTATAAGGACCGGAGATCCCAGGTAGCAGCCCCAGACTTGTCTAATGAGGCTACCCTAGATGATTCTTCTGTTTTGCAGGAAGCTCTCTTCTCCAGGATTGACCCAAGACTCCTCCCAGGCGTCATCCCAGAACGTTTTGACCTCTGCATTCGGGACCGGAGATCCCAGCTACCTGCCCCAGACTCCTCCAAGTAAGTAGCTCGAGACATTTTTGTTCTCCTGTAGAGAAATCTCTCAACTCCGACAGCCACCTGAGACTCCTCCCAGGCATCTCCCACAGTCTTCTGTCCTCTGCTTTACCTACCTAAGGGGTCAGGTAGAAGCCCTAGACTCCTCCAAGGAAGCTACCGTTGACGTTTTTTTCTTTTTTGGAGGAACCTCTGCCCTCCGGGATCCCCTGTGATTCCTTCCAGACGTCTCCTAGAGTCTTTTGGGCATTTCTTATAAGGACCCGAGATCGCAGGTAGCAGCCCCAGACTTGTCTAATGAGGCTACCCTAGATGATTCTTCTCTTTTGCAGGAAGCTCTCTTCTCCGGGATCGACCCAAGACTCCTCCCAGGCGTCATCCCAGAACATTTTGACCTCTGCGTTCGGGACCGGAGATCCCAGCTACCTGCCCCAGACTCCTCCAAGTAAGTAGCTCGAGACATTTTTGTTCTCCTGTAGAGAAATCTCTCAACTCCGACAGCCACCTGAGACTCCTCCCAGGCATCTCCCACAGTCTTCTGTCCTCTGCTTTACCTACCTAAGGGGTCAGGTAGAAGCCCCAGACTCCTCCAAGGAAGCTACCATTGAGGTTTTTTCTGTTTTGGCGGAGCCTGTGCCCTCTGGGATCCCCTGTGATTCCTTCCAGACGTCTCCTAGAGTCTTTTGGGCATTTCTTATAAGGACCCGAGATCGCAGGTAGCAGCCCC
Organism: Astur gentilis; assembly: GCF_929443795.1. NCBI lineage: Eukaryota > Metazoa > Chordata > Aves > Accipitriformes > Accipitridae > Astur > Astur gentilis. The sequence continues at coordinate 204,427 of NW_026061070.1, forward strand.
AGACTTGTCTAATGAGGCTACCCTAGATGATTCTTCTCTTTTGCAGGAAGCTCTCTTCTCCGGGATCGACTCAAGACTCCTCCCAGGCGTCATCCCAGAACATTTTGACCTCTGCGTTCGGGACCGGAGATCCCAGCTACCTGCCCCAGACTCCTCCAAGTAAGTAGCTCGAGACATTTTTGTTCTCCTGTAGAGAAATCTCTCAACTCCGACAGCCACCTGAGACTCCTCCCAGGCATCTCCCACAGTCTTCTGTCCTCTGCTTTACCTACCTAAGGGGTCAGGTAGAAGCCCCAGACTCCTCCAAGGAAGCTACTGTTGAGGCTTTTTTCTGTTTTGGAGGAGCCTGTGCCCTCTGGGATCCCCTGTGATTCCTTCCAGACGTCTCCTAGAGTCTTTTGGCCTTTTCTTATAAGGACCGGAGATCTCAGGTAGCAGCCCCAGATTTGTCTAATGAGGCTACCCTAGATGATTCTTCTCTTTTGCAGGAAGCTCTCTTCTCCGGGATCGACCCAAGACTCCTCCCAGGCGTCATCCCAGAACGTTTTGACCTCTGCGTTCGAGACCGGAGATCCCAGCTACCTGCCCCAGACTCCTCCAAGTAAGTAGCTCGAGACATTTTTGTTCTCCTGTAGAGAAATCTCTCAACTCCGACAGCCACCTGAGACTCCTCCCAGGCATCTCCCACAGTCTTCTGTCTTCTGCTTTACCTACCTAAGGGGTCAGGTAGAAGCCCCAGACTCCTCCAAGGAAGCTACCGTTGAGGTTTTTTTCTTTTTTGGAGGAACCTCTGCCCTCCTGGATTCCCTGTGATTCCTTCCAGACGTCTCCTAGCGTCTTTTGGCCTTTTCTTATAAGGACCGGAGATCCCAGGTAGCAGCCCCAGACTTGTCTAATGAGGCTACCCTAGATGATTCTTCTGTTTTGCAGGAAGCTCTCTTCTCCAGGATTGACCCAAGACTCCTCCCAGGCGTCATCCCAGAACGTTTTGACCTCTGCATTCGGGATCGGAGATCCCAGCTACCTGCCCCAGACTCCTCCAAGTAAGTAGCTCGAGACATTTTTGTTCTCCTGTAGAGAAATCTGTCAACTCCGACAGCCACCTGAGACTCCTCCCAGGCATCTCCCACAGTCTTCTGTCCTCTGCTTTACCTACCTAAGGGGTCAGGTAGAAGCCCTAGACTCCTCCAAGGAAGCTACCGTTGACGTTTTTTTCTTTTTTGGAGGAACCTCTGCCCTCCGGGATCCCCTGTGATTCCTTCCAGACGTCTCCTAGAGTCTTTTGGGCATTTCTTATAAGGACCCGAGATCGCAGGTAGCAGCCCCAGACTTGTCTAATGAGGCTACCCTAGATGATTCTTCTCTTTTGCAGGAAGCTCTCTTCTCCGGGATCGACCCAAGACTCCTCCCAGGCGTCATCCCAGAACATTTTGACCTCTGCGTTCGGGACCGGAGATCCCAGCTACCTGCCCCAGACTCCTCCAGGTAAGTAGCTCGAGACATTTTTGTTCTCCTGTAGAGAAATCTCTCAACTCCGACAGCCACCTGAGACTCCTCCCAGGCATCTCCCACAGTCTTCTGTCCTCTGCTTTACCTACCTAAGGGGTCAGGTAGAAGCCCCAGACTCCTCCAGGGAAGCTACCGTTGAGGTTTTTTTCTTTTTTTCGAGGAGCCTCTGACCTCCGGGATTCCCTGTGATTCCTTCCAGACGTCTCCTAGCGTCTTTTGGCCTTTTCTTATAAGGACCGGAGATCCCAGGTAGCAGCCCCAGACTTGTCTAATGAGGCTACCCTATATGATTCTTCTCTTTTGCAGGAAGCTCTCTTCTCTGGGATCGACCCAAGACTCCTCCCAGGCGTCATCCCAGAACGTTTTGACATCTGCGTTCGGGACCGGAGATCCCATCTACCTGCCCCAGACTCCTCCAAGTAAGTAGCTCGAGACATTTTTGTTCTCCTGTAGAGAAATCCCTCAACTCCGACAGGCACCTGAGACTCCTCCCAGGCATCTCCCACAGTCTTCTGTCCTCTGCTTTACCTACCTAAGGGGTCAGGTAGAAACCCCAGACTCCTCCAAGGAAGCTACCGTTGAGGCTTTTTTCTTTTTTGGAGGAAACACTGCCCTCCGGGATCCCCTTTGATTCCTTCCAGACGTCTCCTAGAGTCTTTTGGCCTTTTCTTATAAGGACCCGAGATCGCAGGTAGCAGCCCCAGACTTGTTTAATGAGGCTACCCTAGATGATTCTTCTCTTTTGCAGGAAGCTCTCTTCTCCGGAATCAACCCAAGACTCCTCCCAGGCGTCATCCCAGAACATTTTGACCTCTGCGTTCGGGACCGGAGATCCCAGCTACCTGCCCCAGACTCCTCCAAGTAAGTAGCTCGAGACATTTTTGTTCTCCTGTAGAGAAATCTCTCAACTCCGACAGCCACCTGAGACTCCTCCCAGGCATCTCCCACAGTCTTCTGTCCTCTGCTTTACCTACCTAAGGGGTCAGGTAGAAGCCCCAGACTCCTCCAAGGAAGCTACCATTGAGGTTTTTTCTTTTTTGGAGGAGCCTGTGCCCTCCGGGATCCCCTGTGATTCCTTCCAGACGTCTCCTAGAGTCTTTTGGGCTTTTCTTATAAGGACCGGAGATCCCAGGTAGCAGCCCCAGACTTGTCTAATGAGGCTACCCTAGATGATTCTTTTCTTTTGCAGGAAGTTCTCTTCTCCGGGGTCGACCCAAGACTCCTCCCAGGCGTCATCCCAGAATGTTTTGACCTCTGCGTTCGGGACCGGAGATCCCATCTACCTGCCCCAGACTCCTCCAAGTAAGTAGCTCGAGACATTTTTGTTCTCCTGTAGAGAAATCTCTCAACTCCGACAGCCACCTGAGACTCCTCCCAGGCATCTCCCACAGTCTTCTGTCCTCTGCTTTACCTACCTAAGGGGTCAGGTAGAAGCCCCAGACTCCTCTTAGGAAGCTACTGTTGAGGCTTTTTTCTGTTTTGGAGGAGCCTGTGCCCTCTGGGATCCCCTGTGATTCCTTCCAGACGTCTCCTAGAGTCTTTTGGCCTTTTCTTATAAGGACCGGAGATCTCAGGTAGCAGCCCCAGATTTGTCTAATGAGGCTACCCTAGATGATTCTTCTCTTTTGCAGGAAGCTCTCTTCTCCGGGATCGACCCAAGACTCCTCCCAGGCGTCATCCCAGAACGTTTTGACCTCTGCGTTCGAGACCGGAGATCCCAGCTACCTGCCCCAGACTCCTCCAAGTAAGTAGCTCGAGACATTTTTGTTCTCCTGTAGAGAAATCTCTCAACTCCGACAGCCACCTGAGACTCCTCCCAGGCATCTCCCACAGTCTTCTGTCCTCTGCTTTACCTACCTAAGGGGTCAGGTAGAAGCCCTAGACTCCTCCAAGGAAGCTACCGTTGACGTTTTTTTCTTTTTTGGAGGAACCTCTGCCCTCCGGGATCCCCTGTGATTCCTTCCAGACGTCTCCTAGAGTCTTTTGGGCATTTCTTATAAGGACCCGAGATCGCAGGTAGCAGCCCCAGACTTGTCTAATGAGGCTACCCTAGATGATTCTTCTCTTTTGCAGGAAGCTCTCTTCTCCGGGATCGACCCAAGACTCCTCCCAGGTGTCATCCCAGAACATTTTTACCTCTGCGTTCGGGACCGGAGATCCCAGCTACCTGCCCCAGACTCCTCCAGGTAAGTAGCTCGAGACATTTTTGTTCTCCTGTAGAGAAATCTCTCAACTCCGACAGCCACCTGAGACTCCTCCCAGGCATCTCCCACAGTCTTCTGTCCTCTGCTTTACCTACCTAAGGGGTCAGGTAGAAGCCCCAGACTCCTCCAAGGAAGCTACCGTTGAGGTTTTTTTCTTTTTTTCGAGGAGCCTCTGACCTCCGGGATTCCCTGTGATTCCTTCCAGACGTCTCCTAGCGTCTTTTGGCCTTTTCTTATAAGGACCGGAGATCCCAGGTAGCAGCCCCAGACTTGTCTAATGAGGCTACCCTAGATGATTCTTCTGTTTTGCAGGAAGCTCTCTTCTCCAGGATCGACCCAAGACTCCTCCCAGGCGTCATCCCAGAACGTTTTGACATCTGCGTTCGGGACCGGAGATCCCATCTACCTGCCCCAGACTCCTCCAAGTAAGTAGCTCGAGACATTTTTGTTCTCCTGTAGAGAAATCCCTCAACTCCGACAGGCACCTGAGACTCCTCCCAGGCATCTCCCACAGTCTTCTGTCCTCTGCTTTACCTACCTAAGGGGTCAGGTAGAAACCCCAGACTCCTCCAAGGAAGCTACCGTTGAGGCTTTTTTCTTTTTTGGAGGAAACACTGCCCTCCGGGATCCCCTTTGATTCCTTCCAGACGTCTCCTAGAGTCTTTTGGCCTTTTCTTATAAGGACCCGAGATCGCAGGTAGCAGCCCCAGACTTGTCTAATGAGGCTACCCTAGATGATTCTTCTCTTTTGCAGGAAGCTCTCTTCTCCGGAATCAACCCAAGACTCCTCCCAGGCGTCATCCCAGAACATTTTGACCTCTGCGTTCGGGACCGGAGATCCCAGCTACCTGCCCCAGACTCCTCCAAGTAAGTAGCTCGAGACATTTTTGTTCTCCTGTAGAGAAATCTCTCAACTCCGACAGCCACCTGAGACTCCTCCCAGGCATCTCCCACAGTCTTCTGTCCTCTGCTTTACCTACCTAAGGGGTCAGGTAGAAGCCCCAGACTCCTCCAAGGAAGCTACCATTGAGGTTTTTTCTGTTTTGGCGGAGCCTGTGCCCTCTGGGATCCCCTGTGATTCCTTCCAGACGTCTCCTAGAGTCTTTTGGGCTTTTCTTATAAGGACCGGAGATCCCAGGTAGCAGCCCCAGACTTGTCTAATGAGGCTACCCTAGATGATTCTTCTGTTTTGCAGGAAGCTCTCTTCTCCAGGATTGACCCAAGACTCCTCCCAGGCGTCATCCCAGAACGTTTTGACCTCTGCATTCGGGACCGGAGATCCCAGCTACCTGCCCCAGACTCCTCCAAGTAAGTAGCTCGAGACATTTTTGTTCTCCTGTAGAGAAATCTCTCAACTCCGACAGCCACCTGAGACTCCTCCCAGGCATCTCCCACAGTCTTCTGTCCTCTGCTTTACCTACCTAAGGGCTCAGGTAGAAGCCCTAGACTCCTCCAAGGAAGCTACCGTTGACGTTTTTTTCTTTTTTGGAGGAACCTCTGCCCTCCGGTATCCCCTGTGATTCCTTCCTGACGTCTCCTAGAGTCTTTTGGGCATTTCTTATAAGGACCCGAGATCGCAGGTAGCAGCCCCAGACTTGTCTAATGAGGCTACCCTAGATGATTCTTCTCTTTTGCAGGAAGCTCTCTTCTCCGGGATCGACCCAAGACTCCTCCCAGGCGTCATCCCAGAACATTTTGACCTCTGCGTTCGGGACCGGAGATCCCAGCTACCTGCCCCAGACTCCTCCAGGTAAGTAGCTCGAGACATTTTTGTTCTCCTGTAGAGAAATCTCTCAACTCCGACAGCCACCTGAGACTCCTCCCAGGCATCTCCCACAGTCTTCTGTCCTCTGCTTTACCTACCTAAGGGGTCAGGTAGAAGCCCCAGACTCCTCCAGGGAAGCTACCGTTGAGGTTTTTTTCTTTTTTTCGAGGAGCCTCTGACCTCCGGGATTCCCTGTGATTCCTTCCAGACGTCTCCTAGCGTCTTTTGGCCTTTTCTTATAAGGACCGGAGATCCCAGGTAGCAGCCCCAGACTTGTCTAATGAGGCTACCCTATATGATTCTTCTCTTTTGCAGGAAGCTCTCTTCTCTGGGATCGACCCAAGACTCCTCCCAGGCGTCATCCCAGAACGTTTTGACATCTGCGTTCGGGACCGGAGATCCCAGCTACCTGCCCCAGACTCCTCCAAGTAAGTAGCTCGAGACATTTTTGTTCTCCTGTAGAGAAATCCCTCAACTCCGACAGGCACCTGAGACTCCTCCCAGGCATCTCCCACAGTCTTCTGTCCTCTGCTTTACCTACCTAAGGGGTCAGGTAGAAACCCCAGACTCCTCCAAGGAAGCTACCGTTGAGGCTTTTTTCTTTTTTGGAGGAAACACTGCCCTCCGGGATCCCCTTTGATTCCTTCCAGACGTCTCCTAGAGTCTTTTGGCCTTTTCTTATAAGGACCCGAGATCGCAGGTAGCAGCCCCAGACTTGTTTAATGAGGCTACCCTAGATGATTCTTCTCTTTTGCAGGAAGCTCTCTTCTCCGGAATCAACCCAAGACTCCTCCCAGGCGTCATCCCAGAACATTTTGACCTCTGCGTTCGGGACCGGAGATCCCAGCTACCTGCCCCAGACTCCTCCAAGTAAGTAGCTCGAGACATTTTTGTTCTCCTGTAGAGAAATCTCTCAACTCCGACAGCCACCTGAGACTCCTCCCAGGCATCTCCCACAGTCTTCTGTCCTCTGCTTTACCTACCTAAGGGGTCAGGTAGAAGCCCCAGACTCCTCTTAGGAAGCTACTGTTGAGGCTTTTTTCTGTTTTGGAGGAGCCTGTGCCCTCTGGGATCCCCTGTGATTCCTTCCAGACGTCTCCTAGAGTCTTTTGGCCTTTTCTTATAAGGACCGGAGATCTCAGGTAGCAGCCCCAGATTTGTCTAATGAGGCTACCCTAGATGATTCTTCTCTTTTGCAGGAAGCTCTCTTCTCCGGGATCGACCCAAGACTCCTCCCAGGCGTCATCCCAGAACGTTTTGACCTCTGCGTTCGAGACCGGAGATCCCAGCTACCTGCCCCAGACTCCTCCAAGTAAGTAGCTCGAGACATTTTTGTTCTCCTGTAGAGAAATCTCTCAACTCCGACAGCCACCTGAGACTCCTCCCAGGCATCTCCCACAGTCTTCTGTCTTCTGCTTTACCTACCTAAGGGGTCAGGTAGAAGCCCCAGACTCCTCCAAGGAAGCTACCGTTGAGGTTTTTTTCTTTTTTGGAGGAACCTCTGCCCTCCTGGATTCCCTGTGATTCCTTCCAGACGTCTCCTAGCGTCTTTTGGCCTTTTCTTATAAGGACCGGAGATCCCAGGTAGCAGCCCCAGACTTGTCTAATGAGGCTACCCTAGATGATTCTTCTCTTTTGCAGGAAGCTCTCTTCTCTGGGATCAACCCAAGAGTCCTCCCAGGCGTCATCCCAGAATGTTTTGACCTCTGCGTTCAGGACCGGAGATCCCAGCTACCTGCCCCAGACTCCTCCAAGTAAGTAGCTCAAGACATTTTTGTTCTCCTGTAGAGAAATCTCTCAACTCCGACAGCCACCTGAGACTCCTCCCACGCATCTCCCACAGTCTTCTGTCTTCTGCTTTACCTACCTAAGGGGTCAGGTAGAAGCCCCAGACTCCTGCAAGGAAGCTACCGTTGAGGTTTTTTTCTTTTTTGGTGGAACCTCTGCCCTCCTGGATTCCCTGTGATTCCTTCCAGACGTCTCCTAGCGTCTTTTGGCCTTTTCTTATAAGGACCGGAGATCCCAGGTAGCAGCCCCAGACTTGTCTAATGAGGCTACCCTAGATGATTCTTCTCTTTTGCAGGAAGCTCTCTTCTCTGGGATCAACCCAAGAGTCCTCCCAGGCGTCATCCCAGAATGTTTTGACCTCTGCGTTCAGGACCGGAGATCCCAGCTACCTGCCCCAGACTCCTCCAAGTAAGTAGCTCGAGACATTTTTGTTCTCCTGTAGAGAAATCTCTCAACTCCGACAGCCACCTGAGACTCCTCCCAGGCATCTCCCACAGTCTTCTGTCCTCTGCTTTACCTACCTAAGGGGTCAGGTAGAAGCCCCAGACTCCTCTTAGGAAGCTACCGTTGAGGTTTTTTCTGTTTTGGCGGAGCCTGTGCCCTCTGGGATCCCTTCCAGACGTCTCCTAGAGTCTTTTGGGCTTTTCTTATAAGGACCGGAGATCGCAGGTAGCAGCCCCAGACTTGTCTAATGAGGCTACCCTAGATGATTCTTCTGTTTTGCAGGAAGCTCTCTTCTCCAGGATTGACCCAAGACTCCTCCCAGGCGTCATCCCAGAACGTTTTGACCTCTGCATTCGGGACCGGAGATCCCAGCTACCTGCCCCAGACTCCTCCAAGTAAGTAGCTCGAGACATTTTTGTTCTCCTGTAGAGAAATCTCTCAACTCCGACAGCCACCTGAGACTCCTCCCAGGCATCTCCCACAGTCTTCTGTCCTCTGCTTTACCTACCTAAGGGCTCAGGTAGAAGCCCTAGACTCCTCCAAGGAAGCTACCGTTGACGTTTTTTTCTTTTTTGGAGGAACCTCTGCCCTCCGGGATCCCCTGTGATTCCTTCCAGACGTCTCCTAGAGTCTTTTGGGCATTTCTTATAAGGACCCGAGATCGCAGGTAGCAGCCCCAGACTTGTCTAATGAGGCTACCCTAGATGATTCTTCTCTTTTGCAGGAAGCTCTCTTCTCCGGGATCGACCCAAGACTCCTCCCAGGCGTCATCCCAGAACATTTTGACCTCTGCGTTCGGGACCGGAGATCCCAGCTACCTGCCCCAGACTCCTCCAGGTAAGTAGCTCGAGACATTTTTGTTCTCCTGTAGAGAAATCTCTCAACTCCGACAGCCACCTGAGACTCCTCCCAGGCATCTCCCACAGTCTTCTGTCCTCTGCTTTACCTACCTAAGGGGTCAGGTAGAAGCCCCAGACTCCTCCAAGGAAGCTACCGTTGAGGTTTTTTTCTTTTTTTCGAGGAGCCTCTGCCCTCCTGGATTCCCTGTGATTCCTTCCAGACGTCTCCTAGCGTCTTTTGGCCTTTTCTTATAAGGACCGGAGATCCCAGGTAGCAGCCCCAGACTTGTCTAATGAGGCTACCCTATATGATTCTTCTCTTTTGCAGGAAGCTCTCTTCTCTGGGATCGACCCAAGACTCCTCCCAGGCGTCATCCCAGAACGTTTTGACATCTGCGTTCGGGACCGGAGATCCCAGCTACCTGCCCCAGACTCCTCCAAGTAAGTAGCTCGAGACATTTTTGTTCTCCTGTAGAGAAATCCCTCAACTCCGACAGGCACCTGAGACTCCTCCCAGGCATCTCCCACAGTCTTCTGTCCTCTGCTTTACCTACCTAAGGGGTCAGGTAGAAACCCCAGACTCCTCCAAGGAAGCTACCGTTGAGGCTTTTTTCTTTTTTGGAGGAAACACTGCCCTCCGGGATCCCCTTTGATTCCTTCCAGACGTCTCCTAGAGTCTTTTGGCCTTTTCTTATAAGGACCCGAGATCGCAGGTAGCAGCCCCAGACTTGTTTAATGAGGCTACCCTAGATGATTCTTCTCTTTTGCAGGAAGCTCTCTTCTCCGGAATCAACCCAAGACTCCTCCCAGGCGTCATCCCAGAACATTTTGACCTCTGCGTTCGGGACCGGAGATCCCAGCTACCTGCCCCAGACTCCTCCAAGTAAGTAGCTCGAGACATTTTTGTTCTCCTGTAGAGAAATCTCTCAACTCCGACAGCCACCTGAGACTCCTCCCAGGCATCTCCCACAGTCTTCTGTCCTCTGCTTTACCTACCTAAGGGGTCAGGTAGAAGCCCCAGACTCCTCCAAGGAAGCTACCATTGAGGTTTTTTCTTTTTTGGAGGAGCCTGTGCCCTCCGGGATCCCCTGTGATTCCTTCCAGACGTCTCCTAGAGTCTTTTGGCCTTTTCTTATAAGGACCGGAGATCCCAGGTAGCAGCCCCAGACTTGTCTAATGAGGCTACCCTAGATGATTCTTTTCTTTTGCAGGAAGTTCTCTTCTCCGGGGTCGACCCAAGACTCCTCCCAGGCGTCATCCCAGAATGTTTTGACCTCTGCGTTCGGGACCGGAGATCCCATCTACCTGCCCCAGACTCCTCCAAGTAAGTAGCTCGAGACATTTTTGTTCTCCTGTAGAGAAATCTCTCAACTCCGTCAGCCACCTGAGACTCCTCCCAGGCATCTCCCACAGTCTTCTGTCCTCTGCTTTACCTACCTAAGGGGTCAGGTAGAAGCCCCAGACTCCTCTTAGGAAGCTACTGTTGAGGCTTTTTTCTGTTTTGGAGGAGCCTGTGCCCTCTGGGATCCCCTGTGATTCCTTCCAGACGTCTCCTAGAGTCTTTTGGCCTTTTCTTATAAGGACCGGAGATCTCAGGTAGCAGCCCCAGATTTGTCTAATGAGGCTACCCTAGATGATTCTTCTCTTTTGCAGGAAGCTCTCTTCTCCGGGATCGACCCAAGACTCCTCCCAGGCGTCATCCCAGAACGTTTTGACCTCTGCGTTCGAGACCGGAGATCCCAGCTACCTGCCCCAGACTCCTCCAAGTAAGTAGCTCGAGACATTTTTGTTCTCCTGTAGAGAAATCTCTCAACTCCGACAGCCACCTGAGACTCCTCCCAGGCATCTCCCACAGTCTTCTGTCTTCTGCTTTACCTACCTAAGGGGTCAGGTAGAAGCCCCAGACTCCTCCAAGGAAGCTACCGTTGAGGTTTTTTTCTTTTTTGGAGGAACCTCTGCCCTCCTGGATTCCCTGTGATTCCTTCCAGACGTCTCCTAGCGTCTTTTGGCCTTTTCTTATAAGGACCGGAGATCCCAGGTAGCAGCCCCAGACTTGTCTAATGAGGCTACCCTAGATGATTCTTCTCTTTTGCAGGAAGCTCTCTTCTCTGGGGTCAACCCAAGAGTCCTCCCAGGCGTCATCCCAGAATGTTTTGACCTCTGCGTTCAGGACCAGAGATCCCAGCTACCTGCCCCAGACTCCTCCAAGTAAGTAGCTCAAGACATTTTTGTTCTCCTGTAGAGAAATCTCTCAACTCCGACAGCCACCTGAGACTCCTCCCAGGCATCTCCCACAGTCTTCTGTCTTCTGCTTTACCTACCTAAGGGGTCAGGTAGAAGCCCCAGACTCCTCCAAGGAAGCTACCGTTGAGGTTTTTTTCTTTTTTGGAGGAACCTCTGCCCTCCTGGATTCCCTGTGATTCCTTCCAGACGTCTCCTAGCGTCTTTTGGCCTTTTCTTATAAGGACCGGAGATCCCAGGTAGCAGCCCCAGACTTGTCTAATGAGGCTACCCTAGATGATTCTTCTGTTTTGCAGGAAGCTCTCTTCTCTGGGATCAACCCAAGAGTCCTCCCAGGCGTCATCCCAGAATGTTTTGACCTCTGCGTTCAGGACCAGAGATCCCAGCTACCTGCCCCAGACTCCTCCAAGTAAGTAGCTCGAGACATTTTTGTTCTCCTGTAGAGAAATCTCTCAACTCCGACAGCCACCTGAGACTCCTCCCAGGCATCTCCCACAGTCTTCTGTCCTCTGCTTTACCTACCTAAGGGGTCAGGTAGAAGCCCCAGACTCCTCTTAGGAAGCTACCGTTGAGGTTTTTTCTGTTTTGGCGGAGCCTGTGCCCTCTGGGATCCCTTCCAGACGTCTCCTAGAGTCTTTTGGGCTTTTCTTATAAGGACCGGAGATCGCAGGTAGCAGCCCCAGACTTGTCTAATGAGGCTACCCTAGATGATTCTTCTCTTTTGCAGGAAGCTCTCTTCTCCAGGATTGACCCAAGACTCCTCCCAGGCGTCATCCCAGAACGTTTTGACCTCTGCATTCGGGACCGGAGATCCCAGCTACCTGCCCCAGACTCCTCCAAGTAAGTAGCTCGAGACATTTTTGTTCTCCTGTAGAGAAATCTCTCAACTCCGACAGCCACCTGAGACTCCTCCCAGGCATCTCCCACAGTCTTCTGTCCTCTGCTTTACCTACCTAAGGGGTCAGGTAGAAGCCCTAGACTCCTCCAAGGAAGCTACCGTTGACGTTTTTTTCTTTTTTGGAGGAACCTCTGCCCTCCGGGATCCCCTGTGATTCCTTCCAGACGTCTCCTAGAGTCTTTTGGGCATTTCTTATAAGGACCCGAGATCGCAGGTAGCAGCCCCAGACTTGTCTAATGAGGCTACCCTAGATGATTCTTTTCTTTTGCAGGAAGCTCTCTTCTCCGGGATCGACCCAAGACTCCTCCCAGGCGTCATCCCAGAACATTTTTACCTCTGCGTTCGGGACCGGAGATCCCAGCTACCTGCCCCAGACTCCTCCAGGTAAGTAGCTCGAGACATTTTTGTTCTCCTGTAGAGAAATCTCTCAACTCCGACAGCCACCTGAGACTCCTCCCAGGCATCTCCCACAGTCTTCTGTCTTCTGCTTTACCTACCTAAGGGGTCAGGTAGAAGCCCCAGACTCCTCCAAGGAAGCTACCGTTGAGGTTTTTTTCTTTTTTGGAGGAACCTCTGCCCTCCTGGATTCCCTGTGATTCCTTCCAGACGTCTCCTAGCGTCTTTTGGCCTTTTCTTATAAGGACCGGAGATCCCAGGTAGCAGCCCCAGACTTGTCTAATGAGGCTACCCTAGATGATTCTTCTCTTTTGCAGGAAGCTCTCTTCTCTGGGATCAACCCAAGACTCCTCCCAGGCGTCATCCCAGAATGTTTTGACCTCTGCGTTCGGGACCGGAGATCCCATCTACCTGCCCCAGACTCCTCCAAGTAAGTAGCTCGAGACATTTTTGTTCTCCTGTAGAGAAATCTCTCAACTCCGTCAGCCACCTGAGACTCCTCCCAGGCATCTCCCACAGTCTTCTGTCCTCTGCTTTACCTACCTAAGGGGTCAGGTAGAAGCCCCAGACTCCTCTTAGGAATCTACTGTTGAGGCTTTTTTCTGTTTTGGAGGAGCCTGTGCCCTCTGGGATCCCCTGTGATTCCTTCCAGACGTCTCCTAGAGTCTTTTGGCCTTTTCTTATAAGGACCGGAGATCTCAGGTAGCAGCCCCAGATTTGTCTAATGAGGCTACCCTAGATGATTCTTCTCTTTTGCAGGAAGCTCTCTTCTCCGGGATCGACCCAAGACTCCTCCCAGGCGTCATCCCAGAACGTTTTGACCTCTGCGTTCGAGACCGGAGATCCCAGCTACCTGCCCCAGACTCCTCCAAGTAAGTAGCTCGAGACATTTTTGTTCTCCTGTAGAGAAATCTCTCAACTCCGACAGCCACCTGAGACTCCTCCCAGGCATCTCCCACAGTCTTCTGTCTTCTGCTTTACCTACCTAAGGGGTCAGGTAGAAGCCCCAGACTCCTCCAAGGAAGCTACCGTTGAGGTTTTTTTCTTTTTTGGAGGAACCTCTGCCCTCCTGGATTCCCTGTGATTCCTTCCAGACGTCTCCTAGCGTCTTTTGGCCTTTTCTTATAAGGACCGGAGATCCCAGGTAGCAGCCCCAGACTTGTCTAATGAGGCTACCCTAGATGATTCTTCTCTTTTGCAGGAAGCTCTCTTCTCTGGGATCAACCCAAGAGTCCTCCCAGGCGTCATCCCAGAATGTTTTGACCTCTGCGTTCAGGACCGGAGATCCCAGCTACCTGCCCCAGACTCCTCCAAGTAAGTAGCTCGAGACATTTTTGTTCTCCTGTAGAGAAATCTCTCAACTCCGACAGCCACCTGAGACTCCTCCCAGGCATCTCCCACAGTCTTCTGTCTTCTGCTTTACCTACCTAAGGGGTCAGGTAGAAGCCCCAGACTCCTCCAAGGAAGCTACCGTTGAGGTTTTTTTCTTTTTTGGAGGAACCTCTGCCCTCCTGGATTCCCTGTGATTCCTTCCAGACGTCTCCTAGCGTCTTTTGGCCTTTTCTTATAAGGACCGGAGATCCCAGGTAGCAGCCCCAGACTTGTCTAATGAGGCTACCCTAGATGATTCTTCTGTTTTGCAGGAAGCTCTCTTCTCTGGGATCAACCCAAGAGTCCTCCCAGGCGTCATCCCAGAATGTTTTGACCTCTGCGTTCAGGACCGGAGATCCCAGGTAGCAGCCCCAGACTCCTCCAAGTAAGTAGCTCGAGACATTTTTGTTCTCCTGTAGAGAAATCTCTCAACTCCGACAGCCACCTGAGACTCCTCCCAGGCATCTCCCACAGTCTTCTGTCCTCTGCTTTACCTACCTAAGGGGTCAGGTAGAAGCCCCAGACTCCTCTTAGGAAGCTACCGTTGAGGTTTTTTCTGTTTTGGCGGAGCCTGTGCCCTCTGGGATCCCTTCCAGACGTCTCCTAGAGTCTTTTGGGCTTTTCTTATAAGGACCGGAGATCGCAGGTAGCAGCCCCAGACTTGTCTAATGAGGCTACCCTAGATGATTCTTCTGTTTTGCAGGAAGCTCTCTTCTCCAGGATTGACCCAAGACTCCTCCCAGGCGTCATCCCAGAACGTTTTGACCTCTGCATTCGGGACCGGAGATCCCAGCTACCTGCCCCAGACTCCTCCAAGTAAGTAGCTCGAGACATTTTTGTTCTCCTGTAGAGAAATCTCTCAACTCCGACAGCCACCTGAGACTCCTCCCAGGCATCTCCCACAGTCTTCTGTCCTCTGCTTTACCTACCTAAGGGGTCAGGTAGAAGCCCCAGACTCCTCCAAGGAAGCTACCATTGAGGTTTTTTCTTTTTTGGAGGAGCCTGTGCCCTCCGGGATCCCCTGTGATTCCTTCCAGACGTCTCCTAGAGTCTTTTGGCCTTTTCTTATAAGGACCGGAGATCCCAGGTAGCAGCCCCAGACTTGTCTAATGAGGCTACCCTAGATGATTCTTTTCTTTTGCAGGAAGTTCTCTTCTCCGGGGTCGACCCAAGACTCCTCCCAGGCGTCATCCCAGAATGTTTTGACCTCTGCGTTCGGGACCGGAGATCCCATCTACCTGCCCCAGACTCCTCCAAGTAAGTAGCTCGAGACATTTTTGTTCTCCTGTAGAGAAATCTCTCAACTCCGTCAGCCACCTGAGACTCCTCCCAGGCATCTCCCACAGTCTTCTGTCCTCTGCTTTACCTACCTAAGGGGTCAGGTAGAAGCCCCAGACTCCTCTTAGGAAGCTACTGTTGAGGCTTTTTTCTGTTTTGGAGGAGCCTGTGCCCTCTGGGATCCCCTGTGATTCCTTCCAGACGTCTCCTAGAGTCTTTTGGCCTTTTCTTATAAGGACCGGAGATCTCAGGTAGCAGCCCCAGATTTGTCTAATGAGGCTACCCTAGATGATTCTTCTCTTTTGCAGGAAGCTCTCTTCTCCGGGATCGACCCAAGACTCCTCCCAGGCGTCATCCCAGAACGTTTTGACCTCTGCGTTCGAGACCGGAGATCCCAGCTACCTGCCCCAGACTCCTCCAAGTAAGTAGCTCGAGACATTTTTGTTCTCCTGTAGAGAAATCTCTCAACTCCGACAGCCACCTGAGACTCCTCCCAGGCATCTCCCACAGTCTTCTGTCTTCTGCTTTACCTACCTAAGGGGTCAGGTAGAAGCCCCAGACTCCTCCAAGGAAGCTACCGTTGAGGTTTTTTTCTTTTTTGGAGGAACCTCTGCCCTCCTGGATTCCCTGTGATTCCTTCCAGACGTCTCCTAGCGTCTTTTGGCCTTTTCTTATAAGGACCGGAGATCCCAGGTAGCAGCCCCAGACTTGTCTAATGAGGCTACCCTAGATGATTCTTCTCTTTTGCAGGAAGCTCTCTTCTCTGGGGTCAACCCAAGAGTCCTCCCAGGCGTCATCCCAGAATGTTTTGACCTCTGCGTTCAGGACCGGAGATCCCAGCTACCTGCCCCAGACTCCTCCAAGTAAGTAGCTCAAGACATTTTTGTTCTCCTGTAGAGAAATCTCTCAACTCCGACAGCCACCTGAGACTCCTCCCAGGCATCTCCCACAGTCTTCTGTCTTCTGCTTTACCTACCTAAGGGGTCAGGTAGAAGCCCCAGACTCCTCCAAGGAAGCTACCGTTGAGGTTTTTTTCTTTTTTGGAGGAACCTCTGCCCTCCTGGATTCCCTGTGATTCCTTCCAGACGTCTCCTAGCGTCTTTTGGCCTTTTCTTATAAGGACCGGAGATCCCAGGTAGCAGCCCCAGACTTGTCTAATGAGGCTACCCTAGATGATTCTTCTGTTTTGCAGGAAGCTCTCTTCTCTGGGATCAACCCAAGAGTCCTCCCAGGCGTCATCCCAGAATGTTTTGACCTCTGCGTTCAGGACCAGAGATCCCAGCTACCTGCCCCAGACTCCTCCAAGTAAGTAGCTCAAGACATTTTTGTTCTCCTGTAGAGAAATCTCTCAACTCCGACAGCCACCTGAGACTCCTCCCAGGCATCTCCCACAGTCTTCTGTCCTCTGCTTTACCTACCTAAGGGGTCAGGTAGAAGCCCCAGACTCCTCTTAGGAAGCTACCGTTGAGGTTTTTTCTGTTTTGGCGGAGCCTGTGCCCTCTGGGATCCCTTCCAGACGTCTCCTAGAGTCTTTTGGGCTTTTCTTATAAGGACCGGAGATCGCAGGTAGCAGCCCCAGACTTGTCTAATGAGGCTACCCTAGATGATTCTTCTCTTTTGCAGGAAGCTCTCTTCTCCAGGATTGACCCAAGACTCCTCCCAGGCGTCATCCCAGAACGTTTTGACCTCTGCATTCGGGACCGGAGATCCCAGCTACCTGCCCCAGACTCCTCCAAGTAAGTAGCTCGAGACATTTTTGTTCTCCTGTAGAGAAATCTCTCAACTCCGACAGCCACCTGAGACTCCTCCCAGGCATCTCCCACAGTCTTCTGTCCTCTGCTTTACCTACCTAAGGGGTCAGGTAGAAGCCCTAGACTCCTCCAAGGAAGCTACCGTTGACGTTTTTTTCTTTTTTGGAGGAACCTCTGCCCTCCGGGATCCCCTGTGATTCCTTCCAGACGTCTCCTAGAGTCTTTTGGGCATTTCTTATAAGGACCGGAGATCTCAGGTAGCAGCCCCAGATTTGTCTAATGAGGCTACCCTAGATGATTCTTCTCTTTTGCAGGAAGCTCTCTTCTCCGGGATCGACCCAAGACTCCTCCCAGGCGTCATCCCAGAACGTTTTGACCTCTGCGTTCGAGACCGGAGATCCCAGCTACCTGCCCCAGACTCCTCCAAGTAAGTAGCTCGAGACATTTTTGTTCTCCTGTAGAGAAATCTCTCAACTCCGACAGCCACCTGAGACTCCTCCCAGGCATCTCCCACAGTCTTCTGTCTTCTGCTTTACCTACCTAAGGGGTCAGGTAGAAGCCCCAGACTCCTCCAAGGAAGCTACCGTTGAGGTTTTTTTCTTTTTTGGAGGAACCTCTGCCCTCCTGGATTCCCTGTGATTCCTTCCAGACGTCTCCTAGCGTCTTTTGGCCTTTTCTTATAAGGACCGGAGATCCCAGGTAGCAGCCCCAGACTTGTCTAATGAGGCTACCCTAGATGATTCTTCTCTTTTGCAGGAAGCTCTCTTCTCTGGGATCAACCCAAGAGTCCTCCCAGGCGTCATCCCAGAATGTTTTGACCTCTGCGTTCAGGACCGGAGATCCCAGCTACCTGCCCCAGACTCCTCCAGGTAAGTAGCTCGAGACATTTTTGTTCTCCTGTAGAGAAATCTCTCAACTCCGACAGCCACCTGAGACTCCTCCCAGGCATCTCCCACAGTCTTCTGTCTTCTGCTTTACCTACCTAAGGGGTCAGGTAGAAGCCCCAGACTCCTCCAAGGAAGCTACCGTTGAGGTTTTTTTCTTTTTTGGAGGAACCTCTGCCCTCCTGGATTCCCTGTGATTCCTTCCAGACGTCTCCTAGCGTCTTTTGGCCTTTTCTTATAAGGACCGGAGATCCCAGGTAGCAGCCCCAGACTTGTCTAATGAGGCTACCCTATATGATTCTTTTCTTTTGCAGGAAGTTCTCTTCTCCGGGATCGACCCAAGACTCCTCCCAGGCGTCATCCCAGAACATTTTTACCTCTGCGTTCGGGACCGGAGATCCCAGCTACCTGCCCCAGACTCCTCCAGGTAAGTAGCTCGAGACATTTTTGTTCTCCTGTAGAGAAATCTCTCAACTCCGACAGCCACCTGAGACTCCTCCCAGGCATCTCCCACAGTCTTCTGTCCTCTGCTTTACCTACCTAAGGGGTCAGGTAGAAGCCCCAGACTCCTCTTAGGAAGCTACCGTTGAGGTTTTTTCTGTTTTGGCGGAGCCTGTGCCCTCTGGGATCCCTTCCAGACGTCTCCTAGAGTCTTTTGGGCTTTTCTTATAAGGACCGGAGATCGCAGGTAGCAGCCCCAGACTTGTCTAATGAGGCTACCCTAGATGATTCTTCTGTTTTGCAGGAAGCTCTCTTCTCCAGGATTGACCCAAGACTCCTCCCAGGCGTCATCCCAGAACGTTTTGACCTCTGCATTCGGGACCGGAGATCCCAGCTACCTGCCCCAGACTCCTCCAAGTAAGTAGCTCGAGACATTTTTGTTCTCCTGTAGAGAAATCTCTCAACTCCGACAGCCACCTGAGACTCCTCCCAGGCATCTCCCACAGTCTTCTGTCCTCTGCTTTACCTACCTAAGGGGTCAGGTAGAAGCCCTAGACTCCTCCAAGGAAGCTACCGTTGACGTTTTTTTCTTTTTTGGAGGAACCTCTGCCCTACGGGATCCCCTGTGATTCCTTCCAGACGTCTCCTAGCGTCTTTTGGCCTTTTCTTATAAGGACCCGAGATCGCAGGTAGCAGCCCCAGACTTGTCTAATGAGGCTACCCTAGATGATTCTTCTCTTTTGCAGGAAGCTCTCTTCTCCGGGATCGACCCAAGACTCCTCCCAGGCGTCATCCCAGAACATTTTTACCTCTGCGTTCGGGACCGGAGATCCCAGCTACCTGCCCCAGACTCCTCCAGGTAAGTAGCTCGAGACATTTTTGTTCTCCTGTAGAGAAATCTCTCAACTCCGACAGCCACCTGAGACTCCTCCCAGGCATCTCCCACAGTCTTCTGTCCTCTGCTTTACCTACCTAAGGGGTCAGGTAGAAGCCCCAGACTCCTCCAAGGAAGCTACCGTTGAGGTTTTTTTCTTTTTTTCGAGGAGCCTCTGACCTCCGGGATTCCCTGTGATTCCTTCCAGACGTCTCCTAGCGTCTTTTGGCCTTTTCTTATAAGGACCGGAGATCCCAGGTAGCAGCCCCAGACTTGTCTAATGAGGCTACCCTATATGATTCTTTTCTTTTGCAGGAAGTTCTCTTCTCCGGGGTCGACCCAAGACTCCTCCCAGGCGTCATCCCAGAATGTTTTGACCTCTGCGTTCGGGACCGGAGATCCCATCTACCTGCCCCAGACTCCTCCAAGTAAGTAGCTCGAGACATTTTTGTTCTCCTGTAGAGAAATCTCTCAACTCCGACAGCCACCTGAGACTCCTCCCAGGCATCTCCCACAGTCTTCTGTCTTCTGCTTTACCTACCTAAGGGGTCAGGTAGAAGCCCCAGACTCCTCCAAGGAAGCTACCGTTGAGGTTTTTTTCTTTTTTGGAGGAACCTCTGCCCTCCTGGATTCCCTGTGATTCCTTCCAGACGTCTCCTAGCGTCTTTTGGCCTTTTCTTATAAGGACCGGAGATCCCAGGTAGCAGCCCCAGACTTGTCTAATGAGGCTACCCTAGATGATTCTTCTCTTTTGCAGGAAGCTCTCTTCTCTGGGATCAACCCAAGAGTCCTCCCAGGCGTCATCCCAGAATGTTTTGACCTCTGCGTTCAGGACCGGAGATCCCAGCTACCTGCCCCAGACTCCTCCAAGTAAGTAGCTCGAGACATTTTTGTTCTCCTGTAGAGAAATCTCTCAACTCCGACAGCCACCTGAGACTCCTCCCAGGCATCTCCCACAGTCTTCTGTCCTCTGCTTTACCTACCTAAGGGGTCAGGTAGAAGCCCCAGACTCCTCTTAGGAAGCTACCGTTGAGGTTTTTTCTGTTTTGGCGGAGCCTGTGCCCTCTGGGATCCCTTCCAGACGTCTCCTAGAGTCTTTTGGGCTTTTCTTATAAGGACCGGAGATCGCAGGTAGCAGCCCCAGACTTGTCTAATGAGGCTACCCTAGATGATTCTTCTGTTTTGCAGGAAGCTCTCTTCTCCAGGATTGACCCAAGACTCCTCCCAGGCGTCATCCCAGAACGTTTTGACCTCTGCATTCGGGACCGGAGATCCCAGCTACCTGCCCCAGACTCCTCCAAGTAAGTAGCTCGAGACATTTTTGTTCTCCTGTAGAGAAATCTCTCAACTCCGACAGCCACCTGAGACTCCTCCCAGGCATCTCCCACAGTCTTCTGTCCTCTGCTTTACCTACCTAAGGGGTCAGGTAGAAGCCCCAGACTCCTCTTAGGAAGCTACTGTTGAGGCTTTTTTCTTTTTTGGAGGAGCCTGTGCCCTCCGGGATCCCCTGTGATTCCTTCCAGACGTCTCCTAGAGTCTTTTGGCCTTTTCTTATAAGGACCGGAGATCCCAGGTAGCAGCCCCAGACTTGTCTAATGAGGCTACCCCAGATGATTCTTCTCTTTTGCAGGAAGCTCTCTTCTCCGGAATCAACCCAAGACTCCTCCCAGGCGTCATCCCAGAACATTTTGACCTCTGCGTTCGGGACCGGAGATCCCAGCTACCTGCCCCAGACTCCTCCAAGTAAGTAGCTCGAGACATTTTTGTTCTCCTGTAGAGAAATCTCTCAACTCCGACAGCCACCTGAGACTCCTCCCAGGCATCTCCCACAGTCTTCTGTCCTCTGCTTTACCTACCTAAGGGGTCAGGTAGAAGCCCCAGACTCCTCCAAGGAAGCTACCATTGAGGTTTTTTCTTTTTTGGAGGAGCCTGTGCCCTCCGGGATCCCCTGTGATTCCTTCCAGACGTCTCCTAGAGTCTTTTGGCCTTTTCTTATAAGGACCGGAGATCCCAGGTAGCAGCCCCAGACTTGTCTAATGAGGCTACCCTAGATGATTCTTTTCTTTTGCAGGAAGTTCTCTTCTCCGGGGTCGACCCAAGACTCCTCCCAGGCGTCATCCCAGAATGTTTTGACCTCTGCGTTCGGGACCGGAGATCCCATCTACCTGCCCCAGACTCCTCCAAGTAAGTAGCTCGAGACATTTTTGTTCTCCTGTAGAGAAATCTCTCAACTCCGTCAGCCACCTGAGACTCCTCCCAGGCATCTCCCACAGTCTTCTGTCCTCTGCTTTACCTACCTAAGGGGTCAGGTAGAAGCCCCAGACTCCTCTTAGGAAGCTACTGTTGAGGCTTTTTTCTGTTTTGGAGGAGCCTGTGCCCTCTGGGATCCCCTGTGATTCCTTCCAGACGTCTCCTAGAGTCTTTTGGCCTTTTCTTATAAGGACCGGAGATCTCAGGTAGCAGCCCCAGATTTGTCTAATGAGGCTACCCTAGATGATTCTTCTCTTTTGCAGGAAGCTCTCTTCTCCGGGATCGACCCAAGACTCCTCCCAGGCGTCATCCCAGAACGTTTTGACCTCTGCGTTCGAGACCGGAGATCCCAGCTACCTGCCCCAGACTCCTCCAAGTAAGTAGCTCGAGACATTTTTGTTCTCCTGTAGAGAAATCTCTCAACTCCGACAGCCACCTGAGACTCCTCCCAGGCATCTCCCACAGTCTTCTGTCTTCTGCTTTACCTACCTAAGGGGTCAGGTAGAAGCCCCAGACTCCTCCAAGGAAGCTACCGTTGAGGTTTTTTTCTTTTTTGGAGGAACCTCTGCCCTCCTGGATTCCCTGTGATTCCTTCCAGACGTCTCCTAGCGTCTTTTGGCCTTTTCTTATAAGGACCGGAGATCCCAGGTAGCAGCCCCAGACTTGTCTAATGAGGCTACCCTAGATGATTCTTCTCTTTTGCAGGAAGCTCTCTTCTCTGGGATCAACCCAAGAGTCCTCCCAGGCGTCATCCCAGAATGTTTTGACCTCTGCGTTCAGGACCGGAGATCCCAGCTACCTGCCCCAGACTCCTCCAGGTAAGTAGCTCGAGACATTTTTGTTCTCCTGTAGAGAAATCTCTCAACTCCGACAGCCACCTGAGACTCCTCCCAGGCATCTCCCACAGTCTTCTGTCTTCTGCTTTACCTACCTAAGGGGTCAGGTAGAAGCCCCAGACTCCTCCAAGGAAGCTACCGTTGAGGTTTTTTTCTTTTTTGGAGGAACCTCTGCCCTCCTGGATTCCCTGTGATTCCTTCCAGACGTCTCCTAGCGTCTTTTGGCCTTTTCTTATAAGGACCGGAGATCCCAGGTAGCAGCCCCAGACTTGTCTAATGAGGCTACCCTAGATGATTCTTCTCTTTTGCAGGAAGCTCTCTTCTCTGGGATCAACCCAAGAGTCCTCCCAGGCGTCATCCCAGAATGTTTTGACCTCTGCGTTCGGGACCGGAGATCCCAGCTACCTGCCCCAGACTCCTCCAAGTAAGTAGCTCGAGACATTTTTGTTCTCCTGTAGAGAAATCTCTCAACTCCGACAGCCACCTGAGACTCCTCCCAGGCATCTCCCACAGTCTTCTGTCCTCTGCTTTACCTACCTAAGGGGTCAGGTAGAAGCCCCAGACTCCTCCAAGGAAGCTACCGTTGAGGTTTTTTTCTTTTTTGGAGGAACCTCTGCCCTCCTGGATTCCCTGTGATTCCTTCCAGACGTCTCCTAGCGTCTTTTGGCCTTTTCTTATAAGGACCGGAGATCCCAGGTAGCAGCCCCAGACTTGTCTAATGAGGCTACCCTAGATGATTCTTCTGTTTTGCAGGAAGCTCTCTTCTCTGGGATCAACCCAAGAGTCCTCCCAGGCGTCATCCCAGAATGTTTTGACCTCTGCGTTCAGGACCGGAGATCCCAGCTACCTGCCCCAGACTCCTCCAAGTAAGTAGCTCGAGACATTTTTGTTCTCCTGTAGAGAAATCTCTCAACTCCGACAGCCACCTGAGACTCCTCCCAGGCATCTCCCACAGTCTTCTGTCCTCTGCTTTACCTACCTAAGGGGTCAGGTAGAAGCCCCAGACTCCTCTTAGGAAGCTACCGTTGAGGTTTTTTCTGTTTTGGAGGAGCCTGTGCCCTCTGGGATCCCCTGTGATTCCTTCCAGACGTCTCCTAGAGTCTTTTGGCCTTTTCTTATAAGGACCGGAGATCTCAGGTAGCAGCCCCAGATTTGTCTAATGAGGCTACCCTAGATGATTCTTCTCTTTTGCAGGAAGCTCTCTTCTCCGGGATCGACCCAAGACTCCTCCCAGGCGTCATCCCAGAACGTTTTGACCTCTGCGTTCGAGACCGGAGATCCCAGCTACCTGCCCCAGACTCCTCCAAGTAAGTAGCTCGAGACATTTTTGTTCTCCTGTAGAGAAATCTCTCAACTCCGACAGCCACCTGAGACTCCTCCCAGGCATCTCCCACAGTCTTCTGTCTTCTGCTTTACCTACCTAAGGGGTCAGGTAGAAGCCCCAGACTCCTCCAAGGAAGCTACCGTTGAGGTTTTTTTCTTTTTTGGAGGAACCTCTGCCCTCCTGGATTCCCTGTGATTCCTTCCAGACGTCTCCTAGCGTCTTTTGGCCTTTTCTTATAAGGACCGGAGATCCCAGGTAGCAGCCCCAGACTTGTCTAATGAGGCTACCCTAGATGATTCTTCTCTTTTGCAGGAAGCTCTCTTCTCTGGGATCAACCCAAGAGTCCTCCCAGGCGTCATCCCAGAATGTTTTGACCTCTGCGTTCAGGACCGGAGATCCCAGCTACCTGCCCCAGACTCCTCCAGGTAAGTAGCTCGAGACATTTTTGTTCTCCTGTAGAGAAATCTCTCAACTCCGACAGCCACCTGAGACTCCTCCCAGGCATCTCCCACAGTCTTCTGTCTTCTGCTTTACCTACCTAAGGGGTCAGGTAGAAGCCCCAGACTCCTCCAAGGAAGCTACTGTTGTGGTTTTTTTCTTTTTTGGAGGAACCTCTGCCCTCCTGGATTCCCTGTGATTCCTTCCAGACGTCTCCTAGCGTCTTTTGGCCTTTTCTTATAAGGACCGGAGATCCCAGGTAGCAGCCCCAGACTTGTCTAATGAGGCTACCCTAGATGATTCTTCTCTTTTGCAGGAAGCTCTCTTCTCTGGGATCAACCCAAGAGTCCTCCCAGGCGTCATCCCAGAATGTTTTGACCTCTGCGTTCGGGACCGGAGATCCCAGCTACCTGCCCCAGACTCCTCCAAGTAAGTAGCTCGAGACATTTTTGTTCTCCTGTAGAGAAATCTCTCAACTCCGACAGCCACCTGAGACTCCTCCCAGGCATCTCCCACAGTCTTCTGTCCTCTGCTTTACCTACCTAAGGGGTCAGGTAGAAGCCCCAGACTCCTCCAAGGAAGCTACCGTTGAGGTTTTTTTCTTTTTTGGAGGAACCTCTGCCCTCCTGGATTCCCTGTGATTCCTTCCAGACGTCTCCTAGCGTCTTTTGGCCTTTTCTTATAAGGACCGGAGATCCCAGGTAGCAGCCCCAGACTTGTCTAATGAGGCTACCCTAGATGATTCTTCTGTTTTGCAGGAAGCTCTCTTCTCTGGGATCAACCCAAGAGTCCTCCCAGGCGTCATCCCAGAATGTTTTGACCTCTGCGTTCAGGACCGGAGATCCCAGCTACCTGCCCCAGACTCCTCCAAGTAAGTAGCTCGAGACATTTTTGTTCTCCTGTAGAGAAATCTCTCAACTCCGACAGCCACCTGAGACTCCTCCCAGGCATCTCCCACAGTCTTCTGTCCTCTGCTTTACCTACCTAAGGGGTCAGGTAGAAGCCCCAGACTCCTCTTAGGAAGCTACCGTTGAGGTTTTTTCTGTTTTGGCGGAGCCTGTGCCCTCTGGGATCCCTTCCAGACGTCTCCTAGAGTCTTTTGGGCTTTTCTTATAAGGACCGGAGATCGCAGGTAGCAGCCCCAGACTTGTCTAATGAGGCTACCCTAGATGATTCTTCTGTTTTGCAGGAAGCTCTCTTCTCCAGGATTGACCCAAGACTCCTCCCAGGCGTCATCCCAGAACGTTTTGACCTCTGCATTCGGGACCGGAGATCCCAGCTACCTGCCCCAGACTCCTCCAAGTAAGTAGCTCGAGACATTTTTGTTCTCCTGTAGAGAAATCTCTCAACTCCGACAGCCACCTGAGACTCCTCCCAGGCATCTCCCACAGTCTTCTGTCCTCTGCTTTACCTACCTAAGGGGTCAGGTAGAAGCCCTAGACTCCTCCAAGGAAGCTACCGTTGACGTTTTTTTCTTTTTTGGAGGAACCTCTGCCCTCCGGGATCCCCTGTGATTCCTTCCAGACGTCTCCTAGAGTCTTTTGGGCATTTCTTATAAGGACCCGAGATCGCAGGTAGCAGCCCCAGACTTGTCTAATGAGGCTACCCTAGATGATTCTTCTCTTTTGCAGGAAGCTCTCTTCTCCGGGATCGACCCAAGACTCCTCCCAGGCGTCATCCCAGAACATTTTTACCTCTGCGTTCGGGACCGGAGATCCCAGCTACCTGCCCCAGACTCCTCCAGGTAAGTAGCTCGAGACATTTTTGTTCTCCTGTAGAGAAATCTCTCAACTCCGACAGCCACCTGAGACTCCTCCCAGGCATCTCCCACAGTCTTCTGTCCTCTGCTTTACCTACCTAAGGGGTCAGGTAGAAGCCCCAGACTCCTCCAAGGAAGCTACCGTTGAGGTTTTTTTCTTTTTTTCGAGGAGCCTCTGACCTCCGGGATTCCCTGTGATTCCTTCCAGACGTCTCCTAGCGTCTTTTGGCCTTTTCTTATAAGGACCGGAGATCCCAGGTAGCAGCCCCAGACTTGTCTAATGAGGCTACCCTATATGATTCTTTTCTTTTGCAGGAAGTTCTCTTCTCCGGGGTCGACCCAAGACTCCTCCCAGGCGTCATCCCAGAACGTTTTGACCTCTGCGTTCGGGACCGGAGATCCCATCTACCTGCCCCAGACTCCTCCAAGTAAGTAGCTCGAGACATTTTTGTTCTCCTGTAGAGAAATCTCTCAACTCCGACAGCCACCTGAGACTCCTCCCAGGCATCTCCCACAGTCTTCTGTCTTCTGCTTTACCTACCTAAGGGGTCAGGTAGAAGCCCCAGACTCCTCCAAGGAAGCTACCGTTGAGGTTTTTTTCTTTTTTGGAGGAACCTCTGCCCTCCTGGATTCCCTGTGATTCCTTCCAGACGTCTCCTAGCGTCTTTTGGCCTTTTCTTATAAGGACCGGAGATCCCAGGTAGCAGCCCCAGACTTGTCTAATGAGGCTACCCTAGATGATTCTTCTGTTTTGCAGGAAGTTCTCTTCTCTGGGATCAACCCAAGAGTCCTCCCAGGCGTCATCCCAGAATGTTTTGACCTCTGCGTTCAGGACCGGAGATCCCAGCTACCTGCCCCAGACTCCTCCAAGTAAGTAGCTCGAGACATTTTTGTTCTCCTGTAGAGAAATCTCTCAACTCCGACAGCCACCTGAGACTCCTCCCAGGCATCTCCCACAGTCTTCTGTCCTCTGCTTTACCTACCTAAGGGGTCAGGTAGAAGCCCCAGACTCCTCCAAGGAAGCTACCGTTGAGGTTTTTTTCTTTTTTGGAGGAACCTCTGCCCTCCTGGATTCCCTGTGATTCCTTCCAGACGTCTCCTAGCGTCTTTTGGCCTTTTCTTATAAGGACCGGAGATCCCAGGTAGCAGCCCCAGACTTGTCTAATGAGGCTACCCTAGATGATTCTTCTCTTTTGCAGGAAGCTCTCTTCTCTGGGATCAACCCAAGAGTCCTCCCAGGCGTCATCCCAGAATGTTTTGACCTCTGCGTTCGGGACCGGAGATCCCAGCTACCTGCCCCAGACTCCTCCAAGTAAGTAGCTCGAGACATTTTTGTTCTCCTGTAGAGAAATCTCTCAACTCCGACAGCCACCTGAGACTCCTCCCAGGCATCTCCCACAGTCTTCTGTCCTCTGCTTTACCTACCTAAGGGGTCAGGTAGAAGCCCCAGACTCCTCCAAGGAAGCTACTGTTGAGGTTTTTTTCTTTTTTGGAGGAACCTCTGCCCTCCTGGATTCCCTGTGATTCCTTCCAGACGTCTCCTAGCGTCTTTTGGCCTTTTCTTATAAGGACCGGAGATCCCAGGTAGCAGCCCCAGACTTGTCTAATGAGGCTACCCTAGATGATTCTTCTGTTTTTCAGGAAGCTCTCTTCTCTGGGATCAACCCAAGAGTCCTCCCAGGCGTCATCCCAGAATGTTTTGACCTCTGCGTTCAGGACCGGAGATCCCAGCTACCTGCCCCAGACTCCTCCAAGTAAGTAGCTCGAGACATTTTTGTTCTCCTGTAGAGAAATCTCTCAACTCCGACAGCCACCTGAGACTCCTCCCAGGCATCTCCCACAGTCTTCTGTCCTCTGCTTTACCTACCTAAGGGGTCAGGTAGAAGCCCCAGACTCCTCTTAGGAAGCTACCGTTGAGGTTTTTTCTGTTTTGGCGGAGCCTGTGCCCTCTGGGATCCCTTCCAGACGTCTCCTAGAGTCTTTTGGGCTTTTCTTATAAGGACCGGAGATCGCAGGTAGCAGCCCCAGACTTGTCTAATGAGGCTACCCTAGATGATTCTTCTGTTTTGCAGGAAGCTCTCTTCTCCAGGATTGACCCAAGACTCCTCCCAGGCGTCATCCCAGAACGTTTTGACCTCTGCATTCGGGACCGGAGATCCCAGCTACCTGCCCCAGACTCCTCCAAGTAAGTAGCTCGAGACATTTTTGTTCTCCTGTAGAGAAATCTCTCAACTCCGACAGCCACCTGAGACTCCTCCCAGGCATCTCCCACAGTCTTCTGTCCTCTGCTTTACCTACCTAAGGGGTCAGGTAGAAGCCCTAGACTCCTCCAAGGAAGCTACCGTTGACGTTTTTTTCTTTTTTGGAGGAACCTCTGCCCTCCGGGATCCCCTGTGATTCCTTCCAGACGTCTCCTAGAGTCTTTTGGGCATTTCTTATAAGGACCCGAGATCGCAGGTAGCAGCCCCAGACTTGTCTAATGAGGCTACCCTAGATGATTCTTCTCTTTTGCAGGAAGCTCTCTTCTCCGGGATCGACCCAAGACTCCTCCCAGGCGTCATCCCAGAACATTTTTACCTCTGCGTTCGGGACCGGAGATCCCAGCTACCTGCCCCAGACTCCTCCAGGTAAGTAGCTCGAGACATTTTTGTTCTCCTGTAGAGAAATCTCTCAACTCCGACAGCCACCTGAGACTCCTCCCAGGCATCTCCCACAGTCTTCTGTCCTCTGCTTTACCTACCTAAGGGGTCAGGTAGAAGCCCCAGACTCCTCCAAGGAAGCTACCGTTGAGGTTTTTTTCTTTTTTTCGAGGAGCCTCTGACCTCCGGGATTCCCTGTGATTCCTTCCAGACGTCTCCTAGCGTCTTTTGGCCTTTTCTTATAAGGACCGGAGATCCCAGGTAGCAGCCCCAGACTTGTCTAATGAGGCTACCCTAGATGATTCTTTTCTTTTGCAGGAAGTTCTCTTCTCCGGGGTCGACCCAAGACTCCTCCCAGGCGTCATCCCAGAATGTTTTGACCTCTGCGTTCGGGACCGGAGATCCCATCTACCTGCCCCAGACTCCTCCAAGTAAGTAGCTCGAGACATTTTTGTTCTCCTGTAGAGAAATCTCTCAACTCCGACAGCCACCTGAGACTCCTCCCAGGCATCTCCCACAGTCTTCTGTCTTCTGCTTTACCTACCTAAGGGGTCAGGTAGAAGCCCCAGACTCCTCCAAGGAAGCTACCGTTGAGGTTTTTTTCTTTTTTGGAGGAACCTCTGCCCTCCTGGATTCCCTGTGATTCCTTCCAGACGTCTCCTAGCGTCTTTTGGCCTTTTCTTATAAGGACCGGAGATCCCAGGTAGCAGCCCCAGACTTGTCTAATGAGGCTACCCTAGATGATTCTTCTGTTTTGCAGGAAGCTCTCTTCTCTGGGATCAACCCAAGAGTCCTCCCAGGCGTCATCCCAGAATGTTTTGACCTCTGCGTTCAGGACCGGAGATCCCAGCTACCTGCCCCAGACTCCTCCAAGTAAGTAGCTCGAGACATTTTTGTTCTCCTGTAGAGAAATCTCTCAACTCCGACAGCCACCTGAGACTCCTCCCAGGCATCTCCCACAGTCTTCTGTCCTCTGCTTTACCTACCTAAGGGGTCAGGTAGAAGCCCCAGACTCCTCTTAGGAAGCTACCGTTGAGGTTTTTTCTGTTTTGGCGGAGCCTGTGCCCTCTGGGATCCCTTCCAGACGTCTCCTAGAGTCTTTTGGGCTTTTCTTATAAGGACCGGAGATCGCAGGTAGCAGCCCCAGACTTGTCTAATGAGGCTACCCTAGATGATTCTTCTGTTTTGCAGGAAGCTCTCTTCTCCAGGATTGACCCAAGACTCCTCCCAGGCGTCATCCCAGAACGTTTTGACCTCTGCATTCGGGACCGGAGATCCCAGCTACCTGCCCCAGACTCCTCCAAGTAAGTAGCTCGAGACATTTTTGTTCTCCTGTAGAGAAATCTCTCAACTCCGACAGCCACCTGAGACTCCTCCCAGGCATCTCCCACAGTCTTCTGTCCTCTGCTTTACCTACCTAAGGGGTCAGGTAGAAGCCCTAGACTCCTCCAAGGAAGCTACCGTTGACGTTTTTTTCTTTTTTGGAGGAACCTCTGCCCTCCGGGATCCCCTGTGATTCCTTCCAGACGTCTCCTAGAGTCTTTTGGGCATTTCTTATAAGGACCCGAGATCGCAGGTAGCAGCCCCAGACTTGTCTAATGAGGCTACCCTAGATGATTCTTCTCTTTTGCAGGAAGCTCTCTTCTCCGGAATCAACCCAAGACTCCTCCCAGGCGTCATCCCAGAACATTTTGACCTCTGCGTTCGGGACCGGAGATCCCAGCTACCTGCCCCAGACTCCTCCAAGTAAGTAGCTCGAGACATTTTTGTTCTCCTGTAGAGAAATCTCTCAACTCCGACAGCCACCTGAGACTCCTCCCAGGCATCTCCCAC
The DNA here is from genome assembly GCF_929443795.1 of Astur gentilis. Lineage (NCBI taxonomy): Eukaryota > Metazoa > Chordata > Aves > Accipitriformes > Accipitridae > Astur > Astur gentilis. The sequence goes on from NW_026061070.1 coordinate 234,189, forward strand.
AGTCTTCTGTCCTCTGCTTTACCTACCTAAGGGGTCAGGTAGAAGCCCCAGACTCCTCTTAGGAAGCTACTGTTGAGGCTTTTTTCTTTTTTGGAGGAGCCTGTGCCCTCCGGGATCCCCTGTGATTCCTTCCAGACGTCTCCTAGAGTCTTTTGGCCTTTTCTTATAAGGACCGGAGATCCCAGGTAGCAGCCCCAGACTTGTCTAATGAGGCTACCCTAGATGATTCTTCTCTTTTGCAGGAAGCTCTCTTCTCCGGAATCAACCCAAGACTCCTCCCAGGCGTCATCCCAGAACATTTTGACCTCTGCGTTCGGGACCGGAGATCCCAGCTACCTGCCCCAGACTCCTCCAAGTAAGTAGCTCGAGACATTTTTGTTCTCCTGTAGAGAAATCTCTCAACTCCGACAGCCACCTGAGACTCCTCCCAGGCATCTCCCACAGTCTTCTGTCCTCTGCTTTACCTACCTAAGGGGTCAGGTAGAAGCCCCAGACTCCTCCAAGGAAGCTACCATTGAGGTTTTTTCTTTTTTGGAGGAGCCTGTGCCCTCCGGGATCCCCTGTGATTCCTTCCAGACGTCTCCTAGAGTCTTTTGGCCTTTTCTTATAAGGACCGGAGATCCCAGGTAGCAGCCCCAGACTTGTCTAATGAGGCTACCCTAGATGATTCTTTTCTTTTGCAGGAAGTTCTCTTCTCCGGGGTCGACCCAAGACTCCTCCCAGGCGTCATCCCAGAATGTTTTGACCTCTGCGTTCGGGACCGGAGATCCCATCTACCTGCCCCAGACTCCTCCAAGTAAGTAGCTCGAGACATTTTTGTTCTCCTGTAGAGAAATCTCTCAACTCCGTCAGCCACCTGAGACTCCTCCCAGGCATCTCCCACAGTCTTCTGTCCTCTGCTTTACCTACCTAAGGGGTCAGGTAGAAGCCCCAGACTCCTCTTAGGAAGCTACTGTTGAGGCTTTTTTCTGTTTTGGAGGAGCCTGTGCCCTCTGGGATCCCCTGTGATTCCTTCCAGACGTCTCCTAGAGTCTTTTGGCCTTTTCTTATAAGGACCGGAGATCTCAGGTAGCAGCCCCAGATTTGTCTAATGAGGCTACCCTAGATGATTCTTCTCTTTTGCAGGAAGCTCTCTTCTCCGGGATCGACCCAAGACTCCTCCCAGGCGTCATCCCAGAACGTTTTGACCTCTGCGTTCGAGACCGGAGATCCCAGCTACCTGCCCCAGACTCCTCCAAGTAAGTAGCTCGAGACATTTTTGTTCTCCTGTAGAGAAATCTCTCAACTCCGACAGCCACCTGAGACTCCTCCCAGGCATCTCCCACAGTCTTCTGTCTTCTGCTTTACCTACCTAAGGGGTCAGGTAGAAGCCCCAGACTCCTCCAAGGAAGCTACCGTTGAGGTTTTTTTCTTTTTTGGAGGAACCTCTGCCCTCCTGGATTCCCTGTGATTCCTTCCAGACGTCTCCTAGCGTCTTTTGGCCTTTTCTTATAAGGACCGGAGATCCCAGGTAGCAGCCCCAGACTTGTCTAATGAGGCTACCCTAGATGATTCTTCTCTTTTGCAGGAAGCTCTCTTCTCTGGGATCAACCCAAGAGTCCTCCCAGGCGTCATCCCAGAATGTTTTGACCTCTGCGTTCAGGACCGGAGATCCCAGCTACCTGCCCCAGACTCCTCCAGGTAAGTAGCTCGAGACATTTTTGTTCTCCTGTAGAGAAATCTCTCAACTCCGACAGCCACCTGAGACTCCTCCCAGGCATCTCCCACAGTCTTCTGTCTTCTGCTTTACCTACCTAAGGGGTCAGGTAGAAGCCCCAGACTCCTCCAAGGAAGCTACCGTTGAGGTTTTTTTCTTTTTTGGAGGAACCTCTGCCCTCCTGGATTCCCTGTGATTCCTTCCAGACGTCTCCTAGCGTCTTTTGGCCTTTTCTTATAAGGACCGGAGATCCCAGGTAGCAGCCCCAGACTTGTCTAATGAGGCTACCCTAGATGATTCTTCTCTTTTGCAGGAAGCTCTCTTCTCTGGGATCAACCCAAGAGTCCTCCCAGGCGTCATCCCAGAATGTTTTGACCTCTGCGTTCGGGACCGGAGATCCCAGCTACCTGCCCCAGACTCCTCCAAGTAAGTAGCTCGAGACATTTTTGTTCTCCTGTAGAGAAATCTCTCAACTCCGACAGCCACCTGAGACTCCTCCCAGGCATCTCCCACAGTCTTCTGTCCTCTGCTTTACCTACCTAAGGGGTCAGGTAGAAGCCCCAGACTCCTCCAAGGAAGCTACCGTTGAGGTTTTTTTCTTTTTTGGAGGAACCTCTGCCCTCCTGGATTCCCTGTGATTCCTTCCAGACGTCTCCTAGCGTCTTTTGGCCTTTTCTTATAAGGACCGGAGATCCCAGGTAGCAGCCCCAGACTTGTCTAATGAGGCTACCCTAGATGATTCTTCTGTTTTGCAGGAAGCTCTCTTCTCTGGGATCAACCCAAGAGTCCTCCCAGGCGTCATCCCAGAATGTTTTGACCTCTGCGTTCAGGACCGGAGATCCCAGCTACCTGCCCCAGACTCCTCCAAGTAAGTAGCTCGAGACATTTTTGTTCTCCTGTAGAGAAATCTCTCAACTCCGACAGCCACCTGAGACTCCTCCCAGGCATCTCCCACAGTCTTCTGTCCTCTGCTTTACCTACCTAAGGGGTCAGGTAGAAGCCCCAGACTCCTCTTAGGAAGCTACCGTTGAGGTTTTTTCTGTTTTGGCGGAGCCTGTGCCCTCTGGGATCCCTTCCAGACGTCTCCTAGAGTCTTTTGGGCTTTTCTTATAAGGACCGGAGATCGCAGGTAGCAGCCCCAGACTTGTCTAATGAGGCTACCCTAGATGATTCTTCTGTTTTGCAGGAAGCTCTCTTCTCCAGGATTGACCCAAGACTCCTCCCAGGCGTCATCCCAGAACGTTTTGACCTCTGCATTCGGGACCGGAGATCCCAGCTACCTGCCCCAGACTCCTCCAAGTAAGTAGCTCGAGACATTTTTGTTCTCCTGTAGAGAAATCTCTCAACTCCGACAGCCACCTGAGACTCCTCCCAGGCATCTCCCACAGTCTTCTGTCCTCTGCTTTACCTACCTAAGGGGTCAGGTAGAAGCCCTAGACTCCTCCAAGGAAGCTACCGTTGACGTTTTTTTCTTTTTTGGAGGAACCTCTGCCCTCCGGGATCCCCTGTGATTCCTTCCAGACGTCTCCTAGAGTCTTTTGGGCATTTCTTATAAGGACCCGAGATCGCAGGTAGCAGCCCCAGACTTGTCTAATGAGGCTACCCTAGATGATTCTTCTCTTTTGCAGGAAGCTCTCTTCTCCGGGATCGACCCAAGACTCCTCCCAGGCGTCATCCCAGAACATTTTGACCTCTGCGTTCGGGACCGGAGATCCCAGCTACCTGCCCCAGACTCCTCCAGGTAAGTAGCTCGAGACATTTTTGTTCTCCTGTAGAGAAATCTCTCAACTCCGACAGCCACCTGAGACTCCTCCCAGGCATCTCCCACAGTCTTCTGTCCTCTGCTTTACCTACCTAAGGGGTCAGGTAGAAGCCCCAGACTCCTCCAAGGAAGCTACCGTTGAGGTTTTTTTCTTTTTTTCGAGGAGCCTCTGACCTCCGGGATTCCCTGTGATTCCTTCCAGACGTCTCCTAGCGTCTTTTGGCCTTTTCTTATAAGGACCGGAGATCCCAGGTAGCAGCCCCAGACTTGTCTAATGAGGCTACCCTATATGATTCTTTTCTTTTGCAGGAAGTTCTCTTCTCCGGGGTCGACCCAAGACTCCTCCCAGGCGTCATCCCAGAATGTTTTGACCTCTGCGTTCGGGACCGGAGATCCCATCTACCTGCCCCAGACTCCTCCAAGTAAGTAGCTCGAGACATTTTTGTTCTCCTGTAGAGAAATCTCTCAACTCCGTCAGCCACCTGAGACTCCTCCCAGGCATCTCCCACAGTCTTCTGTCCTCTGCTTTACCTACCTAAGGGGTCAGGTAGAAGCCCCAGACTCCTCTTAGGAATCTACTGTTGAGGCTTTTTTCTGTTTTGGAGGAGCCTGTGCCCTCTGGGATCCCCTGTGATTCCTTCCAGACGTCTCCTAGAGTCTTTTGGCCTTTTCTTATAAGGACCGGAGATCTCAGGTAGCAGCCCCAGATTTGTCTAATGAGGCTACCCTAGATGATTCTTCTCTTTTGCAGGAAGCTCTCTTCTCCGGGATCGACCCAAGACTCCTCCCAGGCGTCATCCCAGAACGTTTTGACCTCTGCGTTCGAGACCGGAGATCCCAGCTACCTGCCCCAGACTCCTCCAAGTAAGTAGCTCGAGACATTTTTGTTCTCCTGTAGAGAAATCTCTCAACTCCGACAGCCACCTGAGCCTCCTCCCAGGCATCTCCCACAGTCTTCTGTCTTCTGCTTTACCTACCTAAGGGGTCAGGTAGAAGCCCCAGACTCCTCCAAGGAAGCTACCGTTGAGGTTTTTTTCTTTTTTGGAGGAACCTCTGCCCTCCTGGATTCCCTGTGATTCCTTCCAGACGTCTCCTAGCGTCTTTTGGCCTTTTCTTATAAGGACCGGAGATCCCAGGTAGCAGCCCCAGACTTGTCTAATGAGGCTACCCTAGATGATTCTTCTCTTTTGCAGGAAGCTCTCTTCTCTGGGATCGACCCAAGACTCCTCCCAGGCGTCATCCCAGAATGTTTTGACCTCTGCGTTCAGGACCGGAGATCCCAGCTACCTGCCCCAGACTCCTCCAAGTAAGTAGCTCGAGACATTTTTGTTCTCCTGTAGAGAAATCTCTCAACTCCGACAGCCACCTGAGACTCCTCCCAGGCATCTCCCACAGTCTTCTGTCCTCTGCTTTACCTACCTAAGGGGTCAGGTAGAAGCCCCAGACTCCTCCAAGGAAGCTACCGTTGAGGTTTTTTTCTTTTTTGGAGGAACCTCTGCCCTCCTGGATTCCCTGTGATTCCTTCCAGACGTCTCCTAGCGTCTTTTGGCCTTTTCTTATAAGGACCGGAGATCCCAGGTAGCAGCCCCAGACTTGTCTAATGAGGCTACCCTAGATGATTCTTCTCTTTTGCAGGAAGCTCTCTTCTCTGGGATCAACCCAAGAGTCCTCCCAGGCGTCATCCCAGAATGTTTTGACCTCTGCGTTCAGGACCGGAGATCCCAGCTACCTGCCCCAGACTCCTCCAAGTAAGTAGCTCGAGACATTTTTGTTCTCCTGTAGAGAAATCTCTCAACTCCGACAGCCACCTGAGACTCCTCCCAGGCATCTCCCACAGTCTTCTGTCCTCTGCTTTACCTACCTAAGGGGTCAGGTAGAAGCCCCAGACTCCTCTTAGGAAGCTACCGTTGAGGTTTTTTCTGTTTTGGCGGAGCCTGTGCCCTCTGGGATCCCTTCCAGACGTCTCCTAGAGTCTTTTGGGCTTTTCTTATAAGGACCGGAGATCGCAGGTAGCAGCCCCAGACTTGTCTAATGAGGCTACCCTAGATGATTCTTCTGTTTTGCAGGAAGCTCTCTTCTCCAGGATTGACCCAAGACTCCTCCCAGGCGTCATCCCAGAACGTTTTGACCTCTGCATTCGGGACCGGAGATCCCAGCTACCTGCCCCAGACTCCTCCAAGTAAGTAGCTCGAGACATTTTTGTTCTCCTGTAGAGAAATCTCTCAACTCCGACAGCCACCTGAGACTCCTCCCAGGCATCTCCCACAGTCTTCTGTCCTCTGCTTTACCTACCTAAGGGGTCAGGTAGAAGCCCTAGACTACTCCAAGGAAGCTACCGTTGACGTTTTTTTCTTTTTTGGAGGAACCTCTGCCCTCCGGGATCCCCTGTGATTCCTTCCAGACGTCTCCTAGAGTCTTTTGGGCATTTCTTATAAGGACCCGAGATCGCAGGTAGCAGCCCCAGACTTGTCTAATGAGGCTACCCTAGATGATTCTTCTCTTTTGCAGGAAGCTCTCTTCTCCGGAATCAACCCAAGACTCCTCCCAGGCGTCATCCCAGAACATTTTGACCTCTGCGTTCGGGACCGGAGATCCCAGCTACCTGCCCCAGACTCCTCCAAGTAAGTAGCTCGAGACATTTTTGTTCTCCTGTAGAGAAATCTCTCAACTCCGACAGCCACCTGAGACTCCTCCCAGGCATCTCCCACAGTCTTCTGTCCTCTGCTTTACCTACCTAAGGGGTCAGGTAGAAGCCCCAGACTCCTCTTAGGAAGCTACTGTTGAGGCTTTTTTCTTTTTTGGAGGAGCCTGTGCCCTCCGGGATCCCCTGTGATCCCTTCCAGACGTCTCCTAGAGTCTTTTGGCCTTTTCTTATAAGGACCGGAGATCCCAGGTAGCAGCCCCAGACTTGTCTAATGAGGCTACCCTAGATGATTCTTCTCTTTTGCAGGAAGCTCTCTTCTCCGGAATCAACCCAAGACTCCTCCCAGGCGTCATCCCAGAACATTTTGACCTCTGCGTTCGGGACCGGAGATCCCAGCTACCTGCCCCAGACTCCTCCAAGTAAGTAGCTCGAGACATTTTTGTTCTCCTGTAGAGAAATCTCTCAACTCCGACAGCCACCTGAGACTCCTCCCAGGCATCTCCCACAGTCTTCTGTCCTCTGCTTTACCTACCTAAGGGGTCAGGTAGAAGCCCCAGACTCCTCCAAGGAAGCTACCATTGAGGTTTTTTCTTTTTTGGAGGAGCCTGTGCCCTCCGGGATCCCCTGTGATTCCTTCCAGACGTCTCCTAGAGTCTTTTGGCCTTTTCTTATAAGGACCGGAGATCCCAGGTAGCAGCCCCAGACTTGTCTAATGAGGCTACCCTAGATGATTATTTTCTTTTGCAGGAAGTTCTCTTCTCCGGGGTCGACCCAAGACTCCTCCCAGGCGTCATCCCAGAATGTTTTGACCTCTGCGTTCGGGACCGGAGATCCCATCTACCTGCCCCAGACTCCTCCAAGTAAGTAGCTCGAGACATTTTTGTTCTCCTGTAGAGAAATCTCTCAACTCCGTCAGCCACCTGAGACTCCTCCCAGGCATCTCCCACAGTCTTCTGTCCTCTGCTTTACCTACCTAAGGGGTCAGGTAGAAGCCCCAGACTCCTCTTAGGAAGCTACTGTTGAGGCTTTTTCTGTTTTGGAGGAGCCTGTGCCCTCTGGGATCCCCTGTGATTCCTTCCAGACGTCTCCTAGAGTCTTTTGGCCTTTTCTTATAAGGACCGGAGATCTCAGGTAGCAGCCCCAGATTTGTCTAATGAGGCTACCCTAGATGATTCTTCTCTTTTGCAGGAAGCTCTCTTCTCCGGGATCGACCCAAGACTCCTCCCAGGCGTCATCCCAGAACATTTTGACCTCTGCGTTCGGGACCGGAGATCCCAGCTACCTGCCCCAGACTCCTCCAAGTAAGTAGCTCGAGACATTTTTGTTCTCCTGTAGAGAAATCTCTCAACTCCGACAGCCACCTGAGACTCCTCCCAGGCATCTCCCACAGTCTTCTGTCCTCTGCTTTACCTACCTAAGGGGTCAGGTAGAAGCCCCAGACTCCTCCAAGGAAGCTACCATTGAGGTTTTTTCTTTTTTGGAGGAGCCTGTGCCCTCCGGGATCCCCTGTGATTCCTTCCAGACGTCTCCTAGAGTCTTTTGGCCTTTTCTTATAAGGACCGGAGATCCCAGGTAGCAGCCCCAGACTTGTCTAATGAGGCTACCCTAGATGATTCTTTTCTTTTGCAGGAAGTTCTCTTCTCCGGGGTCGACCCAAGACTCCTCCCAGGCGTCATCCCAGAATGTTTTGACCTCTGCGTTCGGGACCGGAGATCCCATCTACCTGCCCCAGACTCCTCCAAGTAAGTAGCTCGAGACATTTTTGTTCTCCTGTAGAGAAATCTCTCAACTCCGTCAGCCACCTGAGACTCCTCCCAGGCATCTCCCACAGTCTTCTGTCCTCTGCTTTACCTACCTAAGGGGTCAGGTAGAAGCCCCAGACTCCTCTTAGGAAGCTACTGTTGAGGCTTTTTTCTGTTTTGGAGGAGCCTGTGCCCTCTGGGATCCCCTGTGATTCCTTCCAGACGTCTCCTAGAGTCTTTTGGCCTTTTCTTATAAGGACCGGAGATCTCAGGTAGCAGCCCCAGATTTGTCTAATGAGGCTACCCTAGATGATTCTTCTCTTTTGCAGGAAGCTCTCTTCTCCGGGATCGACCCAAGACTCCTCCCAGGCGTCATCCCAGAACGTTTTGACCTCTGCGTTCGAGACCGGAGATCCCAGCTACCTGCCCCAGACTCCTCCAAGTAAGTAGCTCGAGACATTTTTGTTCTCCTGTAGAGAAATCTCTCAACTCCGACAGCCACCTGAGACTCCTCCCAGGCATCTCCCACAGTCTTCTGTCTTCTGCTTTACCTACCTAAGGGGTCAGGTAGAAGCCCCAGACTCCTCCAAGGAAGCTACCGTTGAGGTTTTTTTCTTTTTTGGAGGAACCTCTGCCCTCCTGGATTCCCTGTGATTCCTTCCAGACGTCTCCTAGCGTCTTTTGGCCTTTTCTTATAAGGACCGGAGATCCCAGGTAGCAGCCCCAGACTTGTCTAATGAGGCTACCCTAGATGATTCTTCTCTTTTGCAGGAAGCTCTCTTCTCTGGGATCAACCCAAGAGTCCTCCCAGGCGTCATCCCAGAATGTTTTGACCTCTGCGTTCAGGACCGGAGATCCCAGCTACCTGCCCCAGACTCCTCCAAGTAAGTAGCTCGAGACATTTTTGTTCTCCTGTAGAGAAATCTCTCAACTCCGACAGCCACCTGAGACTCCTCCCAGGCATCTCCCACAGTCTTCTGTCTTCTGCTTTACCTACCTAAGGGGTCAGGTAGAAGCCCCAGACTCCTCTTAGGAAGCTACCGTTGAGGTTTTTTCTGTTTTGGCGGAGCCTGTGCCCTCTGGGATCCCTTCCAGACGTCTCCTAGAGTCTTTTGGGCTTTTCTTATAAGGACCGGAGATCGCAGGTAGCAGCCCCAGACTTGTCTAATGAGGCTACCCTAGATGATTCTTCTGTTTTGCAGGAAGCTCTCTTCTCCAGGATTGACCCAAGACTCCTCCCAGGCGTCATCCCAGAACGTTTTGACCTCTGCATTCGGGACCGGAGATCCCAGCTACCTGCCCCAGACTCCTCCAAGTAAGTAGCTCGAGACATTTTTGTTCTCCTGTAGAGAAATCTCTCAACTCCGACAGCCACCTGAGACTCCTCCCAGGCATCTCCCACAGTCTTCTGTCCTCTGCTTTACCTACCTAAGGGGTCAGGTAGAAGCCCTAGACTCCTCCAAGGAAGCTACCGTTGACGTTTTTTTCTTTTTTGGAGGAACCTCTGCCCTCCGGGATCCCCTGTGATTCCTTCCAGACGTCTCCTAGAGTCTTTTGGGCATTTCTTATAAGGACCCGAGATCGCAGGTAGCAGCCCCAGACTTGTCTAATGAGGCTACCCTAGATGATTCTTCTCTTTTGCAGGAAGCTCTCTTCTCCGGGATCGACCCAAGACTCCTCCCAGGCGTCATCCCAGAACATTTTGACCTCTGCGTTCGGGACCGGAGATCCCAGCTACCTGCCCCAGACTCCTCCAGGTAAGTAGCTCGAGACATTTTTGTTCTCCTGTAGAGAAATCTCTCAACTCCGACAGCCACCTGAGACTCCTCCCAGGCATCTCCCACAGTCTTCTGTCCTCTGCTTTACCTACCTAAGGGGTCAGGTAGAAGCCCCAGACTCCTCCAAGGAAGCTACCGTTGAGGTTTTTTTCTTTTTTTCGAGGAGCCTCTGACCTCCGGGATTCCCTGTGATTCCTTCCAGACGTCTCCTAGCGTCTTTTGGCCTTTTCTTATAAGGACCGGAGATCCCAGGTAGCAGCCCCAGACTTGTCTAATGAGGCTACCCTATATGATTCTTTTCTTTTGCAGGAAGTTCTCTTCTCCGGGGTCGACCCAAGACTCCTCCCAGGCGTCATCCCAGAATGTTTTGACCTCTGCGTTCGGGACCGGAGATCCCATCTACCTGCCCCAGACTCCTCCAAGTAAGTAGCTCGAGACATTTTTGTTCTCCTGTAGAGAAATCTCTCAACTCCGTCAGCCACCTGAGACTCCTCCCAGGCATCTCCCACAGTCTTCTGTCCTCTGCTTTACCTACCTAAGGGGTCAGGTAGAAGCCCCAGACTCCTCTTAGGAATCTACTGTTGAGGCTTTTTTCTGTTTTGGAGGAGCCTGTGCCCTCTGGGATCCCCTGTGATTCCTTCCAGACGTCTCCTAGAGTCTTTTGGCCTTTTCTTATAAGGACCGGAGATCTCAGGTAGCAGCCCCAGATTTGTCTAATGAGGCTACCCTAGATGATTCTTCTCTTTTGCAGGAAGCTCTCTTCTCCGGGATCGACCCAAGACTCCTCCCAGGCGTCATCCCAGAACGTTTTGACCTCTGCGTTCGAGACCGGAGATCCCAGCTACCTGCCCCAGACTCCTCCAAGTAAGTAGCTCGAGACATTTTTGTTCTCCTGTAGAGAAATCTCTCAACTCCGACAGCCACCTGAGACTCCTCCCAGGCATCTCCCACAGTCTTCTGTCTTCTGCTTTACCTACCTAAGGGGTCAGGTAGAAGCCCCAGACTCCTCCAAGGAAGCTACCGTTGAGGTTTTTTTCTGTTTTGGAGGAGCCTGTGCCCTCTGGGATCCCCTGTGATTCCTTCCAGACGTCTCCTAGCGTCTTTTGGCCTTTTCTTATAAGGACCGGAGATCCCAGGTAGCAGCCCCAGACTTGTCTAATGAGGCTACCCTAGATGATTCTTCTCTTTTGCAGGAAGCTCTCTTCTCTGGGATCAACCCAAGAGTCCTCCCAGGCGTCATCCCAGAATGTTTTGACCTCTGCGTTCAGGACCGGAGATCCCAGCTACCTGCCCCAGACTCCTCCAAGTAAGTAGCTCGAGACATTTTTGTTCTCCTGTAGAGAAATCTCTCAACTCCGACAGCCACCTGAGACTCCTCCCAGGCATCTCCCACAGTCTTCTGTCTTCTGCTTTACCTACCTAAGGGGTCAGGTAGAAGCCCCAGACTCCTCTTAGGAAGCTACCGTTGAGGTTTTTTCTGTTTTGGCGGAGCCTGTGCCCTCTGGGATCCCTTCCAGACGTCTCCTAGAGTCTTTTGGGCTTTTCTTATAAGGACCGGAGATCCCAGGTAGCAGCCCCAGACTTGTCTAATGAGGCTACCCTAGATGATTCTTCTGTTTTGCAGGAAGCTCTCTTCTCCAGGATTGACCCAAGACTCCTCCCAGGCGTCATCCCAGAACGTTTTGACCTCTGCATTCGGGACCGGAGATCCCAGCTACCTGCCCCAGACTCCTCCAAGTAAGTAGCTCGAGACATTTTTGTTCTCCTGTAGAGAAATCTCTCAACTCCGACAGCCACCTGAGACTCCTCCCAGGCATCTCCCACAGTCTTCTGTCCTCTGCTTTACCTACCTAAGGGGTCAGGTAGAAGCCCTAGACTCCTCCAAGGAAGCTACCGTTGACGTTTTTTTCTTTTTTGGAGGAACCTCTGCCCTCCGGGATCCCCTGTGATTCCTTCCAGACGTCTCCTAGAGTCTTTTGGGCATTTCTTATAAGGACCCGAGATCGCAGGTAGCAGCCCCAGACTTGTCTAATGAGGCTACCCTAGATGATTCTTCTCTTTTGCAGGAAGCTCTCTTCTCCGGAATCAACCCAAGACTCCTCCCAGGCGTCATCCCAGAACATTTTGACCTCTGCGTTCGGGACCGGAGATCCCAGCTACCTGCCCCAGACTCCTCCAAGTAAGTAGCTCGAGACATTTTTGTTCTCCTGTAGAGAAATCTCTCAACTCCGACAGCCACCTGAGACTCCTCCCAGGCATCTCCCACAGTCTTCTGTCCTCTGCTTTACCTACCTAAGGGGTCAGGTAGAAGCCCCAGACTCCTCTTAGGAAGCTACTGTTGAGGCTTTTTTCTTTTTTGGAGGAGCCTGTGCCCTCCGGGATCCCCTGTGATTCCTTCCAGACGTCTCCTAGAGTCTTTTGGCCTTTTCTTATAAGGACCGGAGATCCCAGGTAGCAGCCCCAGACTTGTCTAATGAGGCTACCCTAGATGATTCTTCTCTTTTGCAGGAAGCTCTCTTCTCCGGAATCAACCCAAGACTCCTCCCAGGCGTCATCCCAGAACATTTTGACCTCTGCGTTCGGGACCGGAGATCCCAGCTACCTGCCCCAGACTCCTCCAAGTAAGTAGCTCGAGACATTTTTGTTCTCCTGTAGAGAAATCTCTCAACTCCGACAGCCACCTGAGACTCCTCCCAGGCATCTCCCACAGTCTTCTGTCCTCTGCTTTACCTACCTAAGGGGTCAGGTAGAAGCCCCAGACTCCTCCAAGGAAGCTACCATTGAGGTTTTTTCTGTTTTGGAGGAGCCTGTGCCCTCCGGGATCCCCTGTGATTCCTTCCAGACGTCTCCTAGAGTCTTTTGGCCTTTTCTTATAAGGACCGGAGATCCCAGGTAGCAGCCCCAGACTTGTCTAATGAGGCTACCCTAGATGATTCTTTTCTTTTGCAGGAAGTTCTCTTCTCCGGGGTCGACCCAAGACTCCTCCCAGGCGTCATCCCAGAATGTTTTGACCTCTGCGTTCGGGACCGGAGATCCCATCTACCTGCCCCAGACTCCTCCAAGTAAGTAGCTCGAGACATTTTTGTTCTCCTGTAGAGAAATCTCTCAACTCCGTCAGCCACATGAGACTCCTCCCAGGCATCTCCCACAGTCTTCTGTCCTCTGCTTTACCTACCTAAGGGGTCAGGTAGAAGCCCCAGACTCCTCTTAGGAAGCTACTGTTGAGGCTTTTTTCTGTTTTGGAGGAGCCTGTGCCCTCTGGGATCCCCTGTGATTCCTTCCAGACGTCTCCTAGAGTCTTTTGGCCTTTTCTTATAAGGACCCGAGATCGCAGGTAGCAGCCCCAGACTTGTCTAATGAGGCTACCCTAGATGATTCTTCTCTTTTGCAGGAAGCTCTCTTCTCCGGGATCGACCCAAGACTCCTCCCAGGCGTCATCCCAGAACATTTTTACCTCTGCGTTCGGGACCGGAGATCCCAGCTACCTGCCCCAGACTCCTCCAGGTAAGTAGCTCGAGACATTTTTGTTCTCCTGTAGAGAAATCTCTCAACTCCGACAGCCACCTGAGACTCCTCCCAGGCATCTCCCACAGTCTTCTGTCTTCTGCTTTACCTACCTAAGGGGTCAGGTAGAAGCCCCAGACCCTCCAAGGAAGCTACCGTTGAGGTTTTTTTCTTTTTTGGAGGAACCTCTGCCCTCCTGGATTCCCTGTGATTCCTTCCAGACGTCTCCTAGCGTCTTTTGGCCTTTTCTTATAAGGACCGGAGATCCCAGGTAGCAGCCCCAGACTTGTCTAATGAGGCTACCCTAGATGATTCTTCTCTTTTGCAGGAAGCTCTCTTCTCTGGGATCAACCCAAGAGTCCTCCCAGGCGTCATCCCAGAATGTTTTGACCTCTGCGTTCAGGACCGGAGATCCCAGCTACCTGCCCCAGACTCCTCCAAGTAAGTAGCTCGAGACATTTTTGTTCTCCTGTAGAGAAATCTCTCAACTCCGACAGCCACCTGAGACTCCTCCCAGGCATCTCCCACAGTCTTCTGTCCTCTGCTTTACCTACCTAAGGGGTCAGGTAGAAGCCCCAGACTCCTCCAAGGAAGCTACCGTTGAGGCTTTTTTCTTTTTTGGAGGAACCTCTGCCCTTCTGGATTCCCTGTGATTCCTTCCAGACGTCTCCTAGCGTCTTTTGGCCTTTTCTTATAAGGACCGGAGATCCCAGGTAGCAGCCCCAGACTTGTCTAATGAGGCTACCCTAGATGATTCTTCTCTTTTGCAGGAAGCTCTCTTCTCTGGGATCAACCCAAGAGTCCTCCCAGGCGTCATCCCAGAATGTTTTGACCTCTGCGTTCAGGACCGGAGATCCCAGCTACCTGCCCCAGACTCCTCCAAGTAAGTAGCTCGAGACATTTTTGTTCTCCTGTAGAGAAATCTCTCAACTCCGACAGCCACCTGAGACTCCTCCCAGGCATCTCCCACAGTCTTCTGTCCTCTGCTTTACCTACCTAAGGGGTCAGGTAGAAGCCCCAGACTCCTCTTAGGAAGCTACCGTTGAGGTTTTTTCTGTTTTGGCGGAGCCTGTGCCCTCTGGGATCCCTTCCAGACGTCTCCTAGAGTCTTTTGGGCTTTTCTTATAAGGACCGGAGATCGCAGGTAGCAGCCCCAGACTTGTCTAATGAGGCTACCCTAGATGATTCTTCTGTTTTGCAGGAAGCTCTCTTCTCCAGGATTGACCCAAGACTCCTCCCAGGCGTCATCCCAGAACGTTTTGACCTCTGCATTCGGGACCGGAGATCCCAGCTACCTGCCCCAGACTCCTCCAAGTAAGTAGCTCGAGACATTTTTGTTCTCCTGTAGAGAAATCTCTCAACTCCGACAGCCACCTGAGACTCCTCCCAGGCATCTCCCACAGTCTTCTGTCCTCTGCTTTACCTACCTAAGGGGTCAGGTAGAAGCCCTAGACTCCTCCAAGGAAGCTACCGTTGACGTTTTTTTCTTTTTTGGAGGAACCTCTGCCCTCCGGGATCCCCTGTGATTCCTTCCAGACGTCTCCTAGAGTCTTTTGGGCATTTCTTATAAGGACCCGAGATCGCAGGTAGCAGCCCCAGACTTGTCTAATGAGGCTACCCTAGATGATTCTTCTCTTTTGCAGGAAGCTCTCTTCTCCGGAATCAACCCAAGACTCCTCCCAGGCGTCATCCCAGAACATTTTGACCTCTGCGTTCGGGACCGGAGATCCCAGCTACCTGCCCCAGACTCCTCCAAGTAAGTAGCTCGAGACATTTTTGTTCTCCTGTAGAGAAATCTCTCAACTCCGACAGCCACCTGAGACTCCTCCCAGGCATCTCCCACAGTCTTCTGTCCTCTGCTTTACCTACCTAAGGGGTCAGGTAGAAGCCCCAGACTCCTCTTAGGAAGCTACTGTTGAGGCTTTTTTCTTTTTTGGAGGAGCCTGTGCCCTCCGGGATCCCCTGTGATTCCTTCCAGACGTCTCCTAGAGTCTTTTGGCCTTTTCTTATAAGGACCGGAGATCCCAGGTAGCAGCCCCAGACTTGTCTAATGAGGCTACCCTAGATGATTCTTCTCTTTTGCAGGAAGCTCTCTTCTCCGGAATCAACCCAAGACTCCTCCCAGGCGTCATCCCAGAACATTTTGACCTCTGCGTTTGGGACCGGAGATCCCAGCTACCTGCCCCAGACTCCTCCAAGTAAGTAGCTCGAGACATTTTTGTTCTCCTGTAGAGAAATCTCTCAACTCCGACAGCCACCTGAGACTCCTCCCAGGCATCTCCCACAGTCTTCTGTCCTCTGCTTTACCTACCTAAGGGGTCAGGTAGAAGCCCCAGACTCCTCCAAGGAAGCTACCATTGAGGTTTTTTCTTTTTTGGAGGAGCCTGTGCCCTCCGGGATCCCCTGTGATTCCTTCCAGACGTCTCCTAGCGTCTTTTGGCCTTTTCTTATAAGGACCGGAGATCCCAGGTAGCAGCCCCAGACTTGTCTAATGAGGCTACCCTAGATGATTCTTTTCTTTTGCAGGAAGTTCTCTTCTCCGGGGTCGACCCAAGACTCCTCCCAGGCGTCATCCCAGAATGTTTTGACCTCTGCGTTCGGGACCGGAGATCCCATCTACCTGCCCCAGACTCCTCCAAGTAAGTAGCTCGAGACATTTTTGTTCTCCTGTAGAGAAATCTCTCAACTCCGTCAGCCACCTGAGACTCCTCCCAGGCATCTCCCACAGTCTTCTGTCCTCTGCTTTACCTACCTAAGGGGTCAGGTAGAAGCCCCAGACTCCTCTTAGGAAGCTACTGTTGAGGCTTTTTTCTGTTTTGGCGGAGCCTGTGCCCTCTGGGATCCCCTGTGATTCCTTCCAGACGTCTCCTAGAGTCTTTTGGCCTTTTCTTATAAGGACCCGAGATCGCAGGTAGCAGCCCCAGACTTGTCTAATGAGGCTACCCTAGATGATTCTTCTCTTTTGCAGGAAGCTCTCTTCTCCGGGATCGACCCAAGACTCCTCCCAGGCGTCATCCCAGAACATTTTTACCTCTGCGTTCGGGACCGGAGATCCCAGCTACCTGCCCCAGACTCCTCCAAGTAAGTAGCTCGAGACATTTTTGTTCTCCTGTAGAGAAATCTCTCAACTCCGACAGCCACCTGAGACTCCTCCCAGGCATCTCCCACAGTCTTCTGTCTTCTGCTTTACCTACCTAAGGGGTCAGGTAGAAGCCCCAGACTCCTCCAAGGAAGCTACCGTTGAGGTTTTTTTCTTTTTTGGAGGAACCTCTGCCCTCCTGGATTCCCTGTGATTCCTTCCAGACGTCTCCTAGCGTCTTTTGGCCTTTTCTTATAAGGACCGGAGATCCCAGGTAGCAGCCCCAGACTTGTCTAATGAGGCTACCCTAGATGATTCTTCTCTTTTGCAGGAAGCTCTCTTCTCTGGGATCAACCCAAGAGTCCTCCCAGGCGTCATCCCAGAATGTTTTGACCTCTGCGTTCAGGACCGGAGATCCCAGCTACCTGCCCCAGACTCCTCCAGGTAAGTAGCTCGAGACATTTTTGTTCTCCTGTAGAGAAATCTCTCAACTCCGACAGCCACCTGAGACTCCTCCCAGGCATCTCCCACAGTCTTCTGTCCTCTGCTTTACCTACCTAAGGGGTCAGGTAGAAACCCCAGACTCCTCCAAGGAAGCTACCGTTGAGGTTTTTTTCTTTTTTGGAGGAACCTCTGCCCTCCTGGATTCCCTGTGATTCCTTCCAGACGTCTCCTAGCGTCTTTTGGCCTTTTCTTATAAGGACCGGAGATCCCAGGTAGCAGCCCCAGACTTGTCTAATGAGGCTACCCTAGATGATTCTTCTCTTTTGCAGGAAGCTCTCTTCTCTGGGATCAACCCAAGAGTCCTCCCAGGCGTCATCCCAGAATGTTTTGACCTCTGCGTTCAGGACCGGAGATCCCAGCTACCTGCCCCAGACTCCTCCAAGTAAGTAGCTCGAGACATTTTTGTTCTCCTGTAGAGAAATCTCTCAACTCCGACAGCCACCTGAGACTCCTCCCAGGCATCTCCCACAGTCTTCTGTCCTCTGCTTTACCTACCTAAGGGGTCAGGTAGAAGCCCCAGACTCCTCTTAGGAAGCTACCGTTGAGGTTTTTTCTGTTTTGGCGGAGCCTGTGCCCTCTGGGATCCCTTCCAGACGTCTCCTAGAGTCTTTTGGCCTTTTCTTATAAGGACCGGAGATCGCAGGTAGCAGCCCCAGACTTGTCTAATGAGGCTACCCTAGATGATTCTTCTGTTTTGCAGGAAGCTCTCTTCTCCAGGATTGACCCAAGACTCCTCCCAGGCGTCATCCCAGAACGTTTTGACCTCTGCATTCGGGACCGGAGATCCCAGCTACCTGCCCCAGACTCCTCCAAGTAAGTAGCTCGAGACATTTTTGTTCTCCTGTAGAGAAATCTCTCAACTCCGACAGCCACCTGAGACTCCTCCCAGGCATCTCCCACAGTCTTCTGTCCTCTGCTTTACCTACCTAAGGGGTCAGGTAGAAGCCCTAGACTCCTCCAAGGAAGCTACCGTTGACGTTTTTTTCTTTTTTGGAGGAACCTCTGCCCTCCGGGATCCCCTGTGATTCCTTCCAGACGTCTCCTAGAGTCTTTTGGGCATTTCTTATAAGGACCCGAGATCGCAGGTAGCAGCCCCAGACTTGTCTAATGAGGCTACCCTAGATGATTCTTCTCTTTTGCAGGAAGCTCTCTTCTCCGGGATCGACCCAAGACTCCTCCCAGGCGTCATCCCAGAACATTTTTACCTCTGCGTTCGGGACCGGAGATCCCAGCTACCTGCCCCAGACTCCTCCAGGTAAGTAGCTCGAGACATTTTTGTTCTCCTGTAGAGAAATCTCTCAACTCCGACAGCCACCTGAGACTCCTCCCAGGCATCTCCCACAGTCTTCTGTCCTCTGCTTTACCTACCTAAGGGGTCAGGTAGAAGCCCCAGACTCCTCCAAGGAAGCTACCGTTGAGGTTTTTTTCTTTTTTTCGAGGAGCCTCTGACCTCCGGGATTCCCTGTGATTCCTTCCAGACGTCTCCTAGCGTCTTTTGGCCTTTTCTTATAAGGACCGGAGATCCCAGGTAGCAGCCCCAGACTTGTCTAATGAGGCTACCCTATATGATTCTTTTCTTTTGCAGGAAGTTCTCTTCTCCGGGGTCGACCCAAGACTCCTCCCAGGCGTCATCCCAGAATGTTTTGACCTCTGCGTTCGGGACCGGAGATCCCAGCTACCTGCCCCAGACTCCTCCAAGTAAGTAGCTCGAGACATTTTTGTTCTCCTGTAGAGAAATCTCTCAACTCCGACAGCCACCTGAGACTCCTCCCAGGCATCTCCCACAGTCTTCTGTCTTCTGCTTTACCTACCTAAGGGGTCAGGTAGAAGCCCCAGACTCCTCCAAGGAAGCTACCGTTGAGGTTTTTTTCTTTTTTGGAGGAACCTCTGCCCTCCTGGATTCCCTGTGATTCCTTCCAGACGTCTCCTAGCGTCTTTTGGCCTTTTCTTATAAGGACCGGAGATCCCAGGTAGCAGCCCCAGACTTGTCTAATGAGGCTACCCTAGATGATTCTTCTGTTTTGCAGGAAGCTCTCTTCTCTGGGATCAACCCAAGAGTCCTCCCAGGCGTCATCCCAGAATGTTTTGACCTCTGCGTTCAGGACCGGAGATCCCAGCTACCTGCCCCAGACTCCTCCAAGTAAGTAGCTCGAGACATTTTTGTTCTCCTGTAGAGAAATCTCTCAACTCCGACAGCCACCTGAGACTCCTCCCAGGCATCTCCCACAGTCTTCTGTCCTCTGCTTTACCTACCTAAGGGGTCAGGTAGAAGCCCCAGACTCCTCCAAGGAAGCTACCGTTGAGGTTTTTTTCTTTTTTGGAGGAACCTCTGCCCTCCTGGATTCCCTGTGATTCCTTCCAGACGTCTCCTAGCGTCTTTTGGCCTTTTCTTATAAGGACCGGAGATCCCAGGTAGCAGCCCCAGACTTGTCTAATGAGGCTACCCTAGATGATTCTTCTCTTTTGCAGGAAGCTCTCTTCTCTGGGATCAACCCAAGAGTCCTCCCAGGCGTCATCCCAGAATGTTTTGACCTCTGCGTTCGGGACCGGAGATCCCAGCTACCTGCCCCAGACTCCTCCAAGTAAGTAGCTCGAGACATTTTTGTTCTCCTGTAGAGAAATCTCTCAACTCCGACAGCCACCTGAGACTCCTCCCAGGCATCTCCCACAGTCTTCTGTCCTCTGCTTTACCTACCTAAGGGGTCAGGTAGAAGCCCCAGACTCCTCCAAGGAAGCTACCGTTGAGGCTTTTTTCTTTTTTGGAGGAACCTCTGCCCTCCTGGATTCCCTGTGATTCCTTCCAGACGTCTCCTAGCGTCTTTTGGCCTTTTCTTATAAGGACCGGTGATCCCAGGTAGCAGCCCCAGACTTGTCTAATGAGGCTACCCTAGATGATTCTTCTGTTTTGCAGGAAGCTCTCTTCTCTGGGATCAACCCAAGAGTCCTCCCAGGCGTCATCCCAGAATGTTTTGACCTCTGCGTTCAGGACCGGAGATCCCAGCTACCTGCCCCAGACTCCTCCAAGTAAGTAGCTCGAGACATTTTTGTTCTCCTGTAGAGAAATCTCTCAACTCCGACAGCCACCTGAGACTCCTCCCAGGCATCTCCCACAGTCTTCTGTCCTCTGCTTTACCTACCTAAGGGGTCAGGTAGAAGCCCCAGACTCCTCTTAGGAAGCTACCGTTGAGGTTTTTTTCTGTTTTGGCGGAGCCTGTGCCCTCTGGGATCCCTTCCAGACGTCTCCTAGAGTCTTTTGGGCTTTTCTTATAAGGACCGGAGATCGCAGGTAGCAGCCCCAGACTTGTCTAATGAGGCTACCCTAGATGATTCTTCTGTTTTGCAGGAAGCTCTCTTCTCCAGGATTGACCCAAGACTCCTCCCAGGCGTCATCCCAGAACGTTTTGACCTCTGCATTCGGGACCGGAGATCCCAGCTACCTGCCCCAGACTCCTCCAAGTAAGTAGCTCGAGACATTTTTGTTCTCCTGTAGAGAAATCTCTCAACTCCGACAGCCACCTGAGACTCCTCCCAGGCATCTCCCACAGTCTTCTGTCCTCTGCTTTACCTACCTAAGGGGTCAGGTAGAAGCCCTAGACTCCTCCAAGGAAGCTACCGTTGACGGTTTTTTCTTTTTTGGAGGAACCTCTGCCCTACGGGATCCCCTGTGATTCCTTCCAGACGTCTCCTAGAGTCTTTTGGGCATTTCTTATAAGGACCCGAGATCGCAGGTAGCAGCCCCAGACTTGTCTAATGAGGCTACCCTAGATGATTCTTCTCTTTTGCAGGAAGCTCTCTTCTCCAGGATCGACCCAAGACTCCTCCCAGGCGTCATCCCAGAACATTTTTACCTCTGCGTTCGGGACCGGAGATCCCAGCTACCTGCCCCAGACTCCTCCAGGTAAGTAGCTCGAGACATTTTTGTTCTCCTGTAGAGAAATCTCTCAACTCCGACAGCCACCTGAGACTCCTCCCAGGCATCTCCCACAGTCTTCTGTCCTCTGCTTTACCTACCTAAGGGGTCAGGTAGAAGCCCCAGACTCCTCCAAGGAAGCTACCGTTGAGGTTTTTTTCTTTTTTTCGAGGAGCCTCTGACCTCCGGGATTCCCTGTGATTCCTTCCAGACGTCTCCTAGCGTCTTTTGGCCTTTTCTTATAAGGACCGGAGATCCCAGGTAGCAGCCCCAGACTTGTCTAATGAGGCTACCCTATATGATTCTTTTCTTTTGCAGGAAGTTCTCTTCTCCGGGGTCGACCCAAGACTCCTCCCAGGCGTCATCCCAGAATGTTTTGACCTCTGCGTTCGGGACCGGAGATCCCATCTACCTGCCCCAGACTCCTCCAAGTAAGTAGCTCGAGACATTTTTGTTCTCCTGTAGAGAAATCTCTCAACTCCGACAGCCACCTGAGACTCCTCCCAGGCATCTCCCACAGTCTTCTGTCTTCTGCTTTACCTACCTAAGGGGTCAGGTAGAAGCCCCAGACTCCTCCAAGGAAGCTACCGTTGAGGTTTTTTTCTTTTTTGGAGGAACCTCTGCCCTCCTGGATTCCCTGTGATTCCTTCCAGACGTCTCCTAGCGTCTTTTGGCCTTTTCTTATAAGGACCGGAGATCCCAGGTAGCAGCCCCAGACTTGTCTAATGAGGCTACCCTAGATGATTCTTCTCTTTTGCAGGAAGCTCTCTTCTCTGGGATCAACCCAAGAGTCCTCCCAGGCGTCATCCCAGAATGTTTTGACCTCTGCGTTCAGGACCGGAGATCCCAGCTACCTGCCCCAGACTCCTCCAAGTAAGTAGCTCGAGACATTTTTGTTCTCCTGTAGAGAAATCTCTCAACTCCGACAGCCACCTGAGACTCCTCCCAGGCATCTCCCACAGTCTTCTGTCCTCTGCTTTACCTACCTAAGGGGTCAGGTAGAAGCCCCAGACTCCTCTTAGGAAGCTACCTTTGAGGTTTTTTCTGTTTTGGCGGAGCCTGTGCCCTCTGGGATCCCTTCCAGACGTCTCCTAGAGTCTTTTGGGCTTTTCTTATAAGGACCGGAGATCGCAGGTAGCAGCCCCAGACTTGTCTAATGAGGCTACCCTAGATGATTCTTCTCTTTTGCAGGAAGCTCTCTTCTCCAGGATTGACCCAAGACTCCTCCCAGGCGTCATCCCAGAACGTTTTGACCTCTGCATTCGGGACCGGAGATCCCAGCTACCTGCCCCAGACTCCTCCAAGTAAGTAGCTCGAGACATTTTTGTTCTCCTGTAGAGAAATCTCTCAACTCCGACAGCCACCTGAGACTCCTCCCAGGCATCTCCCACAGTCTTCTGTCCTCTGCTTTACCTACCTAAGGGGTCAGGTAGAAGCCCTAGACTCCTCCAAGGAAGCTACCGTTGACGTTTTTTTCTTTTTTGGAGGAACCTCTGCCCTCCGGGATCCCCTGTGATTCCTTCCAGACGTCTCCTAGCGTCTTTTGGGCATTTCTTATAAGGACCCGAGATCGCAGGTAGCAGCCCCAGACTTGTCTAATGAGGCTACCCTAGATGATTCTTCTCTTTTGCAGGAAGCTCTCTTCTCCGGGATCGACCCAAGACTCCTCCCAGGCGTCATCCCAGAACATTTTTACCTCTGCGTTCGGGACCGGAGATCCCAGCTACCTGCCCCAGACTCCTCCAGGTAAGTAGCTCGAGACATTTTTGTTCTCCTGTAGAGAAATCTCTCAACTCCGACAGCCACCTGAGACTCCTCCCAGGCATCTCCCACAGTCTTCTGTCCTCTGCTTTACCTACCTAAGGGGTCAGGTAGAAGCCCCAGACTCCTCCAAGGAAGCTACCGTTGAGTTTTTTTTCTTTTTTTCGAGGAGCCTCTGACCTCCGGGATTCCCTGTGATTCCTTCCAGACGTCTCCTAGCGTCTTTTGGCCTTTTCTTATAAGGACCGGAGATCCCAGGTAGCAGCCCCAGACTTGTCTAATGAGGCTACCCTAGATGATTCTTTTCTTTTGCAGGAAGCTCTCTTCTCCGGAATCAACCCAAGACTCCTCCCAGGCGTCATCCCAGAATGTTTTGACCTCTGCGTTCGGGACCGGAGATCCCATCTACCTGCCCCAGACTCCTCCAAGTAAGTAGCTCGAGACATTTTTGTTCTCCTGTAGAGAAATCTCTCAACTCCGTCAGCCACCTGAGACTCCTCCCAGGCATCTCCCACAGTCTTCTGTCCTCTGCTTTACCTACCTAAGGGGTCAGGTAGAAGCCCCAGACTCCTCTTAGGAAGCTACTGTTGAGGCTTTTTTCTGTTTTGGAGGAGCCTGTGCCCTCTGGGATCCCCTGTGATTCCTTCCAGACGTCTCCTAGAGTCTTTTGGCCTTTTCTTATAAGGACCGGAGATCTCAGGTAGCAGCCCCAGATTTGTCTAATGAGGCTACCCTAGATGATTCTTCTCTTTTGCAGGAAGCTCTCTTCTCCGGGATCGACCCAAGACTCCTCCCAGGCGTCATCCCAGAACGTTTTGACCTCTGCGTTCGAGACCGGAGATCCCAGCTACCTGCCCCAGACTCCTCCAAGTAAGTAGCTCGAGACATTTTTGTTCTCCTGTAGAGAAATCTCTCAACTCCGACAGCCACCTGAGACTCCTCCCAGGCATCTCCCACAGTCTTCTGTCTTCTGCTTTACCTACCTAAGGGGTCAGGTAGAAGCCCCAGACTCCTCCAAGGAAGCTACCGGTGAGGTTTTTTTCTTTTTTGGAGGAACCTCTGCCCTCCTGGATTCCCTGTGATTCCTTCCAGACGTCTCCTAGCGTCTTTTGGCCTTTTCTTATAAGGACCGGAGATCCCAGGTAGCAGCCCCAGACTTGTCTAATGAGGCTACCCTAGATGATTCTTCTCTTTTGCAGGAAGCTCTCTTCTCTGGGATCAACCCAAGAGTCCTCCCAGGCGTCATCCCAGAATGTTTTGACCTCTGCGTTCAGGACCGGAGATCCCAGCTACCTGCCCCAGACTCCTCCAAGTAAGTAGCTCGAGACATTTTTGTTCTCCTGTAGAGAAATCTCTCAACTCCGACAGCCACCTGAGACTCCTCCCAGGCATCTCCCACAGTCTTCTGTCTTCTGCTTTACCTACCTAAGGGGTCAGGTAGAAGCCCCAGACTCCTCCAAGGAAGCTACCGTTGAGGTTTTTTTCTTTTTTGGAGGAACCTCTGCCCTCCTGGATTCCCTGTGATTCCTTCCAGACGTCTCCTAGCGTCTTTTGGCCTTTTCTTATAAGGACCGGAGATCCCAGGTAGCAGCCCCAGACTTGTCTAATGAGGCTACCCTAGATGATTCTTCTCTTTTGCAGGAAGCTCTCTTCTCTGGGATCAACCCAAGAGTCCTCCCAGGCGTCATCCCAGAATGTTTTGACCTCTGCGTTCAGGACCGGAGATCCCAGCTACCTGCCCCAGACTCCTCCAAGTAAGTAGCTCGAGACATTTTTGTTCTCCTGTAGAGAAATCTCTCAACTCCGACAGCCACCTGAGACTCCTCCCAGGCATCTCCCACAGTCTTCTGTCCTCTGCTTTACCTACCTAAGGGGTCAGGTAGAAGCCCCAGACTCCTCTTAGGAAGCTACCGTTGAGGCTTTTTCTGTTTTGGCGGAGCCTGTGCCCTCTGGGATCCCTTCCAGACGTCTCCTAGAGTCTTTTGGGCTTTTCTTATAAGGACCGGAGATCGCAGGTAGCAGCCCCAGACTTGTCTAATGAGGCTACCCTAGATGATTCTTCTCTTTTGCAGGAAGCTCTCTTCTCCAGGATTGACCCAAGACTCCTCCCAGGCGTCATCCCAGAACGTTTTGACCTCTGCATTCGGGACCGGAGATCCCAGCTACCTGCCCCAGACTCCTCCAAGTAAGTAGCTCGAGACATTTTTGTTCTCCTGTAGAGAAATCTCTCAACTCCGACAGCCACCTGAGACTCCTCCCAGGCATCTCCCACAGTCTTCTGTCCTCTGCTTTACCTACCTAAGGGGTCAGGTAGAAGCCCTAGACTCCTCCAAGGAAGCTACCGTTGACGTTTTTTTCTTTTTTGGAGGAACCTCTGCCCTCCGGGATCCCCTGTGATTCCTTCCAGACGTCTCCTAGAGTCTTTTGGGCATTTCTTATAAGGACCCGAGATCGCAGGTAGCAGCCCCAGACTTGTCTAATGAGGCTACCCTAGATGATTCTTCTCTTTTGCAGGAAGCTCTCTTCTCCGGGATCGACCCAAGACTCCTCCCAGGCGTCATCCCAGAACATTTTGACCTCTGCGTTCGGGACCGGAGATCCCAGCTACCTGCCCCAGACTCCTCCAGGTAAGTAGCTCGAGACATTTTTGTTCTCCTGTAGAGAAATCTCTCAACTCCGACAGCCACCTGAGACTCCTCCCAGGCATCTCCCACAGTCTTCTGTCCTCTGCTTTACCTACCTAAGGGGTCAGGTAGAAGCCCCAGACTCCTCCAAGGAAGCTACCGTTGAGGTTTTTTTCTTTTTTTCGAGGAGCCTCTGCCCTCCTGGATTCCCTGTGATTCCTTCCAGACGTCTCCTAGCGTCTTTTGGCCTTTTCTTATAAGGACCGGAGATCCCAGGTAGCAGCCCCAGACTTGTCTAATGAGGCTACCCTAGATGATTCTTCTCTTTTGCAGGAAGCTCTCTTCTCCGGGATCGACCCAAGACTCCTCCCAGGCGTCATCCCAGAACATTTTGACCTCTGCGTTCGGGACCGGAGATCCCATCTACCTGCCCCAGACTCCTCCAAGTAAGTAGCTCGAGACATTTTTGTTCTCCTGTAGAGAAATCCCTCAACTCCGACAGGCACCTGAGACTCCTCCCAGGCATCTCCCACAGTCTTCTGTCCTCTGCTTTACCTACCTAAGGGGTCAGGTAGAAACCCCAGACTCCTCCAAGGAAGCTACCGTTGAGGCTTTTTTCTTTTTTGGAGGAAACACTGCCCTCCGGGATCCCCTTTGATTCCTTCCAGACGTCTCCTAGAGTCTTTTGGCCTTTTCTTATAAGGACCCGAGATCGCAGGTAGCAGCCCCAGACTTGTTTAATGAGGCTACCCTAGATGATTCTTCTCTTTTGCAGGAAGCTCTCTTCTCCGGAATCAACCCAAGACTCCTCCCAGGCGTCATCCCAGAACATTTTGACCTCTGCGTTCGGGACCGGAGATCCCAGCTACCTGCCCCAGACTCCTCCAAGTAAGTAGCTCGAGACATTTTTGTTCTCCTGTAGAGAAATCTCTCAACTCCGACAGCCACCTGAGACTCCTCCCAGGCATCTCCCACAGTCTTCTGTCCTCTGCTTTACCTACCTAAGGGGTCAGGTAGAAGCCCCAGACTCCTCCAAGGAAGCTACCATTGAGGTTTTTTCTTTTTTGGAGGAGCCTGTGCCCTCCGGGATCCCCTGTGATTCCTTCCAGACGTCTCCTAGAGTCTTTTGGCCTTTTCTTATAAGGACCGGAGATCCCAGGTAGCAGCCCCAGACTTGTCTAATGAGGCTACCCTAGATGATTCTTTTCTTTTGCAGGAAGTTCTCTTCTCCGGGGTCGACCCAAGAGTCCTCCCAGGCGTCATCCCAGAATGTTTTGACCTCTGCGTTCGGGACCGGAGATCCCATCTACCTGCCCCAGACTCCTCCAAGTAAGTAGCTCGAGACATTTTTGTTCTCCTGTAGAGAAATCTCTCAACTCCGACAGCCACCTGAGACTCCTCCCAGGCATCTCCCACAGTCTTCTGTCTTCTGCTTTACCTACCTAAGGGGTCAGGTAGAAGCCCCAGACTCCTCTTAGGAAGCTACTGTTGAGGCTTTTTTCTGTTTTGGAGGAGCCTGTGCCCTCTGGGATCCCCTGTGATTCCTTCCAGACGTCTCCTAGAGTCTTTTGGCCTTTTCTTATAAGGACCGGAGATCTCAGGTAGCAGCCCCAGATTTGTCTAATGAGGCTACCCTAGATGATTCTTCTCTTTTGCAGGAAGCTCTCTTCTCCGGGATCGACGCAAGACTCCTCCCAGGCGTCATCCCAGAACGTTTTGACCTCTGCGTTCAGGACCGGAGATCCCAGCTACCTGCCCCAGACTCCTCCAAGTAAGTAGCTCGAGACATTTTTGTTCTCCTGTAGAGAAATCTCTCAACTCCGACAGCCACCTGAGACTCCTCCCAGGCATCTCCCACAGTCTTCTGTCTTCTGCTTTACCTACCTAAGGGGTCAGGTAGAAGCCCCAGACTCCTCCAAGGAAGCTACCGTTGAGGTTTTTTTCTTTTTTGGAGGAACCTCTGCCCTCCTGGATTCCCTGTGATTCCTTCCAGACGTCTCCTAGCGTCTTTTGGCCTTTTCTTATAAGGACCGGAGATCCCAGGTAGCAGCCCCAGACTTGTCTAATGAGGCTACCCTAGATGATTCTTCTCTTTTGCAGGAAGCTCTCTTCTCTGGGATCAACCCAAGAGTCCTCCCAGGCGTCATCCCAGAATGTTTTGACCTCTGCGTTCAGGACCGGAGATCCCAGCTACCTGCCCCAGACTCCTCCAAGTAAGTAGCTCGAGACATTTTTGTTCTCCTGTAGAGAAATCTCTCAACTCCGACAGCCACCTGAGACTCCTCCCAGGCATCTCCCACAGTCTTCTGTCTTCTGCTTTACCTACCTAAGGGGTCAGGTAGAAGCCCCAGACTCCTCCAAGGAAGCTACCGTTGAGGTTTTTTTCTTTTTTGGAGGAACCTCTGCCCTCCGGGATCCCCTTTGATTCCTTCCAGACGTCTCCTAGAGTCTTTTGGCCTTTTCTTATAAGGACCCGAGATCGCAGGTAGCAGCCCCAGACTTGTTTAATGAGGCTACCCTAGATGATTCTTCTCTTTTGCAGGAAGCTCTCTTCTCCGGAATCAACCCAAGACTCCTCCCAGGCGTCATCCCAGAACATTTTGACCTCTGCGTTCGGGACCGGAGATCCCAGCTACCTGCCCCAGACTCCTCCAAGTAAGTAGCTCGAGACATTTTTGTTCTCCTGTAGAGAAATCTCTCAACTCCGACAGCCACCTGAGACTCCTCCCAGGCATCTCCCACAGTCTTCTGTCCTCTGCTTTACCTACCTAAGGGGTCAGGTAGAAGCCCCAGACTCCTCCAAGGAAGCTACCATTGAGGTTTTTTCTTTTTTGGAGGAGCCTGTGCCCTCCGGGATCCCCTGTGATTCCTTCCAGACGTCTCCTAGAGTCTTTTGGCCTTTTCTTATAAGGACCGGAGATCCCAGGTAGCAGCCCCAGACTTGTCTAATGAGGCTACCCTAGATGATTCTTTTCTTTTGCAGGAAGTTCTCTTCTCCGGGGTCGACCCAAGAGTCCTCCCAGGCGTCATCCCAGAATGTTTTGACCTCTGCGTTCGGGACCGGAGATCCCATCTACCTGCCCCAGACTCCTCCAAGTAAGTAGCTCGAGACATTTTTGTTCTCCTGTAGAGAAATCTCTCAACTCCGTCAGCCACCTGAGACTCCTCCCAGGCATCTCCCACAGTCTTCTGTCTTCTGCTTTACCTACCTAAGGGGTCAGGTAGAAGCCCCAGACTCCTTCAAGGAAGCTACCGTTGAGGTTTTTTTCTTTTTTGGAGGAACCTCTGCCCTCCTGGATTCCCTGTGATTCCTTCCAGACGTCTCCTAGCGTCTTTTGGCCTTTTCTTATAAGGACCGGAGATCCCAGGTAGCAGCCCCAGACTTGTCTAATGAGGCTACCCTAGATGATTCTTCTCTTTTGCAGGAAGCTCTCTTCTCTGGGATCAACCCAAGAGTCCTCCCAGGCGTCATCCCAGAATGTTTTGACCTCTGCGTTCAGGACCGGAGATCCCAGCTACCTGCCCCAGACTCCTCCAAGTAAGTAGCTCGAGACATTTTTGTTCTCCTGTAGAGAAATCTCTCAACTCCGACAGCCACCTGAGACTCCTCCCAGGCATCTCCCACAGTCTTCTGTCTTCTGCTTTACCTACCTAAGGGGTCAGGTAGAAGCCCCAGACTCCTCCAAGGAAGCTACCGTTGAGGTTTTTTTCTTTTTTGGAGGAACCTCTGCCCTCCTGGATTCCCTGTGATTCCTTCCAGACGTCTCCTAGCGTCTTTTGGCCTTTTCTTATAAGGACCGGAGATCCCAGGTAGCAGCCCCAGACTTGTCTAATGAGGCTACCCTAGATGATTCTTCTCTTTTGCAGGAAGCTCTCTTCTCTGGGATCAACCCAAGAGTCCTCCCAGGCGTCATCCCAGAATGTTTTGACCTCTGCGTTCAGGACCGGAGATCCCAGCTACCTGCCCCAGACTCCTCCAAGTAAGTAGCTCGACACATTTTTGTTCTCCTGTAGAGAAATCTCTCAACTCCGACAGCCACCTGAGACTCCTCCCAGGCATCTCCCACAGTCTTCTGTCTTCTGCTTTACCTACCTAAGGGGTCAGGTAGAAGCCCCAGACTCCTCCAAGGAAGCTACCATTGAGGTTTTTTTCTTTTTTGGAGGAACCTCTGCCCTCCGGGATCCCCTGTGATTCCTTCCAGACGTCTCCTAGAGTCTTTTGGGCATTTCTTATAAGGACCCGAGATCGCAGGTAGCAGCCCCAGACTTGTCTAATGAGGCTACCCTAGATGATTCTTCTCTTTTGCAGGAAGCTCTCTTCTCCGGGATCGACCCAAGACTCCTCCCAGGCGTCATCCCAGAACATTTTTACCTCTGCGTTCGGGACCGGAGATCCCAGCTACCTGCCCCAGACTCCTCCAGGTAAGTAGCTCGAGACATTTTTGTTCTCCTGTAGAGAAATCTCTCAACTCCGACAGCCACCTGAGACTCCTCCCAGGCATCTCCCACAGTCTTCTGTCCTCTGCTTTACCTACCTAAGGGGTCAGGTAGAAGCCCCAGACTCCTCCAAGGAAGCTACCGTTGAGGTTTTTTTCTTTTTTTCGAGGAGCCTCTGACCTCCGGGATTCCCTGTGATTCCTTCCAGACGTCTCCTAGCGTCTTTTGGCCTTTTCTTATAAGGACCGGAGATCCCAGGTAGCAGCCCCAGACTTGTCTAATGAGGCTACCCTATATGATTCTTCTCTTTTGCAGGAAGCTCTCTTCTCTGGGATCGACCCAAGACTCCTCCCAGGCGTCATCCCTGAACGTTTTGACCTCTGCGTTCGGGACCGGAGATCCCATCTACCTGCCCCAGACTCCTCCAAGTAAGTAGCTCGAGACATTTTTGTTCTCCTGTAGAGAAATCCCTCAACTCCGACAGGCACCTGAGACTCCTCCCAGGCATCTCCCACAGTCTTCTGTCCTCTGCTTTACCTACCTAAGGGGTCAGGTAGAAGCCCCAGACTCCTCTTAGGAAGCTACTGTTGAGGCTTTTTTCTGTTTTGGAGGAGCCTGTGCCCTCTGGGATCCCCTGTGATTCCTTCCAGACGTCTCCTAGAGTCTTTTGGCCTTTTCTTATAAGGACCGGAGATCTCAGGTAGCAGCCCCAGATTTGTCTAATGAGGCTACCCTAGATGATTCTTCTCTTTTGCAGGAAGCTCTCTTCTCCGGGATCGACCCAAGACTCCTCCCAGGCGTCATCCCAGAACGTTTTGACCTCTGCGTTCGAGACCGGAGATCCCAGCTACCTGCCCCAGACTCCTCCAAGTAAGTAGCTCGAGACATTTTTGTTCTCCTGTAGAGAAATCTCTCAACTCCGACAGCCACCTGAGACTCCTCCCAGGCATCTCCCACAGTCTTCTGTCTTCTGCTTTACCTACCTAAGGGGTCAGGTAGAAGCCCCAGACTCCTCCAAGGAAGCTACCGTTGAGGTTTTTTTCTTTTTTGGAGGAACCTCTGCCCTCCTGGATTCCCTGTGATTCCTTCCAGACGTCTCCTAGCGTCTTTTGGCCTTTTCTTATAAGGACCGGAGATCCCAGGTAGCAGCCCCAGACTTGTCTAATGAGGCTACCCTAGATGATTCTTCTCTTTTGCAGGAAGCTCTCTTCTCTGGGATCAACCCAAGAGTCCTCCCAGGCGTCATCCCAGAATGTTTTGACCTCTGCGTTCAGGACCGGAGATCCCAGCTACCTGCCCCAGACTCCTCCAAGTAAGTAGCTCGAGACATTTTTGTTCTCCTGTAGAGAAATCTCTCAACTCCGACAGCCACCTGAGACTCCTCCCAGGCATCTCCCACAGTCTTCTGTCTTCTGCTTTACCTACCTAAGGGGTCAGGTAGAAGCCCCAGACTCCTCTTAGGAAGCTACCGTTGAGGTTTTTTCTGTTTTGGAGGAGCCTGTGCCCTCCGGGATCCCCTGTGATTCCTTCCAGACGTCTCCTAGAGTCTTTTGGGCTTTTCTTATAAGGACCGGAGATCCCAGGTAGCAGCCCCAGATTTGTCTAATGAGGCTACCCTAGATGATTCTTCTGTTTTGCAGGAAGCTCTCTTCTCCAGGATTGACCCAAGACTCCTCCCAGGCGTCATCCCAAAACGTTTTGACCTCTGCATTCGGGACCGGAGATCCCAGCTACCTGCCCCAGACTCCTCCAAGTAAGTAGCTCGAGACATTTTTGTTCTCCTGTAGAGAAATCTCTCAACTCCGACAGCCACCTGAGACTCCTCCCAGGCATCTCCCACAGTCTTCTGTCCTCTGCTTTACCTACCTAAGGGGTCAGGTAGAAGCCCCAGACTCCTCTTAGGAAGCTACCGTTGAGGTTTTTTCTGTTTTGGCGGAGCCTGTGCCCTCTGGGATCCCTTCCAGACGTCTCCTAGAGTCTTTTGGGCTTTTCTTATAAGGACCGGAGATCGCAGGTAGCAGCCCCAGACTTGTCTAATGAGGCTACCCTAGATGATTCTTCTGTTTTGCAGGAAGCTCTCTTCTCCAGGATTGACCCAAGACTCCTCCCAGGCGTCATCCCAGAACGTTTTGACCTCTGCATTCGGGACCGGAGATCCCAGCTACCTGCCCCAGACTCCTCCAAGTAAGTAGCTCGAGACATTTTTGTTCTCCTGTAGAGAAATCTCTCAACTCCGACAGCCACCTGAGACTCCTCCCAGGCATCTCCCACAGTCTTCTGTCCTCTGCTTTACCTACCTAAGGGGTCAGGTAGAAGCCCTAGACTCCTCCATGGAAGCTACCGTTGACGTTTTTTTCTGTTTTGGAGGAGCCTGTGCCCTCTGGGATCCCCTGTGATTCCTTCCAGACGTCTCCTAGCGTCTTTTGGCCTTTTCTTATAAGGACCGGAGATCTCAGGTAGCAGCCCCAGATTTGTCTAATGAGGCTACCCTAGATGATTCTTCTCTTTTGCAGGAAGCTCTCTTCTCCGGGATCGACCCAAGACTCCTCCCAGGCGTCATCCCAGAACGTTTTGACCTCTGCGTTCGAGACCGGAGATCCCAGCTACCTGCCCCAGACTCCTCCAAGTAAGTAGCTCGAGACATTTTTGTTCTCCTGTAGAGAAATCTCTCAACTCCGACAGCCACCTGAGACTCCTCCCAGGCATCTCCCACAGTCTTCTGTCTTCTGCTTTACCTACCTAAGGGGTCAGGTAGAAGCCCCAGACTCCTCCAAGGAAGCTACCATTGAGGTTTTTTCTTTTTTGGAGGAGCCTGTGCCCTCCGGGATCCCCTGTGATTCCTTCCAGACGTCTCCTAGAGTCTTTTGGGCTTTTCTTATAAGGACCGGAGATCCCAGGTAGCAGCCCCAGACTTGTCTAATGAGGCTACCCTAGATGATTCTTCTGTTTTGCAGGAAGCTCTCTTCTCCAGGATTGACCCAAGACTCCTCCCAGGCGTCATCCCAGAACGTTTTGACCTCTGCATTCGGGACCGGAGATCCCAGCTACCTGCCCCAGACTCCTCCAAGTAAGTAGCTCGAGACATTTTTGTTCTCCTGTAGAGAAATCTCTCAACTCCGACAGCCACCTGAGACTCCTCCCAGGCATCTCCCACAGTCTTCTGTCCTCTGCTTTACCTACCTAAGGGGTCAGGTAGAAGCCCCAGACTCCTCTTAGGAAGCTACCGTTGAGGTTTTTTCTGTTTTGGCGGAGCCTGTGCCCTCTGGGATCCCTTCCAGACGTCTCCTAGAGTCTTTTGGGCTTTTCTTATAAGGACCGGAGATCGCAGGTAGCAGCCCCAGACTTGTCTAATGAGGCTACCCTAGATGATTCTTCTGTTTTGCAGGAAGCTCTCTTCTCCAGGATTGACCCAAGACTCCTCCCAGGCGTCATCCCAGAACGTTTTGACCTCTGCATTCGGGACCGGAGATCCCAGCTACCTGCCCCAGACTCCTCCAAGTAAGTAGCTCGAGACATTTTTGTTCTCCTGTAGAGAAATCTCTCAACTCCGACAGCCACCTGAGACTCCTCCCAGGCATCTCCCACAGTCTTCTGTCCTCTGCTTTACCTACCTAAGGGGTCAGGTAGAAGCCCTAGACTCCTCCAAGGAAGCTACCGTTGACGTTTTTTTCTTTTTTGGAGGAACCTCTGCCCTCCGGGATCCCCTGTGATTCCTTCCAGACGTCTCCTAGAGTCTTTTGGGCATTTCTTATAAGGACCCGAGATCGCAGGTAGCAGCCCCAGACTTGTCTAATGAGGCTACCCTAGATGATTCTTCTCTTTTGCAGGAAGCTCTCTTCTCCGGGATCGACCCAAGACTCCTCCCAGGCGTCATCCCAGAACATTTTTACCTCTGCGTTCGGGACCGGAGATCCCAGCTACCTGCCCCAGACTCCTCCAGGTAAGTAGCT
Organism: Astur gentilis; assembly: GCF_929443795.1. Lineage (NCBI taxonomy): Eukaryota > Metazoa > Chordata > Aves > Accipitriformes > Accipitridae > Astur > Astur gentilis. The sequence goes on from NW_026061070.1 coordinate 267,580, forward strand.
CGAGACATTTTTGTTCTCCTGTAGAGAAATCTCTCAACTCCGACAGCCACCTGAGACTCCTCCCAGGCATCTCCCACAGTCTTCTGTCCTCTGCTTTACCTACCTAAGGGGTCAGGTAGAAGCCCCAGACTCCTCCAAGGAAGCTACCGTTGAGGTTTTTTTCTTTTTTTCGAGGAGCCTCTGACCTCCGGGATTCCCTGTGATTCCTTCCAGACGTCTCCTAGCGTCTTTTGGCCTTTTCTTATAAGGACCGGAGATCCCAGGTAGCAGCCCCAGACTTGTCTAATGAGGCTATCCTATATGATTCTTCTCTTTTGCAGGAAGCTCTCTTCTCTGGGATCGACCCAAGACTCCTCCCAGGCGTCATCCCAGAACGTTTTGACATCTGCGTTCGGGACCGGAGATCCCATCTACCTGCCCCAGACTCCTCCAAGTAAGTAGCTCGAGACATTTTTGTTCTCCTGTAGAGAAATCCCTCAACTCCGACAGGCACCTGAGACTCCTCCCAGGCATCTCCCACAGTCTTCTGTCCTCTGCTTTACCTACCTAAGGGGTCAGGTAGAAGCCCCAGACTCCTCTTAGGAAGCTACCGTTGAGGTTTTTTCTGTTTTGGCGGAGCCTGTGCCCTCTGGGATCCCTTCCAGACGTCTCCTAGAGTCTTTTGGGCTTTTCTTATAAGGACCGGAGATCGCAGGTAGCAGCCCCAGACTTGTCTAATGAGGCTACCCTAGATGATTCTTCTGTTTTGCAGGAAGCTCTCTTCTCCAGGATTGACCCAAGACTCCTCCCAGGCGTCATCCCAGAACGTTTTGACCTCTGCATTCGGGACCGGAGATCCCAGCTACCTGCCCCAGACTCCTCCAAGTAAGTAGCTCGAGACATTTTTGTTCTCCTGTAGAGAAATCTCTCAACTCCGACAGCCACCTGAGACTCCTCCCAGGCATCTCCCACAGTCTTCTGTCCTCTGCTTTACCTACCTAAGGGGTCAGGTAGAAGCCCTAGACTCCTCCAAGGAAGCTACCGTTGACGTTTTTTTCTTTTTTGGAGGAACCTCTGCCCTCCGGGATCCCCTGTGATTCCTTCCAGACGTCTCCTAGAGTCTTTTGGGCATTTCTTATAAGGACCCGAGATCGCAGGTAGCAGCCCCAGACTTGTCTAATGAGGCTACCCTAGATGATTCTTCTCTTTTGCAGGAAGCTCTCTTCTCCGGGATCGACCCAAGACTCCTCCCAGGCGTCATCCCAGAACATTTTTACCTCTGCGTTCGGGACCGGAGATCCCAGCTACCTGCCCCAGACTCCTCCAGGTAAGTAGCTCGAGACATTTTTGTTCTCCTGTAGAGAAATCTCTCAACTCCGACAGCCACCTGAGACTCCTCCCAGGCATCTCCCACAGTCTTCTGTCCTCTGCTTTACCTACCTAAGGGGTCAGGTAGAAGCCCCAGACTCCTCTTAGGAAGCTACCGTTGAGGTTTTTTCTGTTTTGGCGGAGCCTGTGCCCTCTGGGATCCCCTGTGATTCCTTCCAGACGTCTCCTAGAGTCTTTTGGGCTTTTCTTATAAGGACCGGAGATCGCAGGTAGCAGCCCCAGACTTGTCTAATGAAGCTACCCTAGATGATTCTTCTGTTTTGCAGGAAGCTCTCTTCTCCAGGATTGACCCAAGACTCCTCCCAGGCGTCATCCCAGAACGTTTTGACCTCTGCATTCGGGACCGGAGATCCCAGCTACCTGCCCCAGACTCCTCCAAGTAAGTAGCTCGAGACATTTTTGTTCTCCTGTAGAGAAATCTCTCAACTCCGACAGCCACCTGAGACTCCTCCCAGGCATCTCCCACAGTCTTCTGTCCTCTGCTTTACCTACCTAAGGGGTCAGGTAGAAGCCCCAGACTCCTCTTAGGAAGCTACCGTTGAGGTTTTTTCTGTTTTGGCGGAGCCTGTGCCCTCTGGGATCCCTTCCAGACGTCTCCTAGAGTCTTTTGGGCTTTTCTTATAAGGACCGGAGATCGCAGGTAGCAGCCCCAGACTTGTCTAATGAGGCTACCCTAGATGATTCTTCTGTTTTGCAGGAAGCTCTCTTCTCCAGGATTGACCCAAGACTCCTCCCAGGCGTCATCCCAGAACGTTTTGACCTCTGCATTCGGGACCGGAGATCCCAGCTACCTGCCCCAGACTCCTCCAAGTAAGTAGCTCGAGACATTTTTGTTCTCCTGTAGAGAAATCTCTCAACTCCGACAGCCACCTGAGACTCCTCCCAGGCATCTCCCACAGTCTTCTGTCCTCTGCTTTACCTACCTAAGGGGTCAGGTAGAAGCCCTAGACTCCTCCAAGGAAGCTACCGTTGACGTTTTTTTCTTTTTTGGAGGAACCTCTGCCCTCCGGGATCCCCTGTGATTCCTTCCAGACGTCTCCTAGAGTCTTTTGGGCATTTCTTATAAGGACCCGAGATCGCAGGTAGCAGCCCCAGACTTGTCTAATGAGGCTACCCTAGATGATTCTTCTCTTTTGCAGGAAGCTCTCTTCTCCGGGATCGACCCAAGACTCCTCCCAGGCGTCATCCCAGAATGTTTTGACCTCTGCGTTCGAGACCGGAGATCCCAGCTACCTGCCCCAGACTCCTCCAAGTAAGTAGCTCGAGACATTTTTGTTCTCCTGTAGAGAAATCTCTCAACTCCGACAGCCACCTGAGACTCCTCCCAGGCATCTCCCACAGTCTTCTGTCTTCTGCTTTACCTACCTAAGGGGTCAGGTAGAAGCCCCAGACTCCTCCAAGGAAGCTACCGTTGAGGTTTTTTTCTTTTTTGGAGGAACCTCTGCCCTCCTGGATTCCCTGTGATTCCTTCCAGACGTCTCCTAGCGTCTTTTGGCCTTTTCTTATAAGGACCGGAGATCCCAGGTAGCAGCCCCAGACTTGTCTAATGAGGCTACCCTAGATGATTCTTCTCTTTTGCAGGAAGCTCTCTTCTCTGGGATCAACCCAAGAGTCCTCCCAGGCATCATCCCAGAATGTTTTGACCTCTGCGTTCAGGACCGGAGATCCCAGCTACCTGCCCCAGACTCCTCCAAGTAAGTAGCTCGAGACATTTTTGTTCTCCTGTAGAGAAATCTCTCAACTCCGACAGCCACCTGAGACTCCTCCCAGGCATCTCCCACAGTCTTCTGTCCTCTGCTTTACCTACCTAAGGGGTCAGGTAGAAGCCCCAGACTCCTCTTAGGAAGCTACCGTTGAGGTTTTTTCTGTTTTGGCGGAGCCTGTGCCCTCTGGGATCCCCTGTGATTCCTTCCAGACGTCTCCTAGAGTCTTTTGGGCTTTTCTTATAAGGACCGGAGATCGCAGGTAGCAGCCCCAGACTTGTCTAATGAGGCTACCCTAGATGATTCTTCTGTTTTGCAGGAAGCTCTCTTCTCCAGGATTGACCCAAGACTCCTCCCAGGCGTCATCCCAGAACGTTTTGACCTCTGCATTCGGGACCGGAGATCCCAGCTACCTGCCCCAGACTCCTCCAAGTAAGTAGCTCGAGACATTTTTGTTCTCCTGTAGAGAAATCTCTCAACTCCGACAGCCACCTGAGACTCCTCCCAGGCATCTCCCACAGTCTTCTGTCCTCTGCTTTACCTACCTAAGGGGTCAGGTAGAAGCCCCAGACTCCTCTTAGGAAGCTACCGTTGAGGTTTTTTCTGTTTTGGCGGAGCCTGTGCCCTCTGGGATCCCTTCCAGACGTCTCCTAGAGTCTTTTGGGCTTTTCTTATAAGGACCGGAGATCGCAGGTAGCAGCCCCAGACTTGTCTAATGAGGCTACCCTAGATGATTCTTCTGTTTTGCAGGAAGCTCTCTTCTCCAGGATTGACCCAAGACTCCTCCCAGGCGTCATCCCAGAACGTTTTGACCTCTGCATTCGGGACCGGAGATCCCAGCTACCTGCCCCAGACTCCTCCAAGTAAGTAGCTCGAGACATTTTTGTTCTCCTGTAGAGAAATCTCTCAACTCCGACAGCCACCTGAGACTCCTCCCAGGCATCTCCCACAGTCTTCTGTCCTCTGCTTTACCTACCTAAGGGGTCAGGTAGAAGCCCTAGACTCCTCCAAGGAAGCTACCGTTGACGTTTTTTTCTTTTTTGGAGGAACCTCTGCCCTCCGGGATCCCCTGTGATTCCTTCCAGACGTCTCCTAGAGTCTTTTGGGCATTTCTTATAAGGACCCGAGATCGCAGGTAGCAGCCCCAGACTTGTCTAATGAGGCTACCCTAGATGATTCTTCTCTTTTGCAGGAAGCTCTCTTCTCCGGGATCGACCCAAGACTCCTCCCAGGCGTCATCCCAGAACATTTTTACCTCTGCGTTCGGGACCGGAGATCCCAGCTACCTGCCCCAGACTCCTCCAGGTAAGTAGCTCGAGACATTTTTGTTCTCCTGTAGAGAAATCTCTCAACTCCGACAGCCACCTGAGACTCCTCCCAGGCATCTCCCACAGTCTTCTGTCCTCTGCTTTACCTACCTAAGGGGTCAGGTAGAAGCCCCAGACTCCTCCAAGGAAGCTACCGTTGAGGTTTTTTTCTTTTTTTCGAGGAGCCTCTGACCTCCGGGATTCCCTGTGATTCCTTCCAGACGTCTCCTAGCGTCTTTTGGCCTTTTCTTATAAGGACCGGAGATCCCAGGTAGCAGCCCCAGACTTGTCTAATGAGGCTACCCTATATGATTCTTCTCTTTTGCAGGAAGCTCTCTTCTCTGGGATCGACCCAAGACTCCTCCCAGGCGTCATCCCAGAACGTTTTGACATCTGCGTTCGGGACCGGAGATCCCATCTACCTGCCCCAGACTCCTCCAAGTAAGTAGCTCGAGACATTTTTGTTCTCCTGTAGAGAAATCCCTCAACTCCGACAGGCACCTGAGACTCCTCCCAGGCATCTCCCACAGTCTTCTGTCCTCTGCTTTACCTACCTAAGGGGTCAGGTAGAAGCCCCAGACTCCTCTTAGGAAGCTACCGTTGAGGTTTTTTCTGTTTTGGCGGAGCCTGTGCCCTCTGGGATCCCTTCCAGACGTCTCCTAGAGTCTTTTGGGCTTTTCTTATAAGGACCGGAGATCGCAGGTAGCAGCCCCAGACTTGTCTAATGAGGCTACCCTAGATGATTCTTCTGTTTTGCAGGAAGCTCTCTTCTCCAGGATTGACCCAAGACTCCTCCCAGGCGTCATCCCAGAACGTTTTGACCTCTGCATTCGGGACCGGAGATCCCAGCTACCTGCCCCAGACTCCTCCAAGTAAGTAGCTCGAGACATTTTTGTTCTCCTGTAGAGAAATCTCTCAACTCCGACAGCCACCTGAGACTCCTCCCAGGCATCTCCCACAGTCTTCTGTCCTCTGCTTTACCTACCTAAGGGGTCAGGTAGAAGCCCCAGACTCCTCTTAGGAAGCTACCGTTGAGGTTTTTTCTGTTTTGGCGGAGCCTGTGCCCTCTGGGATCCCTTCCAGACGTCTCCTAGAGTCTTTTGGGCTTTTCTTATAAGGACCGGAGATCGCAGGTAGCAGCCCCAGACTTGTCTAATGAGGCTACCCTAGATGATTCTTCTGTTTTGCAGGAAGCTCTCTTCTCCAGGATTGACCCAAGACTCCTCCCAGGCGTCATCCCAGAACGTTTTGACCTCTGCATTCGGGACCGGAGATCCCAGCTACCTGCCCCAGACTCCTCCAAGTAAGTAGCTCGAGACATTTTTGTTCTCCTGTAGAGAAATCTCTCAACTCCGACAGCCACCTGAGACTCCTCCCAGGCATCTCCCACAGTCTTCTGTCCTCTGCTTTACCTACCTAAGGGGTCAGGTAGAAGCCCTAGACTCCTCCAAGGAAGCTACCGTTGACGTTTTTTTCTTTTTTGGAGGAACCTCTGCCCTCCGGGATCCCCTGTGATTCCTTCCAGACGTCTCCTAGAGTCTTTTGGGCATTTCTTATAAGGACCCGAGATCGCAGGTAGCAGCCCCAGACTTGTCTAATGAGGCTACCCTAGATGATTCTTCTCTTTTGCAGGAAGCTCTCTTCTCCGGGATCGACCCAAGACTCCTCCCAGGCGTCATCCCAGAACATTTTTACCTCTGCGTTCGGGACCGGAGATCCCAGCTACCTGCCCCAGACTCCTCCAGGTAAGTAGCTCGAGACATTTTTGTTCTCCTGTAGAGAAATCTCTCAACTCCGACAGCCACCTGAGACTCCTCCCAGGCATCTCCCACAGTCTTCTGTCCTCTGCTTTACCTACCTAAGGGGTCAGGTAGAAGCCCCAGACTCCTCCAAGGAAGCTACCGTTGAGGTTTTTTTCTTTTTTTCGAGGAGCCTCTGCCCTCCTGGATTCCCTGTGATTCCTTCCAGACGTCTCCTAGCGTCTTTTGGCCTTTTCTTATAAGGACCGGAGATCCCAGGTAGCAGCCCCAGACTTGTCTAATGAGGCTACCCTATATGATTCTTCTCTTTTGCAGGAAGCTCTCTTCTCTGGGATCGACCCAAGACTCCTCCCAGGCGTCATCTCAGAACGTTTTGACATCTGCGTTCGGGACCGGAGATCCCATCTACCTGCCCCAGACTCCTCCAAGTAAGTAGCTCGAGACATTTTTGTTCTCCTGTAGAGAAATCCCTCAACTCCGACAGGCACCTGAGACTCCTCCCAGGCATCTCCCACAGTCTTCTGTCCTCTGCTTTACCTACCTAAGGGGTCAGGTAGAAGCCCCAGACTCCTCTTAGGAAGCTACCGTTGAGGTTTTTTCTGTTTTGGCGGAGCCTGTGCCCTCTGGGATCCCTTCCAGACGTCTCCTAGAGTCTTTTGGGCTTTTCTTATAAGGACCGGAGATCGCAGGTAGCAGCCCCAGACTTGTCTAATGAGGCTACCCTAGATGATTCTTCTGTTTTGCAGGAAGCTCTCTTCTCCAGGATTGACCCAAGACTCCTCCCAGGCGTCATCCCAGAACGTTTTGACCTCTGCATTCGGGACCGGAGATCCCAGCTACCTGCCCCAGACTCCTCCAAGTAAGTAGCTCGAGACATTTTTGTTCTCCTGTAGAGAAATCTCTCAACTCCGACAGCCACCTGAGACTCCTCCCAGGCATCTCCCACAGTCTTCTGTCCTCTGCTTTACCTACCTAAGGGGTCAGGTAGAAGCCCTAGACTCCTCCAAGGAAGCTACCGTTGACGTTTTTTTCTTTTTTGGAGGAACCTCTGCCCTCCGGGATCCCCTGTGATTCCTTCCAGACGTCTCCTAGAGTCTTTTGGGCATTTCTTACAAGGACCCGAGATCGCAGGTAGCAGCCCCAGACTTGTCTAATGAGGCTACCCTAGATGATTCTTCTCTTTTGCAGGAAGCTCTCTTCTCCGGGATCGACCCAAGACTCCTCCCAGGCGTCATCCCAGAACATTTTTACCTCTGCGTTCGGGACCGGAGATCCCAGCTACCTGCCCCAGACTCCTCCAGGTAAGTAGCTCGAGACATTTTTGTTCTCCTGTAGAGAAATCTCTCAACTCCGACAGCCACCTGAGACTCCTCCCAGGCATCTCCCACAGTCTTCTGTCCTCTGCTTTACCTACCTAAGGGGTCAGGTAGAAGCCCCAGACTCCTCTTAGGAAGCTACCGTTGAGGTTTTTTCTGTTTTGGCGGAGCCTGTGCCCTCTGGGATCCCCTGTGATTCCTTCCAGACGTCTCCTAGAGTCTTTTGGGCTTTTCTTATAAGGACCGGAGATCGCAGGTAGCAGCCCCAGACTTGTCTAATGAGGCTACCCTAGATGATTCTTCTGTTTTGCAGGAAGCTCTCTTCTACAGGATTGACCCAAGACTCCTCCCAGGCGTCATCCCAGAACGTTTTGACCTCTGCATTCGGGACCGGAGATCCCAGCTACCTGCCCCAGACTCCTCCAAGTAAGTAGCTCGAGACATTTTTGTTCTCCTGTAGAGAAATCTCTCAACTCCGACAGCCACCTGAGACTCCTCCCAGGCATCTCCCACAGTCTTCTGTCCTCTGCTTTACCTACCTAAGGGGTCAGGTAGAAGCCCCAGACTCCTCTTAGGAAGCTACCGTTGAGGTTTTTTCTGTTTTGGCGGAGCCTGTGCCCTCTGGGATCCCTTCCAGACGTCTCCTAGAGTCTTTTGGGCTTTTCTTATAAGGACCGGAGATCGCAGGTAGCAGCCCCAGACTTGTCTAATGAGGCTACCCTAGATGATTCTTCTGTTTTGCAGGAAGCTCTCTTCTCCAGGATTGACCCAAGACTCCTCCCAGGCGTCATCCCAGAACGTTTTGACCTCTGCATTCGGGACCGGAGATCCCAGCTACCTGCCCCAGACTCCTCCAAGTAAGTAGCTCGAGACATTTTTGTTCTCCTGTAGAGAAATCTCTCAACTCCGACAGCCACCTGAGACTCCTCCCAGGCATCTCCCACAGTCTTCTGTCCTCTGCTTTACCTACCTAAGGGGTCAGGTAGAAGCCCTAGACTCCTCCAAGGAAGCTACCGTTGACGTTTTTTTCTTTTTTGGAGGAACCTCTGCCCTCCGGGATCCCCTGTGATTCCTTCCAGACGTCTCCTAGAGTCTTTTGGGCATTTCTTATAAGGACCCGAGATCGCAGGTAGCAGCCCCAGACTTGTCTAATGAGGCTACCCTAGATGATTCTTCTCTTTTGCAGGAAGCTCTCTTCTCCGGGATCGACCCAAGACTCCTCCCAGGCGTCATCCCAGAACATTTTTACCTCTGCGTTCGGGACCGGAGATCCCAGCTACCTGCCCCAGACTCCTCCAGGTAAGTAGCTCGAGACATTTTTGTTCTCCTGTAGAGAAATCTCTCAACTCCGACAGCCACCTGAGACTCCTCCCAGGCATCTCCCACAGTCTTCTGTCCTCTGCTTTACCTACCTAAGGGGTCAGGTAGAAGCCCCAGACTCCTCCAAGGAAGCTACCGTTGAGGTTTTTTTCTTTTTTTCGAGGAGCCTCTGACCTCCGGGATTCCCTGTGATTCCTTCCAGACGTCTCCTAGCGTCTTTTGGCCTTTTCTTATAAGGACCGGAGATCCCAGGTAGCAGCCCCAGACTTGTCTAATGAGGCTACCCTAGATGATTCTTCTCTTTTGCAGGAAGCTCTCTTCTCTGGGATCGACCCAAGACTCCTCCCAGGCGTCATCCCAGAACGTTTTGACATCTGCGTTCGGGACCGGAGATCCCATCTACCTGCCCCAGACTCCTCCAAGTAAGTAGCTCGAGACATTTTTGTTCTCCTGTAGAGAAATCCCTCAACTCCGACAGGCACCTGAGACTCCTCCCAGGCATCTCCCACAGTCTTCTGTCCTCTGCTTTACCTACCTAAGGGGTCAGGTAGAAGCCCCAGACTCCTCTTAGGAAGCTACCGTTGAGGTTTTTTCTGTTTTGGCGGAGCCTGTGCCCTCTGGGATCCCTTCCAGACGTCTCCTAGAGTCTTTTGGGCTTTTCTTATAAGGACCGGAGATCGCAGGTAGCAGCCCCAGACTTGTCTAATGAGGCTACCCTAGATGATTCTTCTTTTTTGCAGGAAGCTCTCTTCTCCGGGATTGACCCAAGACTCCTCCCAGGCGTCATCCCAGAACGTTTTGACCTCTGCATTCGGGACCGGAGATCCCAGCTACCTGCCCCAGACTCCTCCAAGTAAGTAGCTCGAGACATTTTTGTTCTCCTGTAGAGAAATCTCTCAACTCCGACAGCCACCTGAGACTCCTCCCAGGCATCTCCCACAGTCTTCTGTCCTCTGCTTTACCTACCTAAGGGGTCAGGTAGAAGCCCTAGACTCCTCCAAGGAAGCTACCGTTGACGTTTTTTTCTTTTTTGGAGGAACCTCTGCCCTCCGGGATCCCCTGTGATTCCTTCCAGACGTCTCCTAGAGTCTTTTGGGCATTTCTTATAAGGACCCGAGATCGCAGGTAGCAGCCCCAGACTTGTCTAATGAGGCTACCCTAGATGATTCTTCTCTTTTGCAGGAAGCTCTCTTCTCCGGGATCGACCCAAGACTCCTCCCAGGCGTCATCCCAGAACATTTTTACCTCTGCGTTCGGGACCGGAGATCCCAGCTACCTGCCCCAGACTCCTCCAGGTAAGTAGCTCGAGACATTTTTGTTCTCCTGTAGAGAAATCTCTCAACTCCGACAGCCACCTGAGACTCCTCCCAGGCATCTCCCACAGTCTTCTGTCCTCTGCTTTACCTACCTAAGGGGTCAGGTAGAAGCCCCAGACTCCTCCAAGGAAGCTACCGTTGAGGTTTTTTTCTTTTTTTCGAGGAGCCTCTGACCTCCGGGATTCCCTGTGATTCCTTCCAGACGTCTCCTAGCGTCTTTTGGCCTTTTCTTATAAGGACCGGAGATCCCAGGTAGCAGCCCCAGACTTGTCTAATGAGGCTACCCTAGATGATTCTTCTCTTTTGCAGGAAGCTCTCTTCTCTGGGATCGACCCAAGACTCCTCCCAGGCGTCATCCCAGAACGTTTTGACATCTGCGTTCGGGACCGGAGATCCCATCTACCTGCCCCAGACTCCTCCAAGTAAGTAGCTCGAGACATTTTTGTTCTCCTGTAGAGAAATCCCTCAACTCCGACAGGCACCTGAGACTCCTCCCAGGCATCTCCCACAGTCTTCTGTCCTCTGCTTTACCTACCTAAGGGGTCAGGTAGAAGCCCCAGACTCCTCTTAGGAAGCTACCGTTGAGGTTTTTTCTGTTTTGGCGGAGCCTGTGCCCTCTGGGATCCCTTCCAGACGTCTCCTAGAGTCTTTTGGGCTTTTCTTATAAGGACCGGAGATCGCAGGTAGCAGCCCCAGACTTGTCTAATGAGGCTACCCTAGATGATTCTTCTGTTTTGCAGGAAGCTCTCTTCTCCAGGATTGACCCAAGACTCCTCCCAGGCGTCATCCCAGAACGTTTTGACCTCTGCATTCGGGACCGGAGATCCCAGCTACCTGCCCCAGACTCCTCCAAGTAAGTAGCTCGAGACATTTTTGTTCTCCTGTAGAGAAATCTCTCAACTCCGACAGCCACCTGAGACTCCTCCCAGGCATCTCCCACAGTCTTCTGTCCTCTGCTTTACCTACCTAAGGGGTCAGGTAGAAGCCCTAGACTCCTCCAAGGAAGCTACCGTTGACGTTTTTTTCTTTTTTGGAGGAACCTCTGCCCTCCGGGATCCCCTGTGATTCCTTCCAGACGTCTCCTAGAGTCTTTTGGGCATTTCTTATAAGGACCCGAGATCGCAGGTAGCAGCCCCAGACTTGTCTAATGAGGCTACCCTAGATGATTCTTCTCTTTTGCAGGAAGCTCTCTTCTCCGGGATCGACCCAAGACTCCTCCCAGGCGTCATCCCAGAACATTTTTACCTCTGCGTTCGGGACCGGAGATCCCAGCTACCTGCCCCAGACTCCTCCAGGTAAGTAGCTCGAGACATTTTTGTTCTCCTGTAGAGAAATCTCTCAACTCCGACAGCCACCTGAGACTCCTCCCAGGCATCTCCCACAGTCTTCTGTCCTCTGCTTTACCTACCTAAGGGGTCAGGTAGAAGCCCCAGACTCCTCCAGGGAAGCTACCGTTGAGGTTTTTTTCTTTTTTTCGAGGAGCCTCTGCCCTCCGGGATTCCCTGTGATTCCTTCCAGACGTCTCCTAGCGTCTTTTGGCCTTTTCTTATAAGGACCGGAGATCCCAGGTAGCAGCCCCAGACTTGTCTAATGAGGCTACCCTATATGATTCTTCTCTTTTGCAGGAAGCTCTCTTCTCTGGGATCGACCCAAGACTCCTCCCAGGCGTCATCCCAGAACGTTTTGACATCTGCGTTCGGGACCGGAGATCCCATCTACCTGCCCCAGACTCCTCCAAGTAAGTAGCTCGAGACATTTTTGTTCTCCTGTAGAGAAATCTCTCAACTCCAACAGGCACCTGAGACTCCTCCCAGGCATCTCCCACAGTCTTCTGTCCTCTGCTTTACCTACCTAAGGGGTCAGGTAGAAACCCCAGACTCCTCCAAGGAAGCTACCGTTGAGGCTTTTTTCTTTTTTGGAGGAAACACTGCCCTCCGGGATCCCCTTTGATTCCTTCCAGACGTCTCCTAGAGTCTTTTGGCCTTTTCTTATAAGGACCCGAGATCGCAGGTAGCAGCCCCAGACTTGTTTAATGAGGCTACCCTAGATGATTCTTCTCTTTTGCAGGAAGCTCTCTTCTCCGGAATCAACCCAAGACTCCTCCCAGGCGTCATCCCAGAACATTTTGACCTCTGCGTTCGGGACCGGAGATCCCAGCTACCTGCCCCAGACTCCTCCAAGTAAGTAGCTCGAGACATTTTTGTTCTCCTGTAGAGAAATCTCTCAACTCCGACAGCCACCTGAGACTCCTCCCAGGCATCTCCCACAGTCTTCTGTCCTCTGCTTTACCTACCTAAGGGGTCAGGTAGAAGCCCCAGACTCCTCCAAGGAAGCTACCATTGAGGTTTTTTCTTTTTTGGACGAGCCTGTGCCCTCCGGGATCCCCTGTGATTCCTTCCAGACGTCTCCTAGAGTCTTTTGGCCTTTTCTTATAAGGACCGGAGATCCCAGGTAGCAGCCCCAGACTTGTCTAATGAGGCTACCCTAGATGATTCTTTTCTTTTGCAGGAAGTTCTCTTCTCCGGGGTCGACCCAAGACTCCTCCCAGGCGTCATCCCAGAATGTTTTGACCTCTGCGTTCGGGACCGGAGATCCCATCTACCTGCCCCAGACTCATCCAAGTAAGTAGCTCGAGACATTTTTGTTCTCCTGTAGAGAAATCTCTCAACTCCGTCAGCCACCTGAGACTCCTCCCAGGCATCTCCCACAGTCTTCTGTCCTCTGCTTTACCTACCTAAGGGGTCAGGTAGAAGCCCCAGACTCCTCTTAGGAAGCTACTGTTGAGGCTTTTTTCTGTTTTGGAGGAGCCTGTGCCCTCTGGGATCCCCTGTGATTCCTTCCAGACGTCTCCTAGAGTCTTTTGGCCTTTTCTTATAAGGACCGGAGATCTCAGGTAGCAGCCCCAGATTTGTCTAATGAGGCTACCCTAGATGATTCTTCTCTTTTGCAGGAAGCTCTCTTCTCCGGGATCGACCCAAGACTCCTCCCAGGCGTCATCCCAGAACGTTTTGACCTCTGCGTTCGAGACCGGAGATCCCAGCTACCTGCCCCAGACTCCTCCAAGTAAGTAGCTCGAGACATTTTTGTTCTCCTGTAGAGAAATCTCTCAACTCCGACAGGCACCTGAGACTCCTCCCAGGCATCTCCCACAGTCTTCTGTCTTCTGCTTTACCTACCTAAGGGGTCAGGTAGAAGCCCCAGACTCCTCCAGGGAAGCTACCGTTGAGGTTTTTTTCTTTTTTTCGAGGAGCCTCTGACCTCCGGGATTCCCTGTGATTCCTTCCAGACGTCTCCTAGCGTCTTTTGGCCTTTTCTTATAAGGACCGGAGATCCCAGGTAGCAGCCCCAGACTTGTCTAATGAGGCTACCCTATATGATTCTTCTCTTTTGCAGGAAGCTCTCTTCTCTGGGATCGACCCAAGACTCCTCCCAGGCGTCATCCCAGAACGTTTTGACATCTGCGTTCGGGAACGGAGATCCCATCTACCTGCCCCAGACTCCTCCAGATAAGTAGCTCGAGACATTTTTGTTCTCCTGTAGAGAAATCTCTCAACTCCGACAGGCACCTGAGACTCCTCCCAGGCATCTCCCACAGTCTTCTGTCCTCTGCTTTACCTACCTAAGGGGTCAGGTAGAAACCCCAGACTCCTCCAAGGAAGCTACCGTTGAGGCTTTTTTCTTTTTTGGAGGAAACACTGCCCTCCGGGATCCCCTTTGATTCCTTCCAGACGTCTCCTAGAGTCTTTTGGCCTTTTCTTATAAGGACCCGAGATCGCAGGTAGCAGCCCCAGACTTGTTTAATGAGGCTACCCTAGATGATTCTTCTCTTTTGCAGGAAGCTCTCTTCTCCGGAATCAACCCAAGACTCCTCCCAGGCGTCATCCCAGAACATTTTGACCTCTGCGTTCGGGACCGGAGATCCCAGCTACCTGCCCCAGACTCCTCCAAGTAAGTAGCTCGAGACATTTTTGTTCTCCTGTAGAGAAATCTCTCAACTCCGACAGCCACCTGAGACTCCTCCCAGGCATCTCCCACAGTCTTCTGTCCTCTGCTTTACCTACCTAAGGGGTCAGGTAGAAGCCCCAGACTCCTCCAAGGAAGCTACCATTGAGGTTTTTTCTTTTTTGGAGGAGCCTGTGCCCTCCGGGATCCCCTGTGATTCCTTCCAGACGTCTCCTAGAGTCTTTTGGCCTTTTCTTATAAGGACCGGAGATCCCAGTTAGCAGCCCCAGACTTGTCTAATGAGGCTACCCTAGATGATTCTTTTCTTTTGCAGGAAGTTCTCTTCTCCGGGGTCGACCCAAGACTCCTCCCAGGCGTCATCCCAGAATGTTTTGACCTCTGCGTTCGGGACCGGAGATCCCATCTACCTGCCCCAGACTCCTCCAAGTAAGTAGCTCGAGACATTTTTGTTCTCCTGTAGAGAAATCTCTCAACTCCGTCAGCCACCTGAGACTCCTCCCAGGCATCTCCCACAGTCTTCTGTCCTCTGCTTTACCTACCTAAGAGGTCAGGTAGAAGCCCCAGACTCCTCTTAGGAAGCTACTGTTGAGGCTTTTTTCTGTTTTGGAGGAGCCTGTGCCCTCTGGGATCCCCTGTGATTCCTTCCAGACGTCTCCTAGAGTCTTTTGGCCTTTTCTTATAAGGACCGGAGATCCCAGGTAGCAGCCCCAGACTTGTCTAATGAGGCTACCCTAGATAATTCTTCTCTTTTGCAGGAAGCTCTCTTCTCTGGGATCAACCCAAGAGTCCTCCCAGGCGTCATCCCAGAATGTTTTGACCTCTGCGTTCAGGACCGTAGATCCCAGCTACCTGCCCCAGACTCCTCCAAGTAAGTAGCTCGAGACATTTTTGTTCTCCTGTAGAGAAATCTCTCAACTCCGACAGCCACCTGAGACTCCTCCCAGGCATCTCCCACAGTCTTCTGTCCTCTGCTTTACCTACCTAAGGGGTCAGGTAGAAGCCCCAGACTCCTCTTAGGAAGCTACCGTTGAGGTTTTTTCTGTTTTGGCGGAGCCTGTGCCCTCTGGGATCCCTTCCAGACGTCTCCTAGAGTCTTTTGGGCATTTCTTATAAGGACCCGAGATCGCAGGTAGCAGCCCCAGACTTGTCTAATGAGGCTACCCTAGATGATTCTTCTGTTTTGCAGGAAGCTCTCTTCTCCAGGATTGACCCAAGACTCCTCCCAGGCGTCATCCCAGAACGTTTTGACCTCTGCATTCGGGACCGGAGATCCCAGCTACCTGCCCCAGACTCCTCCAAGTAAGTAGCTCGAGACATTTTTGTTCTCCTGTAGAGAAATCTCTCAACTCCGACAGCCACCTGAGACTCCTCCCAGGCATCTCCCACAGTCTTCTGTCCTCTGCTTTACCTAACTAAGGGGTCAGGTAGAAGCCCTAGACTCCTCCAAGGAAGCTACCGTTGACGTTTTTTTCTTTTTTGGAGGAACCTCTGCCCTCCGGGATCCCCTGTGATTCCTTCCAGACGTCTCCTAGAGTCTTTTGGGCATTTCTTATAAGGACCCGAGATCGCAGGTAGCAGCCCCAGACTTGTCTAATGAGGCTACCCTAGATGATTCTTCTCTTTTGCAGGAAGCTCTCTTCTCCGGGATCGACCCAAGACTCCTCCCAGGCGTCATCCCAGAACATTTTTACCTCTGCGTTCGGGACCGGAGATCCCAGCTACCTGCCCCAGACTCCTCCAGGTAAGTAGCTCGAGACATTTTTGTTCTCCTGTAGAGAAATCCCTCAACTCCGACAGCCACCTGAGACTCCTCCCAGGCATCTCCCACAGTCTTCTGTCCTCTGCTTTACCTACCTAAGGGGTCAGGTAGAAACCCCAGACTCCTCCAAGGAAGCTACCGTTGAGGCTTTTTTCTTTTTTGGAGGAAACACTGCCCTCCGGGATCCCCTTTGATTCCTTCCAGACGTCTCCTAGAGTCTTTTGGCCTTTTCTTATAAGGACCCGAGATCGCAGGTAGCAGCCCCAGACTTGTTTAATGAGGCTACCCTAGATGATTCTTCTCTTTTGCAGGAAGCTCTCTTCTCCGGAATCAACCCAAGACTCCTCCCAGGCGTCATCCCAGAACATTTTGACCTCTGCGTTCGGGACCGGAGATCCCAGCTACCTGCCCCAGACTCCTCCAAGTAAGTAGCTCGAGACATTTTTGTTCTCCTGTAGAGAAATCTCTCAACTCCGACAGCCACCTGAGACTCCTCCCAGGCATCTCCCACAGTCTTCTGTCCTCTGCTTTACCTACCTAAGGGGTCAGGTAGAAGCCCCAGACTCCTCCAAGGAAGCTACCATTGAGGTTTTTTCTGTTTTGGAGGAGCCTGTGCCCTCCGGGATCCCCTGTGATTCCTTCCAGACGTCTCCTAGAGTCTTTTGGCCTTTTCTTATAAGGACCGGAGATCCCAGGTAGCAGCCCCAGACTTGTCTAATGAGGCTACCCTAGATGATTCTTCTGTTTTGCAGGAAGCTCTCTTCTCCAGGATTGACCCAAGACTCCTCCCAGGCGTCATCCCAGAACGTTTTGACCTCTGCATTCGGGACCGGAGATCCCAGCTACCTGCCCCAGACTCCTCCAGGTAAGTAGCTCGAGACATTTTTGTTCTCCTGTAGAGAAATCTCTCAACTCCGACAGCCACCTCAGACTCCTCCCAGGCATCTCCCACAGTCTTCTGTCCTCTGCTTTACCTACCTAAGGGGTCAGGTAGAAGCCCTAGACTCCTCCAAGGAAGCTACCGTTGACGTTTTTTTCTTTTTTGTAGGAACCTCTGCCCTCCGGGATCCCCTGTGATTCCTTCCAGACGTCTCCTAGAGTCTTTTGGGCATTTCTTATAAGGACCCGAGATCGCAGGTAGCAGCCCCAGACTTGTCTAATGAGGCTACCCTATATGATTCTTCTCTTTTGCAGGAAGCTCTCTTCTCTGGGATCGACCCAAGACTCCTCCCAGGCGTCATCCCAGAACGTTTTGACATCTGCGTTCGGGACCGGAGATCCCATCTACCTGCCCCAGACTCCTCCAAGTAAGTAGCTCGAGACATTTTTGTTCTCCTGTAGAGAAATCCGTCAACTCCGACAGGCACCTGAGACTCCTCCCAGGCATCTCCCACAGTCTTCTGTCCTCTGCTTTACCTACCTAAGGGGTCAGGTAGAAACCCCAGACTCCTCCAAGGAAGCTACCGTTGAGGCTTTTTTCCTTTTTGGAGGAAACACTGCCCTCCGGGATCCCCTTTGATTCCTTCCAGACGTCTCCTAGAGTCTTTTGGCCTTTTCCTATAAGGACCGGAGATCCCAGGTAGCAGCCCCAGACTTGTTTAATGAGGCTACCCTAGATGATTCTTCTCTTTTGCAGGAAGCTCTCTTCTCCGGAATCAACCCAAGACTCCTCCCAGGCGTCATCCCAGAACATTTTGACCTCTGCGTTCAGGACCGGAGATCCCAGCTACCTGCCCCAGACTCCTCCAAGTAAGTAGCTCGAGACATTTTTGTTCTCCTGTAGAGAAATCTCTCAACTCCGACAGCCACCTGAGACTCCTCCCAGGCATCTCCCACAGTCTTCTGTCCTCTGCTTTACCTACCTAAGGGGTCAGGTAGAAGCCCCAGACTCCTCCAAGGAAGCTACCATTGAGGTTTTTTCTTTTTTGGAGGAGCCTGTGCGCTCCGGGATCCCCTGTGATTCCTTCCAGACGTCTCCTAGAGTCTTTTGGCCTTTTCTTATAAGGACCGGAGATCCCAGGTAGCAGCCCCAGACTTGTCTAATGAGGCTACCCTAGATGATTCTTCTCTTTTGCAGGAAGCTCTCTTCTCCGGGATCGACCCAAGACTCCTCCCAGGCGTCATCCCAGAATGTTTTGACCTCTGCGTTCGAGACCGGAGATCCCAGCTACCTGCCCCAGACTCCTCCAAGTAAGTAGCTCGAGACATTTTTGTTCTCCTGTAGAGAAATCTCTCAACTCCGACAGCCACCTGAGACTCCTCCCAGGCATCTCCCACAGTCTTCTGTCCTCTGCTTTACCTACCTAAGGGGTCAGGTAGAAGCCCCAGACTCCTCCAAGGAAGCTACCGTTGAGGTTTTTTTCTTTTTTGGAGGAACCTCTGCCCTCCTGGATTCCCTGTGATTCCTTCCAGACGTCTCCTAGCGTCTTTTGGCCTTTTCTTATAAGGACCGGAGATCCCAGGTAGCAGCCCCAGACTTGTCTAATGAGGCTACCCTAGATGATTCTTCTCTTTTGCAGGAAGCTCTCTTCTCTGGGATCAACCCAAGAGTCCTCCCAGGCGTCATCCCAGAATGTTTTGACCTCTGCGTTCAGGACCGGAGATCCCAGCTACCTGCCCCAGACTCCTCCAAGTAAGTAGCTCGAGACATTTTTGTTCTCCTGTAGAGAAATCTCTCAACTCCGACAGCCACCTGAGACTCCTCCCAGGCATCTCCCACAGTCTTCTGTCCTCTGCTTTACCTACCTAAGGGGTCAGGTAGAAGCCCCAGACTCCTCTTAGGAAGCTACCGTTGAGGTTTTTTCTGTTTTGGCGGAGCCTGTGCCCTCTGGGATCCCCTGTGATTCCTTCCAGACGTCTCCTAGAGTCTTTTGGGCTTTTCTTATAAGGACCGGAGATCGCAGGTAGCAGCCCCAGACTTGTCTAATGAGGCTACCCTAGATGATTCTTCTGTTTTGCAGGAAGCTCTCTTCTCCAGGATTGACCCAAGACTCCTCCCAGGCGTCATCCCAGAACATTTTGACCTCTGCATTCGGGACCAGAGATCCCAGCTACCTGCCCCAGACTCCTCCAAGTAAGTAGCTCGAGACATTTTTGTTCTCCTGTAGAGAAATCTCTCAACTCCGACAGCCACCTGAGACTCCTCCCAGGCATCTCCCACAGTCTTCTGTCCTCTGCTTTACCTACCTAAGGGGTCAGGTAGAAGCCCCAGACTCCTCTTAGGAAGCTACCGTTGAGGTTTTTTCTGTTTTGGCGGAGCCTGTGCCCTCTGGGATCCCTTCCAGACGTCTCCTAGAGTCTTTTGGGCTTTTCTTATAAGGACCGGAGATCGCAGGTAGCAGCCCCAGACTTGTCTAATGAGGCTACCCTAGATGATTCTTCTGTTTTGCAGGAAGCTCTCTTCTCCAGGATTGACCCAAGACTCCTCCCAGGCGTCATCCCAGAACGTTTTGACCTCTGCATTCGGGACCGGAGATCCCAGCTACCTGCCCCAGACTCCTCCAAGTAAGTAGCTCGAGACATTTTTGTTCTCCTGTAGAGAAATCTCTCAACTCCGACAGCCACCTGAGACTCCTCCCAGGCATCTCCCACAGTCTTCTGTCCTCTGCTTTACCTACCTAAGGGGTCAGGTAGAAGCCCTAGACTCCTCCAAGGAAGCTACCGTTGACGTTTTTTTCTTTTTTGGAGGAACCTCTGCCCTCCGGGATCCCCTGTGATTCCTTCCAGACGTCTCCTAGAGTCTTTTGGGCATTTCTTATAAGGACCCGAGATCGCAGGTAGCAGCCCCAGACTTGTCTAATGAGGCTACCCTAGATGATTCTTCTCTTTTGCAGGAAGCTCTCTTCTCCGGGATCGACCCAAGACTCCTCCCAGGCGTCATCCCAGAACATTTTTACCTCTGCGTTCGGGACCGGAGATCCCAGCTACCTGCCCCAGACTCCTCCAGGTAAGTAGCTCGAGACATTTTTGTTCTCCTGTAGAGAAATCTCTCAACTCCGACAGCCACCTGAGACTCCTCCCAGGCATCTCCCACAGTCTTCTGTCCTCTGCTTTACCTACCTAAGGGGTCAGGTAGAAGCCCCAGACTCCTCCAAGGAAGCTACCGTTGAGGTTTTTTTCTTTTTTTCGAGGAGCCTCTGACCTCCGGGATTCCCTGTGATTCCTTCCAGACGTCTCCTAGCGTCTTTTGGCCTTTTCTTATAAGGACCGGAGATCCCAGGTAGCAGCCCCAGACTTGTCTAATGAGGCTACCCTATATGATTCTTCTCTTTTGCAGGAAGCTCTCTTCTCTGGGATCGACCCAAGACTCCTCCCAGGCGTCATCCCAGAACGTTTTGACATCTGCGTTCGGGACCGGAGATCCCATCTACCTGCCCCAGACTCCTCCAAGTAAGTAGCTCGAGACATTTTTGTTCTCCTGTAGAGAAATCCCTCAACTCCGACAGGCACCTGAGACTCCTCCCAGGCATCTCCCACAGTCTTCTGTCCTCTGCTTTACCTACCTAAGGGGTCAGGTAGAAGCCCCAGACTCCTCTTAGGAAGCTACCGTTGAGGTTTTTTCTGTTTTGGCGGAGCCTGTGCCCTCTGGGATCCCTTCCAGACGTCTCCTAGAGTCTTTTGGGCTTTTCTTATAAGGACCGGAGATCGCAGGTAGCAGCCCCAGACTTGTCTAATGAGGCTACCCTAGATGATTCTTCTGTTTTGCAGGAAGCTCTCTTCTCCAGGATTGACCCAAGACTCCTCCCAGGCGTCATCCCAGAACGTTTTGACCTCTGCATTCGGGACCGGAGATCCCAGCTACCTGCCCCAGACTCCTCCAAGTAAGTAGCTCGAGACATTTTTGTTCTCCTGTAGAGAAATCTCTCAACTCCGACAGCCACCTGAGACTCCTCCCAGGCATCTCCCACAGTCTTCTGTCCTCTGCTTTACCTACCTAAGGGGTCAGGTAGAAGCCCTAGACTCCTCCAAGGAAGCTACCGTTGACGTTTTTTTCTTTTTTGGAGGAACCTCTGCCCTCCGGGATCCCCTGTGATTCCTTCCAGACGTCTCCTAGAGTCTTTTGGGCATTTCTTATAAGGACCCGAGATCGCAGGTAGCAGCCCCAGACTTGTCTAATGAGGCTACCCTAGATGATTCTTCTCTTTTGCAGGAAGCTCTCTTCTCCGGGATCGACCCAAGACTCCTCCCAGGCGTCATCCCAGAACATTTTTACCTCTGCGTTCGGGACCGGAGATCCCAGCTACCTGCCCCAGACTCCTCCAGGTAAGTAGCTCGAGACATTTTTGTTCTCCTGTAGAGAAATCTCTCAACTCCGACAGCCACCTGAGACTCCTCCCAGGCATCTCCCACAGTCTTCTGTCCTCTGCTTTACCTACCTAAGGGGTCAGGTAGAAGCCCCAGACTCCTCCAAGGAAGCTACCGTTGAGGTTTTTTTCTTTTTTTCGAGGAGCCTCTGACCTCCGGGATTCCCTGTGATTCCTTCCAGACGTCTCCTAGCGTCTTTTGGCCTTTTCTTATAAGGACCGGAGATCCCAGGTAGCAGCCCCAGACTTGTCTAATGAGGCTACCCTATATGATTCTTCTCTTTTGCAGGAAGCTCTCTTCTCTGGGATCGACCCAAGACTCCTCCCAGGCGTCATCCCAGAACGTTTTGACATCTGCGTTCGGGACCGGAGATCCCATCTACCTGCCCCAGACTCCTCCAAGTAAGTAGCTCGAGACATTTTTGTTCTCCTGTAGAGAAATCTCTCAACTCCGACAGCCACCTGAGACTCCTCCCAGGCATCTCCCACAGTCTTCTGTCCTCTGCTTTACCTACCTAAGGGGTCAGGTAGAAGCCCTAGACTCCTCCAAGGAAGCTACCGTTGACGTTTTTTTCTTTTTTGGAGGAACCTCTGCCCTCCGGGATCCCCTGTGATTCCTTCCAGACGTCTCCTAGAGTCTTTTGGGCATTTCTTATAAGGACCCGAGATCGCAGGTAGCAGCCCCAGACTTGTCTAATGAGGCTACCCTAGATGATTCTTCTCTTTTGCAGGAAGCTCTCTTCTCCGGGATCGACCCAAGACTCCTCCCAGGCGTCATCCCAGAACATTTTTACCTCTGCGTTCGGGACCGGAGATCCCAGCTACCTGCCCCAGACTCCTCCAGGTAAGTAGCTCGAGACATTTTTGTTCTCCTGTAGAGAAATCTCTCAACTCCGACAGCCACCTGAGACTCCTCCCAGGCATCTCCCACAGTCTTCTGTCCTCTGCTTTACCTACCTAAGGGGTCAGGTAGAAGCCCCAGACTCCTCTTAGGAAGCTACCGTTGAGGTTTTTTCTGTTTTGGCGGAGCCTGTGCCCTCTGGGATCCCCTGTGATTCCTTCCAGACGTCTCCTAGAGTCTTTTGGCCTTTTCTTATAAGGACCGGAGATCCCAGGTAGCAGCCCCAGACTTGTCTAATGAGGCTACCCTAGATGATTCTTCTCTTTTGCAGGAAGCTCTCTTCTCAAGGATTGACCCAAGACTCCTCCCAGGCGTCATCCCAGAACGTTTTGACCTCTGCATTCGGGACCGGAGATCCCAGCTACCTGCCCCAGACTCCTCCAAGTAAGTAGCTCGAGACATTTTTGTTCTCCTGTAGAGAAATCTCTCAACTCCGACAGCCACCTGAGACTCCTCCCAGGCATCTCCCACAGTCTTCTGTCCTCTGCTTTACCTACCTAAGGGGTCAGGTAGAAGCCCCAGACTCCTCTTAGGAAGCTACCGTTGAGGTTTTTTCTGTTTTGGCGGAGCCTGTGCCCTCTGGGATCCCTTCCAGACGTCTCCTAGAGTCTTTTGGGCTTTTCTTATAAGGACCGGAGATCGCAGGTAGCAGCCCCAGACTTGTCTAATGAGGCTACCCTAGATGATTCTTCTGTTTTGCAGGAAGCTCTCTTCTCCAGGATTGACCCAAGACTCCTCCCAGGCGTCATCCCAGAACGTTTTGACCTCTGCATTCGGGACCGGAGATCCCAGCTACCTGCCCCAGACTCCTCCAAGTAAGTAGCTCGAGACATTTTTGTTCTCCTGTAGAGAAATCTCTCAACTCCGACAGCCACCTGAGACTCCTCCCAGGCATCTCCCACAGTCTTCTGTCCTCTGCTTTACCTACCTAAGGGGTCAGGTAGAAGCCCTAGACTCCTCCAAGGAAGCTACCGTTGACGTTTTTTTCTTTTTTGGAGGAACCTCTGCCCTCCGGGATCCCCTGTGATTCCTTCCAGACGTCTCCTAGAGTCTTTTGGGCATTTCTTATAAGGACCCGAGATCGCAGGTAGCAGCCCCAGACTTGTCTAATGAGGCTACCCTAGATGATTCTTCTCTTTTGCAGGAAGCTCTCTTCTCCGGGATCGACCCAAGACTCCTCCCAGGCGTCATCCCAGAACATTTTTACCTCTGCGTTCGGGACCGGAGATCCCAGCTACCTGCCCCAGACTCCTCCAGGTAAGTAGCTCGAGACATTTTTGTTCTCCTGTAGAGAAATCTCTCAACTCCGACAGCCACCTGAGACTCCTCCCAGGCATCTCCCACAGTCTTCTGTCCTCTGCTTTACCTACCTAAGGGGTCAGGTAGAAGCCCCAGACTCCTCTTAGGAAGCTACCGTTGAGGTTTTTTCTGTTTTGGCGGAGCCTGTGCCCTCTGGGATCCCCTGTGATTCCTTCCAGACGTCTCCTAGAGTCTTTTGGCCTTTTCTTATAAGGACCGGAGATCCCAGGTAGCAGCCCCAGACTTGTCTAATGAGGCTACCCTAGATGATTCTTCTCTTTTGCAGGAAGCTCTCTTCTCCAGGATTGACCCAAGACTCCTCCCAGGCGTCATCCCAGAACGTTTTGACCTCTGCATTCGGGACCGGAGATCCCAGCTACCTGCCCCAGACTCCTCCAAGTAAGTAGCTCGAGACATTTTTGTTCTCCTGTAGAGAAATCTCTCAACTCCGACAGCCACCTGAGACTCCTCCCAGGCATCTCCCACAGTCTTCTGTCCTCTGCTTTACCTACCTAAGGGGTCAGGTAGAAGCCCCAGACTCCTCTTAGGAAGCTACCGTTGAGGTTTTTTCTGTTTTGGCGGAGCCTGTGCCCTCTGGGATCCCTTCCAGACGTCTCCTAGAGTCTTTTGGGCTTTTCTTATAAGGACCGGAGATCGCAGGTAGCAGCCCCAGACTTGTCTAATGAGGCTACCCTAGATGATTCTTCTGTTTTGCAGGAAGCTCTCTTCTCCAGGATTGACCCAAGACTCCTCCCAGGCGTCATCCCAGAACGTTTTGACCTCTGCATTCGGGACCGGAGATCCCAGCTACCTGCCCCAGACTCCTCCAAGTAAGTAGCTCGAGACATTTTTGTTCTCCTGTAGAGAAATCTCTCAACTCCGACAGCCACCTGAGACTCCTCCCAGGCATCTCCCACAGTCTTCTGTCCTCTGCTTTACCTACCTAAGGGGTCAGGTAGAAGCCCTAGACTCCTCCAAGGAAGCTACCGTTGACGTTTTTTTCTTTTTTGGAGGAACCTCTGCCCTCCGGGATCCCCTGTGATTCCTTCCAGACGTCTCCTAGAGTCTTTTGGGCATTTCTTATAAGGACCCGAGATCGCAGGTAGCAGCCCCAGACTTGTCTAATGAGGCTACCCTAGATGATTCTTCTCTTTTGCAGGAAGCTCTCTTCTCCGGGATCGACCCAAGACTCCTCCCAGGCGTCATCCCAGAACATTTTTACCTCTGCGTTCGGGACTCTCCTGTAGAGAAATCTCTCAACTCCGACAGCCACCTGAGACTCCTCCCAGGCATCTCCCACAGTCTTCTGTCCTCTGCTTTACCTACCTAAGGGGTCAGGTAGAAGCCCCAGACTCCTCCAAGGAAGCTACCGTTGAGGTTTTTTTCTTTTTTTCGAGGAGCCTCTGACCTCCGGGATTCCCTGTGATTCCTTCCAGACGTCTCCTAGCGTCTTTTGGCCTTTTCTTATAAGGACCGGAGATCCCAGGTAGCAGCCCCAGACTTGTCTAATGAGGCTACCCTATATGATTCTTCTCTTTTGCAGGAAGCTCTCTTCTCTGGGATCGACCCAAGACTCCTCCCAGGCGTCATCCCAGAACGTTTTGACATCTGCGTTCGGGACCGGAGATCCCATCTACCTGCCCCAGACTCCTCCAAGTAAGTAGCTCGAGACATTTTTGTTCTCCTGTAGAGAAATCTCTCAACTCCGACAGCCACCTGAGACTCCTCCCAGGCATCTCCCACAGTCTTCTGTCCTCTGCTTTACCTACCTAAGGGGTCAGGTAGAAGCCCTAGACTCCTCCAAGGAAGCTACCGTTGACGTTTTTTTCTTTTTTGGAGGAACCTCTGCCCTCCGGGATCCCCTGTGATTCCTTCCAGACGTCTCCTAGAGTCTTTTGGGCATTTCTTATAAGGACCCGAGATCGCAGGTAGCAGCCCCAGACTTGTCTAATGAGGCTACCCTAGATGATTCTTCTCTTTTGCAGGAAGCTCTCTTCTCCGGGATCGACCCAAGACTCCTCCCAGGCGTCATCCCAGAACATTTTTACCTCTGCGTTCGGGACCGGAGATCCCAGCTACCTGCCCCAGACTCCTCCAGGTAAGTAGCTCGAGACATTTTTGTTCTCCTGTAGAGAAATCTCTCAACTCCGACAGCCACCTGAGACTCCTCCCAGGCATCTCCCACAGTCTTCTGTCCTCTGCTTTACCTACCTAAGGGGTCAGGTAGAAGCCCCAGACTCCTCTTAGGAAGCTACCGTTGAGGTTTTTTCTGTTTTGGCGGAGCCTGTGCCCTCTGGGATCCCCTGTGATTCCTTCCAGACGTCTCCTAGAGTCTTTTGGCCTTTTCTTATAAGGACCGGAGATCCCAGGTAG
The DNA here is from genome assembly GCF_929443795.1 of Astur gentilis. Classification (NCBI taxonomy): domain Eukaryota; kingdom Metazoa; phylum Chordata; class Aves; order Accipitriformes; family Accipitridae; genus Astur; species Astur gentilis. Next base: position 293,268 of record NW_026061070.1, read on the forward strand.
CAGCCCCAGACTTGTCTAATGAGGCTACCCTAGATGATTCTTCTCTTTTGCAGGAAGCTCTCTTCTCCAGGATTGACCCAAGACTCCTCCCAGGCGTCATCCCAGAACGTTTTGACCTCTGCATTCGGGACCGGAGATCCCAGCTACCTGCCCCAGACTCCTCCAAGTAAGTAGCTCGAGACATTTTTGTTCTCCTGTAGAGAAATCTCTCAACTCCGACAGCCACCTGAGACTCCTCCCAGGCATCTCCCACAGTCTTCTGTCCTCTGCTTTACCTACCTAAGGGGTCAGGTAGAAGCCCCAGACTCCTCTTAGGAAGCTACCGTTGAGGTTTTTTCTGTTTTGGCGGAGCCTGTGCCCTCTGGGATCCCTTCCAGACGTCTCCTAGAGTCTTTTGGGCTTTTCTTATAAGGACCGGAGATCGCAGGTAGCAGCCCCAGACTTGTCTAATGAGGCTACCCTAGATGATTCTTCTGTTTTGCAGGAAGCTCTCTTCTCCAGGATTGACCCAAGACTCCTCCCAGGCGTCATCCCAGAACGTTTTGACCTCTGCATTCGGGACCGGAGATCCCATCTACCTGCCCCAGACTCCTCCAAGTAAGTAGCTCGAGACATTTTTGTTCTCCTGTAGAGAAATCTCTCAACTCCGACAGCCACCTGAGACTCCTCCCAGGCATCTCCCACAGTCTTCTGTCCTCTGCTTTACCTACCTAAGGGGTCAGGTAGAAGCCCTAGACTCCTCCAAGGAAGCTACCGTTGACGTTTTTTTCTTTTTTGGAGGAACCTCTGCCCTCCGGGATCCCCTGTGATTCCTTCCAGACGTCTCCTAGAGTCTTTTGGGCATTTCTTATAAGGACCCGAGATCGCAGGTAGCAGCCCCAGACTTGTCTAATGAGGCTACCCTAGATGATTCTTCTCTTTTGCAGGAAGCTCTCTTCTCCGGGATCGACCCAAGACTCCTCCCAGGCGTCATCCCAGAACATTTTTACCTCTGCGTTCGGGACCGGAGATCCCAGCTACCTGCCCCAGACTCCTCCAGGTAAGTAGCTCGAGACATTTTTGTTCTCCTGTAGAGAAATCTCTCAACTCCGACAGCCACCTGAGACTCCTCCCAGGCATCTCCCACAGTCTTCTGTCCTCTGCTTTACCTACCTAAGGGGTCAGGTAGAAGCCCCAGACTCCTCCAGGGAAGCTACCGTTGAGGTTTTTTTCTTTTTTTCGAGGAGCCTCTGCCCTCCGGGATTCCCTGTGATTCCTTCCAGACGTCTCCTAGCGTCTTTTGGCCTTTTCTTATAAGGACCGGAGATCCCAGGTAGCAGCCCCAGACTTGTCTAATGAGGCTACCCTATATGATTCTTCTCTTTTGCAGGAAGCTCTCTTCTCTGGGATCGACCCAAGACTCCTCCCAGGCGTCATCCCAGAACGTTTTGACATCTGCGTTCGGGACCGGAGATCCCATCTACCTGCCCCAGACTCCTCCAAGTAAGTAGCTCGAGACATTTTTGTTCTCCTGTAGAGAAATCTCTCAACTCCAACAGGCACCTGAGACTCCTCCCAGGCATCTCCCACAGTCTTCTGTCCTCTGCTTTACCTACCTAAGGGGTCAGGTAGAAACCCCAGACTCCTCCAAGGAAGCTACCGTTGAGGCTTTTTTCTTTTTTGGAGGAAACACTGCCCTCCGGGATCCCCTTTGATTCCTTCCAGACGTCTCCTAGAGTCTTTTGGCCTTTTCTTATAAGGACCCGAGATCGCAGGTAGCAGCCCCAGACTTGTTTAATGAGGCTACCCTAGATGATTCTTCTCTTTTGCAGGAAGCTCTCTTCTCCGGAATCAACCCAAGACTCCTCCCAGGCGTCATCCCAGAACATTTTGACCTCTGCGTTCGGGACCGGAGATCCCAGCTACCTGCCCCAGACTCCTCCAAGTAAGTAGCTCGAGACATTTTTGTTCTCCTGTAGAGAAATCTCTCAACTCCGACAGCCACCTGAGACTCCTCCCAGGCATCTCCCACAGTCTTCTGTCCTCTGCTTTACCTACCTAAGGGGTCAGGTAGAAGCCCCAGACTCCTCCAAGGAAGCTACCATTGAGGTTTTTTCTGTTTTGGAGGAGCCTGTGCCCTCCGGGATCCCCTGTGATTCCTTCCAGACGTCTCCTAGAGTCTTTTGGCCTTTTCTTATAAGGACCGGAGATCCCAGGTAGCAGCCCCAGACTTGTCTAATGAGGCTACCCTAGATGATTCTTCTGTTTTGCAGGAAGCTCTCTTCTCCAGGATTGACCCAAGACTCCTCCCAGGCGTCATCCCAGAACGTTTTGACCTCTGCATTCGGGACCGGAGATCCCAGCTACCTGCCCCAGACTCCTCCAGGTAAGTAGCTCGAGACATTTTTGTTCTCCTGTAGAGAAATCTCTCAACTCCGACAGCCACCTGAGACTCCTCCCAGGCATCTCCCACAGTCTTCTGTCCTCTGCTTTACCTACCTAAGGGGTCAGGTAGAAGCCCTAGACTCCTCCAAGGAAGCTACCGTTGACGTTTTTTTCTTTTTTGTAGGAACCTCTGCCCTCCGGGATCCCCTGTGATTCCTTCCAGACGTCTCCTAGAGTCTTTTGGGCATTTCTTATAAGGACCCGAGATCGCAGGTAGCAGCCCCAGACTTGTCTAATGAGGCTACCCTATATGATTCTTCTCTTTTGCAGGAAGCTCTCTTCTCTGGGATCGACCCAAGACTCCTCCCAGGCGTCATCCCAGAACGTTTTGACATCTGCGTTCGGGACCGGAGATCCCATCTACCTGCCCCAGACTCCTCCAAGTAAGTAGCTCGAGACATTTTTGTTCTCCTGTAGAGAAATCCGTCAACTCCGACAGGCACCTGAGACTCCTCCCAGGCATCTCCCACAGTCTTCTGTCCTCTGCTTTACCTACCTAAGGGGTCAGGTAGAAACCCCAGACTCCTCCAAGGAAGCTACCGTTGAGGCTTTTTTCCTTTTTGGAGGAAACACTGCCCTCCGGGATCCCCTTTGATTCCTTCCAGACGTCTCCTAGAGTCTTTTGGCCTTTTCCTATAAGGACCGGAGATCCCAGGTAGCAGCCCCAGACTTGTTTAATGAGGCTACCCTAGATGATTCTTCTCTTTTGCAGGAAGCTCTCTTCTCCGGAATCAACCCAAGACTCCTCCCAGGCGTCATCCCAGAACATTTTGACCTCTGCGTTCAGGACCGGAGATCCCAGCTACCTGCCCCAGACTCCTCCAAGTAAGTAGCTCGAGACATTTTTGTTCTCCTGTAGAGAAATCTCTCAACTCCGACAGCCACCTGAGACTCCTCCCAGGCATCTCCCACAGTCTTCTGTCCTCTGCTTTACCTACCTAAGGGGTCAGGTAGAAGCCCCAGACTCCTCTTAGGAAGCTACCGTTGAGGTTTTTTCTGTTTTGGCGGAGCCTGTGCCCTCTGGGATCCCTTCCAGACGTCTCCTAGAGTCTTTTGGGCTTTTCTTATAAGGACCGGAGATCGCAGGTAGCAGCCCCAGACTTGTCTAATGAGGCTACCCTAGATGATTCTTCTGTTTTGCAGGAAGCTCTCTTCTCCAGGATTGACCCAAGACTCCTCCCAGGCGTCATCCCAGAACGTTTTGACCTCTGCATTCGGGACCGGAGATCCCAGCTACCTGCCCCAGACTCCTCCAAGTAAGTAGCTCGAGACATTTTTGTTCTCCTGTAGAGAAATCTCTCAACTCCGACAGCCACCTGAGACTCCTCCCAGGCATCTCCCACAGTCTTCTGTCCTCTGCTTTACCTACCTAAGGGGTCAGGTAGAAGCCCTAGACTCCTCCAAGGAAGCTACCGTTGACGTTTTTTTTCTTTTTTGGAGGAACCTCTGCCCTCCGGGATCCCCTGTGATTCCTTCCAGACGTCTCCTAGAGTCTTTTGGGCATTTCTTATAAGGACCCGAGATCGCAGGTAGCAGCCCCAGACTTGTCTAATGAGGCTACCCTAGATGATTCTTCTCTTTTGCAGGAAGCTCTCTTCTCCGGGATCGACCCAAGACTCCTCCCAGGCGTCATCCCAGAACGTTTTGACCTCTGCGTTCGGGACCGGAGATCCCAGCTACCTGCCCCAGACTCCTCCAGGTAAGTAGCTCGAGACATTTTTGTTCTCCTGTAGAGAAATCTCTCAACTCCGACAGCCACCTGAGACTCCTCCCAGGCATCTCCCACAGTCTTCTGTCCTCTGCTTTACCTACCTAAGGGGTCAGGTAGAAGCCCCAGACTCCTCCAGGGAAGCTACCGTTGAGGTTTTTTTCTTTTTTTCGAGGAGCCTCTGCCCTCCTGGATTCCCTGTGATTCCTTCCAGACGTCTCCTAGCGTCTTTTGGCCTTTTCTTATAAGGACCGGAGATCCCAGGTAGCAGCCCCAGACTTGTCTAATGAGGCTACCCTATATGATTCTTCTCTTTTGCAGGAAGCTCTCTTCTCTGGGATCGACCCAAGACTCCTCCCAGGCGTCATCCCAGAACGTTTTGACATCTGCGTTCGGGACCGGAGATCCCATCTACCTGCCCCAGACTCCTCCAAGTAAGTAGCTCGAGACATTTTTGTTCTCCTGTAGAGAAATCTCTCAACTCCAACAGGCACCTGAGACTCCTCCCAGGCATCTCCCACAGTCTTCTGTCCTCTGCTTTACCTACCTAAGGGGTCAGGTAGAAACCCCAGACTCCTCCAAGGAAGCTACCGTTGAGGCTTTTTTCTTTTTTGGAGGAAACACTGCCCTCCGGGATCCCCTTTGATTCCTTCCAGACGTCTCCTAGAGTCTTTTGGCCTTTTCTTATAAGGACCCGAGATCGCAGGTAGCAGCCCCAGACTTGTTTAATGAGGCTACCCTAGATGATTCTTCTCTTTTGCAGGAAGCTCTCTTCTCCGGAATCAACCCAAGACTCCTCCCAGGCGTCATCCCAGAACATTTTGACCTCTGCGTTCGGGACCGGAGATCCCAGCTACCTGCCCCAGACTCCTCCAAGTAAGTAGCTCGAGACATTTTTGTTCTCCTGTAGAGAAATCTCTCAACTCCGACAGCCACCTGAGACTCCTCCCAGGCATCTCCCACAGTCTTCTGTCCTCTGCTTTACCTACCTAAGGGGTCAGGTAGAAGCCCCAGACTCCTCCAAGGAAGCTACCATTGAGGTTTTTTCTTTTTTGGAGGAGCCTGTGCCCTCCGGGATCCCCTGTGATTCCTTCCAGACGTCTCCTAGAGTCTTTTGGCCTTTTCTTATAAGGACCGGAGATCCCAGGTAGCAGCCCCAGACTTGTCTAATGAGGCTACCCTAGATGATTCTTTTCTTTTGCAGGAAGTTCTCTTCTCCGGGGTCGACCCAAGACTCCTCCCAGGCGTCATCCCAGAATGTTTTGACCTCTGCGTTCGGGACCGGAGATCCCATCTACCTGCCCCAGACTCCTCCAAGTAAGTAGCTCGAGACATTTTTGTTCTCCTGTAGAGAAATCTCTCAACTCCGTCAGCCACCTGAGACTCCTCCCAGGCATCTCCCACAGTCTTCTGTCCTCTGCTTTACCTACCTAAGGGGTCAGGTAGAAGCCCCAGACTCCTCTTAGGAAGCTACTGTTGAGGCTTTTTTCTGTTTTGGAGGAGCCTGTGCCCTCTGGGATCCCCTGTGATTCCTTCCAGACGTCTCCTAGAGTCTTTTGGCCTTTTCTTATAAGGACCGGAGATCTCAGGTAGCAGCCCCAGATTTGTCTAATGAGGCTACCCTAGATGATTCTTCTCTTTTGCAGGAAGCTCTCTTCTCCGGGATCGACCCAAGACTCCTCCCAGGCGTCATCCCAGAACGTTTTGACCTCTGCGTTCGAGACCGGAGATCCCAGCTACCTGCCCCAGACTCCTCCAAGTAAGTAGCTCGAGACATTTTTGTTCTCCTGTAGAGAAATCTCTCAACTCCGACAGGCACCTGAGACTCCTCCCAGGCATCTCCCACAGTCTTCTGTCTTCTGCTTTACCTACCTAAGGGGTCAGGTAGAAGCCCCAGACTCCTCCAGGGAAGCTACCGTTGAGGTTTTTTTCTTTTTTTCGAGGAGCCTCTGACCTCCGGGATTCCCTGTGATTCCTTCCAGACGTCTCCTAGCGTCTTTTGGCCTTTTCTTATAAGGACCGGAGATCCCAGGTAGCAGCCCCAGACTTGTCTAATGAGGCTACCCTATATGATTCTTCTCTTTTGCAGGAAGCTCTCTTCTCTGGGATCGACCCAAGACTCCTCCCAGGCGTCATCCCAGAACGTTTTGACATCTGCGTTCGGGACCGGAGATCCCATCTACCTGCCCCAGACTCCTCCAAGTAAGTAGCTCGAGACATTTTTGTTCTCCTGTAGAGAAATCTCTCAACTCCGACAGGCACCTGAGACTCCTCCCAGGCATCTCCCACAGTCTTCTGTCCTCTGCTTTACCTACCTAAGGGGTCAGGTAGAAACCCCAGACTCCTCCAAGGAAGCTACCGTTGAGGCTTTTTTCTTTTTTGGAGGAAACACTGCCCTCCGGGATCCCCTTTGATTCCTTCCAGACGTCTCCTAGAGTCTTTTGGCCTTTTCTTATAAGGACCCGAGATCGCAGGTAGCAGCCCCAGACTTGTTTAATGAGGCTACCCTAGATGATTCTTCTCTTTTGCAGGAAGCTCTCTTCTCCGGAATCAACCCAAGACTCCTCCCAGGCGTCATCCCAGAACATTTTGACCTCTGCGTTCGGGACCGGAGATCCCAGCTACCTGCCCCAGACTCCTCCAAGTAAGTAGCTCGAGACATTTTTGTTCTCCTGTAGAGAAATCTCTCAACTCCGACAGCCACCTGAGACTCCTCCCAGGCATCTCCCACAGTCTTCTGTCCTCTGCTTTACCTACCTAAGGGGTCAGGTAGAAGCCCCAGACTCCTCCAAGGAAGCTACCATTGAGGTTTTTTCTTTTTTGGAGGAGCCTGTGCCCTCCGGGATCCCCTGTGATTCCTTCCAGACGTCTCCTAGAGTCTTTTGGCCTTTTCTTATAAGGACCGGAGATCCCAGGTAGCAGCCCCAGACTTGTCTAATGAGGCTACCCTAGATGATTCTTTTCTTTTGCAGGAAGTTCTCTTCTCCGGGGTCGACCCAAGACTCCTCCCAGGCGTCATCCCAGAATGTTTTGACCTCTGCGTTCGGGACCGGAGATCCCATCTACCTGCCCCAGACTCCTCCAAGTAAGTAGCTCGAGACATTTTTGTTCTCCTGTAGAGAAATCTCTCAACTCCGTCAGCCACCTGAGACTCCTCCCAGGCATCTCCCACAGTCTTCTGTCCTCTGCTTTACCTACCTAAGGGGTCAGGTAGAAGCCCCAGACTCCTCTTAGGAAGCTACTGTTGAGGCTTTTTTCTGTTTTGGAGGAGCCTGTGCCCTCTGGGATCCCCTGTGATTCCTTCCAGACGTCTCCTAGAGTCTTTTGGCCTTTTCTTATAAGGACCGGAGATCTCAGGTAGCAGCCCCAGATTTGTCTAATGAGGCTACCCTAGATGATTCTTCTCTTTTGCAGGAAGCTCTCTTCTCCGGGATCGACCCAAGACTCCTCCCAGGCGTCATCCCAGAACGTTTTGACCTCTGCGTTCGAGACCGGAGATCCCAGCTACCTGCCCCAGACTCCTCCAAGTAAGTAGCTCGAGACATTTTTGTTCTCCTGTAGAGAAATCTCTCAACTCCGACAGGCACCTGAGACTCCTCCCAGGCATCTCCCACAGTCTTCTGTCTTCTGCTTTACCTACCTAAGGGGTCAGGTAGAAGCCCTAGACTCCTCCAAGGAAGCTACCGTTGAGGTTTTTTTCTTTTTTGGAGGAACCTCTGCCCTCCTGGATTCCCTGTGATTCCTTCCAGACGTCTCCTAGCGTCTTTTGGCCTTTTCTTATAAGGACCGGAGATCCCAGGTAGCAGCCCCAGACTTGTCTAATGAGGCTACCCTAGATGATTCTTCTCTTTTGCAGGAAGCTCTCTTCTCTGGGATCAACCCAAGAGTCCTCCCAGGCGTCATCCCAGAATGTTTTGACCTCTGCGTTCAGGACCGGAGATCCCAGCTACCTGCCCCAGACTCCTCCAAGTAAGTAGCTCGAGACATTTTTGTTCTCCTGTAGAGAAATCTCTCAACTCCGACAGCCACCTGAGACTCCTCCCAGGCATCTCCCACAGTCTTCTGTCTTCTGCTTTACCTACCTAAGGGGTCAGGTAGAAGCCCCAGACTCCTCCAAGGAAGCTACCGTTGAGGTTTTTTTCTTTTTTGGAGGAACCTCTGCCCTCCTGGATTCCCTGTGATTCCTTCAAGACGTCTCCTAGCGTCTTTTGGCCTTTTCTTATAAGGACCGGAGATCCCAGGTAGCAGCCCCAGACTTGTCTAATGAGGCTACCCTAGATGATTCTTCTCTTTTGCAGGAAGCTCTCTTCTCTGGGATCAACCCAAGAGTCCTCCCAGGCGTCATCCCAGAATGTTTTGACCTCTGCGTTCAGGACCGGAGATCCCAGCTACCTGCCCCAGACTCCTCCAAGTAAGTAGCTCGAGACATTTTTGTTCTCCTGTAGAGAAATCTCTCAACTCCGACAGCCACCTGAGACTCCTCCCAGGCATCTCCCACAGTCTTCTGTCCTCTGCTTTACCTACCTAAGGGGTCAGGTAGAAGCCCCAGACTCCTCTTAGGAAGCTACCGTTGAGGTTTTTTCTGTTTTGGCGGAGCCTGTGCCCTCTGGGATCCCTTCCAGACGTCTCCTAGAGTCTTTTGGGCATTTCTTATAAGGACCCGAGATCGCAGGTAGCAGCCCCAGACTTGTCTAATGAGGCTACCCTAGATGATTCTTCTGTTTTGCAGGAAGCTCTCTTCTCCAGGATTGACCCAAGACTCCTCCCAGGCGTCATCCCAGAACGTTTTGACCTCTGCATTCGGGACCGGAGATCCCAGCTACCTGCCCCAGACTCCTCCAAGTAAGTAGCTCGAGACATTTTTGTTCTCCTGTAGAGAAATCTCTCAACTCCGACAGCCACCTGAGACTCCTCCCAGGCATCTCCCACAGTCTTCTGTCCTCTGCTTTACCTACCTAAGGGGTCAGGTAGAAGCCCTAGACTCCTCCAAGGAAGCTACCGTTGACGTTTTTTTCTTTTTTGGAGGAACCTCTGCCCTCCGGGATCCCCTGTGATTCCTTCCAGACGTCTCCTAGAGTCTTTTGGGCATTTCTTATAAGGACCCGAGATCGCAGGTAGCAGCCCCAGACTTGTCTAATGAGGCTACCCTAGATGATTCTTCTCTTTTGCAGGAAGCTCTCTTCTCCGGGATCGACCCAAGACTCCTCCCAGGCGTCATCCCAGAACATTTTTACCTCTGCGTTCGGGACCGGAGATCCCAGCTACCTGCCCCAGACTCCTCCAGGTAAGTAGCTCGAGACATTTTTGTTCTCCTGTAGAGAAATCCCTCAACTCCGACAGCCACCTGAGACTCCTCCCAGGCATCTCCCACAGTCTTCTGTCCTCTGCTTTACCTACCTAAGGGGTCAGGTAGAAACCCCAGACTCCTCCAAGGAAGCTACCGTTGAGGCTTTTTTCTTTTTTGGAGGAAACACTGCCCTCCGGGATCCCCTTTGATTCCTTCCAGACGTCTCCTAGAGTCTTTTGGCCTTTTCTTATAAGGACCCGAGATCGCAGGTAGCAGCCCCAGACTTGTTTAATGAGGCTACCCTAGATGATTCTTCTCTTTTGCAGGAAGCTCTCTTCTCCGGAATCAACCCAAGACTCCTCCCAGGCGTCATCCCAGAACATTTTGACCTCTGCGTTCGGGACCGGAGATCCCAGCTACCTGCCCCAGACTCCTCCAAGTAAGTAGCTCGAGACATTTTTGTTCTCCTGTAGAGAAATCTCTCAACTCCGACAGGCACCTGAGACTCCTCCCAGGCATCTCCCACAGTCTTCTGTCCTCTGCTTTACCTACCTAAGGGGTCAGGTAGAAGCCCCAGACTCCTCCAAGGAAGCTACCATTGAGGTTTTTTCTTTTTTGGAGGAGCCTGTGCCCTCCGGGATCCCCTGTGATTCCTTCCAGACGTCTCCTAGAGTCTTTTGGCCTTTTCTTATAAGGACCGGAGATCCCAGGTAGCAGCCCCAGACTTGTCTAATGAGGCTACCCTAGATGATTCTTCTGTTTTGCAGGAAGCTCTCTTCTCCAGGATTGACCCAAGACTCCTCCCAGGCGTCATCCCAGAACGTTTTGACCTCTGCATTCGGGACCGGAGATCCCAGCTACCTGCCCCAGACTCCTCCAGGTAAGTAGCTCGAGACATTTTTGTTCTCCTGTAGAGAAATCTCTCAACTCCGACAGCCACCTGAGACTCCTCCCAGGCATCTCCCACAGTCTTCTGTCCTCTGCTTTACCTACCTAAGGGGTCAGGTAGAAGCCCTAGACTCCTCCAAGGAAGCTACCGTTGACGTTTTTTTCTTTTTTGGAGGAACCTCTGCCCTCCGGGATCCCCTGTGATTCCTTCCAGACGTCTCCTAGAGTCTTTTGGGCATTTCTTATAAGGACCCGAGATCGCAGGTAGCAGCCCCAGACTTGTCTAATGAGGCTACCCTATATGATTCTTCTCTTTTGCAGGAAGCTCTCTTCTCTGGGATCGACCCAAGACTCCTCCCAGGCGTCATCCCAGAACGTTTTGACATCTGCGTTCGGGACCGGAGATCCCATCTACCTGCCCCAGACTCCTCCAAGTAAGTAGCTCGAGACATTTTTGTTCTCCTGTAGAGAAATCCGTCAACTCCGACAGGCACCTGAGACTCCTCCCAGGCATCTCCCACAGTCTTCTGTCCTCTGCTTTACCTACCTAAGGGGTCAGGTAGAAACCCCAGACTCCTCCAAGGAAGCTACCGTTGAGGCTTTTTTCCTTTTTGGAGGAAACACTGCCCTCCGGGATCCCCTTTGATTCCTTCCAGACGTCTCCTAGAGTCTTTTGGCCTTTTCATATAAGGACCGGAGATCCCAGGTAGCAGCCCCAGACTTGTTTAATGAGGCTACCCTAGATGATTCTTCTCTTTTGCAGGAAGCTCTCTTCTCCGGAATCAACCCAAGACTCCTCCCAGGCGTCATCCCAGAACATTTTGACCTCTGCGTTCAGGACCGGAGATCCCAGCTACCTGCCCCAGACTCCTCCAAGTAAGTAGCTCGAGACATTTTTGTTCTCCTGTAGAGAAATCTCTCAACTCCGACAGCCACCTGAGACTCCTCCCAGGCATCTCCCACAGTCTTCTGTCCTCTGCTTTACCTACCTAAGGGGTCAGGTAGAAGCCCCAGACTCCTCCAAGGAAGCTACCATTGAGGTTTTTTCTTTTTTGGAGGAGCCTGTGCGCTCCGGGATCCCCTGTGATTCCTTCCAGACGTCTCCTAGAGTCTTTTGGCCTTTTCTTATAAGGACCGGAGATCCCAGGTAGCAGCCCCAGACTTGTCTAATGAGGCTACCCTAGATGATTCTTTTCTTTTGCAGGAAGTTCTCTTCTCCGGGATCGACCCAAGACTCCTCCCAGGCGTCATCCCAGAATGTTTTGACCTCTGCGTTCGGGACCGGAGATCCCATCTACCTGCCCCAGACTCCTCCAAGTAAGTAGCTCGAGACATTTTTGTTCTCCTGTAGAGAAATCTCTCAACTCCGTCAGCCACCTGAGACTCCTCCCAGGCATCTCCCACAGTCTTCTGTCTTCTGCTTTACCTACCTAAGGGGTCAGGTAGAAGCCCCAGACTCCTCCAAGGAAGCTACCGTTGAGGTTTTTTTCTTTTTTGGAGGAACCTCTGCCCTCCTGGATTCCCTGTGATTCCTTCAAGACGTCTCCTAGCGTCTTTTGGCCTTTTCTTATAAGGACCGGAGATCCCAGGTAGCAGCCCCAGACTTGTCTAATGAGGCTACCCTAGATGATTCTTCTCTTTTGCAGGAAGCTCTCTTCTCTGGGATCAACCCAAGAGTCCTCCCAGGCGTCATCCCAGAATGTTTTGACCTCTGCGTTCAGGACCGGAGATCCCATCTACCTGCCCCAGACTCCTCCAAGTAAGTAGCTCGAGACATTTTTGTTCTCCTGTAGAGAAATCTCTCAACTCCGACAGCCACCTGAGACTCCTCCCAGGCATCTCCCACAGTCTTCTGTCTTCTGCTTTACCTACCTAAGGGGTCAGGTAGAAGCCCCAGACTCCTCCAAGGAAGCTACCGTTGAGGTTTTTTTCTTTTTTGGAGGAACCTCTGCCCTCCTGGATTCCCTGTGATTCCTTCCAGACGTCTCCTAGCGTCTTTTGGCCTTTTCTTATAAGGACCGGAGATCCCAGGTAGCAGCCCCAGACTTGTCTAATGAGGCTACCCTAGATGATTCTTCTCTTTTGCAGGAAGCTCTCTTCTCTGGGATCAACCCAAGAGTCCTCCCAGGCGTCATCCCAGAATGTTTTGACCTCTGCGTTCAGGACCGGAGATCCCAGCTACCTGCCCCAGACTCCTCCAAGTAAGTAGCTCAAGACATTTTTGTTCTCCTGTAGAGAAATCTCTCAACTCCGACAGCCACCTGAGACTCCTCCCAGGCATCTCCCACAGTCTTCTGTCTTCTGCTTTACCTACCTAAGGGGTCAGGTAGAAGCCCCAGACTCCTCCAAGGAAGCTACCGTTGAGGTTTTTTTCTTTTTTGGAGGAACCTCTGCCCTCCTGGATTCCCTGTGATTCCTTCCAGACGTCTCCTAGCGTCTTTTGGCCTTTTCTTATAAGGACCGGAGATCCCAGGTAGCAGCCCCAGACTTGTCTAATGAGGCTACCCTATATGATTCTTCTCTTTTGCAGGAAGCTCTCTTCTCTGGGATCAACCCAAGAGTCCTCCCAGGCGTCATCCCAGAATGTTTTGACCTCTGCGTTCAGGACCGGAGATCCCAGCTACCTGCCCCAGACTCCTCCAAGTAAGTAGCTCGAGACATTTTTGTTCTCCTGTAGAGAAATCTCTCAACTCCGACAGCCACCTGAGACTCCTCCCAGGCATCTCCCACAGTCTTCTGTCCTCTGCTTTACCTACCTAAGGGGTCAGGTAGAAGCCCCAGACTCCTCTTAGGAAGCTACCGTTGAGGTTTTTTCTGTTTTGGCGGAGCCTGTGCCCTCTGGGATCCCCTGTGATTCCTTCCAGACGTCTCCTAGAGTCTTTTGGGCTTTTCTTATAAGGACCGGAGATCGCAGGTAGCAGCCCCAGACTTGTCTAATGAGGCTACCCTATATGATTCTTCTGTTTTGCAGGAAGCTCTCTTCTCCAGGATTGACCCAAGACTCCTCCCAGGCGTCATCCCAGAACGTTTTGACCTCTGCATTCGGGACCGGAGATCCCAGCTACCTGCCCCAGACTCCTCCAAGTAAGTAGCTCGAGACATTTTTGTTCTCCTGTAGAGAAATCTCTCAACTCCGACAGCCACCTGAGACTCCTCCCAGGCATCTCCCACAGTCTTCTGTCTTCTGCTTTACCTACCTAAGGGGTCAGGTAGAAGCCCCAGACTCCTCCAAGGAAGCTACCGTTGAGGTTTTTTTCTTTTTTGAAGGAACCTCTGCCCTCCTGGATTCCCTGTGATTCCTTCCAGACGTCTCCTAGCGTCTTTTGGCCTTTTCTTATAAGGACCCGAGATCGCAGGTAGCAGCCCCAGACTTGTCTAATGAGGCTACCCTAGATGATTCTTCTCTTTTGCAGGAAGCTCTCTTCTCTGGGATCAACCCAAGAGTCCTCCCAGGCGTCATCCCAGAATGTTTTGACCTCTGCGTTCAGGACCGGAGATCCCAGCTACCTGCCCCAGACTCCTCCAAGTAAGTAGCTCAAGACATTTTTGTTCTCCTGTAGAGAAATCTCTCAACTCCGACAGCCACCTGAGACTCCTCCCAGGCATCTCCCACAGTCTTCTGTCCTCTGCTTTACCTACCTAAGGGGTCAGGTAGAAGCCCCAGACTCCTCTTAGGAAGCTACCGTTGAGGTTTTTTCTGTTTTGGCGGAGCCTGTGCCCTCTGGGATCCCCTGTGATTCCTTCCAGACGTCTCCTAGAGTCTTTTGGGCTTTTCTTATAAGGACCGGAGATCGCAGGTAGCAGCCCCAGACTTGTCTAATGAGGCTACCCTAGATGATTCTTCTCTTTTGCAGGAAGCTCTCTTCTCCAGGATTGACCCAAGACTCCTGCCAGGCGTCATCCCAGAACGTTTTGACCTCTGCATTCGGGACCGGAGATCCCAGCTACCTGCCCCAGACTCCTCCAAGTAAGTAGCTCGAGACATTTTTGTTCTCCTGTAGAGAAATCTCTCAACTCCGACAGCCACCTGAGACTCCTCCCAGGCATCTCCCACAGTCTTCTGTCCTCTGCTTTACCTACCTAAGGGGTCAGGTAGAAGCCCCAGACTCCTCTTAGGAAGCTACCGTTGAGGTTTTTTTCTTTTTTTCGAGGAGCCTCTGCCCTCCTGGATTCCCTGTGATTCCTTCCAGACGTCTCCTAGCGTCTTTTGGCCTTTTCTTATAAGGACCGGAGATCCCAGGTAGCAGCCCCAGACTTGTCTAATGAGGCTACCCTATATGATTCTTCTCTTTTGCAGGAAGCTCTCTTCTCTGGGATCGACCCAAGACTCCTCCCAGGCGTCATCCCAGAACGTTTTGACATCTGCGTTCGGGACCGGAGATCCCAGCTACCTGCCCCAGACTCCTCCAAGTAAGTAGCTCGAGACATTTTTGTTCTCCTGTAGAGAAATCTCTCAACTCCGACAGCCACCTGAGACTCCTCCCAGGCATCTCCCACAGTCTTCTGTCTTCTGCTTTACCTACCTAAGGGGTCAGGTAGAAGCCCCAGACTCCTCCAAGGAAGCTACCGTTGAGGTTTTTTTCTTTTTTGGAGGAACCTCTGCCCTCCTGGATTCCCTGTGATTCCTTCCAGACGTCTCCTAGCGTCTTTTGGCCTTTTCTTATAAGGACCGGAGATCCCAGGTAGCAGCCCCAGACTTGTCTAATGAGGCTACCCTAGATGATTCTTCTCTTTTGCAGGAAGCTCTCTTCTCTGGGATCGACCCAAGAGTCCTCCCAGGCGTCATCCCAGAATGTTTTGACCTCTGCGTTCAGGACCGGAGATCCCAGCTACCTGCCCCAGACTCCTCCAAGTAAGTAGCTCAAGACATTTTTGTTCTCCTGTAGAGAAATCTCTCAACTCCGACAGCCACCTGAGACTCCTCCCAGGCATCTCCCACAGTCTTCTGTCTTCTGCTTTACCTACCTAAGGGGTCAGGTAGAAGCCCCAGACTCCTCTTAGGAAGCTACCGTTGAGGTTTTTTCTGTTTTGGCGGAGCCTGTGCCCTCTGGGATCCCCTGTGATTCCTTCCAGACGTCTCCTAGAGTCTTTTGGGCTTTTGTTATAAGGACCGGAGATCGCAGGTAGCAGCCCCAGACTTGTCTAATGAGGCTACCCTAGATGATTCTTCTCTTTTGCAGGAAGCTCTCTTCTCCAGGATTGACCCAAGACTCCTGCCAGGCGTCATCCCAGAACGTTTTGACCTCTGCATTCGGGACCGGAGATCCCAGCTACCTGCCCCAGACTCCTCCAGGTAAGTAGCTCGAGACATTTTTGTTCTCCTGTAGAGAAATCTCTCAACTCCGACAGCCACCTGAGACTCCTCCCAGGCATCTCCCACAGTCTTCTGTCCTCTGCTTTACCTACCTAAGGGGTCAGGTAGAAGCCCCAGACTCCTCTTAGGAAGCTACCGTTGAGGTTTTTTTCTTTTTTTCGAGGAGCCTCTGCCCTCCTGGATTCCCTGTGATTCCTTCCAGACGTCTCCTAGCGTCTTTTGGCCTTTTCTTATAAGGACCGGAGATCCCAGGTAGCAGCCCCAGACTTGTCTAATGAGGCTACCCTATATGATTCTTCTCTTTTGCAGGAAGCTCTCTTCTCTGGGATCGACCCAAGACTCCTCCCAGGCGTCATCCCAGAAAGTTTTGACATCTGCGTTCGGGACCGGAGATCCCAGCTACCTGCCCCAGACTCCTCCAAGTAAGTAGCTCGAGACATTTTTGTTCTCCTGTAGAGAAATCTCTCAACTCCGACAGCCACCTGAGACTCCTCCCAGGCATCTCCCACAGTCTTCTGTCTTCTGCTTTACCTACCTAAGGGGTCAGGTAGAAGCCCCAGACTCCTCCAAGGAAGCTACCGTTGAGGTTTTTTTCTTTTTTGGAGGAACCTCTGCCCTCCTGGATTCCCTGTGATTCCTTCCAGACGTCTCCTAGCGTCTTTTGGCCTTTTCTTATAAGGACCGGAGATCCCAGGTAGCAGCCCCAGACTTGTCTAATGAGGCTACCCTAGATGATTCTTCTCTTTTGCAGGAAGCTCTCTTCTCTGGGATCAACCCAAGAGTCCTCCCAGGCGTCATCCCAGAATGTTTTGACCTCTGCGTTCAGGACCGGAGATCCCAGCTACCTGCCCCAGACTCCTCCAAGTAAGTAGCTCGAGACATTTTTGTTCTCCTGTAGAGAAATCTCTCAACTCCGACAGGCACCTGAGACTCCTCCCAGGCATCTCCCACAGTCTTCTGTCTTCTGCTTTACCTACCTAAGGGGTCAGGTAGAAGCCCCAGACTCCTCCAAGGAAGCTACCGTTGAGGTTTTTTTCTTTTTTGGAGGAACCTCTGCCCTCCTGGATTCCCTGTGATTCCTTCCGGACGTCTCCTAGCGTCTTTTGGCCTTTTCTTATAAGGACCGGAGATCCCAGGTAGCAGCCCCAGACTTGTCTAATGAGGCTACCCTAGATGATTGTTCTGTTTTGCAGGAAGCTCTCTTCTCTGGGATCAACCCAAGAGTCCTCCCAGGCGTCATCCCAGAATGTTTTGACCTCTGCGTTCAGGACCGGAGATCCCAGCTACCTGCCCCAGACTCCTCCAAGTAAGTAGCTCGAGACATTTTTGTTCTCCTGTAGAGAAATCTCTCAACTCCGACAGCCACCTGAGACTCCTCCCAGGCATCTCCCACAGTCTTCTGTCTTCTGCTTTACCTACCTAAGGGGTCAGGTAGAAGCCCCAGACTCCTCCAAGGAAGCTACCGTTGAGGTTTTTTTCTTTTTTGGAGGAACCTCTGCCCTCCTGGATTCCCTGTGATTCCTTCCAGACGTCTCCTAGCGTCTTTTGGCCTTTTCTTATAAGGACCGGAGATCCCAGGTAGCAGCCCCAGACTTGTCTAATGAGGCTACCCTAGATGATTCTTCTCTTTTGCAGGAAGCTCTCTTCTCTGGGATCAACCCAAGAGTCCTCCCAGGCGTCATCCCAGAATGTTTTGACCTCTGCGTTCAGGACCGGAGATCCCAGCTACCTGCCCCAGACTCCTCCAAGTAAGTAGCTCGAGACATTTTTGTTCTCCTGTAGAGAAATCTCTCAACTCCGACAGCCACCTGAGACTCCTCCCAGGCATCTCCCACAGTCTTCTGTCCTCTGCTTTACCTACCTAAGGGGTCAGGTAGAAGCCCCAGACTCCTCTTAGGAAGCTACCGTTGAGGTTTTTTCTGTTTTGGCGGAGCCTGTGCCCTCTGGGATCCCCTGTGATTCCTTCCAGACGTCTCCTAGAGTCTTTTGGGCTTTTCTTATAAGGACCGGAGATCGCAGGTAGCAGCCCCAGACTTGTCTAATGAGGCTACCCTATATGATTCTTCTGTTTTGCAGGAAGCTCTCTTCTCCAGGATTGACCCAAGACTCCTCCCAGGCGTCATCCCAGAACGTTTTGACCTCTGCATTCGGGACCGGAGATCCCAGCTACCTGCCCCAGACTCCTCCAAGTAAGTAGCTCGAGACATTTTTGTTCTCCTGTAGAGAAATCTCTCAACTCCGACAGCCACCTGAGACTCCTCCCAGGCATCTCCCACAGTCTTCTGTCTTCTGCTTTACCTACCTAAGGGGTCAGGTAGAAGCCCCAGACTCCTCCAAGGAAGCTACCGTTGAGGTTTTTTTCTTTTTTGAAGGAACCTCTGCCCTCCTGGATTCCCTGTGATTCCTTCCAGACGTCTCCTAGCGTCTTTTGGCCTTTTCTTATAAGGACCCTAGATCGCAGGTAGCAGCCCCAGACTTGTCTAATGAGGCTACCCTAGATGATTCTTCTCTTTTGCAGGAAGCTCTCTTCTCTGGGATCAACCCAAGAGTCCTCCCAGGCGTCATCCCAGAATGTTTTGACCTCTGCGTTCAGGACCGGAGATCCCAGCTACCTGCCCCAGACTCCTCCAAGTAAGTAGCTCGACACATTTTTGTTCTCCCGTAGAGAAATCTCTCAACTCCGACAGCCACCTGAGACTCCTCCCAGGCATCTCCCACAGTCTTCTGTCCTCTGCTTTACCTACCTAAGGGGTCAGGTAGAAGCCCCAGACTCCTCTTAGGAAGCTACCGTTGAGGTTTTTTCTGTTTTGGCGGAGCCTGTGCCCTCTGGGATCCCCTGTGATTCCTTCCAGACGTCTCCTAGAGTCTTTTGGGCTTTTCTTATAAGGACCGGAGATCGCAGGTAGCAGCCCCAGACTTGTCTAATGAGGCTACCCTAGATGATTCATCTCTTTTGCAGGAAGCTCTCTTCTCCAGGATTGACCCAAGACTCCTCCCAGGCGTCATCCCAGAACGTTTTGACCTCTGCATTCGGGACCGGAGATCCCAGCTACCTGCCCCAGACTCCTCCAGGTAAGTAGCTCGAGACATTTTTGTTCTCCTGTAGAGAAATCTCTCAACTCCGACAGCCACCTGAGACTCCTCCCAGGCATCTCCCACAGTCTTCTGTCCTCTGCTTTACCTACCTAAGGGGTCAGGTAGAAGCCCCAGACTCCTCTTAGGAAGCTACCGTTGAGGTTTTTTTCTTTTTTTCGAGGAGCCTCTGCCCTCCTGGATTCCCTGTGATTCCTTCCAGACGTCTCCTAGCGTCTTTTGGCCTTTTCTTATAAGGACCGGAGATCCCAGGTAGCAGCCCCAGACTTGTCTAATGAGGCTACCCTATATGATTCTTATCTTTTGCAGGAAGCTCTCTTCTCCGGGATCGACCCAAGACTCCTCCCAGGCGTCATCCCAGAACGTTTTGACATCTGCGTTCGGGACCGGAGATCCCAGCTACCTGCCCCAGACTCCTCCAAGTAAGTAGCTCGAGACATTTTTGTTCTCCTGTAGAGAAATCTCTCAACTCCGACAGCCACCTGAGACTCCTCCCAGGCATCTCCCACAGTCTTCTGTCTTCTGCTTTACCTACCTAAGGGGTCAGGTAGAAGCCCCAGACTCCTCCAAGGAAGCTACCGTTGAGGTTTTTTTCTTTTTTGGAGGAACCTCTGCCCTCCTGGATTCCCTGTGATTCCTTCCAGACGTCTCCTAGCGTCTTTTGGCCTTTTCTTATAAGGACCGGAGATCCCAGGTAGCAGCCCCAGACTTGTCTAATGAGGCTACCCTAGATGATTCTTCTCTTTTGCAGGAAGCTCTCTTCTCTGGGATCGACCCAAGAGTCCTCCCAGGCGTCATCCCAGAATGTTTTGACCTCTGCGTTCAGGACCGGAGATCCCAGCTACCTGCCCCAGACTCCTCCAAGTAAGTAGCTCGAGACATTTTTGTTCTCCTGTAGAGAAATCTCTCAACTCCGACAGGCACCTGAGACTCCTCCCAGGCATCTCCCACAGTCTTCTGTCTTCTGCTTTACCTACCTAAGGGGTCAGGTAGAAGCCCCAGACTCCTCCAAGGAAGCTACCGTTGAGGTTTTTTTCTTTTTTGGAGGAACCTCTGCCCTCCTGGATTCCCTGTGATTCCTTCCGGACGTCTCCTAGCGTCTTTTGGCCTTTTCTTATAAGGACCGGAGATCCCAGGTAGCAGCCCCAGACTTGTCTAATGAGGCTACCCTAGATGTTTGTTCTGTTTTGCAGGAAGCTCTCTTCTCTGGGATCAACCCAAGAGTCCTCCCAGGCGTCATCCCAGAATGTTTTGACCTCTGCGTTCAGGACCGGAGATCCCAGCTACCTGCCCCAGACTCCTCCAAGTAAGTAGCTCGAGACATTTTTGTTCTCCTGTAGAGAAATCTCTCAACTCCGACAGCCACCTGAGACTCCTCCCAGGCATCTCCCACAGTCTTCTGTCTTCTGCTTTACCTACCTAAGGGGTCAGGTAGAAGCCCCAGACTCCTCCAAGGAAGCTACCGTTGAGGTTTTTTTCTTTTTTGGAGGAACCTCTGCCCTCCTGGATTCCCTGTGATTCCTTCCAGACGTCTCCTAGTGTCTTTTGGCCTTTTCTTATAAGGACCGGAGATCCCAGGTAGCAGCCCCAGACTTGTCTAATGAGGCTACCCTAGATGATTCTTCTCTTTTGCAGGAAGCTCTCTTCTCTGGGATCAACCCAAGAGTCCTCCCAGGCGTCATCCCAGAATGTTTTGACCTCTGCGTTCAGGACCGGAGATCCCAGCTACCTGCCCCAGACTCCTCCAAGTAAGTAGCTCAAGACATTTTTGTTCTCCTGTAGAGAAATCTCTCAACTCCGACAGCCACCTGAGACTCCTCCCAGGCATCTCCCACAGTCTTCTGTCTTCTGCTTTACCTACCTAAGGGGTCAGGTAGAAGCCCCAGACTCCTCTTAGGAAGCTACCGTTGAGGTTTTTTCTGTTTTGGCGGAGCCTGTGCCCTCTGGGATCCCCTGTGATTCCTTCCAGACGTCTCCTAGAGTCTTTTGGGCTTTTGTTATAAGGACCGGAGATCGCAGGTAGCAGCCCCAGACTTGTCTAATGAGGCTACCCTAGATGATTCTTCTCTTTTGCAGGAAGCTCTCTTCTCCAGGATTGACCCAAGACTCCTGCCAGGCGTCATCCCAGAACGTTTTGACCTCTGCATTCGGGACCGGAGATCCCAGCTACCTGCCCCAGACTCCTCCAGGTAAGTAGCTCGAGACATTTTTGTTCTCCTGTAGAGAAATCTCTCAACTCCGACAGCCACCTGAGACTCCTCCCAGGCATCTCCCACAGTCTTCTGTCCTCTGCTTTACCTACCTAAGGGGTCAGGTAGAAGCCCCAGACTCCTCTTAGGAAGCTACCGTTGAGGTTTTTTTCTTTTTTTCGAGGAGCCTCTGCCCTCCTGGATTCCCTGTGATTCCTTCCAGACGTCTCCTAGCGTCTTTTGGCCTTTTCTTATAAGGACCGGAGATCCCAGGTAGCAGCCCCAGACTTGTCTAATGAGGCTACCCTATATGATTCTTCTCTTTTGCAGGAAGCTCTCTTCTCTGGGATCGACCCAAGACTCCTCCCAGGCGTCATCCCAGAACGTTTTGACATCTGCGTTCGGGACCGGAGATCCCAGCTACCTGCCCCAGACTCCTCCAAGTAAGTAGCTCGAGACATTTTTGTTCTCCTGTAGAGAAATCTCTCAACTCCGACAGCCACCTGAGACTCCTCCCAGGCATCTCCCACAGTCTTCTGTCTTCTGCTTTACCTACCTAAGGGGTCAGGTAGAAGCCCCAGACTCCTCCAAGGAAGCTACCGTTGAGGTTTTTTTCTTTTTTGGAGGAACCTCTGCCCTCCTGGATTCCCTGTGATTCCTTCCAGACGTCTCCTAGCGTCTTTTGGCCTTTTCTTATAAGGACCGGAGATCCCAGGTAGCAGCCCCAGACTTGTCTAATGAGGCTACCCTAGATGATTCTTCTCTTTTGCAGGAAGCTCTCTTCTCTGGGATCAACCCAAGAGTCCTCCCAGGCGTCATCCCAGAATGTTTTGACCTCTGCGTTCAGGACCGGAGATCCCAGCTACCTGCCCCAGACTCCTCCAAGTAAGTAGCTCGAGACATTTTTGTTCTCCTGTAGAGAAATCTCTCAACTCCGACAGGCACCTGAGACTCCTCCCAGGCATCTCCCACAGTCTTCTGTCTTCTGCTTTACCTACCTAAGGGGTCAGGTAGAAGCCCCAGACTCCTCCAAGGAAGCTACCGTTGAGGTTTTTTTCTTTTTTGGAGGAACCTCTGCCCTCCTGGATTCCCTGTGATTCCTTCCGGACGTCTCCTAGCGTCTTTTGGCCTTTTCTTATAAGGACCGGAGATCCCAGGTAGCAGCCCCAGACTTGTCTAATGAGGCTACCCTAGATGATTGTTCTGTTTTGCAGGAAGCTCTCTTCTCTGGGATCAACCCAAGAGTCCTCCCAGGCGTCATCCCAGAATGTTTTGACCTCTGCGTTCAGGACCGGAGATCCCAGCTACCTGCCCCAGACTCCTCCAAGTAAGTAGCTCGAGACATTTTTGTTCTCCTGTAGAGAAATCTCTCAACTCCGACAGCCACCTGAGACTCCTCCCAGGCATCTCCCACAGTCTTCTGTCTTCTGCTTTACCTACCTAAGGGGTCAGGTAGAAGCCCCAGACTCCTCCAAGGAAGCTACCGTTGAGGTTTTTTTCTTTTTTGGAGGAACCTCTGCCCTCCTGGATTCCCTGTGATTCCTTCCAGACGTCTCCTAGCGTCTTTTGGCCTTTTCTTATAAGGACCGGAGATCCCAGGTAGCAGCCCCAGACTTGTCTAATGAGGCTACCCTAGATGATTCTTCTCTTTTGCAGGAAGCTCTCTTCTCTGGGATCAACCCAAGAGTCCTCCCAGGCGTCATCCCAGAATGTTTTGACCTCTGCGTTCAGGACCGGAGATCCCAGCTACCTGCCCCAGACTCCTCCAAGTAAGTAGCTCGACACATTTTTGTTCTCCCGTAGAGAAATCTCTCAACTCCGACAGCCACCTGAGACTCCTCCCAGGCATCTCCCACAGTCTTCTGTCCTCTGCTTTACCTACCTAAGGGGTCAGGTAGAAGCCCCAGACTCCTCCAAGGAAGCTACCGTTGAGGTTTTTTTCTTTTTTTCGAGGAGCCTCTGACCTCCAGGATTCCCTGTGATTCCTTCCAGACGTCTCCTAGCGTCTTTTGGCCTTTTCTTATAAGGACCGGAGATCCCAGGTAGCAGCCCCAGACTTGTCTAATGAGGCTACCCTAGATGATTCTTCTGTTTTGCAGGAAGCTCTCTTCTCCAGGATTGAACCAAGACTCCTCCCAGGCGTCATCCCAGAACGTTTTGACATCTGCGTTCGGGACCGGAGATCCCATCTACCTGCCCCAGACTCCTCCAAGTAAGTAGCTCGAGACATTTTTGTTCTCCTGTAGAGAAATCCCTCAACTCCGACAGGCACCTGAGACTCCTCCCAGGCATCTCCCACAGTCTTCTGTCCTCTGCTTTACCTACCTAAGGGGTCAGGTAGAAGCCCCAGACTCCTCCAAGGAAGCTACCGTTGAGGTTTTTTTCTTTTTTGGAGGAACCTCTGCCCTCCTGGATTCCCTGTGATTCCTTCCAGACGTCTCCTAGCGTCTTTTGGCCTTTTCTTATAAGGACCGGAGATCCCAGGTAGCAGCCCCAGACTTGTCTAATGAGGCTACCCTAGATGATTCTTCTCTTTTGCAGGAAGCTCTCTTCTCTGGGATCAACCCAAGAGTCCTCCCAGGCGTCATCCCAGAATGTTTTGACCTCTGCGTTCAGGACCGGAGATCCCAGCTACGTGCCCCAGACTCCTCCAAGTAAGTAGCTCAAGACATTTTTGTTCTCCTGTAGAGAAATCTCTCAACTCCGACAGCCACCTGAGACTCCTCCCAGGCATCTCCCACAGTCTTCTGTCTTCTGCTTTACCTACCTAAGGGGTCAGGTAGAAGCCCCAGACTCCTCCAAGGAAGCTACCGTTGAGGTTTTTTTCTTTTTTGGAGGAACCTCTGCCCTCCTGGATTCCCTGTGATTCCTTCCAGACGTCTCCTAGCGTCTTTTGGCCTTTTCTTATAAGGACCGGAGATCCCAGGTAGCAGCCCCAGACTTGTCTAATGAGGCTACCCTAGATGATTCTTCTCTTTTGCAGGAAGCTCTCTTCTCTGGGATCAACCCAAGAGTCCTCCCAGGCGTCATCCCAGAATGTTTTGACCTCTGCGTTCAGGACCGGAGATCCCAGCTACCTGCCCCAGACTCCTCCAAGTAAGTAGCTCAAGACATTTTTGTTCTCCTGTAGAGAAATCTCTCAACTCCGACAGCCACCTGAGACTCCTCCCAGGCATCTCCCACAGTCTTCTGTCTTCTGCTTTACCTACCTAAGGGGTCAGGTAGAAGCCCCAGACTCCTCTTAGGAAGCTACCGTTGAGGTTTTTTCTGTTTTGGCGGAGCCTGTGCCCTCTGGGATCCCCTGTGATTCCTTCCAGACGTCTCCTAGAGTCTTTTGGGCTTTTGTTATAAGGACCGGAGATCGCAGGTAGCAGCCCCAGACTTGTCTAATGAGGCTACCCTAGATGATTCTTCTCTTTTGCAGGAAGCTCTCTTCTCCAGGATTGACCCAAGACTCCTGCCAGGCGTCATCCCAGAACGTTTTGACCTCTGCATTCGGGACCGGAGATCCCAGCTACCTGCCCCAGACTCCTCCAGGTAAGTAGCTCGAGACATTTTTGTTCTCCTGTAGAGAAATCTCTCAACTCCGACAGCCACCTGAGACTCCTCCCAGGCATCTCCCACAGTCTTCTGTCCTCTGCTTTACCTACCTAAGGGGTCAGGTAGAAGCCCCAGACTCCTCTTAGGAAGCTACCGTTGAGGTTTTTTTCTTTTTTTCGAGGAGCCTCTGCCCTCCTGGATTCCCTGTGATTCCTTCCAGACGTCTCCTAGCGTCTTTTGGCCTTTTCTTATAAGGACCGGAGATCCCAGGTAGCAGCCCCAGACTTGTCTAATGAGGCTACCCTATATGATTCTTCTCTTTTGCAGGAAGCTCTCTTCTCTGGGATCGACCCAAGACTCCTCCCAGGCGTCATCCCAGAACGTTTTGACATCTGCGTTCGGGACCGGAGATCCCAGCTACCTGCCCCAGACTCCTCCAAGTAAGTAGCTCGAGACATTTTTGTTCTCCTGTAGAGAAATCTCTCAACTCCGACAGCCACCTGAGACTCCTCCCAGGCATCTCCCACAGTCTTCTGTCTTCTGCTTTACCTACCTAAGGGGTCAGGTAGAAGCCCCAGACTCCTCCAAGGAAGCTACCGTTGAGGTTTTTTTCTTTTTTGGAGGAACCTCTGCCCTCCTGGATTCCCTGTGATTCCTTCCAGACGTCTCCTAGCGTCTTTTGGCCTTTTCTTATAAGGACCGGAGATCCCAGGTAGCAGCCCCAGACTTGTCTAATGAGGCTACCCTAGATGATTCTTCTCTTTTGCAGGAAGCTCTCTTCTCTGGGATCAACCCAAGAGTCCTCCCAGGCGTCATCCCAGAATGTTTTGACCTCTGCGTTCAGGACCGGAGATCCCAGCTACCTGCCCCAGACTCCTCCAAGTAAGTAGCTCGAGACATTTTTGTTCTCCTGTAGAGAAATCTCTCAACTCCGACAGCCACCTGAGACTCCTCCCAGGCATCTCCCACAGTCTTCTGTCTTCTGCTTTACCTACCTAAGGGGTCAGGTAGAAGCCCCAGACTCCTCCAAGGAAGCTACCGTTGAGGTTTTTTTCTTTTTTGGAGGAACCTCTGCCCTCCTGGATTCCCTGTGATTCCTTCCGGACGTCTCCTAGCGTCTTTTGGCCTTTTCTTATAAGGACCGGAGATCCCAGGTAGCAGCCCCAGACTTGTCTAATGAGGCTACCCTAGATGATTGTTCTGTTTTGCAGGAAGCTCTCTTCTCTGGGATCAACCCAAGAGTCCTCCCAGGCGTCATCCCAGAATGTTTTGACCTCTGCGTTCAGGACCGGAGATCCCAGCTACCTGCCCCAGACTCCTCCAAGTAAGTAGCTCGAGACATTTTTGTTCTCCTGTAGAGAAATCTCTCAACTCCGACAGCCACCTGAGACTCCTCCCAGGCATCTCCCACAGTCTTCTGTCTTCTGCTTTACCTACCTAAGGGGTCAGGTAGAAGCCCCAGACTCCTCCAAGGAAGCTACCGTTGAGGTTTTTTTCTTTTTTGGAGGAACCTCTGCCCTCCTGGATTCCCTGTGATTCCTTCCAGACGTCTCCTAGCGTCTTTTGGCCTTTTCTTATAAGGACCGGAGATCCCAGGTAGCAGCCCCAGACTTGTCTAATGAGGCTACCCTAGATGATTCTTCTCTTTTGCAGGAAGCTCTCTTCTCTGGGATCAACCCAAGAGTCCTCCCAGGCGTCATCCCAGAATGTTTTGACCTCTGCGTTCAGGACCGGAGATCCCAGCTACCTGCCCCAGACTCCTCCAAGTAAGTAGCTCGACACATTTTTGTTCTCCCGTAGAGAAATCTCTCAACTCCGACAGCCACCTGAGACTCCTCCCAGGCATCTCCCACAGTCTTCTGTCCTCTGCTTTACCTACCTAAGGGGTCAGGTAGAAGCCCCAGACTCCTCCAAGGAAGCTACCGTTGAGGTTTTTTTCTTTTTTTCGAGGAGCCTCTGACCTCCAGGATTCCCTGTGATTCCTTCCAGACGTCTCCTAGCGTCTTTTGGCCTTTTCTTATAAGGACCGGAGATCCCAGGTAGCAGCCCCAGACTTGTCTAATGAGGCTACCCTAGATGATTCTTCTGTTTTGCAGGAAGCTCTCTTCTCCAGGATTGAACCAAGACTCCTCCCAGGCGTCATCCCAGAACGTTTTGACATCTGCGTTCGGGACCGGAGATCCCATCTACCTGCCCCAGACTCCTCCAAGTAAGTAGCTCGAGACATTTTTGTTCTCCTGTAGAGAAATCCCTCAACTCCGACAGGCACCTGAGACTCCTCCCAGGCATCTCCCACAGTCTTCTGTCCTCTGCTTTACCTACCTAAGGGGTCAGGTAGAAGCCCCAGACTCCTCCAAGGAAGCTACCGTTGAGGTTTTTTTCTTTTTTGGAGGAACCTCTGCCCTCCTGGATTCCCTGTGATTCCTTCCAGACGTCTCCTAGCGTCTTTTGGCCTTTTCTTATAAGGACCGGAGATCCCAGGTAGCAGCCCCAGACTTGTCTAATGAGGCTACCCTAGATGATTCTTCTCTTTTGCAGGAAGCTCTCTTCTCTGGGATCAACCCAAGAGTCCTCCCAGGCGTCATCCCAGAATGTTTTGACCTCTGCGTTCAGGACCGGAGATCCCAGCTACGTGCCCCAGACTCCTCCAAGTAAGTAGCTCAAGACATTTTTGTTCTCCTGTAGAGAAATCTCTCAACTCCGACAGCCACCTGAGACTCCTCCCAGGCATCTCCCACAGTCTTCTGTCTTCTGCTTTACCTACCTAAGGGGTCAGGTAGAAGCCCCAGACTCCTCCAAGGAAGCTACCGTTGAGGTTTTTTTCTTTTTTGGAGGAACCTCTGCCCTCCTGGATTCCCTGTGATTCCTTCCAGACGTCTCCTAGCGTCTTTTGGCCTTTTCTTATAAGGACCGGAGATCCCAGGTAGCAGCCCCAGACTTGTCTAATGAGGCTACCCTAGATGATTCTTCTCTTTTGCAGGAAGCTCTCTTCTCTGGGATCAACCCAAGAGTCCTCCCAGGCGTCATCCCAGAATGTTTTGACCTCTGCGTTCAGGACCGGAGATCCCAGCTACCTGCCCCAGACTCCTCCAAGTAAGTAGCTCAAGACATTTTTGTTCTCCTGTAGAGAAATCTCTCAACTCCGACAGCCACCTGAGACTCCTCCCAGGCATCTCCCACAGTCTTCTGTCTTCTGCTTTACCTACCTAAGGGGTCAGGTAGAAGCCCCAGACTCCTCCAAGGAAGCTACCGTTGAGGTTTTTTTCTTTTTTGGAGGAACCTCTGCCCTCCTGGATTCCCTGTGATTCCTTCCAGACGTCTCCTAGCGTCTTTTGGCCTTTTCTTATAAGGACCGGAGATCCCAGGTAGCAGCCCCAGACTTGTCTAATGAGGCTACCCTAGATGATTCTTCTCTTTTGCAGGAAGCTCTCTTCTCCAGGATTGACCCAAGACTCCTGCCAGGCGTCATCCCAGAACGTTTTGACCTCTGCATTCGGGACCGGAGATCCCAGCTACCTGCCCCAGACTCCTCCAGGTAAGTAGCTCGAGACATTTTTGTTCTCCTGTAGAGAAATCTCTCAACTCCGACAGCCACCTGAGACTCCTCCCAGGCATCTCCCACAGTCTTCTGTCCTCTGCTTTACCTACCTAAGGGGTCAGGTAGAAGCCCCAGACTCCTCTTAGGAAGCTACCGTTGAGGTTTTTTTCTTTTTTTCGAGGAGCCTCTGACCTCCGGGATTCCCTGTGATTCCTTCCAGACGTCTCCTAGCGTCTTTTGGCCTTTTCTTATAAGGACCGGAGATCCCAGGTAGCAGCCCCAGACTTGTCTAATGAGGCTACCCTATATGATTCTTCTCTTTTGCAGGAAGCTCTCTTCTCTGGGATCGTCCCAAGACTCCTCCCAGGCGTCATCCCAGAACGTTTTGACATCTGCGTTCGGGACCGGAGATCCCAGCTACCTGCCCCAGACTCCTCCAAGTAAGTAGCTCGAGACATTTTTGTTCTCCTGTAGAGAAATCTCTCAACTCCGACAGCCACCTGAGACTCCTCCCAGGCATCTCCCACAGTCTTCTGTCTTCTGCTTTACCTACCTAAGGGGTCAGGTAGAAGCCCCAGACTCCTCCAAGGAAGCTACCGTTGAGGTTTTTTTCTTTTTTGGAGGAACCTCTGCCCTCCTGGATTCCCTGTGATTCCTTCCGGACGTCTCCTAGCGTCTTTTGGCCTTTTCTTATAAGGACCGGAGATCCCAGGTAGCAGCCCCAGACTTGTCTAATGAGGCTACCCTAGATGATTCTTCTGTTTTGCAGGAAGCTCTCTTCTCTGGGATCAACCCAAGAGTCCTCCCAGGCGTCATCCCAGAATGTTTTGACCTCTGCGTTCAGGACCGGAGATCCCAGCTACCTGCCCCAGACTCCTCCAAGTAAGTAGCTCGAGACATTTTTGTTCTCCTGTAGAGAAATCTCTCAACTCCGACAGCCACCTGAGACTCCTCCCAGGCATCTCCCACAGTCTTCTGTCTTCTGCTTTACCTACCTAAGGGGTCAGGTAGAAGCCCCAGACTCCTCCAAGGAAGCTACCGTTGAGGTTTTTTTCTTTTTTGGAGGAACCTCTGCCCTCCTGGATTCCCTGTGATTCCTTCCGGACGTCTCCTAGCGTCTTTTGGCCTTTTCTTATAAGGACCGGAGATCCCAGGTAGCAGCCCCAGACTTGTCTAATGAGGCTACCCTATATGATTCTTCTGTTTTGCAGGAAGCTCTCTTCTCTGGGATCAACCCAAGAGTCCTCCCAGGCGTCATCCCAGAATGTTTTGACCTCTGCGTTCAGGACCGGAGATCCCAGCTACCTGCCCCAGACTCCTCCAAGTAAGTAGCTCGAGACATTTTTGTTCTCCTGTAGAGAAATCTCTCAACTCAGACAGCCACCTGAGACTCCTCCCAGGCATCTCCCACAGTCTTCTGTCCTCTGCTTTACCTACCTAAGGGGTCAGGTAGAAGCCCCAGACTCCTCTTAGGAAGCTACCGTTGAGGTTTTTTCTGTTTTGGCGGAGCCTGTGCCCTCTGGGATCCCCTGTGATTCCTTCCAGACGTCTCCTAGAGTCTTTTGGCCTTTTCTTATAAGGACCGGAGATCGCAGGTAGCAGCCCCAGACTTGTCTAATGAGGCTACCCTAGATGATTCTTCTGTTTTGCAGGAAGCTCTCTTCTCCAGGATTGACCCAAGACTCCTCCCAGGCGTCATCCCAGAACGTTTTGACCTCTGCATTCGGGACCGGAGATCCCAGCTACCTGCCCCAGACTCCTCCAGGTAAGTAGCTCGAGACATTTTTGTTCTCCTGTAGAGAAATCTCTCAACTCCGACAGCCACCTGAGACTCCTCCCAGGCATCTCCCACAGTCTTCTGTCCTCTGCTTTACCTACCTAAGGGGTCAGGTAGAAGCCCCAGACTCCTCCAAGGAAGCTACCGTTGAGGTTTTTTTCTTTTTTTCGAGGAGCCTCTGACCTCCAGGATTCCCTGTGATTCCTTCCAGACGTCTCCTAGCGTCTTTTGGCCTTTTCTTATAAGGACCGGAGATCCCAGGTAGCAGCCCCAGACTTGTCTAATGAGGCTACCCTAGATGATTCTTCTCTTTTGCAGGAAGCTCTCTTCTCTGGGATCAACCCAAGAGTCCTCCCAGGCGTCATCCCAGAATGTTTTGACCTCTGCGTTCAGGACCGGAGATCCCAGCTACCTGCCCCAGACTCCTCCAAGTAAGTAGCTCGAGACATTTTTGTTCTCCTGTAGAGAAATCTCTCAACTCCGACAGCCACCTGAGACTCCTCCCAGGCATCTCCCACAGTCTTCTGTCTTCTGCTTTACCTACCTAAGGGGTCAGGTAGAAGCCCCAGACTCCTCCAAGGAAGCTACCGTTGAGGTTTTTTTCTTTTTTGGAGGAACCTCTGCCCTCCTGGATTCCCTGTGATTCCTTCCAGACGTCTCCTAGCGTCTTTTGGCCTTTTCTTATAAGGACCGGAGATCCCAGGTAGCAGCCCCAGACTTGTCTAATGAGGCTACCCTAGATGATTCTTCTCTTTTGCAGGAAGCTCTCTTCTCTGGGATCAACCCAAGAGTCCTCCCAGGCGTCATCCCAGAATGTTTTGACCTCTGCGTTCAGGACCGGAGATCCCAGCTACCTGCCCCAGACTCCTCCAAGTAAGTAGCTCGAGACATTTTTGTTCTCCTGTAGAGAAATCTCTCAACTCCGACAGCCACCTGAGACTCCTCCCAGGCATCTCCCACAGTCTTCTGTCTTCTGCTTTACCTACCTAAGGGGTCAGGTAGAAGCCCCAGACTCCTCCAAGGAAGCTACCGTTGAGGTTTTTTTCTTTTTTGGAGGAACCTCTGCCCTCCTGGATTCCCTGTGATTCCTTCCAGACGTCTCCTAGCGTCTTTTGGCCTTTTCTTATAAGGACCGGAGATCCCAGGTAGCAGCCCCAGACTTGTCTAATGAGGCTACCCTAGATGATTCTTCTCTTTTGCAGGAAGCTCTCTTCTCTGGGATCAACCCAAGAGTCCTCCCAGGCGTCATCCCAGAATGTTTTGACCTCTGCGTTCAGGACCGGAGATCCCAGCTACCTGCCCCAGACTCCTCCAAGTAAGTAGCTCGAGACATTTTTGTTCTCCTGTAGAGAAATCTCTCAACTCCGACAGCCACCTGAGACTCCTCCCAGGCATCTCCCACAGTCTTCTGTCCTCTGCTTTACCTACCTAAGGGGTCAGGTAGAAGCCCCAGACTCCTCCAAGGAAGCTACCGTTGAGGTTTTTTTCTTTTTTTCGAGGAGCCTCTGACCTCCAGGATTCCCTGTGATTCCTTCCAGACGTCTCCTAGCGTCTTTTGGCCTTTTCTTATAAGGACCGGAGATCCCAGGTAGCAGCCCCAGACTTGTCTAATGAGGCTACCCTATATGATTCTTCTCTTTTGCAGGAAGCTCTCTTCTCTGGGATCGACCCAAGACTCCTCCCAGGCGTCATCCCAGAACGTTTTGACATCTGCGTTCGGGACCGGAGATCCCATCTACCTGCCCCAGACTGCTCCAAGTAAGTAGCTAAGAGACATTTTTGTTCTCCTGTAGAGAAATCCCTCAACTCCGACAGGCACCTGAGACTCCTCCCAGGCATCTCCCACAGTCTTCTGTCCTCTGCTTTACCTACCTAAGGGGTCAGGTAGAAGCCCCAGACTCCTCTTAGGAAGCTACTGTTGAGGCTTTTTTCTTTTTTGGAGGAACCTCTGCCCTCCTGGATTCCCTGTGATTCCTTCCAGACGTCTCCTAGCGTCTTTTGGCCTTTTCTTATAAGGACCGGAGATCCCAGGTAGCAGCCCCAGACTTGTCTAATGAGGCTACCCTAGATGATTCTTCTCTTTTGCAGGAAGCTCTCTTCTCTGGGATCGACCCAAGAGTCCTCCCAGGCGTCATCCCAGAATGTTTTGACCTCTGCGTTCAGGACCGGAGATCCCAGCTACCTGCCCCAGACTCCTCCAAGTAAGTAGCTCGAGACATTTTTGTTCTCCTGTAGAGAAATCTCTCAACTCCGACAGCCACCTGAGACTCCTCCCAGGCATCTCCCACAGTCTTCTGTCTTCTGCTTTACCTACCTAAGGGGTCAGGTAGAAGCCTCAGACTCCTCCAAGGAAGCTACCGTTGAGGTTTTTTTCTTTTTTGGAGGAACCTCTGCCCTCCTGGATTCCCTGTGATTCCTTCCAGACGTCTCCTAGCGTCTTTTGGCCTTTTCTTATAAGGACCGGAGATCCCAGGTAGCAGCCCCAGACTTGTCTAATGAGGCTACCCTAGATGATTCTTTTCTTTTGCAGGAAGTTCTCTTCTCCGGGGTCGACCCAAGACTCCTCCCAGGCGTCATCCCAGAATGTTTTGACCTCTGCGTTCGGGACCGGAGATCCCATCTACCTGCCCCAGACTCCTCCAAGTAAGTAGCTCGACACATTTTTGTTCTCCTGTAGAGAAATCTCTCAACTCCGTCAGCCACCTGAGACTCCTCCCAGGCATCTCCCACAGTCTTCTGTCCTCTGCTTTACCTACCTAAGGGGTCAGGTAGAAGCCCCAGACTCCTCTTAGGAAGCTACTGTTGAGGCTTTTTTCTGTTTTGGAGGAGCCTGTGCCCTCTGGGATCCCCTGTGATTCCTTCCAGACGTCTCCTAGAGTCTTTTGGCCTTTTCTTATAAGGACCGGAGATCTCAGGTAGCAGCCCCAGATTTGTCTAATGAGGCTACCCTAGATGATTCTTCTCTTTTGCAGGAAGCTCTCTTCTCTGGGATCAACCCAAGAGTCCTCCCAGGCGTCATCCCAGAATGTTTTGACCTCTGCGTTCAGGACCGGAGATCCCAGCTACGTGCCCCAGACTCCTCCAAGTAAGTAGCTCAAGACATTTTTGTTCTCCTGTAGAGAAATCTCTCAACTCCGACAGCCACCTGAGACTCCTCCCAGGCATCTCCCACAGTCTTCTGTCTTCTGCTTTACCTACCTAAGGGGTCAGGTAGAAGCCCCAGACTCCTCCAAGGAAGCTACCGTTGAGGTTTTTTTCTTTTTTGGAGGAACCTCTGCCCTCCTGGATTCCCTGTGATTCCTTCCAGACGT
This sequence comes from Astur gentilis, assembly GCF_929443795.1. Classification (NCBI taxonomy): domain Eukaryota; kingdom Metazoa; phylum Chordata; class Aves; order Accipitriformes; family Accipitridae; genus Astur; species Astur gentilis. The sequence goes on from NW_026061070.1 coordinate 326,337, forward strand.
CTCCTAGCGTCTTTTGGCCTTTTCTTATAAGGACCGGAGATCCCAGGTAGCAGCCCCAGACTTGTCTAATGAGGCTACCCTAGATGATTCTTCTCTTTTGCAGGAAGCTCTCTTCTCTGGGATCAACCCAAGAGTCCTCCCAGGCGTCATCCCAGAATGTTTTGACCTCTGCGTTCAGGACCGGAGATCCCAGCTACCTGCCCCAGACTCCTCCAAGTAAGTAGCTCGACACATTTTTGTTCTCCCGTAGAGAAATCTCTCAACTCCGACAGCCACCTGAGACTCCTCCCAGGCATCTCCCACAGTCTTCTGTCCTCTGCTTTACCTACCTAAGGGGTCAGGTAGAAGCCCCAGACTCCTCTTAGGAAGCTACCGTTGAGGTTTTTTCTGTTTTGGCGGAGCCTGTGCCCTCTGGGATCCCCTGTGATTCCTTCCAGACGTCTCCTAGAGTCTTTTGGGCTTTTGTTATAAGGACCGGAGATCGCAGGTAGCAGCCCCAGACTTGTCTAATGAGGCTACCCTAGATGATTCTTCTCTTTTGCAGGAAGCTCTCTTCTCCAGGATTGACCCAAGACTCCTGCCAGGCGTCATCCCAGAACGTTTTGACCTCTGCATTCGGGACCGGAGATCCCAGCTACCTGCCCCAGACTCCTCCAGGTAAGTAGCTCGAGACATTTTTGTTCTCCTGTAGAGAAATCTCTCAACTCCGACAGCCACCTGAGACTCCTCCCAGGCATCTCCCACAGTCTTCTGTCCTCTGCTTTACCTACCTAAGGGGTCAGGTAGAAGCCCCAGACTCCTCTTAGGAAGCTACCGTTGAGGTTTTTTTCTTTTTTTCGAGGAGCCTCTGCCCTCCTGGATTCCCTGTGATTCCTTCCAGACGTCTCCTAGCGTCTTTTGGCCTTTTCTTATAAGGACCGGAGATCCCAGGTAGCAGCCCCAGACTTGTCTAATGAGGCTACCCTATATGATTCTTCTCTTTTGCAGGAAGCTCTCTTCTCTGGGATCGTCCCAAGACTCCTCCCAGGCGTCATCCCAGAACGTTTTGACATCTGCGTTCGGGACCGGAGATCCCAGCTACCTGCCCCAGACTCCTCCAAGTAAGTAGCTCGAGACATTTTTGTTCTCCTGTAGAGAAATCTCTCAACTCCGACAGCCACCTGAGACTCCTCCCAGGCATCTCCCACAGTCTTCTGTCTTCTGCTTTACCTACCTAAGGGGTCAGGTAGAAGCCCCAGACTCCTCCAAGGAAGCTACCGTTGAGGTTTTTTTCTTTTTTGGAGGAACCTCTGCCCTCCTGGATTCCCTGTGATTCCTTCCGGACGTCTCCTAGCGTCTTTTGGCCTTTTCTTATAAGGACCGGAGATCCCAGGTAGCAGCCCCAGACTTGTCTAATGAGGCTACCCTAGATGATTCTTCTGTTTTGCAGGAAGCTCTCTTCTCTGGGATCAACCCAAGAGTCCTCCCAGGCGTCATCCCAGAATGTTTTGACCTCTGCGTTCGGGACCGGAGATCCCAGCTACCTGCCCCAGACTCCTCCAAGTAAGTAGCTCGAGACATTTTTGTTCTCCTGTAGAGAAATCTCTCAACTCCGACAGCCACCTGAGACTCCTCCCAGGCATCTCCCACAGTCTTCTGTCTTCTGCTTTACCTACCTAAGGGGTCAGGTAGAAGCCCCAGACTCCTCCAAGGAAGCTACCGTTGAGGTTTTTTTCTTTTTTGGAGGAACCTCTGCCCTCCTGGATTCCCTGTGATTCCTTCCGGACGTCTCCTAGCGTCTTTTGGCCTTTTCTTATAAGGACCGGAGATCCCAGGTAGCAGCCCCAGACTTGTCTAATGAGGCTACCCTATATGATTCTTCTGTTTTGCAGGAAGCTCTCTTCTCTGGGATCAACCCAAGAGTCCTCCCAGGCGTCATCCCAGAATGTTTTGACCTCTGCGTTCAGGACCGGAGATCCCAGCTACCTGCCCCAGACTCCTCCAAGTAAGTAGCTCGACACATTTTTGTTCTCCTGTAGAGAAATCTCTCAACTCAGACAGCCACCTGAGACTCCTCCCAGGCATCTCCCACAGTCTTCTGTCCTCTGCTTTACCTACCTAAGGGGTCAGGTAGAAGCCCCAGACTCCTCTTAGGAAGCTACCGTTGAGGTTTTTTCTGTTTTGGCGGAGCCTGTGCCCTCTGGGATCCCCTGTGATTCCTTCCAGACGTCTCCTAGAGTCTTTTGGCCTTTTCTTATAAGGACCGGAGATCGCAGGTAGCAGCCCCAGACTTGTCTAATGAGGCTACCCTAGATGATTCTTCTGTTTTGCAGGAAGCTCTCTTCTCCAGGATTGACCCAAGACTCCTCCCAGGCGTCATCCCAGAACGTTTTGACCTCTGCATTCGGGACCGGAGATCCCAGCTACCTGCCCCAGACTCCTCCAGGTAAGTAGCTCGAGACATTTTTGTTCTCCTGTAGAGAAATCTCTCAACTCCGACAGCCACCTGAGACTCCTCCCAGGCATCTCCCACAGTCTTCTGTCCTCTGCTTTACCTACCTAAGGGGTCAGGTAGAAGCCCCAGACTCCTCCAAGGAAGCTACCGTTGAGGTTTTTTTCTTTTTTTCGAGGAGCCTCTGACCTCCAGGATTCCCTGTGATTCCTTCCAGACGTCTCCTAGCGTCTTTTGGCCTTTTCTTATAAGGACCGGAGATCCCAGGTAGCAGCCCCAGACTTGTCTAATGAGGCTACCCTAGATGATTCTTCTCTTTTGCAGGAAGCTCTCTTCTCTGGGATCAACCCAAGAGTCCTCCCAGGCGTCATCCCAGAATGTTTTGACCTCTGCGTTCAGGACCGGAGATCCCAGCTACCTGCCCCAGACTCCTCCAAGTAAGTAGCTCGAGACATTTTTGTTCTCCTGTAGAGAAATCTCTCAACTCCGACAGCCACCTGAGACTCCTCCCAGGCATCTCCCACAGTCTTCTGTCTTCTGCTTTACCTACCTAAGGGGTCAGGTAGAAGCCCCAGACTCCTCCAAGGAAGCTACCGTTGAGGTTTTTTTCTTTTTTGGAGGAACCTCTGCCCTCCTGGATTCCCTGTGATTCCTTCCAGACGTCTCCTAGCGTCTTTTGGCCTTTTCTTATAAGGACCGGAGATCCCAGGTAGCAGCCCCAGACTTGTCTAATGAGGCTACCCTAGATGATTCTTCTCTTTTGCAGGAAGCTCTCTTCTCTGGGATCAACCCAAGAGTCCTCCTAGGCGTCATCCCAGAATGTTTTGACCTCTGCGTTCAGGACCGGAGATCCCAGCTACCTGCCCCAGACTCCTCCAAGTAAGTAGCTCGAGACATTTTTGTTCTCCTGTAGAGAAATCTCTCAACTCCGACAGCCACCTGAGACTCCTCCCAGGCATCTCCCACAGTCTTCTGTCTTCTGCTTTACCTACCTAAGGGGTCAGGTAGAAGCCCCAGACTCCTCCAAGGAAGCTACCGTTGAGGTTTTTTTCTTTTTTGGAGGAACCTCTGCCCTCCTGGATTCCCTGTGATTCCTTCCAGACGTCTCCTAGCGTCTTTTGGCCTTTTCTTATAAGGACCGGAGATCCCAGGTAGCAGCCCCAGACTTGTCTAATGAGGCTACCCTAGATGATTCTTCTCTTTTGCAGGAAGCTCTCTTCTCTGGGATCAACCCAAGAGTCCTCCCAGGCGTCATCCCAGAATGTTTTGACCTCTGCGTTCAGGACCGGAGATCCCAGCTACCTGCCCCAGACTCCTCCAAGTAAGTAGCTCGACACATTTTTGTTCTCCTGTAGAGAAATCTCTCAACTCCGACAGCCACCTGAGACTCCTCCCAGGCATCTCCCACAGTCTTCTGTCCTCTGCTTTACCTACCTAAGGGGTCAGGTAGAAGCCCCAGACTCCTCCAAGGAAGCTACCGTTGAGGTTTTTTTCTTTTTTTCGAGGAGCCTCTGACCTCCAGGATTCCCTGTGATTCCTTCCAGACGTCTCCTAGCGTCTTTTGGCCTTTTCTTATAAGGACCGGAGATCCCAGGTAGCAGCCCCAGACTTGTCTAATGAGGCTACCCTATATGATTCTTCTCTTTTGCAGGAAGCTCTCTTCTCTGGGATCGACCCAAGACTCCTCCCAGGCGTCATCCCAGAACGTTTTGACATCTGCGTTCGGGACCGGAGATCCCATCTACCTGCCCCAGACTGCTCCAAGTAAGTAGCTAAGAGACATTTTTGTTCTCCTGTAGAGAAATCCCTCAACTCCGACAGGCACCTGAGACTCCTCCCAGGCATCTCCCACAGTCTTCTGTCCTCTGCTTTACCTACCTAAGGGGTCAGGTAGAAGCCCCAGACTCCTCTTAGGAAGCTACTGTTGAGGCTTTTTTCTGTTTTGGAGGAGCCTGTGCCCTCTGGGATCCCCTGTGATTCCTTCCAGACGTCTCCTAGAGTCTTTTGGGCTTTTCTTATAAGGACCGGAGATCGCAGGTAGCAGCCCCAGACTTGTCTAATGAGGCTACCCTAGATGATTCTTCTGTTTTGCAGGAAGCTCTCTTCTCCAGGATTGACCCAAGACTCCTCCCAGGCGTCATCCCAGAACGTTTTGACCTCTGCATTCGGGACCGGAGATCCCAGCTACCTGCCCCAGACTCCTCCAGGTAAGTAGCTCGAGACATTTTTATTCTCCTGTAGAGAAATCTCTCAACTCCGACAGCCACCTGAGACTCCTCCCAGGCATCTCCCACAGTCTTCTGTCCTCTGCTTTACCTACCTAAGGGGTCAGGTAGAAGCCCCAGACTCCTCCAAGGAAGCTACCGTTGAGGTTTTTTTCTTTTTTTCGAGGAGCCTCTGACCTCCAGGATTCCCTGTGATTCCTTCCAGACGTCTCCTAGCGTCTTTTGGCCTTTTCTTATAAGGACCGGAGATCCCAGGTAGCAGCCCCAGACTTGTCTAATGAGGCTACCCTAGATGATTCTTCTGTTTTGCAGGAAGCTCTCTTCTCCAGGATTGACCCAAGACTCCTCCCAGGCGTCATCCCAGAACGTTTTGACATCTGCGTTCGGGACCGGAGATCCCATCTACCTGCCCCAGACTCCTCCAAGTAAGTAGCTCGAGACATTTTTGTTCTCCTGTAGAGAAATCCCTCAACTCCGACAGGCACCTGAGACTCCTCCCAGGCATCTCCCACAGTCTTCTGTCCTCTGCTTTACCTACCTAAGGGGTCAGGTAGAAGCCCCAGACTCCTCCAAGGAAGCTACCGTTGAGGTTTTTTTCTTTTTTGGAGGAACCTCTGCCCTCCTGGATTCCCTGTGATTCCTTCCAGACGTCTCCTAGCGTCTTTTGGCCTTTTCTTATAAGGACCGGAGATCCCAGGTAGCAGCCCCAGACTTGTCTAATGAGGCTACCCTAGATGATTCTTCTCTTTTGCAGGAAGCTCTCTTCTCTGGGATCGACCCAAGAGTCCTCCCAGGCGTCATCCCAGAATGTTTTGACCTCTGCGTTCAGGACCGGAGATCCCAGCTACCTGCCCCAGACTCCTCCAAGTAAGTAGCTCGAGACATTTTTGTTCTCCTGTAGAGAAATCTCTCAACTCCGACAGCCACCTGAGACTCCTCCCAGGCATCTCCCACAGTCTTCTGTCTTCTGCTTTACCTACCTAAGGGGTCAGGTAGAAGCCTCAGACTCCTCCAAGGAAGCTACCGTTGAGGTTTTTTTCTTTTTTGAAGGAACCTCTGCCCTCCTGGATTCCCTGTGATTCCTTCCAGACGTCTCCTAGCGTCTTTTGGCCTTTTCTTATAAGGACCGGAGATCCCAGGTAGCAGCCCCAGACTTGTCTAATGAGGCTACCCTAGATGATTCTTTTCTTTTGCAGGAAGTTCTCTTCTCCGGGATCGACCCAAGACTCCTCCCAGGCGTCATCCCAGAATGTTTTGACCTCTGCGTTCGGGACCGGAGATCCCATCTACCTGCCCCAGACTCCTCCAAGTAAGTAGCTCGACACATTTTTGTTCTCCTGTAGAGAAATCTCTCAACTCCGACAGCCACCTGAGACTCCTCCCAGGCATCTCCCACAGTCTTCTGTCCTCTGCTTTACCTACCTAAGGGGTCAGGTAGAAGCCCCAGACTCCTCTTAGGAAGCTACTGTTGAGGCTTTTTTCTGTTTTGGAGGAGCCTGTGCCCTCTGGGATCCCCTGTGATTCCTTCCAGACGTCTCCTAGAGTCTTTTGGCCTTTTCTTATAAGGACCGGAGATCTCAGGTAGCAGCCCCAGATTTGTCTAATGAGGCTACCCTAGATGATTCTTCTCTTTTGCAGGAAGCTCTCTTCTCCGGGATCGACCCAAGACTCCTCCCAGGCGTCATCCCAGAACGTTTTGACCTCTGCGTTCGAGACCGGAGATCCCAGCTACCTGCCCCAGACTCCTCCAAGTAAGTAGCTCGAGACATTTTTGTTCTCCTGTAGAGAAATCTCTCAACTCCGACAGCCACCTGAGACTCCTCCCAGGCATCTCCCACAGTCTTCTGTCCTCTGCTTTACCTACCTAAGGGGTCAGGTTAGAAGCCCCAGACTCCTCCAAGGAAGCTACCGTTGAGGTTTTTTTCTTTTTTGGAGGAACCTCTGCCCTCCTGGATTCCCTGTGATTCCTTCCAGACGTCTCCTAGCGTCTTTTGGCCTTTTCTTATAAGGACCGGAGATCCCAGGTAGCAGCCCCAGACTTGTCTAATGAGGCTACCCTAGATGATTCTTCTCTTTTGCAGGAAGCTCTCTTCTCTGGGATCAACCCAAGAGTCCTCCCAGGCGTCATCCCAGAATGTTTTGACCTCTGCGTTCAGGACCGGAGATCCCAGATACCTGCCCCAGACTCCTCCAAGTAAGTAGCTCGAGACATTTTTGTTCTCCTGTAGAGAAATCTCTCAACTCCGACAGCCACCTGAGACTCCTCCCAGGCATCTCCCACAGTCTTCTGTCTTCTGCTTTACCTACCTAAGGGGTCAGGTAGAAGCCCCAGACTCCTCCAAGGAAGCTACCGTTGCGGTTTTTTTCTTTTTTGGAGGAACCTCTGCCCTCCTGGATTCCCTGTGATTCCTTCCAGACGTCTCCTAGCGTCTTTTGGCCTTTTCTTATAAGGACCAGAGATCCCAGGTAGCAGCCCCAGACTTGTCTAATGAGGCTACCCTAGATGATTCTTCTCTTTTGCAGGAAGCTCTCTTCTCTGGGATCAACCCAAGAGTCCTCCCAGGCGTCATCCCAGAATGTTTTGACCTCTGCGTTCAGGACCGGAGATCCCATCTACCTGCCCCAGACTCCTCCAAGTAAGTAGCTCGAGACATTTTTGTTCTCCTGTAGAGAAATCTCTCAACTCCGACAGCCACCTGAGACTCCTCCCAGGCATCTCCCACAGTCTTCTGTCTTCTGCTTTACCTACCTAAGGGGTCAGGTAGAAGCCCCAGACTCCTCCAAGGAAGCTACCGTTGAGGTTTTTTTCTTTTTTGGAGGAACCTCTGCCCTCCTGGATTCCCTGTGATTCCTTCCAGACGTCTCCTAGCGTCTTTTGGCCTTTTCTTATAAGGACCGGAGATCCCAGGTAGCAGCCCCAGACTTGTCTAATGAGGCTACCCTAGATGATTCTTCTCTTTTGCAGGAAGCTCTCTTCTCTGGGATCGACCCAAGAGTCCTCCCAGGCGTCATCCCAGAATGTTTTGACCTCTGAGTTCAGGACCGGAGATCCCAGCTACCTGCCCCAGACTCCTCCAAGTAAGTAGCTCGACACATTTTTGTTCTCCTGTAGAGAAATCTCTCAACTCCGACAGCCACCTGAGACTCCTCCCAGGCATCTCCCACAGTCTTCTGTCTTCTGCTTTACCTACCTAAGGGGTCAGGTAGAAGCCTCAGACTCCTCCAAGGAAGCTACCGTTGAGGTTTTTTTCTTTTTTGAAGGAACCTCTGCCCTCCTGGATTCCGTGTGATTCCTTCCAGACGTCTCCTAGCGTCTTTTGGCCTTTTCTTATAAGGACCGGAGATCCCAGGTAGCAGCCCCAGACTTGTCTAATGAGGCTACCCTAGATGATTCTTTTCTTTTGCAGGAAGTTCTCTTCTCCGGGGTCGACCCAAGACTCCTCCCAGGCGTCATCCCAGAATGTTTTGACCTCTGCGTTCGGGACCGGAGATCCCATCTACCTGCCCCAGACTCCTCCAAGTAAGTAGCTCGACACATTTTTGTTCTCCTGTAGAGAAATCTCTCAACTCCGTCAGCCACCTGAGACTCCTCCCAGGCATCTCCCACAGTCTTCTGTCCTCTGCTTTACCTACCTAAGGGGTCAGGTAGAAGCCCCAGACTCCTCTTAGGAAGCTACTGTTGAGGCTTTTTTCTGTTTTGGAGGAGCCTGTGCCCTCTGGGATCCCCTGTGATTCCTTCCAGACGTCTCCTAGAGTCTTTTGGCCTTTTCTTATAAGGACCGGAGATCTCAGGTAGCAGCCCCAGACTTGTCTAATGAGGCTACCCTAGATGATTCTTTTCTTTTGCAGGAAGTTCTCTTCTCCGGGGTCGACCCAAGACTCCTCCCAGGCGTCATCCCAGAACGTTTTGACCTCTGCGTTCGAGACCGGAGATCCCAGCTACCTGCCCCAGACTCCTCCAAGTAAGTAGCTCGAGACATTTTTGTTCTCCTGTAGAGAAATCTCTCAACTCCGACAGCCACCTGAGACTCCTCCCAGGCATCTCCCACAGTCTTCTGTCCTCTGCTTTACCTACCTAAGGGGTCAGGTTAGAAGCCCCAGACTCCTCCAAGGAAGCTACCGTTGAGGTTTTTTTCTTTTTTGGAGGAACCTCTGCCCTCCTGGATTCCCTGTGATTCCTTCCAGACGTCTCCTAGCGTCTTTTGGCCTTTTCTTATAAGGACCGGAGATCCCAGGTAGCAGCCCCAGACTTGTCTAATGAGGCTACCCTAGATGATTCTTCTCTTTTGCAGGAAGCTCTCTTCTCTGGGATCAACCCAAGAGTCCTCCCAGGCGTCATCCCAGAATGTTTTGACCTCTGCGTTCAGGACCGGAGATCCCAGATACCTGCCCCAGACTCCTCCAAGTAAGTAGCTCGAGACATTTTTGTTCTCCTGTAGAGAAATCTCTCAACTCCGACAGCCACCTGAGACTCCTCCCAGGCATCTCCCACAGTCTTCTGTCTTCTGCTTTACCTACCTAAGGGGTCAGGTAGAAGCCCCAGACTCCTCCAAGGAAGCTACCGTTGCGGTTTTTTTCTTTTTTGGAGGAACCTCTGCCCTCCTGGATTCCCTGTGATTCCTTCCAGACGTCTCCTAGCGTCTTTTGGCCTTTTCTTATAAGGACCAGAGATCCCAGGTAGCAGCCCCAGACTTGTCTAATGAGGCTACCCTAGATGATTCTTCTCTTTTGCAGGAAGCTCTCTTCTCTGGGATCAACCCAAGAGTCCTCCCAGGCGTCATCCCAGAATGTTTTGACCTCTGCGTTCAGGACCGGAGATCCCATCTACCTGCCCCAGACTCCTCCAAGTAAGTAGCTCGAGACATTTTTGTTCTCCTGTAGAGAAATCTCTCAACTCCGACAGCCACCTGAGACTCCTCCCAGGCATCTCCCACAGTCTTCTGTCTTCTGCTTTACCTACCTAAGGGGTCAGGTAGAAGCCCCAGACTCCTCCAAGGAAGCTACCGTTGAGGTTTTTTTCTTTTTTGGAGGAACCTCTGCCCTCCTGGATTCCCTGTGATTCCTTCCAGACGTCTCCTAGCGTCTTTTGGCCTTTTCTTATAAGGACCGGAGATCCCAGGTAGCAGCCCCAGACTTGTCTAATGAGGCTACCCTAGATGATTCTTCTCTTTTGCAGGAAGCTCTCTTCTCTGGGATCAACCCAAGAGTCCTCCCAGGCGTCATCCCAGAATGTTTTGACCTCTGCGTTCAGGACCGGAGATCCCAGCTACCTGCCCCAGACTCCTCCAAGTAAGTAGCTCGACACATTTTTGTTCTCCTGTAGAGAAATCTCTCAACTCCGACAGCCACCTGAGACTCCTCCCAGGCATCTCCCACAGTCTTCTGTCCTCTGCTTTACCTACCTAAGGGGTCAGGTAGAAGCCCCAGACTCCTCCAAGGAAGCTACCGTTGAGGTTTTTTTCTTTTTTTCGAGGAGCCTCTGACCTCCAGGATTCCCTGTGATTCCTTCCAGACGTCTCCTAGCGTCTTTTGGCCTTTTCTTATAAGGACCGGAGATCCCAGGTAGCAGCCCCAGACTTGTCTAATGAGGCTACCCTATATGATTCTTCTCTTTTGCAGGAAGCTCTCTTCTCTGGGATCGACCCAAGACTCCTCCCAGGCGTCATCCCAGAACGTTTTGACATCTGCGTTCGGGACCGGAGATCCCATCTACCTGCCCCAGACTGCTCCAAGTAAGTAGCTAAGAGACATTTTTGTTCTCCTGTAGAGAAATCCCTCAACTCCGACAGGCACCTGAGACTCCTCCCAGGCATCTCCCACAGTCTTCTGTCCTCTGCTTTACCTACCTAAGGGGTCAGGTAGAAGCCCCAGACTCCTCTTAGGAAGCTACTGTTGAGGCTTTTTTCTGTTTTGGAGGAGCCTGTGCCCTCTGGGATCCCCTGTGATTCCTTCCAGACGTCTCCTAGAGTCTTTTGGGCTTTTCTTATAAGGACCGGAGATCGCAGGTAGCAGCCCCAGACTTGTCTAATGAGGCTACCCTAGATGATTCTTCTGTTTTGCAGGAAGCTCTCTTCTCCAGGATTGACCCAAGACTCCTCCCAGGCGTCATCCCAGAACGTTTTGACCTCTGCATTCGGGACCGGAGATCCCAGCTACCTGCCCCAGACTCCTCCAGGTAAGTAGCTCGAGACATTTTTGTTCTCCTGTAGAGAAATCTCTCAACTCCGACAGCCACCTGAGACTCCTCCCAGGCATCTCCCACAGTCTTCTGTCCTCTGCTTTACCTACCTAAGGGGTCAGGTAGAAGCCCCAGACTCCTCCAAGGAAGCTACCGTTGAGGCTTTTTTCTGTTTTGGAGGAGCCTGTGCCCTCTGGGATCCCCTGTGATTCCTTCCAGACGTCTCCTAGAGTCTTTTGGCCTTTTCTTATAAGGACCGGAGATCTCAGGTAGCAGCCCCAGATTTGTCTAATGAGGCTACCCTAGATGATTCTTCTCTTTTGCAGGAAGCTCTCTTCTCCGGTATCGACCCAAGACTCCTCCCAGGCGTCATCCCTGAACGTTTTGACCTCTGCGTTCGAGACCGGAGATCCCAGCTACCTGCCCCAGACTCCTCCAAGTAAGTAGCTCGAGACATTTTTGTTCTCCTGTAGAGAAATCTCTCAACTCCGACAGCCACCTGAGACTCCTCCCAGGCATCTCCCACAGTCTTCTGTCCTCTGCTTTACCTACCTAAGGGGTCAGGTTAGAAGCCCCAGACTCCTCCAAGGAAGCTACCGTTGAGGTTTTTTTCTTTTTTGGAGGAACCTCTGCCCTCCTGGATTCCCTGTGATTCCTTCCAGACGTCTCCTAGCGTCTTTTGGCCTTTTCTTATAAGGACCGGAGATCCCAGGTAGCAGCCCCAGACTTGTCTAATGAGGCTACCCTAGATGATTCTTCTCTTTTGCAGGAAGCTCTCTTCTCTGGGATCAACCCAAGAGTCCTCCCAGGCGTCATCCCAGAATGTTTTGACCTCTGCGTTCAGGACCGGAGATCCCAGCTACCTGCCCCAGACTCCTCCAAGTAAGTAGCTCGAGACATTTTTGTTCTCCTGTAGAGAAATCTCTCAACTCCGACAGCCACCTGAGACTCCTCCCAGGCATCTCCCACAGTCTTCTGTCTTCTGCTTTACCTACCTAAGGGGTCAGGTAGAAGCCCCAGACTCCTCCAAGGAAGCTACCGTTGAGGTTTTTTTCTTTTTTGGAGGAACCTCTGCCCTCCTGGATTCCCTGTGATTCCTTCCAGACGTCTCCTAGCGTCTTTTGGCCTTTTCTTATAAGGACCGGAGATCCCAGGTAGCAGCCCCAGACTTGTCTAATGAGGCTACCCTAGATGATTCTTCTCTTTTGCAGGAAGCTCTCTTCTCTGGGATCAACCCAAGAGTCCTCCCAGGCGTCATCCCAGAATGTTTTGACCTCTGCGTTCAGGACCGGAGATCCCAGCTACCTGCCCCAGACTCCTCCAAGTAAGTAGCTCGACACATTTTTGTTCTCCTGTAGAGAAATCTCTCAACTCCGACAGCCACCTGAGACTCCTCCCAGGCATCTCCCACAGTCTTCTGTCCTCTGCTTTACCTACCTAAGGGGTCAGGTAGAAGCCCCAGACTCCTCCAAGGAAGCTACCGTTGAGGTTTTTTCTGTTTTGGCGGAGCCTGTGCCCTCTGGGATCCCCTGTGATTCCTTCCAGACGTCTCCTAGAGTCTTTTGGGCTTTTCTTATAAGGACCGGAGATCGCAGGTAGCAGCCCCAGACTTGTCTAATGAGGCTACCCTAGATGATTCTTCTGTTTTGCAGGAAGCTCTCTTCTCCAGGATTGACCCAAGACTCCTCCCAGGCGTCATCCCAGAACGTTTTGACCTCTGCATTCGGGACCGGAGATCCCAGCTACCTGCCCCAGACTCCTCCAGGTAAGTAGCTCGAGACATTTTTGTTCTCCTGTAGAGAAATCTCTCAACTCCGACAGCCACCTGAGACTCCTCCCAGGCATCTCCCACAGTCTTCTGTCCTCTGCTTTACCTACCTAAGGGGTCAGGTAGAAGCCCCAGACTCCTCCAAGGAAGCTACCGTTGAGGTTTTTTTCTTTTTTTCGAGGAGCCTCTGACCTCCAGGATTCCCTGTGATTCCTTCCAGACGTCTCCTAGCGTCTTTTGGCCTTTTCTTATAAGGACCGGAGATCCCAGGTAGCAGCCCCAGACTTGTCTAATGAGGCTACCCTATATGATTCTTCTCTTTTGCAGGAAGCTCTCTTCTCTGGGATCGACCCAAGACTCCTCCCAGGCGTCATCCCAGAACGTTTTGACATCTGCGTTCGGGACCGGAGATCCCATCTACCTGCCCCAGACTCCTCCAAGTAAGTAGCTCGAGACATTTTTGTTCTCCTGTAGAGAAATCCCTCAACTCCGACAGGCACCTGAGACTCCTCCCAGGCATCTCCCACAGTCTTCTGTCCTCTGCTTTACCTACCTAAGGGGTCAGGTAGAAACCCCAGACTCCTCCAAGGAAGCTACCGTTGAGGCTTTTTTCTTTTTTGGAGGAAACACTGCCCTCCGGGATCCCCTTTGATTCCTTCCAGACGTCTCCTAGAGTCTTTTGACCTTTTCTTATAAGGACCCGAGATCGCAGGTAGCAGCCCCAGACTTGTTTAATGAGGCTACCCTAGATGATTCTTCTCTTTTGCAGGAAGCTCTCTTCTCCGAAATCAACCCAAGACTCCTCCCAGGCATCATCCCAGAACATTTTGACCTCTGCGTTTGGGACCGGAGATCCCAGCTACCTGCCCCAGACTCCTCCAAGTAAGTAGCTCGAGACATTTTTGTTCTCCTGTAGAGAAATCTCTCAACTCCAACAGGCACCTGAGACTCCTCCCAGGCATCTCCCACAGTCTTCTGTCCTCTGCTTTACCTACCTAAGGGGTCAGGTAGAAGCCCCAGACTCCTCCAAGGAAGCTACCATTGAGGTTTTTTCTTTTTTGGACGAGCCTGTGCCCTCCGGGATCCCCTGTGATTCCTTCCAGACGTCTCCTAGAGTCTTTTGGCCTTTTCTTATAAGGACCGGAGATCCCAGGTAGCAGCCCCAGACTTGTCTAATGAGGCTACCCTAGATGATTCTTTTCTTTTGCAGGAAGTTCTCTTCTCCGGGGTCGACCCAAGACTCCTCCCAGGCGTCATCCCAGAATGTTTTGACCTCTGCGTTCGGGACCGGAGATCCCATCTACCTGCCCCAGACTCCTCCAAGTAAGTAGCTCGAGACATTTTTGTTCTCCTGTAGAGAAATCTCTCAACTCCGTCAGCCACCTGAGACTCCTCCCAGGCATCTCCCACAGTCTTCTGTCCTCTGCTTTACCTACCTAAGGGCTCAGGTAGAAGCCCCAGACTCCTCTTAGGAAGCTACTGTTGAGGCTTTTTTCTGTTTTGGAGGAGCCTGTGCCCTCTGGGATCCCCTGTGATTCCTTCCAGACGTCTCCTAGAGTCTTTTGGCCTTTTCTTATAAGGACCGGAGATCTCAGGTAGCAGCCCCAGATTTGTCTAATGAGGCTACCCTAGATGATTCTTCTCTTTTGCAGGAAGCTCTCTTCTCCGGGATCGACCCAAGACTCCTCCCAGGCGTCATCCCAGAACGTTTTGACCTCTGCGTTCAAGACCGGAGATCCCAGCTACCTGCCCCAGACTCCTCCAAGTAAGTAGCTCGAGACATTTTTGTTCTCCTGTAGAGAAATCTCTCAACTCCGACAGCCACCTGAGACTCCTCCCAGGCATCTCCCACAGTCTTCTGTCTTCTGCTTTACCTACCTAAGGGGTCAGGTAGAAGCCCCAGACTCCTCCAAGGAAGCTACCGTTGAGGTTTTTTTCTTTTTTGGAGGAACCTCTGCCCTCCTGGATTCCCTGTGATTCCTTCCAGACGTCTCCTAGCGTCTTTTGGCCTTTTCTTATAAGGACCAGAGATCCCAGGTAGCAGCCCCAGACTTGTCTAATGAGGCTACCCTAGATGATTCTTCTCTTTTGCAGGAAGCTCTCTTCTCTGGGATCAACCCAAGAGTCCTCCCAGGCGTCATCCCAGAATGTTCTGACCTCTGCGTTCAGGACCGGAGATCCCAGCTACCTGCCCCAGACTCCTCCAAGTAAGTAGCTCGAGACATTTTTGTTCTCCTGTAGAGAAATCTCTCAACTCCGACAGCCACCTGAGACTCCTCCCAGGCATCTCCCACAGTCTTCTGTCTTCTGCTTTACCTACCTAAGGGGTCAGGTAGAAGCCCCAGACTCCTCCAAGGAAGCTACCGTTGAGGTTTTTTTCTTTTTTGGAGGAACCTCTGCCCTCCTGGATTCCCTGTGATTCCTTCCAGACGTCTCCTAGCGTCTTTTGGCCTTTTCTTATAAGGACCGGAGATCCCAGGTAGCAGCCCCAGACTTGTCTAATGAGGCTACCCTAGATGATTCTTCTCTTTTGCAGGAAGCTCTCTTCTCTGGGATCAACCCAAGAGTCCTCCCAGGCGTCATCCCAGAATGTTTTGACCTCTGCGTTCAGGACCGGAGATCCCAGCTACCTGCCCCAGACTCCTCCAAGTAAGTAGCTCGAGACATTTTTGTTCTCCTGTAGAGAAATCTCTCAACTCCGACAGCCACCTGAGACTCCTCCTAGGCATCTCCCACAGTCTTCTGTCCTCTGCTTTACCTACCTAAGGGCTCAGGTAGAAGCCCCAGACTCCTCCAAGGAAGCTACCATTGAGGTTTTTTCTTTTTTGGAGGAGCCTGTGCGCTCCGGGATCCCCTGTGATTCCTTCCAGACGTCTCCTAGAGTCTTTTGGCCTTTTCTTATAAGGACCGGAGATCCCAGGTAGCAGCCCCAGACTTGTCTAATGAGGCTACCCTAGATGATTCTTCTCTTTTGCAGGAAGCTCTCTTCTCTGGGATCAACCCACGAGTCCTCCCAGGCGTCATCCCAGAATGTTTTGACCTCTGCGTTCAGGACCGGAGATCCCAGCTACCTGCCCCAGACTCCTCCAAGTAAGTAGCTCGAGACATTTTTGTTCTCCTGTAGAGAAATCTCTCAACTCCGACAGCCACCTGAGACTCCTCCCAGGCATCTCCCACAGTCTTCTGTCCTCTGCTTTACCTACCTAAGGGGTCAGGTAGAAGCCCCAGACTCCTCTTAGGAAGCTACCGTTGAGGTTTTTTCTGTTTTGGCGGAGCCTGTGCCCTCTGGGATCCCCTGTGATTCCTTCCAGACGTCTCCTAGAGTCTTTTGGGCTTTTCTTATAAGGACCGGAGATCGCAGGTAGCAGCCCCAGACTTGTCTAATGAGGCTACCCTAGATGATTCTTCTGTTTTGCAGGAAGCTCTCTTCTCCAGGATTGACCCAAGACTCCTCCCAGGCGTCATCCCAGAACGTTTTGACCTCTGCATTCGGGACCGGAGATCCCAGCTACCTGCCCCAGACTCCTCCAAGTAAGTAGCTCGAGACATTTTTGTTCTCCTGTAGAGAAATCTCTCAACTCCGACAGCCACCTGAGACTCCTCCCAGGCATCTCCCACAGTCTTCTGTCCTCTGCTTTACCTACCTAAGGGGTCAGGTAGAAGCCCTAGACTCCTCCAAGGAAGCTACCGTTGTCGTTTTTTTCTTTTTTGGAGGAACCTCTGCCCTCCGGGATCCCCTGTGATTACTTCCAGACGTCTCCTAGAGTCTTTTGGGCATTTCTTATACGGACCCGAGATCGCAGGTAGCAGCCCCAGACTTGTCTAATGAGGCTACCCTAGATGATTCTTCTCTTTTGCAGGAAGCTCTCTTCTCCGGGATCGACCCAAGACTCCTCCCAGGCGTCATCCCAGAACATTTTTACCTCTGCGTTCGGGACCGGAGATCCCAGCTACCTGCCCCAGACTCCTCCAGGTAAGTAGCTCGAGACATTTTTGTTCTCCTGTAGAGAAATCTCTCAACTCCGACAGCCACCTGAGACTCCTCCCAGGCATCTCCCACAGTCTTCTGTCCTCTGCTTTACCTACCTAAGGGGTCAGGTTAGAAGCCCCAGACTCCTCCAAGGAAGCTACAGTTGAGGTTTTTTTCTTTTTTTCGAGGAGCCTCTGACCTCCGGGATTCCCTGTGATTCCTTCCAGACGTCTCCTAGCGTCTTTTGGCCTTTTTTATAAGGACCGGAGATCCCAGGTAGCAGCCCCAGACTTGTCTAATGAGGCTACCCTATATGATTCTTCTCTTTTGCAGGAAGCTCTCTTCTCCGGGATCGACCCAAGACTCCTCCCAGGCGTCATCCCAGAACGTTTTGACAACTGCGTTCGGGACCGGAGATCCCATCTACCTGCCCCAGACTCCTCCAAGTAAGTAGCTCGAGACATTTTTGTTCTCCTGTAGAGAAATCCCTCAACTCCGACAGGCACCTGAGACTCCTCCCAGGCATCTCCCACAGTCTTCTGTCCTCTGCTTTACCTACCTAAGGGGTCAGGTAGAAACCCCAGACTCCTCCAAGGAAGCTACCGTTGAGGTTTTTTTCTTTTTTGGAGGAACCTCTGCCCTCCTGGATTCCCTGTGATTCCTTCCAGACGTCTCCTAGCGTCTTTTGGCCTTTTCTTATAAGGACCGGAGATCCCAGGTAGCAGCCCCAGACTTGTCTAATGAGGCTACCCTAGATGATTCTTCTCTTTTGCAGGAAGCTCTCTTCTCTGGGATCAACCCAAGAGTCCTCCCAGGCGTCATCCCAGAATGTTTTGACCTCTGCGTTCAGGACCGGAGATCCCAGCTACCTGCCCCAGACTCCTCCAAGTAAGTAGCTCGAGACATTTTTGTTCTCCTGTAGAGAAATCTCTCAACTCCGACAGCCACCTGAGACTCCTCCTAGGCATCTCCCACAGTCTTCTGTCCTCTGCTTTACCTACCTAAGGGCTCAGGTAGAAGCCCCAGACTCCTCCAAGGAAGCTACCGTTGAGGTTTTTTCTTTTTTGGAGGAGCCTGTGCCCTCTGGGATCCCCTGTGATTCCTTCCAGACGTCTCCTAGAGTCTTTTGGCCTTTTCTTATAAGGACCGGAGATCCCAGGTAGCAGCCCCAGACTTGTCTAATGAGGCTACCCTAGATGATTCTTCTCTTTTGCAGGAAGCTCTCTTCTCTGGGATCAACCCAAGAGTCCTCCCAGGCGTCATCCCAGAATGTTTTGACCTCTGCGTTCAGGACCGGAGATCCCAGCTACCTGCCCCAGACTCCTCCAAGTAAGTAGCTCGAGACATTTTTGTTCTCCTGTAGAGAAATCTCTCAACTCCGACAGCCACCTGAGACTCCTCCCAGGCATCTCCCACAGTCTTCTGTCCTCTGCTTTACCTACCTAAGGGGTCAGGTAGAAGCCCTAGACTCCTCCAAGGAAGCTACCGTTGTCGTTTTTTTCTTTTTTGGAGGAACCTCTGCCCTCCGGGATCCCCTGTGATTACTTCCAGACGTCTCCTAGAGTCTTTTGGGCATTTCTTATACGGACCCGAGATCGCAGGTAGCAGCCCCAGACTTGTCTAATGAGGGTACCCTAGATGATTCTTCTCTTTTGCAGGAAGCTCTCTTCTCCGGGATCGACCCAAGACTCCTCCCAGGCGTCATCCCAGAACATTTTTACCTCTGCGTTCGGGACCGGAGATCCCAGCTACCTGCCCCAGACTCCTCCAGGTAAGTAGCTCGAGACATTTTTGTTCTCCTGTAGAGAAATCTCTCAACTCCGACAGCCACCTGAGACTCCTCCCAGGCATCTCCCACAGTCTTCTGTCCTCTGCTTTACCTACCTAAGGGGTCAGGTTAGAAGCCCCAGACTCCTCCAAGGAAGCTACCGTTGAGGTTTTTTTCTTTTTTTCGAGGAGCCTCTGACCTCCGGGATTCCCTGTGATTCCTTCCAGACGTCTCCTAGCGTCTTTTGGCCTTTTCTTATAAGGACCGGAGATCCCAGGTAGCAGCCCCAGACTTGTCTAATGAGGCTACCCTATATGATTCTTCTCTTTTGCAGGAAGCTCTCTTCTCCGGGATCGACCCAAGACTCCTCCCAGGCGTCATCCCAGAACGTTTTGACATCTGCGTTCGGGACCGGAGATCCCATCTACCTGCCCCAGACTCCTCCAAGTAAGTAGCTCGAGACATTTTTGTTCTCCTGTAGAGAAATCCCTCAACTCCGACAGGCACCTGAGACTCCTCCCAGGCATCTCCCACAGTCTTCTGTCCTCTGCTTTACCTACCTAAGGGGTCAGGTAGAAACCCCAGACTCCTCCAAGGAAGCTACCATTGAGGCTTTTTTCTTTTTTGGAGGAAACACTGCCCTCCGGGATCCCCTTTGATTCCTTCCAGACGTCTCCTAGAGTCTTTTGGCCTTTTCTTATAAGGACCCGAGATCGCAGGTAGCAGCCCCAGACTTGTTTAATGAGGCTACCCTAGATGATTCTTCTCTTTTGCAGGAAGCTCTCTTCTCCGGAATCAACCCAAGACTCCTCCCAGGCGTCATCCCAGAACATTTTGACCTCTGCGTTCGGGACCGGAGATCCCAGCTACCTGCCCCAGACTCCTCCAAGTAAGTAGCTCGAGACATTTTTGTTCTCCTGTAGAGAAATCTCTCAACTCCGACAGCCACCTGAGACTCCTCCCAGGCACCTCCCACAGTCTTCTGTCCTCTGCTTTACCTACCTAAGGGGTCAGGTAGAAGCCCCAGACTCCTCCAAGGAAGCTACCATTGAGGTTTTTTCTGTTTTGGAGGAGCCTGTGCCCTCTGGGATCCCCTGTGATTCCTTCCAGACGTCTCCTAGAGTCTTTTGGCCTTTTCTTATAAGGACCGGAGATCTCAGGTAGCAGCCCCAGATTTGTCTAATGAGGCTACCCTAGATGATTCTTCTCTTTTGCAGGAAGCTCTCTTCTCCGGGATCGACCCAAGACTCCTCCCAGGCGTCATCCCAGAACGTTTTGACCTCTGCGTTCGAGACCGGAGATCCCAGCTACCTGCCCCAGACTCCTCCAAGTAAGTAGCTCGAGACATTTTTGTTCTCCTGTAGAGAAATCTCTCAACTCCGACAGCCACCTGAGACTCCTCCCAGGCATCTCCCACAGTCTTCTGTCTTCTGCTTTACCTACCTAAGGGGTCAGGTAGAAGCCCCAGACTCCTCCAAGGAAGCTACCGTTGAGGTTTTTTTCTTTTTTGGAGGAACCTCTGCCCTCCTGGATTCCCTGTGATTCCTTCCAGACGTCTCCTAGCGTCTTTTGGCCTTTTCTTATAAGGACCGGAGAACCCAGGTAGCAGCCCCAGACTTGTCTAATGAGGCTACCCTAGATGATTCTTCTCTTTTGCAGGAAGCTCTCTTCTCTGGGATCAACCCAAGAGTCCTCCCAGGCGTCATCCCAGAATGTTTTGACCTCTGCGTTCAGGACCGGAGATCCCAGCTACCTGCCCCAGACTCCTCCAAGTAAGTAGCTCGAGACATTTTTGTTCTCCTGTAGAGAAATCTCTCAACTCCGACAGCCACCTGAGACTCCTCCCAGGCATCTCCCACAGTCTTCTGTCCTCTGCTTTACCTACCTAAGGGGTCAGGTAGAAGCCCCAGACTCCTCCAAGGAAGCTACCGTTGAGGTTTTTTTCTTTTTTGGAGGAACCTCTGCCCTCCTGGATTCCCTGTGATTCCTTCCAGACGTCTCCTAGCGTCTTTTGGCCTTTTCTTATAAGGACCGGAGATCCCAGGTAGCAGCCCCAGACTTGTCTAATGAGGCTACCCTAGATGATTCTTCTCTTTTGCAGGAAGCTCTCTTCTCTGGGATCGACCCAAGACTCCTCCCAGGCGTCATCCCAGAATGTTTTGACCTCTGCGTTCAGGACCGGAGATCCCAGCTACCTGCCCCAGACTCCTCCAAGTAAGTAGCTCGAGACATTTTTGTTCTCCTGTAGAGAAATCTCTCAACTCCGACAGCCACCTGAGACTCCTCCTAGGCATCTCCCACAGTCTTCTGTCCTCTGCTTTACCTACCTAAGGGGTCAGGTAGAAGCCCCAGACTCCTCCAAGGAAGCTACCATTGAGGCTTTTTTCTTTTTTGGAGGAACCTCTGCCCTCCTGGATTCCCTGTGATTCCTTCCAGACGTCTCCTAGCGTCTTTTGGCCTTTTCTTATAAGGACCGGAGATCTCAGGTAGCAGCCCCAGACTTGTCTAATGAGGCTACCCTAGATGATTCTTCTCTTTTGCAGGAAGCTCTCTTCTCCGGGATCGACCCAAGACTCCTCCCAGGCGTCATCCCAGAACGTTTTGACATCTGTGTTCGGGACCGGAGATCCCATCTACCTGCCCCAGACTCCTCCAAGTAAGTAGCTCGAGACATTTTTGTTCTCCTGTAGAGAAATCTCTCAACTCCGTCAGCCACCTGAGACTCCTCCCAGGCATCTCCCACAGTCTTCTGTCCTCTGCTTTACCTACCTAAGGGGTCAGGTAGAAGCCCCAGACTCCTCCAAGGAAGCTACCATTGAGGCTTTTTTCTTTTTTGGAGGAACCTCTGCCCTCCTGGATTCCCTGTGATTCCTTCCAGACGTCTCCTAGCGTCTTTTGGCCTTTTCTTATAAGGACCGGAGATCGCAGGTAGCAGCCCCAGACTTGTCTAATGAGGCTACCCTAGATGATTCTTCTCTTTTGCAGGAAGCTCCCTTCTCCGGGATCGACCCAAGACTCCTCCCAGGCGTCATCCCAGAACGTTTTGACATCTGTGTTCGGGACCGGAGATCCCATCTACCTGCCCCAGACTCCTCCAAGTAAGTAGCTCGAGACATTTTTGTTCTCCTGTAGAGAAATCTCTCAACTCCGACAGCCACCTGAGACTCCTCCTAGGCATCTCCCACAGTCTTCTGTCCTCTGCTTTACCTACCTAAGGGCTCAGGTAGAAGCCCCAGACTCCTCCAAGGAAGCTACCATTGAGGTTTTTTCTTTTTTGGAGGAGCCTGTGCCCTCTGGGATCCCCTGTGATTCCTTCCAGACGTCTCCTAGAGTCTTTTGGCCTTTTCTTATAAGGACCAGAGATCCCAGGTAGCAGCCCCAGACTTGTCTAATGAGGCTACCCTAGATGATTCTTCTCTTTTGCAGGAAGCTCTCTTCTCTGGGATCAACCCAAGAGTCCTCCCAGGCGTCATCCCAGAATGTTTTGACCTCTGCGTTCAGGACCGGAGATCCCAGCTACCTGCCCCAGACTCCTCCAAGTAAGTAGCTCGAGACATTTTTGTTCTCCTGTAGAGAAATCTCTCAACTCCGACAGCCACCTGAGACTCCTCCCAGGCATCTCCCACAGTCTTCTGTCCTCTGCTTTACCTACCTAAGGGGTCAGGTAGAAGCCCCAGACTCCTCTTAGGAAGCTACCGTTGAGGTTTTTTCTGTTTTGGCGGAGCCTGTGCCCTCTGGGATCCCCTGTGATTCCTTCCAGACGTCTCCTAGAGTCTTTTGGGCTTTTCTTATAAGGACCGGAGATCGCAGGTAGCAGCCCCAGACTTGTCTAATGAGGCTACCCTAGATGATTCTTCTGTTTTGCAGGAAGCTCTCTTCTCCAGGATTGACCCAAGACTCCTCCCAGGCGTCATCCCAGAACGTTTTGACCTCTGCATTCGGGACCGGAGATCCCAGCTACCTGCCCCAGACTCCTCCAAGTAAGTAGCTCGAGACATTTTTGTTCTCCTGTAGAGAAATCTCTCAACTCCGACAGCCACCTGAGACTCCTCCCAGGCATCTCCCACAGTCTTCTGTCCTCTGCTTTACCTACCTAAGGGGTCAGGTTAGAAGCCCCAGACTCCTCCAAGGAAGCTACCGTTGAGGTTTTTTTCTTTTTTTCGAGGAGCCTCTGACCTCCGGGATTCCCTGTGATTCCTTCCAGACGTCTCCTAGCGTCTTTTGGCCTTTTCTTATAAGGACCGGAGATCCCAGGTAGCAGCCCCAGTCTTGTCTAATGAGGCTACCCTATATGATTCTTCTCTTTTGCAGGAAGCTCTCTTCTCTGGGATCGACCCAAGACTCCTCCCAGGCGTCATCCCAGAACGTTTTGACATCTGCGTTCGGGACCGGAGATCCCATCTACCTGCCCCAGACTCCTCCAAGTAAGTAGCTCGAGACATTTTTGTTCTCCTGTAGAGAAATCCCTCAACTCCGACAGGCACCTGAGACTCCTCCCAGGCATCTCCCACAGTCTTCTGTCCTCTGCTTTACCTACCTAAGGGGTCAGGTAGAAGCCCCAGACTCCTCTTAGGAAGCTACTGTTGAGGCTTTTTTCTGTTTTGGAGGAGCCTGTGCCCTCTGGGATCCCCTGTGATTCCTTCCAGACGTCTCCTAGAGTCTTTTGGCCTTTTCTTATAAGGACCGGAGATCTCAGGTAGCAGCCCCAGATTTGTCTAATGAGGCTACCCTAGATGATTCTTCTCTTTTGCAGGAAGCTCTCTTCTCCGGGATCGACCCAAGACTCCTCCCAGGCGTCATCCCAGAACGTTTTGACCTCTGCGTTCGAGACCGGAGATCCCATCTACCTGCCCCAGACTCCTCCAAGTAAGTAGCTCGAGACATTTTTGTTCTCCTGTAGAGAAATCTCTCAACTCCGACAGCCACCTGAGACTCCTCCCAGGCATCTCCCACAGTCTTCTGTCCTCTGCTTTACCTACCTAAGGGGTCAGGTAGAAGCCCCAGACTCCTCCAAGGAAGCTACCGTTGAGGTTTTTTTCTTTTTTGGAGGAACCTCTGCCCTCCTGGATTCCCTGTGATTCCTTCCAGACGTCTCCTAGCGTCTTTTGGCCTTTTCTTATAAGGACCGGAGATCCCAGGTAGCAGCCCCAGACTTGTCTAATGAGGCTACCCTAGATGATTCTTCTCTTTTGCAGGAAGCTCTCTTCTCTGGGATCGACCCAAGACTCCTCCCAGGCGTCATCCCAGAATGTTTTGACCTCTGCGTTCAGGACCGGAGATCCCAGCTACCTGCCCCAGACTCCTCCAAGTAAGTAGCTCGAGACATTTTTGTTCTCCTGTAGAGAAATCTCTCAACTCCGACAGCCACCTGAGACTCCTCCCAGGCATCTCCCACAGTCTTCTGTCCTCTGCTTTACCTACCTAAGGGGTCAGGTAGAAGCCCCAGACTCCTCCAAGGAAGCTACCATTGAGGCTTTTTTCTTTTTTGGAGGAACCTCTGCCCTCCTGGATTCCCTGTGATTCCTTCCAGACGTCTCCTAGCGTCTTTTGGCCTTTTCTTATAAGGACCGGAGATCTCAGGTAGCAGCCCCAGACTTGTCTAATGAGGCTACCCTAGATGATTCTTCTCTTTTGCAGGAAGCTCTCTTCTCCGGGATCGACCCAAGACTCCTCCCAGGCGTCATCCCAGAACGTTTTGACATCTGTGTTCGGGACCGGAGATCCCATCTACCTGCCCCAGACTCCTCCAAGTAAGTAGCTCGAGACATTTTTGTTCTCCTGTAGAGAAATCTCTCAACTCCGTCAGCCACCTGAGACTCCTCCCAGGCATCTCCCACAGTCTTCTGTCCTCTGCTTTACCTACCTAAGGGGTCAGGTAGAAGCCCCAGACTCCTCCAAGGAAGCTACCATTGAGGCTTTTTTCTTTTTTGTAGGAACCTCTGCCCTCTGGGATCCCCTGTGATTCCTTCCAGACGTCTCCTAGAGTCTTTTGGCCTTTTCTTATAAGGACCGGAGATCCCAGGTAGCAGCCCCAGACTTGTCTAATGAGGCTACCCTAGATGATTCTTCTCTTTTGCAGGAAGCTCTCTTCTCTGGGATCAACCCAAGAGTCCTCCCAGGCGTCATCCCAGAATGTTTTGACCTCTGCGTTCAGGACCGGAGATCCCAGCTACCTGCCCCAGACTCCTCCAAGTAAGTAGCTCGAGACATTTTTGTTCTCCTGTAGAGAAATCTCTCAACTCCAACAGCCACCTGAGACTCCTCCCAGGCATCTCCCACAGTCTTCTGTCCTCTGCTTTACCTACCTAAGGGGTCAGGTAGAAGCCCCAGACTCCTCTTAGGAAGCTACCGTTGAGGTTTTTTCTGTTTTGGCGGAGCCTGTGCCCTCTGGGATCCCCTGTGATTCCTTCCAGACGTCTCCTAGAGTCTTTTGGGCTTTTCTTATAAGGACCGGAGATCGCAGGTAGCAGCCCCAGACTTGTCTAATGAGGCTACCCTAGATGATTCTTCTGTTTTGCAGGAAGCTCTCTTCTCCAGGATTGACCCAAGACTCCTCCCAGGCGTCATCCCAGAACGTTTTGACCTCTGCATTCGGGACCGGAGATCCCAGCTACCTGCCCCAGACTCCTCCAAGTAAGTAGCTCGAGACATTTTTGTTCTCCTGTAGAGAAATCTCTCAACTCCGTCAGCCACCTGAGACTCCTCCCAGGCATCTCCCACAGTCTTCTGTCCTCTGCTTTACCTACCTAAGGGGTCAGGTAGAAGCCCTAGACTCCTCCAAGGAAGCTACCGTTGTCGTTTTTTTCTTTTTTGGAGGAACCTCTGCCCTCCGGGATCCCCTGTGATTCCTTCCAGACGTCTCCTAGAGTCTTTTGGGCATTTCTTATAAGGACCCGAGATCGCAGGTAGCAGCCCCAGACTTGTCTAATGAGGCTACCCTAGATGATTCTTCTCTTTTGCAGGAAGCTCTCTTCTCCGGGATCGACCCAAGACTCCTCCCAGGCGTCATCCCAGAACATTTTTACCTCTGCGTTCGGGACCGGAGATCCCAGCTACCTGCCCCAGACTCCTCCAGGTAAGTAGCTCGAGACATTTTTGTTCTCCTGTAGAGGAATCTCTCAACTCCGACAGCCACCTGAGACTCCTCCCAGGCATCTCCCACAGTCTTCTGTCCTCTGCTTTACCTACCTAAGGGGTCAGGTTAGAAGCCCCAGACTCCTCCAAGGAAGCTACCGTTGAGGTTTTTTTCTTTTTTTCGAGGAGCCTCTGACCTCCGGGATTCCCTGTGATTCCTTCCAGACGTCTCCTAGCGTCTTTTGGCCTTTTCTTATAAGGACCGGAGATCCCAGGTAGCAGCCCCAGTCTTGTCTAATGAGGCTACCCTATATGATTCTTCTCTTTTGCAGGAAGCTCTCTTCTCTGGGATCGACCCAAGACTCCTCCCAGGCGTCATCCCAGAACGTTTTGACATCTGCGTTCGGGACCGGAGATCCCATCTACCTGCCCCAGACTCCTCCAAGTAAGTAGCTCGAGACATTTTTGTTCTCCTGTAGAGAAATCCCTCAACTCCGACAGGCACCTGAGACTCCTCCCAGGCATCTCCCACAGTCTTCTGTCCTCTGCTTTACCTACCTAAGGGGTCAGGTAGAAGCCCCAGACTCCTCTTAGGAAGCTACTGTTGAGGCTTTTTTCTGTTTTGGAGGAGCCTGTGCCCTCTGGGATCCCCTGTGATTCCTTCCAGACGTCTCCTAGAGTCTTTTGGCCTTTTCTTATAAGGACCGGAGATCTCAGGTAGCAGCCCCAGATTTGTCTAATGAGGCTACCCTAGATGATTCTTCTCTTTTGCAGGAAGCTCTCTTCTCCGGGATCGACCCAAGACTCCTCCCAGGCGTCATCCCAGAACGTTTTGACCTCTGCGTTCGAGACCGGAGATCCCATCTACCTGCCCCAGACTCCTCCAAGTAAGTAGCTCGAGACATTTTTGTTCTCCTGTAGAGAAATCTCTCAACTCCGACAGCCACCTGAGACTCCTCCCAGGCATCTCCCACAGTCTTCTGTCTTCTGCTTTACCTACCTAAGGGGTCAGGTAGAAGCCCCAGACTCCTCCAAGGAAGCTACCGTTGAGGTTTTTTTCTTTTTTGGAGGAACCTCTGCCCTCCTGGATTCCCTGTGATTCCTTCCAGACGTCTCCTAGCGTCTTTTGGCCTTTTCTTATAAGGACCGGAGATCCCAGGTAGCAGCCCCAGACTTGTCTAATGAGGCTACCCTAGATGATTCTTCTCTTTTGCAGGAAGCTCTCTTCTCTGGGATCAACCCAAGAGTCCTCCCAGGCGTCATCCCAGAATGTTTTGACCTCTGCGTTCAGGACCGGAGATCCCAGCTACCTGCCCCAGACTCCTCCAAGTAAGTAGCTCGAGACATTTTTGTTCTCCTGTAGAGAAATCTCTCAACTCCGACAGGCACCTGAGACTCCTCCCAGGCATCTCCCACAGTCTTCTGTCCTCTGCTTTACCTACCTAAGGGGTCAGGTAGAAGCCCCAGACTCCTCCAAGGAAGCTACCATTGAGGATTTTTTCTTTTTTGGAGGAACCTCTGCCCTCCTGGATTCCCTGTGATTCCTTCCAGACGTCTCCTAGCGTCTTTTGGCCTTTTCTTATAAGGACCGGAGATCTCAGGTAGCAGCCCCAGACTTGTCTAATGAGGCTACCCTAGATGATTCTTCTCTTTTGCAGGAAGCTCTCTTCTCCGGGATCGACCCAAGACTCCTCCCAGGCGTCATCCCAGAACGTTTTGACATCTGTGTTCGGGACCGGAGATCCCATCTACCTGCCCCAGACTCCTCCAAGTAAGTAGCTCGAGACATTTTTGTTCTCCTGTAGAGAAATCTCTCAACTCCGACAGCCACCTGAGACTCCTCCTAGGCATCTCCCACAGTCTTCTGTCCTCTGCTTTACCTACCTAAGGGCTCAGGTAGAAGCCCCAGACTCCTCCAAGGAAGCTACCATTGAGGTTTTTTCTTTTTTGGAGGAGCCTGTGCCCTCTGGGATCCCCTGTGATTCCTTCCAGACGTCTCCTAGAGTCTTTTGGCCTTTTCTTATAAGGACCGGAGATCCCAGGTAGCAGCCCCAGACTTGTCTAATGAGGCTACCCTAGATGATTCTTCTCTTTTGCAGGAAGCTCTCTTCTCTGGGATCAACCCAAGAGTCCTCCCAGGCGTCATCCCAGAATGTTTTGACCTCTGCGTTCAGGACCGGAGATCCCAGCTACCTGCCCCAGACTCCTCCAAGTAAGTAGCTCGAGTCATTTTTGTTCTCCTGTAGAGAAATCTCTCAACTCCGACAGCCACCTGAGACTCCTCCCAGGCATCTCCCACAGTCTTCTGTCCTCTGCTTTACCTACCTAAGGGGTCAGGTTAGAAGCCCCAGACTCCTCCAAGGAAGCTACCGTTGAGGTTTTTTTCTTTTTTTCGAGGAGCCTCTGACCTCCGGGATTCCCTGTGATTCCTTCCAGACGTCTCCTAGCGTCTTTTGGCCTTTTCTTATAAGGACCGGAGATCCCAGGTAGCAGCCCCAGTCTTGTCTAATGAGGCTACCCTATATGATTCTTCTCTTTTGCAGGAAGCTCTCTTCTCTGGGATCGACCCAAGACTCCTCCCAGGCGTCATCCCAGAACGTTTTGACATCTGCGTTCGGGACCGGAGATCCCATCTACCTGCCCCAGACTCCTCCAAGTAAGTAGCTCGAGACATTTTTGTTCTCCTGTAGAGAAATCCCTCAACTCCGACAGGCACCTGAGACTCCTCCCAGGCATCTCCCACAGTCTTCTGTCCTCTGCTTTACCTACCTAAGGGGTCAGGTAGAAGCCCCAGACTCCTCTTAGGAAGCTACTGTTGAGGCTTTTTTCTGTTTTGGAGGAGCCTGTGCCCTCTGGGATCCCCTGTGATTCCTTCCAGACGTCTCCTAGAGTCTTTTGGCCTTTTCTTATAAGGACCGGAGATCTCAGGTAGCAGCCCCAGATTTGTCTAATGAGGCTACCCTAGATGATTCTTCTCTTTTGCAGGAAGCTCTCTTCTCCGGGATCGACCCAAGACTCCTCCCAGGCGTCATCCCAGAACGTTTTGACCTCTGCGTTCGAGACCGGAGATCCCATCTACCTGCCCCAGACTCCTCCAAGTAAGTAGCTCGAGACATTTTTGTTCTCCTGTAGAGAAATCTCTCAACTCCGACAGCCACCTGAGACTCCTCCCAGGCATCTCCCACAGTCTTCTGTCCTCTGCTTTACCTACCTAAGGGGTCAGGTAGAAGCCCCAGACTCCTCCAAGGAAGCTACCGTTGAGGTTTTTTTCTTTTTTGGAGGAACCTCTGCCCTCCTGGATTCCCTGTGATTCCTTCCAGACGTCTCCTAGCGTCTTTTGGCCTTTTCTTATAAGGACCGGAGATCCCAGGTAGCAGCCCCAGACTTGTCTAATGAGGCTACCCTAGATGATTCTTCTCTTTTGCAGGAAGCTCTCTTCTCTGGGATCGACCCAAGACTCCTCCCAGGCGTCATCCCAGAATGTTTTGACCTCTGCGTTCAGGACCGGAGATCCCAGCTACCTGCCCCAGACTCCTCCAAGTAAGTAGCTCGAGACATTTTTGTTCTCCTGTAGAGAAATCTCTCAACTCCGACAGCCACCTGAGACTCCTCCCAGGCATCTCCCACAGTCTTCTGTCCTCTGCTTTACCTACCTAAGGGGTCAGGTAGAAGCCCCAGACTCCTCCAAGGAAGCTACCATTGAGGCTTTTTTCTTTTTTGGAGGAACCTCTGCCCTCCTGGATTCCCTGTGATTCCTTCCAGACGTCTCCTAGCGTCTTTTGGCCTTTTCTTATAAGGACCGGAGATCTCAGGTAGCAGCCCCAGACTTGTCTAATGAGGCTACCCTAGATGATTCTTCTCTTTTGCAGGAAGCTCTCTTCTCAGGGATCGACCCAAGACTCCTCCCAGGCGTCATCCCAGAACGTTTTGACATCTGTGTTCGGGACCGGAGATCCCATCTACCTGCCCCAGACTCCTCCAAGTAAGTAGCTCGAGACATTTTTGTTCTCCTGTAGAGAAATCTCTCAACTCCGTCAGCCACCTGAGACTCCTCCCAGGCATCTCCCACAGTCTTCTGTCCTCTGCTTTACCTACCTAAGGGGTCAGGTAGAAGCCCCAGACTCCTCCAAGGAAGCTACCATTGAGGCTTTTTTCTTTTTTGTAGGAACCTCTGCCCTCTGGGATCCCCTGTGATTCCTTCCAGACGTCTCCTAGAGTCTTTTGGCCTTTTCTTATAAGGACCGGAGATCCCAGGTAGCAGCCCCAGACTTGTCTAATGAGGCTACCCTAGATGATTCTTCTCTTTTGCAGGAAGCTCTCTTCTCTGGGATCAACCCAAGAGTCCTCCCAGGCGTCATCCCAGAATGTTTTGACCTCTGCGTTCTGGACCGGAGATCCCAGCTACCTGCCCCAGACTCCTCCAAGTAAGTAGCTCGAGACATTTTTGTTCTCCTGTAGAGAAATCTCTCAACTCCAACAGCCACCTGAGACTCCTCCCAGGCATCTCCCACAGTCTTCTGTCCTCTGCTTTACCTACCTAAGGGGTCAGGTAGAAGCCCCAGACTCCTCTTAGGAAGCTACCGTTGAGGTTTTTTCTGTTTTGGCGGAGCCTGTGCCCTCTGGGATCCCCTGTGATTCCTTCCAGACGTCTCCTAGAGTCTTTTGGGCTTTTCTTATAAGGACCGGAGATCGCAGGTAGCAGCCCCAGACTTGTCTAATGAGGCTACCCTAGATGATTCTTCTGTTTTGCAGGAAGCTCTCTTCTCCAGGATTGACCCAAGACTCCTCCCAGGCGTCATCCCAGAACGTTTTGACCTCTGCATTCGGGACCGGAGATCCCAGCTACCTGCCCCAGACTCCTCCAAGTAAGTATCTCGAGACATTTTTGTTCTCCTGTAGAGAAATCTCTCAACTCCGACAGCCACCTGAGACTCCTCCCAGGCATCTCCCACAGTCTTCTGTCCTCTGCTTTACCTACCTAAGGGGTCAGGTAGAAGCCCTAGACTCCTCCAAGGAAGCTACCGTTGTCGTTTTTTTCTTTTTTGGAGGAACCTCTGCCCTCCGGGATCCCCTGTGATTACTTCCAGACGTCTCCTAGAGTCATTTTGGCATTTCTTATAAGGACCCGAGATCGCAGGTAGCAGCCCCAGACTTGTCTAATGAGGCTACCCTAGATGATTCTTCTCTTTTGCAGGAAGCTCTCTTCTCCGGGATCGACCCAAGACTCCTCCCAGGCGTCATCCCAGAACATTTTTACCTCTGCGTTCGGGACCGGAGATCCCAGCTACCTGCCCCAGACTCCTCCAGGTAAGTAGCTCGAGACATTTTTGTTCTCCTGTAGAGGAATCTCTCAACTCCGACAGCCACCTGAGACTCCTCCCAGGCATCTCCCACAGTCTTCTGTCCTCTGCTTTACCTACCTAAGGGGTCAGGTTAGAAGCCCCAGACTCCTCCAAGGAAGCTACCGTTGAGGTTTTTTTCTTTTTTTCGAGGAGCCTCTGACCTCCGGGATTCCCTGTGATTCCTTCCAGACGTCTCCTAGCGTCTTTTGGCCTTTTCTTATAAGGACCGGAGATCCCAGGTAGCAGCCCCAGTCTTGTCTAATGAGGCTACCCTATATGATTCTTCTCTTTTGCAGGAAGCTCTCTTCTCTGGGATCGACCCAAGACTCCTCCCAGGCGTCATCCCAGAACGTTTTGACATCTGCGTTCGGGACCGGAGATCCCATCTACCTGCCCCAGACTCCTCCAAGTAAGTAGCTCGAGACATTTTTGTTCTCCTGTAGAGAAATCCCTCAACTCCGACAGGCACCTGAGACTCCTCCCAGGCATCTCCCACAGTCTTCTGTCCTCTGCTTTACCTACCTAAGGGGTCAGGTAGAAGCCCCAGACTCCTCTTAGGAAGCTACTGTTGAGGCTTTTTTCTGTTTTGGAGGAGCCTGTGCCCTCTGGGATCCCCTGTGATTCCTTCCAGACGTCTCCTAGAGTCTTTTGGCCTTTTCTTATAAGGACCGGAGATCTCAGGTAGCAGCCCCAGATTTGTCTAATGAGGCTACCCTAGATGATTCTTCTCTTTTGCAGGAAGCTCTCTTCTCCGGGATCGACCCAAGACTCCTCCCAGGCGTCATCCCAGAACGTTTTGACCTCTGCGTTCGAGACCGGAGATCCCATCTACCTGCCCCAGACTCCTCCAAGTAAGTAGCTCGAGACATTTTTGTTCTCCTGTAGAGAAATCTCTCAACTCCGACAGCCACCTGAGACTCCTCCCAGGCATCTCCCACAGTCTTCTGTCTTCTGCTTTACCTACCTAAGGGGTCAGGTAGAAGCCCCAGACTCCTCCAAGGAAGCTACCGTTGAGGTTTTTTTCTTTTTTGGAGGAACCTCTGCCCTCCTGGATTCCCTGTGATTCCTTCCAGACGTCTCCTAGCGTCTTTTGGCCTTTTCTTATAAGGACCGGAGATCCCAGGTAGCAGCCCCAGACTTGTCTAATGAGGCTACCCTAGATGATTCTTCTCTTTTGCAGGAAGCTCTCTTCTCTGGGATCAACCCAAGAGTCCTCCCAGGCGTCATCCCAGAATGTTTTGACCTCTGCGTTCAGGACCGGAGATCCCAGCTACCTGCCCCAGACTCCTCCAAGTAAGTAGCTCGAGACATTTTTGTTCTCCTGTAGAGAAATCTCTCAACTCCGACAGGCACCTGAGACTCCTCCCAGGCATCTCCCACAGTCTTCTGTCCTCTGCTTTACCTACCTAAGGGGTCAGGTAGAAGCCCCAGACTCCTCCAAGGAAGCTACCATTGAGGATTTTTTCTTTTTTGGAGGAACCTCTGCCCTCCTGGATTCCCTGTGATTCCTTCCAGACGTCTCCTAGCGTCTTTTGGCCTTTTCTTATAAGGACCGGAGATCTCAGGTAGCAGCCCCAGACTTGTCTAATGAGGCTACCCTAGATGATTCTTCTCTTTTGCAGGAAGCTCTCTTCTCCGGGATCGACCCAAGACTCCTCCCAGGCGTCATCCCAGAACGTTTTGACATCTGTGTTCGGGACCGGAGATCCCATCTACCTGCCCCAGACTCCTCCAAGTAAGTAGCTCGAGACATTTTTGTTCTCCTGTAGAGAAATCTCTCAACTCCGACAGCCACCTGAGACTCCTCCTAGGCATCTCCCACAGTCTTCTGTCCTCTGCTTTACCTACCTAAGGGCTCAGGTAGAAGCCCCAGACTCCTCCAAGGAAGCTACCATTGAGGTTTTTTCTTTTTTGGAGGAGCCTGTGCCCTCTGGGATCCCCTGTGATTCCTTCCAGACGTCTCCTAGAGTCTTTTGGCCTTTTCTTATAAGGACCGGAGATCCCAGGTAGCAGCCCCAGACTTGTCTAATGAGGCTACCCTAGATGATTCTTCTCTTTTGCAGGAAGCTCTCTTCTCTGGGATCAACCCAAGAGTCCTCCCAGGCGTCATCCCAGAATGTTTTGACCTCTGCGTTCAGGACCGGAGATCCCAGCTACCTGCCCCAGACTCCTCCAAGTAAGTAGCTCGAGTCATTTTTGTTCTCCTGTAGAGAAATCTCTCAACTCCGACAGCCACCTGAGACTCCTCCCAGGCATCTCCCACAGTCTTCTGTCCTCTGCTTTACCTAACTAAGGGGTCAGGTAGAAGCCCCAGACTCCTCTTAGGAAGCTACCGTTGACGTTTTTTTCTTTTTTGGAGGAACCTCTGCCCTCCGGGATCCCCTGTGATTCCTTCCAGACGTCTCCTAGAGTCTTTTGGGCATTTCTTATAAGGACCCGAGATCGCAGGTAGCAGCCCCAGACTTGTCTAATGAGGGTACCCTAGATGATTCTTCTCTTTTGCAGGAAGCTCTCTTCTCCGGGATCGACCCAAGACTCCTCCCAGGCGTCATCCCAGAACATTTTTACCTCTGCGTTCGGGACCGGAGATCCCAGCTACCTGCCCCAGACTCCTCCAGGTAAGTAGCTAAGAGACATTTTTGTTCTCCTGTAGAGAAATCTCTCAACTCCGACAGCCACCTGAGACTCCTCCCAGGCATCTCCCACAGTCTTCTGTCCTCTGCTTTACCTACCTAAGGGGTCAGGTTAGAAGCCCCAGACTCCTCCAAGGAAGCTACCGTTGAGGTTTTTTTCTTTTTTTCGAGGAGCCTCTGACCTCCGGGATTCCCTGTGATTCCTTCCAGACGTCTCCTAGCGTCTTTTGGCCTTTTCTTATAAGGACCGGAGATCGCAGGTAGCAGCCCCAGACTTGTCTAATGAGGCTACCCTATATGATTCTTCTCTTTTGCAGGAAGCTCTCTTCTCTGGGATCGACCCAAGACTCCTCCCAGGCGTCATCCCAGAACGTTTTGACATCTGCGTTCGGGACCGGAGATCCCATCTACCTGCCCCAGACTCCTCCAAGTAAGTAGCTCGAGACATTTTTGTTCTCCTGTAGAGAAATCCCTCAACTCCGACAGGCACCTGAGACTCCTCCCAGGCATCTCCCACAGTCTTCTGTCCTCTGCTTTACCTACCTAAGGGGTCAGGTAGAAGCCCCAGACTCCTCCAAGGAAGCTACCATTGAGGTTTTTCCTTTTTTGGAGGAGCCAGTGCCCTCCGGGATCCCCTGTGATTCCTTCCAGACGTCTCCTAGAGTCTTTTGGCCTTTTCTTATAAGGACCGGAGATCCCAGGTAGCAGCCCCAGACTTGTCTAATGAGGCTACCCTAGATGATTCTTTTCTTTTGCAGGAAGTTCTCTTCTCCGGGGTCGACCCAGGACTCCTCCCAGGCCTCATCCCAGAATGTTTTGACCTCTGCGTTCGGGACCGGAGATCCCATCTACCTGCCCCAGACTCCTCCAAGTAAGTAGCTCGAGACATTTTTGTTCTCCTGTAGAGAAATCTCTCAACTCCGACAGCCACCTGAGACTCCTCCCGGGCATCTCCCACAGTCTTCTGTCCTCTGCTTTACCTACCTAAGGGGTCAGGTAGAAGCCCCAGACTCCTCCAAGGAAGCTACCGTTGAGGTTTTTTTCTTTTTTGGAGGAACCTCTGCCCTCCTGGATTCCCTGTGATTCCTTCCAGACGTCTCCTAGCGTCTTTTGGCCTTTTCTTATAAGGACCGGAGATCGCAGGTAGCAGCCCCAGACTTGTCTAATGAGGCTACCCTAGATGATTCTTCTCTTTTGCAGGAAGCTCTCTTCTCTGGGATCAACCCAAGAGTCCTCCCAGGCGTCATCCCAGAATGTTTTGACCTCTGCGTTCAGGACCGGAGATCCCAGCTACCTGCCCCAGACTCCTCCAAGTAAGTAGCTCGAGACATTTTTGTTCTCCTGTAGAGAAATCTCTCAACTCCGACAGCCACCTGAGACTCCTCCCAGGCATCTCCCACAGTCTTCTGTCCTCTGCTTTACCTACCTAAGGGGTCAGGTAGAAGCCCCAGACTCCTCTTAGGAAGCTACCGTTGAGTTTTTTTCTGTTTTGGCGGAGCCTGTGCCCTCTGGGATCCCCTGTGATTCCTTCCAGACGTCTCCTAGAGTCTTTTGGCCTTTTCTTATAAGGACCGGAGATCGCAGGTAGCAGCCCCAGACTTGTCTAATGAGGCTACCCTAGATGATTCTTCTGTTTTGCAGGAAGCTCTCTTCTCCAGGATTGAC
The DNA here is from genome assembly GCF_929443795.1 of Astur gentilis. Taxonomy (NCBI): domain Eukaryota; kingdom Metazoa; phylum Chordata; class Aves; order Accipitriformes; family Accipitridae; genus Astur; species Astur gentilis. The sequence goes on from NW_026061070.1 coordinate 361,391, forward strand.
CCAAGACTCCTCCCAGGCGTCATCCCAGAACGTTTTGACCTCTGCATTCGGGACCGGAGATCCCAGCTACCTGCCCCAGACTCCTCCAAGTAAGTAGCTCGAGACATTTTTGTTCTCCTGTAGAGAAATCTCTCAACTCCGACAGCCACCTGAGACTCCTCCCAGGCATCTCCCACAGTCTTCTGTCCTCTGCTTTACCTACCTAAGGGGTCAGGTAGAAGCCCTAGACTCCTCCAAGGAAGCTACCGTTGACGTTTTTTTCTTTTTTGGAGGAACCTCTGCCCTCCGGGATCCCCTGTGATTCCTTCCAGACGTCTCCTAGAGTCTTTTGGGCATTTCTTATAAGGACCCGAGATCGCAGGTAGCAGCCCCAGACTTGTCTAATGAGGCTACCCTAGATGATTCTTCTCTTTTGCAGGAAGCTCTCTTCTCCGGGATCGACCCAAGACTCCTCCCAGGCGCCATCCCAGAACATTTTTACCTCTGCGTTCGGGACCGGAGATCCCAGCTACCTGCCCCAGACTCCTCCAGGTAAGTAGCTCGAGACATTTTTGTTCTCCTGTAGAGAAATCTCTCAACTCCGACAGCCACCTGAGACTCCTCCCAGGCATCTCCCACAGTCTTCTGTCCTCTGCTTTACCTACCTAAGGGGTCAGGTTAGAAGCCCCAGACTCCTCCAAGGAAGCTACCGTTGAGGTTTTTTTCTTTTTTTCGAGGAGCCTCTGACCTCCGGGATTCCCTGTGATTCCTTCCAGACGTCTCCTAGCGTCTTTTGGCCTTTTCTTATAAGGACCGGAGATCCCAGGTAGCAGCCCCAGACTTGTCTAATGAGGCTACCCTATATGATTCTTCTCTTTTGCAGGAAGCTCTCTTCTCTGGGATCGACCCAAGACTCCTCCCAGGCGTCATCCCAGAACGTTTTGACATCTGCGTTCGGGACCGGAGATCCCATCTACCTGCCCCAGACTCCTCCAAGTAAGTAGCTCGAGACATTTTTGTTCTCCTGTAGAGAAATCCCTCAACTCCGACAGGCACCTGAGACTCCTCCCAGGCATCTCCCACAGTCTTCTGTCCTCTGCTTTACCTACCTAAGGGGTCAGGTAGAAGCCCCAGACTCCTCCAAGGAAGCTACCGTTGAGGTTTTTTTCTTTTTTGGAGGAACCTCTGCCCTCCTGGATTCCCTGTGATTCCTTCCAGACGTCTCCTAGCGTCTTTTGGCCTTTTCTTATAAGGACCGGAGATCCCAGGTAGCAGCCCCAGACTTGTCTAATGAGGCTACCCTAGATGATTCTTCTCTTTTGCAGGAAGCTCTCTTCTCTGGGATCGACCCAAGACTCCTCCCAGGCGTCATCCCAGAATGTTTTGACCTCTGCGTTCAGGACCGGAGATCCCAGCTACCTGCCCCAGACTCCTCCAAGTAAGTAGCTCGAGACATTTTTGTTCTCCTGTAGAGAAATCTCTCAACTCCGACAGCCACCTGAGACTCCTCCCAGGCATCTCCCACAGTCTTCTGTCCTCTGCTTTACCTACCTAAGGGGTCAGGTAGAAGCCCCAGACTCCTCCAAGGAAGCTACCATTGAGGCTTTTTTCTTTTTTGGAGGAACCTCTGCCCTCCTGGATTCCCTGTGATTCCTTCCAGACGTCTCCTAGCGTCTTTTGGCCTTTTCTTATAAGGACCGGAGATCTCAGGTAGCAGCCCCAGACTTGTCTAATGAGGCTACCCTAGATGATTCTTCTCTTTTGCAGGAAGCTCTCTTCTCCGGGATCGACCCAAGACTCCTCCCAGGCGTCATCCCAGAACGTTTTGACATCTGTGTTCGGGACCGGAGATCCCATCTACCTGCCCCAGACTCCTCCAAGTAAGTAGCTCGAGACATTTTTGTTCTCCTGTAGAGAAATCTCTCAACTCCGTCAGCCACCTGAGACTCCTCCCAGGCATCTCCCACAGTCTTCTGTCCTCTGCTTTACCTACCTAAGGGGTCAGGTAGAAGCCCCAGACTCCTCCAAGGAAGCTACCATTGAGGCTTTTTTCTTTTTTGTAGGAACCTCTGCCCTCTGGGATCCCCTGTGATTCCTTCCAGACGTCTCCTAGAGTCTTTTGGCCTTTTCTTATAAGGACCGGAGATCCCAGGTAGCAGCCCCAGACTTGTCTAATGAGGCTACCCTAGATGATTCTTCTCTTTTGCAGGAAGCTCTCTTCTCTGGGATCAACCCAAGAGTCCTCCCAGGCGTCATCCCAGAATGTTTTGACCTCTGCGTTCAGGACCGGAGATCCCAGCTACCTGCCCCAGACTCCTCCAAGTAAGTAGCTCGAGACATTTTTGTTCTCCTGTAGAGAAATCTCTCAACTCCAACAGCCACCTGAGACTCCTCCCAGGCATCTCCCACAGTCTTCTGTCCTCTGCTTTACCTACCTAAGGGGTCAGGTAGAAGCCCCAGACTCCTCTTAGGAAGCTACCGTTGAGGTTTTTTCTGTTTTGGCGGAGCCTGTGCCCTCTGGGATCCCCTGTGATTCCTTCCAGACGTCTCCTAGAGTCTTTTGGGCTTTTCTTATAAGGACCGGAGATCGCAGGTAGCAGCCCCAGACTTGTCTAATGAGGCTACCCTAGATGATTCTTCTGTTTTGCAGGAAGCTCTCTTCTCCAGGATTGACCCAAGACTCCTCCCAGGCGTCATCCCAGAACGTTTTGACCTCTGCATTCGGGACCGGAGATCCCAGCTACCTGCCCCAGACTCCTCCAAGTAAGTAGCTCGAGACATTTTTGTTCTCCTGTAGAGAAATCTCTCAACTCCGACAGCCACCTGAGACTCCTCCCAGGCATCTCCCACAGTCTTCTGTCCTCTGCTTTACCTACCTAAGGGGTCAGGTAGAAGCCCTAGACTCCTCCAAGGAAGCTACCGTTGTCGTTTTTTTCTTTTTTGGAGGAACCTCTGCCCTCCGGGATCCCCTGTGATTACTTCCAGACGTCTCCTAGAGTCTTTTGGGCATTTCTTATAAGGACCCGAGATCGCAGGTAGCAGCCCCAGACTTGTCTAATGAGGCTACCCTAGATGATTCTTCTCTTTTGCAGGAAGCTCTCTTCTCCGGGATCGACCCAAGACTCCTCCCAGGCGTCATCCCAGAACATTTTTACCTCTGCGTTCGGGACCGGAGATCCCAGCTACCTGCCCCAGACTCCTCCAGGTAAGTAGCTCGAGACATTTTTGTTCTCCTGTAGAGGAATCTCTCAACTCCGACAGCCACCTGAGACTCCTCCCAGGCATCTCCCACAGTCTTCTGTCCTCTGCTTTACCTACCTAAGGGGTCAGGTTAGAAGCCCCAGACTCCTCCAAGGAAGCTACCGTTGAGGTTTTTTTCTTTTTTTCGAGGAGCCTCTGACCTCCGGGATTCCCTGTGATTCCTTCCAGACGTCTCCTAGCGTCTTTTGGCCTTTTCTTATAAGGACCGGAGATCCCAGGTAGCAGCCCCAGTCTTGTCTAATGAGGCTACCCTATATGATTCTTCTCTTTTGCAGGAAGCTCTCTTCTCTGGGATCGACCCAAGACTCCTCCCAGGCGTCATCCCAGAACGTTTTGACATCTGCGTTCGGGACCGGAGATCCCATCTACCTGCCCCAGACTCCTCCAAGTAAGTAGCTCGAGACATTTTTGTTCTCCTGTAGAGAAATCCCTCAACTCCGACAGGCACCTGAGACTCCTCCCAGGCATCTCCCACAGTCTTCTGTCCTCTGCTTTACCTACCTAAGGGGTCAGGTAGAAGCCCCAGACTCCTCTTAGGAAGCTACTGTTGAGGCTTTTTTCTGTTTTGGAGGAGCCTGTGCCCTCTGGGATCCCCTGTGATTCCTTCCAGACGTCTCCTAGAGTCTTTTGGCCTTTTCTTATAAGGACCGGAGATCTCAGGTAGCAGCCCCAGATTTGTCTAATGAGGCTACCCTAGATGATTCTTCTCTTTTGCAGGAAGCTCTCTTCTCCGGGATCGACCCAAGACTCCTCCCAGGCGTCATCCCAGAACGTTTTGACCTCTGCGTTCGAGACCGGAGATCCCATCTACCTGCCCCAGACTCCTCCAAGTAAGTAGCTCGAGACATTTTTGTTCTCCTGTAGAGAAATCTCTCAACTCCGACAGCCACCTGAGACTCCTCCCAGGCATCTCCCACAGTCTTCTGTCTTCTGCTTTACCTACCTAAGGGGTCAGGTAGAAGCCCCAGACTCCTCCAAGGAAGCTACCGTTGAGGTTTTTTTCTTTTTTGGAGGAACCTCTGCCCTCCTGGATTCCCTGTGATTCCTTCCAGACGTCTCCTAGCGTCTTTTGGCCTTTTCTTATAAGGACCGGAGATCCCAGGTAGCAGCCCCAGACTTGTCTAATGAGGCTACCCTAGATGATTCTTCTCTTTTGCAGGAAGCTCTCTTCTCTGGGATCAACCCAAGAGTCCTCCCAGGCGTCATCCCAGAATGTTTTGACCTCTGCGTTCAGGACCGGAGATCCCAGCTACCTGCCCCAGACTCCTCCAAGTAAGTAGCTCGAGACATTTTTGTTCTCCTGTAGAGAAATCTCTCAACTCCGACAGGCACCTGAGACTCCTCCCAGGCATCTCCCACAGTCTTCTGTCCTCTGCTTTACCTACCTAAGGGGTCAGGTAGAAGCCCCAGACTCCTCCAAGGAAGCTACCATTGAGGATTTTTTCTTTTTTGGAGGAACCTCTGCCCTCCTGGATTCCCTGTGATTCCTTCCAGACGTCTCCTAGCGTCTTTTGGCCTTTTCTTATAAGGACCGGAGATCTCAGGTAGCAGCCCCAGACTTGTCTAATGAGGCTACCCTAGATGATTCTTCTCTTTTGCAGGAAGCTCTCTTCTCCGGGATCGACCCAAGACTCCTCCCAGGCGTCATCCCAGAACGTTTTGACATCTGTGTTCGGGACCGGAGATCCCATCTACCTGCCCCAGACTCCTCCAAGTAAGTAGCTCGAGACATTTTTGTTCTCCTGTAGAGAAATCTCTCAACTCCGACAGCCACCTGAGACTCCTCCTAGGCATCTCCCACAGTCTTCTGTCCTCTGCTTTACCTACCTAAGGGCTCAGGTAGAAGCCCCAGACTCCTCCAAGGAAGCTACCATTGAGGTTTTTTCTTTTTTGGAGGAGCCTGTGCCCTCTGGGATCCCCTGTGATTCCTTCCAGACGTCTCCTAGAGTCTTTTGGCCTTTTCTTATAAGGACCGGAGATCCCAGGTAGCAGCCCCAGACTTGTCTAATGAGGCTACCCTAGATGATTCTTCTCTTTTGCAGGAAGCTCTCTTCTCTGGGATCAACCCAAGAGTCCTCCCAGGCGTCATCCCAGAATGTTTTGACCTCTGCGTTCAGGACCGGAGATCCCAGCTACCTGCCCCAGACTCCTCCAAGTAAGTAGCTCGAGTCATTTTTGTTCTCCTGTAGAGAAATCTCTCAACTCCGACAGCCACCTGAGACTCCTCCCAGGCATCTCCCACAGTCTTCTGTCCTCTGCTTTACCTAACTAAGGGGTCAGGTAGAAGCCCCAGACTCCTCTTAGGAAGCTACCGTTGACGTTTTTTTCTTTTTTGGAGGAACCTCTGCCCTCCGGGATCCCCTGTGATTCCTTCCAGACGTCTCCTAGAGTCTTTTGGGCATTTCTTATAAGGACCCGAGATCGCAGGTAGCAGCCCCAGACTTGTCTAATGAGGGTACCCTAGATGATTCTTCTCTTTTGCAGGAAGCTCTCTTCTCCGGGATCGACCCAAGACTCCTCCCAGGCGTCATCCCAGAACATTTTTACCTCTGCGTTCGGGACCGGAGATCCCAGGTACCTGCCCCAGACTCCTCCAGGTAAGTAGCTAAGAGACATTTTTGTTCTCCTGTAGAGAAATCTCTCAACTCCGACAGCCACCTGAGACTCCTCCCAGGCATCTCCCACAGTCTTCTGTCCTCTGCTTTACCTACCTAAGGGGTCAGGTTAGAAGCCCCAGACTCCTCCAAGGAAGCTACCGTTGAGGTTTTTTTCTTTTTTTCGAGGAGCCTCTGACCTCCGGGATTCCCTGTGATTCCTTCCAGACGTCTCCTAGCGTCTTTTGGCCTTTTCTTATAAGGACCGGAGATCGCAGGTAGCAGCCCCAGACTTGTCTAATGAGGCTACCCTATATGATTCTTCTCTTTTGCAGGAAGCTCTCTTCTCTGGGATCGACCCAAGACTCCTCCCAGGCGTCATCCCAGAACGTTTTGACATCTGCGTTCGGGACCGGAGATCCCATCTACCTGCCCCAGACTCCTCCAAGTAAGTAGCTCGAGACATTTTTGTTCTCCTGTAGAGAAATCCCTCAACTCCGACAGGCACCTGAGACTCCTCCCAGGCATCTCCCACAGTCTTCTGTCCTCTGCTTTACCTACCTAAGGGGTCAGGTAGAAGCCCCAGACTCCTCCAAGGAAGCTACCATTGAGGTTTTTCCTTTTTTGGAGGAGCCAGTGCCCTCCGGGATCCCCTGTGATTCCTTCCAGACGTCTCCTAGAGTCTTTTGGCCTTTTCTTATAAGGACCGGAGATCCCAGGTAGCAGCCCCAGACTTGTCTAATGAGGCTACCCTAGATGATTCTTTTCTTTTGCAGGAAGTTCTCTTCTCCGGGGTCGACCCAGGACTCCTCCCAGGCCTCATCCCAGAATGTTTTGACCTCTGCGTTCGGGACCGGAGATCCCATCTACCTGCCCCAGACTCCTCCAAGTAAGTAGCTCGAGACATTTTTGTTCTCCTGTAGAGAAATCTCTCAACTCCGTCAGCCACCTGAGACTCCTCCCGGGCATCTCCCACAGTCTTCTGTCCTCTGCTTTACCTACCTAAGGGGTCAGGTAGAAGCCCCAGACTCCTCTTAGGAAGCTACTGTTGAGGCTTTTTTCTGTTTTGGAGGAGCCTGTGCCCTCTGGGATCCCCTGTGATTCCTTCCAGACGTCTCCTAGAGTCTTTTGGCCTTTTCTTATAAGGACCGGAGATCTCAGGTAGCAGCCCCAGATTTGTCTAATGAGGCTACCCTAGATGATTCTTCTCTTTTGCAGGAAGCTCTCTTCTCCGGGATCGACCCAAGACTCCTCCCAGGCGTCATCCCAGAACGTTTTGACCTCTGCGTTCGAGACCGGAGATCCCAGCTACCTGCCCCAGACTCCTCCAAGTAAGTAGCTCGAGACATTTTTGTTCTCCTGTAGAGAAATCTCTCAACTCCGACAGCCACCTGAGACTCCTCCCAGGCATCTCCCACAGTCTTCTGTCTTCTGCTTTACCTACCTAAGGGGTCAGGTAGAAGCCCCAGACTCCTCCAAGGAAGCTACCGTTGAGGTTTTTTTCTTTTTTGGAGGAACCTCTGCCCTCCTGGATTCCCTGTGATTCCTTCCAGACGTCTCCTAGCGTCTTTTGGCCTTTTCTTATAAGGACCGGAGATCGCAGGTAGCAGCCCCAGACTTGTCTAATGAGGCTACCCTAGATGATTCTTCTCTTTTGCAGGAAGCTCTCTTCTCTGGGATCAACCCAAGAGTCCTCCCAGGCGTCATCCCAGAATGTTTTGACCTCTGCGTTCAGGACCGGAGATCCCAGCTACCTGCCCCAGACTCCTCCAAGTAAGTAGCTCGAGACATTTTTGTTCTCCTGTAGAGAAATCTCTCAACTCCGACAGCCACCTGAGACTCCTCCCAGGCATCTCCCACAGTCTTCTGTCCTCTGCTTTACCTACCTAAGGGGTCAGGTAGAAGCCCCAGACTCCTCTTAGGAAGCTACCGTTGAGTTTTTTTCTGTTTTGGCGGAGCCTGTGCCCTCTGGGATCCCCTGTGATTCCTTCCAGACGTCTCCTAGAGTCTTTTGGCCTTTTCTTATAAGGACCGGAGATCGCAGGTAGCAGCCCCAGACTTGTCTAATGAGGCTACCCTAGATGATTCTTCTGTTTTGCAGGAAGCTCTCTTCTCCAGGATTGACCCAAGACTCCTCCCAGGCGTCATCCCAGAACGTTTTGACCTCTGCATTCGGGACCGGAGATCCCAGCTACCTGCCCCAGACTCCTCCAAGTAAGTAGCTCGAGACATTTTTGTTCTCCTGTAGAGAAATCTCTCAACTCCGACAGCCACCTGAGACTCCTCCCAGGCATCTCCCACAGTCTTCTGTCCTCTGCTTTACCTACCTAAGGGGTCAGGTAGAAGCCCTAGACTCCTCCAAGGAAGCTACCGTTGACGTTTTTTTCTTTTTTGGAGGAACCTCTGCCCTCCGGGATCCCCTGTGATTCCTTCCAGACGTCTCCTAGAGTCTTTTGGGCATTTCTTATAAGGACCCGAGATCGCAGGTAGCAGCCCCAGACTTGTCTAATGAGGCTACCCTAGATGATTCTTCTCTTTTGCAGGAAGCTCTCTTCTCCGGGATCGACCCAAGACTCCTCCCAGGCGTCATCCCAGAACATTTTTACCTCTGCGTTCGGGACCGGAGATCCCAGCTACCTGCCCCAGACTCCTCCAGGTAAGTAGCTCGAGACATTTTTGTTCTCCTGTAGAGAAATCTCTCAACTCCGACAGCCACCTGAGACTCCTCCCAGGCATCTCCCACAGTCTTCTGTCCTCTGCTTTACCTACCTAAGGGGTCAGGTTAGAAGCCCCAGACTCCTCCAAGGAAGCTACCGTTGAGGTTTTTTTCTTTTTTTCGAGGAGCCTCTGACCTCCGGGATTCCCTGTGATTCCTTCCAGACGTCTCCTAGCGTCTTTTGGCCTTTTCTTATAAGGACCGGAGATCCCAGGTAGCAGCCCCAGACTTGTCTAATGAGGCTACCCTATATGATTCTTCTCTTTTGCAGGAAGCTCTCTTCTCTGGGATCGACCCAAGACTCCTCCCAGGCGTCATCCCAGAACGTTTTGACATCTGCGTTCGGGACCGGAGATCCCATCTACCTGCCCCAGACTCCTCCAAGTAAGTAGCTCGAGACATTTTTGTTCTCCTGTAGAGAAATCCCTCAACTCCGACAGGCACCTGAGACTCCTCCCAGGCATCTCCCACAGTCTTCTGTCCTCTGCTTTACCTACCTAAGGGGTCAGGTAGAAGCCCCAGACTCCTCTTAGTAATCTACTGTTGAGGCTTTTTTCTGTTTTGGAGGAGCCTGTGCCCTCTGGGATCCCCTGTGATTCCTTCCAGACGTCTCCTAGAGTCTTTTGGCCTTTTCTTATAAGGACCGGAGATCTCAGGTAGCAGCCCCAGATTTGTCTAATGAGGCTACCCTAGATGATTCTTCTCTTTTGCAGGAAGCTCTCTTCTCCGGGATCGACCCAAGACTCCTCCCAGGCGTCATCCCAGAACGTTTTGACCTCTGCGTTCGAGACCGGAGATCCCAGCTACCTGCCCCAGACTCCTCCAAGTAAGTAGCTCGAGACATTTTTGTTCTCCTGTAGAGAAATCTCTCAACTCCGACAGCCACCTGAGACTCCTCCCAGGCATCTCCCACAGTCTTCTGTCTTCTGCTTTACCTACCTAAGGGGTCAGGTAGAAGCCCCAGACTCCTCCAAGGAAGCTACCGTTGAGGTTTTTTTCTTTTTTGGAGGAACCTCTGCCCTCCTGGATTCCCTGTGATTCCTTCCAGACGTCTCCTAGCGTCTTTTGGCCTTTTCTTATAAGGACCGGAGATCCCAGGTAGCAGCCCCAGACTTGTCTAATGAGGCTACCCTAGATGATTCTTCTCTTTTGCAGGAAGCTCTCTTCTCTGGGATCGACCCAAGACTCCTCCCAGGCGTCATCCCAGAATGTTTTGACCTCTGCGTTCAGGACCGGAGATCCCAGCTACCTGCCCCAGACTCCTCCAAGTAAGTAGCTCGAGACATTTTTGTTCTCCTGTAGAGAAATCTCTCAACTCCGACAGCCACCTGAGACTCCTCCCAGGCATCTCCCACAGTCTTCTGTCCTCTGCTTTACCTACCTAAGGGGTCAGGTAGAAGCCCCAGACTCCTCCAAGGAAGCTACCGTTGAGGTTTTTTTCTTTTTTGGAGGAACCTCTGCCCTCCTGGATTCCCTGTGATTCCTTCCAGACATCTCCTAGCGTCTTTTGGCCTTTTCTTATAAGGACCGGAGATCGCAGGTAGCAGCCCCAGACTTGTCTAATGAGGCTACCCTAGATGATTCTTCTGTTTTGCAGGAAGCTCTCTTCTCCAGGATTGACCCAAGACTCCTCCCAGGCGTCATCCCAGAACGTTTTGACCTCTGCATTCGGGACCGGAGATCCCATCTACCTGCCCCAGACTCCTCCAAGTAAGTAGCTCGAGACATTTTTGTTCTCCTGTAGAGAAATCTCTCAACTCCGTCAGCCACCTGAGACTCCTCCCAGGCATCTCCCACAGTCTTCTGTCCTCTGCTTTACCTACCTAAGGGGTCAGGTAGAAGCCCCAGACTCCTCTTAGGAAGCTACTGTTGAGGCTTTTTTCTGTTTTGGAGGAGCCTGTGCCCTCTGGGATCCCCTGTGATTCCTTCCAGACGTCTCCTAGAGTCTTTTGGCCTTTTCTTATAAGGACCGGAGATCTCAGGTAGCAGCCCCAGATTTGTCTAATGAGGCTACCCTAGATGATTCTTCTCTTTTGCAGGAAGCTCTCTTCTCTGGGATCGACCCAAGACTCCTCCCAGGCGTCATCCCAGAACGTTTTGACCTCTGCGTTCGAGACCGGAGATCCCATCTACCTGCCCCAGACTCCTCCAAGTAAGTAGCTCGAGACATTTTTGTTCTCCTGTAGAGAAATCTCTCAACTCCGACAGCCACCTGAGACTCCTCCCAGGCATCTCCCACAGTCTTCTGTCTTCTGCTTTACCTACCTAAGGGGTCAGGTAGAAGCCCCAGACTCCTCCAAGGAAGCTACCGTTGAGGTTTTTTTCTTTTTTGGAGGAACCTCTGCCCTCCTGGATTCCCTCTGATTCCTTCCAGACGTCTCCTAGCGTCTTTTGGCCTTTTCTTATAAGGACCGGAGATCCCAGGTAGCAGCCCCAGACTTGTCTAATGAGGCTACCCTAGATGATTCTTCTCTTTTGCAGGAAGCTCTCTTCTCTGGGATCAACCCAAGAGTCCTCCCAGGCGTCATCCCAGAATGTTTTGACCTCTGCGTTCAGGACCGGAGATCCCAGCTACCTGCCCCAGACTCCTCCAAGTAAGTAGCTCGAGACATTTTTGTTCTCCTGTAGAGAAATCTCTCAACTCCGACAGCCACCTGAGACTCCTCCCAGGCATCTCCCACAGTCTTCTGTCCTCTGCTTTACCTACCTAAGGGGTCAGGTAGAAGCCCCAGACTCCTCCAAGGAAGCTACCGTTGAGGTTTTTTTCTTTTTTGGAGGAACCTCTGCCCTCCTGGATTCCCTGTGATTCCTTCCAGACGTCTCTTAGCGTCTTTTGGCCTTTTCTTATAAGGACCGGAGATCCTAGGTAGCAGCCCCAGACTTGTCTAATGAGGCTACCCTAGATGATTCTTCTCTTTTGCAGGAAGCTCTCTTCTCTGGGATCGACCCAAGACTCCTCCCAGGCGTCATCCCAGAATGTTTTGACCTCTGCGTTCAGGACCGGAGATCCCAGCTACCTGCCCCAGACTCCTCCAAGTAAGTAGCTCGAGACATTTTTGTTCTCCTGTAGAGAAATCTCTCAACTCCGACAGGCACCTGAGACTCCTCCCAGGCATCTCCCACAGTCTTCTGTCCTCTGCTTTACCTACCTAAGGGGTCAGGTAGAAGCCCCAGACTCCTCCAAGGAAGCTACCATTGAGGCTTTTTTCTTTTTTGGAGGAACCTCTGCCCTCCTGGATTCCCTGTGATTCCTTCCAGACGTCTCCTAGCGTCTTTTGGCCTTTTCTTATAAGGACCGGAGATCTCAGGTAGCAGCCCCAGACTTGTCTAATGAGGCTACCCTAGATGATTCTTCTCTTTTGCAGGAAGCTCTCTTCTCCGGGATCGACCCAAGACTCCTCCCAGGCGTCATCCCAGAACGTTTTGACATCTGCGTTCGGGACCGGAGATCCCATCTACCTGCCCCAGACTCCTCCAAGTAAGTAGCTCGAGACATTTTTGTTCTCCTGTAGAGAAATCTCTCAACTCCGACAGCCACCTGAGACTCCTCCTAGGCATCTCCCACAGTCTTCTGTCCTCTGCTTTACCTACCTAAGGGGTCAGGTAGAATCCCCAGACTCCTCCAAGGAAGCTACCGTTGAGGTTTTTTCTGTTTTGGCGGAGCCTGTGCCCTCTGGGATCCCCTGTGATTCCTTCCAGACGTCTCCTAGAGTCTTTTGGCCTTTTCTTATAAGGACCGGAGATCCCAGGTAGCAGCCCCAGACTTGTCTAATGAGGCTACCCTAGATGATTCTTCTCTTTTGCAGGAAGCTCTCTTCTCTGGGATCAACCCAAGAGTCCTCCCAGGCGTCATCCCAGAATGTTTTGACCTCTGCGTTTCAGGACCGGAGATCCCAGCTACCTGCCCCAGACTCCTCCAAGTAAGTAGCTCGAGACATTTTTGTTCTCCTGTAGAGAAATCTCTCAACTCCGACAGCCACCTGAGACTCCTCCCAGGCATCTCCCACAGTCTTCTGTCCTCTGCTTTACCTACCTAAGGGGTCAGGTAGAAGCCCCAGACTCCTCTTAGGAAGCTACCGTTGAGGTTTTTTCTGTTTTGGCGGAGCCTGTGCCCTCTGGGATCCCCTGTGATTCCTTCCAGACGTCTCCTAGAGTCTTTTGGGCTTTTCTTATAAGGACCGGAGATCGCAGGTAGCAGCCCCAGACTTGTCTAATGAGGCTACCCTAGATGATTCTTCTGTTTTGCAGGAAGCTCTCTTCTCCAGGATTGACCCAAGACTCCTCCCAGGCGTCATCCCAGAACGTTTTGACCTCTGCATTCGGGACCGGAGATCCCAGCTACCTGCCCCAGACTCCTCCAAGTAAGTAGCTCGAGACATTTTTGTTCTCCTGTAGAGAAATCTCTCAACTCCGACAGCCACCTGAGACTCCTCCCAGGCATCTCCCACAGTCTTCTGTCCTCTGCTTTACCTACCTAAGGGGTCAGGTAGAAGCCCTAGACTCCTCCAAGGAAGCTACCGTTGACGTTTTTTTCTTTTTTGGAGGAACCTCTGCCCTCCGGGATCCCCTGTGATTCCTTCCAGACGTCTCCTAGAGTCTTTTGGGCATTTCTTATAAGGACCGGAGATCGCAGGTAGCAGCCCCAGACTTGTCTAATGAGGCTACCCTAGATGATTCTTCTCTTTTGCAGGAAGCTCTCTTCTCCGGGATCGACCCAAGACTCCTCCCAGGCGTCATCCCAGAACATTTTTACCTCTGCGTTCGGGACCGGAGATCCCAGCTACCTGCCCCAGACTCCTCCAGGTAAGTAGCTCGAGACATTTTTGTTCTCCTGTAGAGAAATCTCTCAACTCCGACAGCCACCTGAGACTCCTCCCAGGCATCTCCCACAGTCTTCTGTCCTCTGCTTTACCTACCTAAGGGGTCAGGTTAGAAGCCCCAGACTCCTCCAAGGAAGCTACCGTTGAGGTTTTTTTCTTTTTTTCGAGGAGCCTCTGACCTCCGGGATTCCCTGTGATTCCTTCCAGACGTCTCCTAGCGTCTTTTGGCCTTTTCTTATAAGGACCGGAGATCCCAGGTAGCAGCCCCAGACTTGTCTAATGAGGCTACCCTAGATGATTCTTCTCTTTTGCAGGAAGCTCTCTTCTCTGGGATCGACCCAAGACTCCTCCCAGGCGTCATCCCAGAACGTTTTGACCTCTGCGTTCAGGACCGGAGATCCCATCTACCTGCCCCAGACTCCTCCAAGTAAGTAGCTCGAGACATTTTTGTTCTCCTGTAGAGAAATCCCTCAACTCCGACAGGCACCTGAGACTCCTCCCAGGCATCTCCCACAGTCTTCTGTCCTCTGCTTTACCTACCTAAGGGGTCAGGTAGAAACCCCAGACTCCTCCAAGGAAGCTACCGTTGAGGCTTTTTTCTTTTTTGGAGGAAACACTGCCCTCCGGGATCCCCTTTGATTCCTTCCAGACGTCTCCTAGAGTCTTTTGGCCTTTTCTTATAAGGACCCGAGATCGCAGGTAGCAGCCCCAGACTTGTTTAATGAGGCTACCCTAGATGATTCTTCTCTTTTGCAGGAAGCTCTCTTCTCCGGAATCAACCCAAGACTCCTCCCAGGCGTCATCCCAGAACATTTTGACCTCTGCGTTCAGGACCGGAGATCCCAGCTACCTGCCCCAGACTCCTCCAAGTAAGTAGCTCGAGACATTTTTGTTCTCCTGTAGAGAAATCTCTCAACTCCGACAGCCACCTGAGACTCCTCCCAGGCATCTCCCACAGTCTTCTGTCCTCTGCTTTACCTACCTAAGGGGTCAGGTAGAAGCCCCAGACTCCTCTTAGGAAGCTACTGTTGAGGCTTTTTTCTGTTTTGGAGGAGCCTGTGCCCTCTGGGATCCCCTGTGATTCCTTCCAGACGTCTCCTAGAGTCTTTTGGCCTTTTCTTATAAGGACCGGAGATCTCAGGTAGCAGCCCCAGATTTGTCTAATGAGGCTACCCTAGATGATTCTTCTCTTTTGCAGGAAGCTCTCTTCTCCGGGATCGACCCAAGACTCCTCCCAGGCATCATCCCAGAACGTTTTGACCTCTGCGTTCGAGACCGGAGATCCCAGCTACCTGCCCCAGACTCCTCCAAGTAAGTAGCTCGAGACATTTTTGTTCTCCTGTAGAGAAATCTCTCAACTCCGACAGCCACCTGAGACTCCTCCCAGGCATCTCCCACAGTCTTCTGTCTTCTGCTTTACCTACCTAAGGGGTCAGGTAGAAGCCCCAGACTCCTCCAAGGAAGCTACCGTTGAGGTTTTTTTCTTTTTTGGAGGAACCTCTGCCCTCCTGGATTCCCTGTGATTCCTTCCAGACGTCTCCTAGCGTCTTTTGGCCTTTTCTTATAAGGACCGGAGATCCCAGGTAGCAGCCCCAGACTTGTCTAATGAGGCTACCCTAGATGATTCTTCTCTTTTGCAGGAAGCTCTCTTCTCTGGGATCAACCCAAGAGTCCTCCCAGGCGTCATCCCAGAATGTTTTGACCTCTGCGTTCAGGACCGGAGATCCCAGCTACCTGCCCCAGACTCCTCCAAGTAAGTAGCTCGACACATTTTTGTTCTCCTGTAGAGAAATCTCTCAACTCCGACAGGCACCTGAGACTCCTCCCAGGCATCTCCCACAGTCTTCTGTCCTCTGCTTTACCTACCTAAGGGGTCAGGTAGAAGCCCCAGACTCCTCCAAGGAAGCTACCGTTGAGGTTTTTTTCTTTTTTGGAGGAACCTCTGCCCTCCTGGATTCCCTGTGATTCCTTCCAGACGTCTCCTAGCGTCTTTTGGCCTTTTCTTATAAGGACCGGAGATCCCAGGTAGCAGCCCCAGACTTGTCTAATGAGGCTACCCTAGATGATTCTTCTCTTTTGCAGGAAGCTCTCTTCTCTGGGATCGACCCAAGACTCCTCCCAGGCGTCATCCCAGAATGTTTTGACCTCTGCGTTCAGGACCGGAGATCCCAGCTACCTGCCCCAGACTCCTCCAAGTAAGTAGCTCGAGACATTTTTGTTCTCCTGTAGAGAAATCTCTCAACTCCGACAGCCACCTGAGACTCCTCCCAGGCATCTCCCACAGTCTTCTGTCCTCTGCTTTACCTACCTAAGGGGTCAGGTAGAAGCCCCAGACTCCTCCAAGGAAGCTACCATTGAGGCTTTTTTCTTTTTTGGAGGAACCTCTGCCCTCCTGGATTCCCTGTGATTCCTTCCAGACGTCTCCTAGCGTCTTTTGGCCTTTTCTTATAAGGACCGGAGATCTCAGGTAGCAGCCCCAGACTTGTCTAATGAGGCTACCCTAGATGATTCTTCTCTTTTGCAGGAAGCTCTCTTCTCCGGGATCGACCCAAGACTCCTCCCAGGCGTCATCCCAGAACGTTTTGACATCTGCATTCGGGACCGGAGATCCCAGCTACCTGCCCCAGACTCCTCCAAGTAAGTAGCTCGAGACATTTTTGTTCTCCTGTAGAGAAATCTCTCAACTCCGACAGCCACCTGAGACTCCTCCTAGGCATCTCCCACAGTCTTCTGTCCTCTGCTTTACCTACCTAAGAGCTCAGGTAGAAGCCCCAGACTCCTCCAAGGAAGCTACCATTGAGGTTTTTTCTTTTTTGGAGGAGCCTGTGCCCTCTGGGATCCCCTGTGATTCCTTCCAGACGTCTCCTAGAGTCTTTTGGCCTTTTCTTATAAGGACCGGAGATCCCAGGTAGCAGCCCCAGACTTGTCTAATGAGGCTACCCTAGATGATTCTTTTCTTTTGCAGGAAGTTCTCTTCTCTGGGATCGACCCAAGAGTCCTCCCAGGCGTCATCCCAGAATGTTTTGACCTCTGCGTTCAGGACCGGAGATCCCAGCTACCTGCCCCAGACTCCTCCAAGTAAGTAGCTCGAGACATTTTTGTTCTCCTGTAGAGAAATCCCTCAACTCCGACAGGCACCTGAGACTCCTCCCAGGCATCTCCCAGTCTTCTGTCCTCTGCTTTACCTACCTAAGGGGTCAGGTAGAAGCCCCAGACTCCTCCAAGGAAGCTACCATTGAGGTTTTTTTCTTTTTTGGAGGAACCTCTGCCCTCCGGGATTCCCTGTGATTCCTTCCAGACGTCTCCTAGAGTCTTTTGGCCTTTTCTTATAAGGACCGGAGATTGCAGGTAGCAGCCCCAGACTTGTCTAATGAGGCTACCCTAGATGATTCTTCTCTTTTGCAGGAAGCTCTCTTCTCCGGGATCGACCCAAGACTCCTCCCAGGCGTCATCCCAGAACATTTTTACCTCTGCGTTCGGGACCGGAGATCCCAGCTACCTGCCCCAGACTCCTCCAAGTAAGTAGCTCGAGACATTTTTGTTCTCCTGTAGAGAAATCTCTCAACTCCGACAGGCACCTGAGACTCCTCCCAGGCATCTCCTACAGTCTTCTGTCCTCTGCTTTACCTACCTAAGGGGTCAGGTAGAAGCCCTAGACTCCTCCAAGGAAGCTACCGTTGAGGTTTTTTTCTTTTTTGGAGGAACCTCTGCCCTCCTGGATTCCCTGTGATTCCTTCCAGACGTCTCCTAGAGTCTTTTGGCCTTTTCTTATAAGGACCCTAGATCGCAGGTAGCAGCCCCAGACTTGTCTAATGAGGCTACCCTAGATGATTCTTCTCTTTTGCAGGAAGCTCTCTTCTCCGGGATCGACCCAAGACTCCTCCCAGGCGTCATCCCAGAACATTTTTACCTCTGCGTTCGGGACCGGAGATCCCAGCTACCTGCCCCAGACTCCTCCAGGTAAGTAGCTCGAGACATTTTTGTTCTCCTGTAGAGAAATCTCTCAACTCCGACAGGCACCTGAGACTCCTCCCAGGCATCTCCCACAGTCTTCTGTCCTCTGCTTTACCTACCTAAGGGCTCAGGTAGAAGCCCCAGACTCCTCCAAGGAAGCTACCGTTGAGGCTTTTTTCTTTTTTTTCGAGGAGCCTCTGACCTCCGGGATTCCCTGTGATTCCTTCCAGACGTCTCCTAGCGTCTTTTGGCCTTTTCTTATAAGGACCGGAGATCCCAGGTAGCAGCCCCAGACTTGTCTAATGAGGCTACCCTAGATGATTCTTCTCTTTTGCAGGAAGCTCTCTTCTCCGGGATCGACCCAAGACTCCTCCCAGGCGTCATCCCAGAACGTTTTGACCTCTGCGTTCGGGACCGGAGATCCCATCTACCTGCCCCAGACTCCTCCAAGTAAGTAGCTAAGAGACATTTTTGTTCTCCTGTAGAGAAATCTCTCAACTCCGACAGCCACCTGAGACTCCTCCCAGGCATCTCCCACAGTCTTCTGTCCTCTGCTTTACCAACCTAAGGGGTCAGGTAGAAGCCCTAGACTCCTCCAAGGAAGCTACCGTTGAGGTTTTTTTCTTTTTTTCGAGGAGCCTCTGACCTCCGGGATTCCCTGTGATTCCTTCCAGACGTCTCCTAGCGTCTTTTGGCCTTTTCTTATAAGGACCGGAGATCCCAGGTAGCAGCCCCAGACTTGTCTAATGAGGCTACCCTGGATGATTCTTTTCTTTTGCAGGAAGTTCTCTTCTCCGGGATCGACCCAAGACTCCTCCCAGGCGTCATCCCAGAATGTTTTGACCTCTGCGTTCAGGACCGGAGATCCCAGCTACCTGCCCCAGACTCCTCCAAGTAAGTAGCTCGAGACATTTTTGTTCTCCTGTAGAGAAATCTCTCAACTCCGACAGCCACCTGAGACTCCTCCCAGGCATCTCCCACAGTCTTCTGTCCTCTGCTTTACCTACCTAAGGGGTCAGGTAGAAGCCCCAGACTCCTCCAAGGAAGCTACCGTTGAGGTTTTTTTCTTTTTTGGAGGAAACACTGCCCTCAGGGATCCCCTTTGATTCCTTCCAGACGTCTCCTAGAGTCTTTTGGGCTTTTCTTATGAGGACCGGAGATCCCAGGTAGCAGCCCCAGACTTGTCTAACGAGGCTACCCTAGATCATTCTTCTCTTTTGCAGGAAGCTCTCCTCCAGGATCGACCTGAGAGTCCTCCCAGGCATCTCCCAGAATCTTTTCGCGTCTGCTTTTCAGACCTTAGATCCTAAGAAAAGATACCTATGAAGAGGCCAAAAGGCTCTGGAGATGCCTGGGAGGAGACACAGGTGGATCCCAAAGGGGCGAGCTTGCTCCAAAAGAGAAAAATCTCAAGGGTAGTTTCCTTTTAGGAGTCTGGGGCTGCTACCTGAGATCTTGCACGTGCAGCAGGCAGTAACCTAGCCAAAACGGAGCGGAGGAGGCCTGACAAGTGGTCCTGCTCAGTGCTGCAGAGGAAGGCAAAAACTCCTGGGGCCCAGTGCCAATCTGCGCCAGGGTAAAATTCCTTCTTGACCCCAGAGCTGGCAATCAGCTATTCCCTGAGCACGTGTGAGCAAGACCTGCCTCCTGGTCCCGCAGGCCGGTCAGGCCCCCCAGAGGATGCCCAAGCCCTGTTCTCCCTGAACCTGGAGCCATCTTGGGGCTTCCAAGAGTGGCCAAGTGCCCCCGGCCTGATTGACCTTGGGGGCAAGAATCCTTCCCGCGCCTTTGGGCCACCAGCGGGTGCTCCAAAGCACTGGGAGCCCTGGCAACATCTCTGCATCCCACTTCTTACGGCTGCTGCCACTGGTTCCGCAGGGAGTGAGGACGGCGAGCTCTGCAGTGCTCCTCAAGAAGACATTCCCTTGGTCTTGCCACAGCTCTCCATGCAAACAAGCCTGATGGCCTCGGGCACCTCCAGGGCTTGGTGGTTCTTCATGTCTCTAGCAGCCTGGTCCAGCCTCTGGTCTTCCTCCCTCAGCACTGGGCAAGGAATTCCAGCGGCTCCTCACGGACTTCCTCTGGGATGTGTCTGGGCCGCCTGCCAGGCAGACTGGCAGTGGGACAGGGGAGGCTGCCCCTTTTATAGTGCCCCGGGGCATTGTGACTGCTGCGTTGCCGGGTGGTGGCATTGTGACATGGGGTGGGGGGTGAGGGGGCCCCCTGTGCGCAGCGCTGCCTGCCGCCCCTCGGCCCAGCATCCTTGGGAGGAAGGCCTTTGGGGTGCCAGCCCCGCGGGCTGTGTGGCGTTACTGAGTCCAGAAGTTTGGCAGAAAATAAACTGCCTTGCATTCCAGCTTATCCTCAGATGTCAGAGGGGCTGGGGACGGCTAGGTTTAATTTCTTTCTGAGCGATGTCCAATTCGACGCTCTAAGGGCGGTCGCGTTCAATATGCTGAGCTATCACAATGAGGGATGCCCTTAATAGCGCACTGTACTCTCGGCTTAGCTGTCTTCAATGCACGAGAATGACCAGACTTAGGGAGTTTGGTTGCACGAACGAACTATCACGACTAGATTAATGAGCAGCGCACTTTATTAAAGCAACGGTACAGGTGCTTTTGGATTGCCTGTGATAAATAGACTGTCTGCAAAGCACGTGCAGGTGGCATTACAGTCGCTTATAAGCGCATGAAATGATGAAAGAAAAGAGCTCTGAAGAATTCTAAGTTAGAATTCTAATTCTAATTAGAATTCTAATTCTAATTCATTTCTGTTGTAGGTACCCGTTGCTTTGGCTCCAACCACCCCTGAGAGCGCGGCAGAGCCCCTGGTGCGCCCAGAAGAGCTGGCAAACCTGTCAGAGGAAAGATGGTAAAACGAGCTCGCTTTGGTTAAAATCAGAACCGACTCCAGTGGGTCGTGCCTTTCCCTACCTCATACCGCTGTGGGATGAAAAGGTTTGCAGGCTCTCCCCAGGACAAGGAGAAAAAGAAAAAACGAAAGAGAAAACAGGTCTGGGGAGAGAAGAGTGACAGACACGCAGAAAAGAGGAGGAGGAAGAGAGAAAACGTTTTTGGGGACGGACCGGTGAAAAGATGCAGGAAGGTCCAGCAGTTCAGGAAGCCCAGGTGTGTACCAGGCTCTGCTGCCCATCTTTCCCAACTCTCAGCGCTGCTGCAAGTCAGTCCGACCTGCTGGCAAGGGACGGTGCTGCGCGGGGCTTGGAAATAACTCCATGGCCGCTCCCCAGGGGCTCCCCATCGAGCCCTGCTGCGTGGCACAGGGGCCCTGTGCATCTGTGCATGCATGCAGGTCTCTAAGGGCATTTCCCGTGGGCATAAGGCGCCAGAGCCGTGCCCTGGTTGATGCCAGCCATAGCTCTCTCTTCTGGGCTATGAACAATTCCTCGTCAGCGGTGTTCCCTAAAGAAAGGGGAAGCGAGTCATGCCTATTCCTGCCTTCATGGGTTTATCAGTGCTCTCTGACTCTGTCGTTGTAGGTGCCGTTTCCCTGTTACTGGCTGAAGCCCTGTGACTCCCAGGCCCGCCCCCCGCCGCAGTTGATGTTTGCAATAAAAGGATCTTTTCTCTCTTCTGAGTGTGTCTGCCATACGATATTCTGGAGTAGGTAGATGGGTTTTTGTGATGAGTCCTCAGGGAGGAGTCTGGGATCTTGCCTTGTCCCAGCATCCTTTCCCGCAGGCATCAGGGCTGAGTTCAGGTGCTTTAGGAGTGAAACCAAAGCACGGACTCACACAGGAGGGTGGAGGTTGGAAGGGACCTGTAGAGTTCCTCTGGTCCAACCTGCCTGCTCAAGCAGGCTCACCTAGAGCAGGTTGCCCGGGACAATGTGCCCTTGGGTTTTGAACATCGCCAAGGACGGAGACTCTGCAAACTCCCTGGGCAACCTGTGCCAGTGTTTGACCACGTTGACAGGAAAAAGTTGTTTTCTCATGTGCAGCTGGAGCATATCATGTGTTTTAATTTGTGCCTGTTGCCGCTGGTGCTCTCACTGGGCACTCTTGAGAAGAGCCTGGCTCCCTCATCTTCATTCCCTCCCAGCAGGGATAGATAGATGATAGATTGATAGATAGATAGATAGATAGATAAGAAACCCCCCGGCTTTCTCTTCTCCCCACGGCAGTGTGCCAGCTTAAAAGCACCAGGGCAAAGTTGGCTTCCTTGAGGCTCCTTGTTTTGCAGGTGACTTGGAGACGTGGAGGTGCGTGAGGTTCCCCTGCCAAGAGAGGCAGAGGGCTGGAGGGCACAGCTGGACTCCTGCTCCTGCAACAGCAGGGACTCGCTGGCCAGAAATGGCCCCGAGGACCCCGGCAAGGGGCTGTGCTCAGTGCTGCAGAGGAAGGGGAAACTCCCCCCGGGAGCTGTGCCAATCTGCCCGGGGGAAAAAAACTCCTTCCTGAGCCCAGCCCTGGTGCCCCGAGCAGGGTCCGGGGAGCTCCTGCGGGGGAGCGCGTTTGGGGTCGGCAGCCAGGGACCTTTTCCAGCCTGTTTGGTGCAAAGGCACGGGTGGGCATGGGGCATCAGTCCCGGGAGAGCCGTGGCTGACTCCTCTTTCCCGGGAAGGGCAGGTCGCTCTCGCCGTGTCTCTGTCCTGCGCCCACCCGGGTTTCTTTGTCCTGCCAGCTGCTGCCCAGCGAGGAGGATTCGGCTGAGCTCAGCAGGGATGTCCCGGGACCCGCTGAAGGAGAGCTCCTGCTTGGTCAGCATCCTGACCGCTAGCCCCGCTCTCGGGACGGCATGTCCCGTCCCACGCGTGAAGCGGTGCCTGGGCTTGCCCTGGGAGCGGCACGACTCGGGAGCGTTCTCCGGCTGCTGCGGCTCCCGTCCGTGCGATGGACGGAGGCGGCGGTTTCCCTGGCGGCTCTCCGCTGGTCTCGGCCCGCGACCCCTCGGGCTCCCTTTGGGCAGCCCTGCCCCGCACCCTGGGGATGGAAAGCGGCGCGATCCTGCTGCAGCTGCAGCTGCAGCTGCTGCGGGGACAAAGCCACGGGGGAGTGAGCGAGCGAGCAGCCTCGTGGTGCTTGGTCGCCAGCTGGGCTGAAACCACCACAGTCCTTTTTGGCTGCCATCATCGCAACTGGGGAGAGAAAGGGCTGAGCTACCAGGGCCACTGCCAGCAGACTGTCATTAGGCACCAGAGTCAACGTTGACTCGAGAGGCCTGGGCAGAGCCCAGACCCCCCTGAAAGCAGCTGCAAGACCTGCCACGAGGTACAGGCCAACTCCTCTGATGCTTCGGGCTCACGCTGGAACCCCAAGCGCTCCAAGCCCCAAAATGCAGCTGCCTCTGCAGCGCAGCAGCAGCAGCAGCAGGAGCCAGTGCCGAGCAGCGTGGGGAGATGGAGCAGAGAGGGGGGGCGCCCGGGCCGGGCTCGGCTCCGTTCGGCTCATCTCGTTTCTGTTCGGCTCCCTTCGGCTGAGCTCGACTCCCTTCGGCTGGGCTCGGCTCATCTCTTCGTCTGGGCTCGGCTCCTCTCGGCTGGGTTCGTCTCCTCTCGTTTGCGCTCGGCTGCCCTCGGTTCCGCTCCGGCCGCAGCCCCGGCCCGGCCCCGCCTGAGGCAAGGGCGGGCGGCGGGCGCGGCGGGGCCAGTGGCCGTGGCGGGGGCTCCTCCCCGTCCGTGGAGCGGTGGGCTGCCCGGCGGTCGCCAGCGCCGGGGCTGCCCGGGGGCCTCGCAGGCCGGCAGCGGGGCTGAGGCGGCGGCGGCGGCGGTGGCGGCATCTCCCCTCGCGGCAGGCCGGGGCGCCGGGTCCCGGCCTTCCCCCCGCAGGCCCGGCCGGTCCCGGCCCCTCCCTGCCGCCCCCGGGGCTGCGGGGGCAGCAGGGGACTGCCTGCCGCTGGTGGCTGTCCGGCGGAGGCCGGCGGGCACCGCGGAGACGTGCGGCTGTGTGTGGAGAGAAAGGAGTTTCTGCCGGCTGTCCCCGCAGGGAAGGGACCCGCAGCCGCCGGGGGTCTCCCTCCCTCCCTCCCTCCCTCCCAGCCTGGCGTGGGTGGCGGGCTGCGACACAGTCCTGCCCGGGCGTTCTTGGCAGCCCCCGGGGCAAGAGGCCCTGGAGGGAGCTTCAGGGAGGTCGGCAGTGGCGTTTCCAGAGCAGTCGCGTCCCGTTGGCTCTGCTGCTTCCTTCCCTCGGCTGGGAGAACGGAGGACGTCCTCGACAGCAGGTACCTACCTGTCGGTTGCCTGAAACCAGGAGGTTCCTAGGTTCCTAGGAGACCCTCAATTCGGACGGGACTGGGGGGGCTGCTCTTTTCCTGCCCTCTTTCACTGACCGTGAAAGCGGTCGCTTCCGAGGGGCTACTGCGCTTGCACGGGAGTGTAATGGGAGTAATGGGAGCTGTAAAAAGCGCTCCTGTTCCAGTGCCGTGCGTGGGTTTCGTGCTTCAGTGGGAAAAGAGGCTGGTTTTACTGACGGTGTTTTGAAATGTTGTTTAAAGCGTTCAGCTGA
The DNA here is from genome assembly GCF_929443795.1 of Astur gentilis. Lineage (NCBI taxonomy): Eukaryota > Metazoa > Chordata > Aves > Accipitriformes > Accipitridae > Astur > Astur gentilis. Next base: position 385,181 of record NW_026061070.1, read on the forward strand.
GAAGCTCTCGAGCCTCTGTAGTGGTTTAACCCCAGCCGGCAGCTAAGCCCTGCACGGCCGCTCGCTCGCTGCCCCGCAGTGGGAGGAGGGAGAGGATCGGAAGGGTGAATCAACTCGCGTGTTGGGATAAAGATGGTTTAACAAGTAAAAGCTGTGCACGCGAGCAAAGCCAAGTCAGGAATTCAGTCACTGCTTCCCATTGTCTGGCAGGTGTTTAGTTTGCAGGAAAGCAGGGTTCCATCACGCCTAACAGTTACTTGGGCATGTCCCCCCTTCCTCCTTCTTCCCCCAGTTATATTGCTGAGCGTGACATCCTGTGGTCTGGAATATCCCTTGGGTCAGTTGGGGTCAGCTGTCCCAGTTTTGTGCCCCCCCCCAGCTTCTTGTGCACCCGCAGCCGACTCCCTGGTGGGGTGGGGTGAGGGGCAGAAAAGGCCTTGATGCTGTGTAAGCACTGCTTTCAGCACAAATCCAAAACGTAGCCCCGTGCAAGCTACTGTGGGGAAAATTAACTCTCTGCCAGTCAAAACCAGCACAGCCGTGGAGCTCTGTACGCAAAGTATGTCCTTCTTTCTTGGGCTGTCTGCTGGTAGCAATGTGCCTTTTGCTGGCCTGGCAATCTGGCGCTCAAGTGTGGATGTGGAAAGAGTCTTTGGAAACTCTCAGTGGCAGCAGTTGTTTGTTGTGCTCTTGGGATTTTTTCTTTCACGAGGTTCCCCTTGCGCTGCCACTCCTCTTTCCGACGTCTTTGTGACAAACCTGTCCTGTTGTTTGGAAAGAAGAGCGTGCCTCTGCTGCAGGCAGAGGGGCTGAGCAGGCCTTTTAGGATAACTGCTGCTCTCAGTTTCTAGAAGGCACTGTAGTGTCAAGCCTGAGAAAGGAGAGTGAAGGGAGAGTGTTTTAGTCTGTGGTACTGCTGGCATGCAAGGCAGAGAAAGGAAAGCGGCCTTTGGGTGTGCAGGGGACAATGAATAGGAAGGTTGTGGGAGGTAACAGTTGTGTGGTAAGGCTGCAATGGGAAGTTTGAGTTAGCAGCCAGCAAAGTAACTAAAGCACAGGGTGCTGAGCAGCCTGGTCAGCTGGGGAAGATGTAAAACAAGTGAGGAGGATGGTCCTTTAGAAGTGAAAAAGAGACTTTCCCTGAGGGTATTGCCCTGGAGGAATCTGCTTGTGTCTGCTAGTCAGGCAGGCAGACAGAGATGATGGGCAAGTGCTTCTGTGAGTGGGCAAAACCTTGACCAGCTCAGTCGAGGAGCTCTGGAGCTTTTAGTTTGAGAGGGGACTGGGAATTGCTGGAGGCTGCGATCTGTAATAATTCCAGAAGTTTGAGGTGCTCTGAAAAAGGAGCTGGAGCTGCTTAGGTTTAAGGGTTGTATTTTTAAGCAGGTGCCTCTAGATTGGGTCCTGCTGAAGGAGTGTTCTGTAGGGCTCAAACTTGGTCTGAAACTTTATGAGTTGTTGTTGGTGTCTCAGCCTCTGATAAAAAATGAATAATGATAGTATTCATGAGTATTAATAAAAAAGCCGTGGCTCAGCATAATCTGGCTCCCTGTGTATGTTGTTGCAAGGCTGTGATCATCATCGGACAGCAGTTCAAGGTTGATGCCCTCAGAGGCTTTTGGAAAATGTTCTGAACTGTTGAGGTTAAGTCTCTTTTCAGGTGGTGGCACCCGTGCAGAAACTAGGACTGAGATCCTTTTGAGCCAGGAAAGTATCCCTGCATCAGAGGAACAGAACAGTGTCGTGGCATCCCGAAAGGGCTGTTTTCATGCCAGTGAGGTTGCAGCAGGGCTAAAATGCCATAGGCAATGACTCAAGCCTCTGCCTAGAGAGTGGTTTTATGAGTGTGAGTGAATTTGCTTTGGCAATGAGATGTGCACAGGCATTACCAGGGCCTGGCTTTACTCTGGAAGTGACTGTTGTTAGCTGCTGCAGAATTGAAGAGACTGTGCTATGAACACCACGCCAATTAGGCTGTCTCCAGACCTGAAGCTGCATTAAATCTCGTGCCACACTAGTCTCCTTTTTCCTTTGGAGAAGTAGGCCGAGTCTTTGAAATTCTGCTGCATGACTTTATTTTGGGATGAATTGAAACGCAGTTGTTTCTTTAGCTTTGCTTATTAGCATTCTGCTGGAATAGCGTCAGATCTAGGAGGATTAACCTTCCTCCTTGTTTTGTTCTCTGTGTTGATTTTGGAGAGGAAGGTGTGTTGTCTGTCTTGTGGTGTCGTGTGGTGTTCAGAAGATGCTTGAAATGTTGCTCTTGTCTGTGACCAAGCTCTTTCCCTCAGCGTAATCCCTTTGGACAGCGCTGCCAGTAGTGTGCGTACGTTTCTGAGCAGCCTGCAGGTGTTTGATCTCCTGATGGTACAGAGAGCACTGCATTTGTTTGAGTTTGGCAGCCTGTCATCGCCCCTTGCTTTCTTCCATTCTTTCCACCCTCTTCAGCGTCCCTTCCTGAATCGTACTTTTGTGTCCCTGGTGATTCATGAAGGCTTCATGACCACAGCGTGAGTCTTGGGTGGGTGATATCTGTCCTTCTGCTGTGGCGCGCTGTGTAACTCCTTTCATTAACTTGTTCCATATTAAGCGAGGAGAGGGCCTTTCTGAAGAGGAAGGAGAGTTCTCATCTCTGACCGAGTTCTGGCTGGGGCCCCTGAATGTGGAGGATATGAGAATGGCTGCCTGCCAGACCATATACCAGAGAACACTTGCATGCCGTAATTCCTTACACTCCACCCTATTTCCTTATTTCCAAGTGACACTTGTGCGACATTTGTTTACTTCTGAATGGGTTCAGCTTTCCTTTGAGACTTTCTCTCCCTGTGCATTTTATTGTTGGCCGATACCTGGCAGTGAACAACTTTGAGAAGCTGGCTTACAAAAGATGTAGTTAATAGTTGGGAAGCTGTGGAAGCCAGGGGACGTTCTTTTAATGACGCCATTACTTTGTGGCCAAGCTTGGTGACAGCTGATGAGTTCTGTTGTTGTCATCTTCTTCCTGAGACAGAAGAAAGCCCCTGCCGTTCCTGAGGAAATGAGACCAATATACTGCCTGTTTAAAAATGCTCCTGTTAGTAAAGTTGAAACAAATCTTCAGAGTACAGTAGTAGCATTGCAAATATTATTGAAGAAAATGTGCTGATCGTAACTGATACAGAAAATTATTGGTTAATTTCTTTTTCTTTTTCAATTTTGAAAATACTGAAAGGTATTCCTAGAAAAAGTTTCCCGTTTATAAAGCAGGAGTTTGTTGGGGCTGAATTACAGTTCCTTTGTAACTGAATTGGGTCAATATTCCGAAAAAGGGGAATATGTTTATTTTTGAAACAGATCAATACTGCATGTGTTGTGCTGGCAAGGAGGAGGCTTCTTAAATGTAGAACTTGTTAAATTTAAAAGCACACCTCCACTCTCCATAGTATTGCTTCTATGTTAATTCAGGGTTAAGATATTCGTTCACTTCAGTTTCTGTGAATCTGTTAGGGCAGCGTGCTCTAAGGTGATGGGAGGGAGCAGGGGGAAGAAGGGGAGGAGGAAAAGCAAAATATCTGGAACCTGCTCTTCCATGACTCCTGCAAACTGTAATGTTATTTTTTTTTGTTATTTTTTCCCCTACCTTCTGCGCATTATGTGCTTGAGCAGAAAGTAGATTCAAGTGAGGAACTTCCTTTTGAGGACTAAAGGATGCCTCAGTGCCTTGTTGCCATTGTAGCTGTGAGTGTAGCTGTAGTGGCAGACATGTGTTTTCTTATTTTTAATATTATTTTTAGGTTTTGACTTAAACCAACCCTTGTCGGCCTAGTTAAGCTTTTTTTATTGTCTGACCCCAGATCTCACAGGGACAAACACAGCAGCAGTATCTAAGCAAGGGATCAGGCTGCATGTGCTCAGAGGGGTGGTGGGATTTGGTTAAGCAGCCTTAATGTTGTGGATGTCTGCAACTCTTGCATCTCACCTTACGGCCCTGTTTGCCATGCCCCTCTCACCTCTGGTTTCTCGCCCCAGGTACGGTCCACAGTGAGCGACTTTGCTGTTTTCCTCACCATCGTCATCATGGTGCTCCTTGACTTTGTGGTTGGGATCCCATTGCCGAAGCTCCAGGTCCCCCATGCGTTCAAGGTAACGGGGTGTTTTGGCACGTGGGGGTGCCACAAGGTGATGCCGGGGCAGGGCAGGGCTGAGTCTGGAGGAGATGCTGGTGGTGTGACCATCTCCTCTTCCACCTCCAAGTGCCTTGCTTCCTCCTGGAAACGAGAAGATGGCCCCAAAACTAGATACCTACAGGGGAACTATCTAGAGCTGCTTGCAAGGAGGAGACTGGCACTGCTGAAGCCCATGGGAGAGGGGGACATGAAGCCAGGGCTGGGAGGTGCTCTGACGCAAGGAGGGAGGGGAAAATGAAAGCCAGTGGAGTGCCTGGGCTGGGAGACAATGCTGATGTGTGGGCTTTGTTGCAGCCTACCAGAGACGACCGCGGGTGGTTCATCAACCCCATAGGACCCAACCCTTGGTGGACGGTGTTGGCTGCGCTCGTCCCAGCTCTGCTCTGCACCATCTTGATATTCATGGACCATCAGATCAGTGCCGTTATTGTGAACAGGAAGGAGCACAAGCTGAAGGTAAGGGCCTGTGAGAGATGACTCCAGCCCGTTCTGGGCTGCAGGTCTGGGGAGAAGCTCTTATTCCCGATGCTTTCTGAAGGTATTGGTTTGGGACAAGGTCAGGCTGCGTGGCAGGATGCTCTCCTGGATTAACGATGATGCAGGGAGCAAGTGACAGGGCAGTATAGATGAGCAACCTTTTGGAGGAGCAAATTAATCTTGGAGCAATAGAGAAGTGCGTTTTTGTTTTAAAATGGCAGCAGCAGCAGGTGCGGGGAATGAATTGTTTTGATGCGCTGCCAGGGATAACTCAGAGTCACACCTTCCTCGCAAGTGGTAGAATTTTCTTTGTAAGTGGAAAAAATGGTTTGGTGCTTTTGGGTTGTGGGTTGGTTTTTATTTGGAGAAGTATGTATCGCACAAGCTCTGCGTATCCCTTGTGTCTGAACTCCTGCCAGATTTTCATGCCAGGTGCTTGTGCAAAGCCTGCATACACCCTTGCTTGTTTCCATTTCTTGTTTTGAATTCTGAAGAAGTTGACTTGTGCTCGAGCAGGGTTTGAGTCTGACTTGCGACGTTATCCTTGCTCTTGTGCTATGGGATGCTCTGTTTCTTGTTTTCCTGCCTGCAGAAAGGATGCGGGTACCACCTGGACCTTTTTGTGGTGGCCGTGATGCTCGGGGTGTGCTCTGTGATGGGGCTGCCCTGGTTTGTGGCTGCGACCGTCCTGTCCATCACCCACGTGAATAGCCTCAAAGTAGAGTCTGACTGCTCAGCTCCAGGAGAACAACCCAAGTTTCTGGGGATACGAGAGCAGAGAGTCACTGGCTTGCTGATCTTTGTGCTCATGGGCTGCTCTGTCTTCTTCACTTCCGTGTTAAAGGTGAGAGGAAAATGCAAACCACCCAACAACCGTGAGCTTGTTGGAGGTTACAGAAAAACAGTCCCCTCTCTGCAGGCCTGAGTAGTTAGTTGTGGAGCGGAGGAGGAGGAGGTGGTCCCAACCCTTGGGGCTTGACCCACGGTGGGAACCAGCCTCGGTTAGGCTTTGCAGCCCTTCAGGCCCCCGTTTGGTGTGCTCGAGATGAGCAAGCAACGCAACTGCTTGAATTTTTGGGTGTCTTTCAGGCCCGCCCATGTTTATGGGTTACAGTTGAGCATATTCAGACCAGCACATCTGCTGTCTTTCAAACAGGCAGCCCTTTAGTGGCTGCAATTTGCTCCCCAAATGCCCCGGAGCAGCCGTTCCCAGGAGCTAAACACACTGAGGTCATCCCCGTGGGCTTCCTTGCACGTTCCTCCCACAAAGTAATCTCGTCTCTAGGCTAGGAGGAGGCCTGTGGCCTTTGCCTGTTGCCCCAAGAATAGGCAGAAGTGTTTCTTCTACCGCCAGAGAATGCGGCATAGGGTAGCACGGGTGAAATCGCCTATTTTCCTCCAACCTTTCTGGAAAATAGGATTATTCTGAGGAGAGATAACTCCCAAGTTCAGCCTAAAGCAGAGCCTTAGCTCACTCGTGCGCACAAAATGGCAAAACAATGGTTAATATCTGACCCATCTCTAAGCCTGAATGGAAAAAGCTTCAAGCAATTTTAGGCAGTGCCTGTGGAAGAGGGTGGTAATACTGAAAATGCAATACAGAAAAAGAAACGATTGCATTCTTTCTTTTTTTTTTTCTTTCCCCCCCCAGTTTATACCAATGCCTGTGCTTTATGGCGTCTTTCTCTACATGGGTGTGTCGTCGCTCAGAGGAATTCAGGTACGGACTCTTTTACAGCGTGCAGCATGTCGGCTCCCTGGTATTTTGTCTCCGTAGCAGCAGGGAAAAAAGCAGTGGCATGGGAAAAACTTCTCGCAGAGCAAGCAATGAAACTCTTTTGTGTAAGAAAGAGATTGGTGGAGGCACAGGAGGTATAGAGGGCTGGGAGGACCAGGCAAGTTCAGCGCTCTCTGTTGCAGGGTTTAGGGCAGGTCAGTGTTTGGTTACGTGAAAAGCGGGGGAATTTGGTGCAAAGGGAAGGCAGTTTCTACCACTGGTGGAAATCCTTGCGGGGGGATTCAGTGGGCTGAGAAATGCTAATAATGGAATGGCATGAAATAGTTGCCGTTTGGTGGGCAGCTCTCAGGGGCAAGCCGGTTGCTAGATGGAGCGAAGGGAAAATGGGTGCTGCTCCCAGGAGGAACGCGGTGGGATCCAGGATTTCTGACAGCAAGCGAGATGCTGCAAAGTGCCTCCACGTCTCGAGAGGGCCAGCAACTTGCCGCAGTCCCAAGGTGGCAACCTTTCCCTTTTATTTCGCAGTTCTTTGATCGCTTGAAGCTGTTTTGGATGCCGGCGAAACACCAGCCGGATTTCATCTAACTGCGGCACGTGCCCTTGCGAAAGGTGCATTTCTTCACGGCGATCCAGCTGACCTGCCTCGTCCTGCTCTGGACCATCAAGGTGTCCCGTGCCGCCATCATCTTTCCCATGATGGTAAGAGCTGCCACCGCTCGGCAGCGGGGTGTTTGCAGCGTTGGAGTGAGAGGTGGCATCGTCTCTGAGCTCACTGCATCTTCCCTCTTATTCGTGAAGGTTTTGGCTCTCGTCTTTGTCCGGAAAGCGATGGATTTCTGCTTCTCAAAGCGAGAGCTCAGCTCTCTGGATGACCTTATGCCAGAAAGGAAGAAGAAGTTGGACGATGCCAGAAATGAAGCCGGAGAAGAAGACGAGGTAAGGCTTGCTGTGTCCTCGGGGCTGGACATCTCCGTGTGTCTGTGAGATTGCCTGTTTCTCTTACAGCTTGTCTGGAAACGTTGGGGGAAGATCAGCACTCAATCGAAATAGATCCCAATAGCCTGTAACTTTTGTAACCTTTGTTTCCTCAAGTAGCAGTGAGCTGAGCGCTTGAATACAGGTGTAATTTTTAAAACGAGTCGTTTTTCACAAAGGTCATTATCATTATGATGATTATTATTAGATGCTGCTGCTGCTGCTGCTGGCAAGACTTGCTCATAATCGTGTTTTGAACACACAATCCCCCTGCCCCGAAATCTTTGGAGTGAACGGTTTCTCCCCTGCTGCACTAATACCTATAGCTGCCAAGGGGCAGAAGGGGAGGGCAGACTGCTAAGTTTGTGCTGGGCATTCAGCTTATCTCCACTTTGATCAAAGACAGAGAACGTGATTTGTCCCTTTTTTACATCAGGAGTCCAGGAGGGCCATGGAAGCTGCTGCTGCTGCAAGTTCAGTTCAGCTGAACGTGGGGAAGACCAGTGACGTGGATATCCCAAAACAAAGCAGTGACAGGTAAAGCCCCACCAAGCACCAGGAACCCCGGCAAGATTAGCTTGAAGGTGTTTGGCAGAGTTTTCTCCACTTGCCTCTTTGTGGGGCATCCCACAGAAACCAGCAGGCAGCTTGGTGGGAAAATCAAATTTGGGGGCAGGGCTGCAGGAGGCAATTGCAGGGCTCTGACCCCAAGCAGAGTGGCTGCAGCACTCGCGTTTGACCCCCAAACCTTGCCTCATCAGTGCCTTTACGGTAGCTGGAGATCCTCATACTTACACATGAGGAGTTGCAGGCGTGATCTGTACCAGCAGTGGCTTAGGAACCCGGACCGGGGCTAAGCCCCAGCAAGAGCCTTTGCACAGAGCTGTTGCTCTGCAGCTCCCCGGCTTGCCTCCCAAAACTCCTCATCCAGCAAAACCTCCCACGCTTATGCGGAGCTTTGATTCTCAGGGCTCCGCTGTTCCTCTTGCTGATGCTAATGCCCTTGGTGGCATCAGTTCCCATAATCACGGATTGCTATGTAAAATATTTATTGCAGGACTGATCCTTCTGAGATTGTTATCCTGGATGAAATGTCACAAATGACCGTATGGAAGGCTCTCACTTTGAAGACAGAAACCCTTTGAATCCAGGGAGGAAAAAGGTAAAGGATTGCACGTGAACGTGACCGTGCTCCTCTGCAAGCGACAGCGCACGCCTACACTTTTCCCACGCTTTGGCCGGCAAGGCTGAGCAAATGGCCTGTCCCTGGGAACAGGCAGTGAGGACCGTGGCATGCAAACCAGCTCCTCTCTGCTGTGGTGGTGCCCCGAACAGGGCTGAATCAGCAGCAGCTGGCAGGTCTTCCACTGATGATGCTCTCCCTCTTTTTCTCTTCCCTTCGCCTTTCCCCACTCCCGCTTTTCACGTTTAGGAATCTTGACTTTGAAGGAGAGGAGTGAGAGCGTGACTCGGGGATGTGCCAACGCAGACAGAGGGAGAAGGCGCTTTGTTTCAGTTGGAGGATTCCCATTAAAGCCATGCAGATGTTTTCAGTTATCCTTGGTGTGCTTCAGGCATTCAGTATCTCTAGACCAGCAAGCTGAGGGGAACGTCACAGTCAAGGGGAGTTTGGTGGTGTACAGTCTGTGTGCGTACGTGCGTGTGGGGGTGTGGGTTTGTAGTGGTAGAGGGACTGCTACTGCTTTATCATTCAGTGCTCTTCTTTTAATACCTAATTCCTCCTCTTTGTTTTCCTTCTCTTTTTTCCAAATGTAAACTGGGAATGTCCAAAATAATTTTCTGTTATATTTGATGCATTCTCCACTTTCTTCTTGATCACGACTGGGTTTTTAGTCTGGTTTGGAGTTCTGGCTTTAATTCACTCTTATGTCTCTTACTGGTACAAGAGGGATGCCCTCTGCAGCAGGGCAGCATAGAGAGCGTCCGAGCAGTTGGCCTAAGGTGAAAGAAAAGCATTTGCTCCCTGCGCTCCAGTTTTACCTTTCTTGGTTGGTTTGGCAAGTATCACAATAATGTGTGATGAACTGACTGTAAACCCCATTAACCGTCTCCCCGTGCCACTGGGGGGGGTTGGTAGGGAATCCGGGAGTGAAGTTGTGCCGGGAAGAAGGGAGGGGTGGAGGGAAGGTGCTCTGAGATTTGGTTGTATTTCTCATTACCCTGCTCTGGTTGATTTGTAATAAATTGAGTTAATTTTCCCCAAGCGGAGTCTCTTTTGCCTGTGACGGTAATTGGTGAGTGATCTCTCCTGTCCTTATCTCGACCCACAAGCTCTTTGTTATATTTTCTCTCCCCTGTCCAGCTGAGGAGGGGGAGTGATAGAACGGCTTTGGTGGGCACCTGGCATCCAGCCAGGGTCAACCCACCACAGGGGGAAATGATGTACTTAAGAAATGATGTACTTAAGCCACACGAAAAAGGCCACAAAGCTCTTGTGAAACAAGATCCCCTTTGTATGATCAACGCATGCCTTGCTAACAACTGTGCCCCTGAAGAAGAACTAAAAAACTGAGAAGAAGGGAACATCCTACTCCAGGAGGCGCCAAAAAGTTGAATAATTGCTAATAGGCATGAAGTCAGAAGCATCTTTGAATACTGGAGGAAAGGTGAAGAAAGGTGGCAGGGGGAGATCATGACCACCAACTCAATTCCACACCAAAAAGACTTACCCCCCCACTCTCCTTGAGCATGTGCTGTAGAAGAAAAGAACACTGGACCTTTAATTCCAAGCAGGGAAACTGTAGCCCAATAGAAACTGTGCAAGATAAGCTACTCCCGGCAATAGTTTTGGGAAGAACTTTGGAAATCGAATATGTATAACTGAACTGTATAAATTGCTTGCCCCTTTAGGCATGAGGGGTGCTAGTGTTGCGGATTACCACCTAGCCCCCATCTTTGCGTAAACATGAACCGGAATAAAATACCTCTGCTCTGCTGTGTTTATATTGGCATTTTGCACCCCGGGTAAACGACCCCACTTTTGGGACAACAGTGGGGCAGGCAAAGCACCGCATCCCGCAGGCCGAGGGGCTCAGGCACCCACGCCGCTGCCGGAGGACTGCCGGCAAGAGGTTTGGCATCTGGCGAGGGGCTGCTGGGCCAGGGTGCCCAGGCACCCACCCCACTCCCCCAGCCGCAGCCACGAGTGCTCTCAGTGCTGGGGCAGAGGCCGTAGCAGCTGCCTGTGCCCAAGCCTGTCCCGAGCGGAGGGAAGACTTTGCTGGCGAGGAGCAATCCAGTGAAGGCATTGCTGAAATTGCTGGGCTTGAAGTTGCTGCCGGGCCAGGAGGGGGCCGAGGGGTCCTTGTGCAGCACGTCCTGCTCCAGGGGCAGCAGCTCTCAGGCCAGCAGCAGTCTGCTGGGGGGGACGCTCAGCAGGGACTCGGGGATGGGGACCCATGATACCGAAAAGCCGGTCGAAGAAACTCTCTAAGACTCATTTTGGAGTTTTAGAAAGTAGGCATTCCTACCCCTACTTCCCACCCCGGCTGGCCAACGCAACGCGCTGCCTACCTTCTTGAAGAACAGCAGTGGTCTGATGCTGACGAAGCCCATCTTGTTCTTCTGGACATGTTTCAGGAGGAAAGCATCCTTGGCCAGGTTCTCGTCAGAGAGGTGGAATTCCACCTGGGACACAACCCTCCTGGCCAGCGGCCGGTCAGGGACGGAGTAGCTGCAGTCCAAGAGATCACCCCCCAGAACATCGCTCACATCGCAGAAGCTCCCGGCAAAGCAGCAGGGACACGGGTGTGACTTGGTGGCCTTTGGGATGTGCAGCACTGCCCAGTCCCAGCCACAGCGGTGCAGATGGCAGAGTCTTGAGGAGCAGGGGGGCTCAGCTGCGCTCTGAAATGAAACGGAGTTTTACGCTTTTAGAAGCGCGCTTGCCTTCACGCCCCCAGCATCGGTCCCTGCCACAAGTTACGCAGCACATGGCCTTGCACAATCTTGCAGCCAGAGGTGCCTCACGAACAGAGCGCAATCTCTTTGATTACCAGGATACAGGCCAGGAGAGATCTTTGGCCTCCGGTTCACGGCAGTTGTCCCGACTCCCCCAGGCCACACACTGTTCACACAGCGGGAGCGAGAGGCCTGTGTCCTTGGTACCCTTGGGGTGTCCTTGCTAGCGCCGAATCCTCCAAGCACGAGGAGGGGATGTACTAACCCCATCCCTGGGATCCCGTAGAGCGCAAACAGCCCCAGCACCCCGACACCGGACGTTGGGCAGAATCCAGTCCTTTTCTGGGAGCACGCGGCGGCGGGTACCGTCTCCTCCGGGGTGTCACGCACCCAGGGAAAGGGCCGCCCCCTCCCAGGGGGATCCAGAGCTGCTGCTTTTCCCAGCAGGAGACTGAAAGACCTGACAGCACTACTGGAGCGAGGGCTGGGGGAAAGCGTGCCACCGAGCGACACCGCGTGACCTTCCTTCGTGCCCTCGAGGTCCTTTTTCCTATTTCTGCCTCGCTCCGGTCAACGCAGCGAACAGAAGCGTGGGCAACCATCACAAACGCATTTGCCATCTGGCGCAAGGAGGCTGCGGCTGCAGCTTGGTCCCCGCTTGGCTCAGCTGAATCAACTTGTTGTTCTTCCCCCACCGGAAAAATACTGTTGAAAGCCAAGAGCATTTGCACCCGCAGACCCCGAGAGCCGCCTGTAGGCCCCGGGGCCACCCCAGCCTCCCTTAACCCTTTCCCTCCCCAGGAGGAGCTGGGGAGGCTCTTGGGGGTGGGGCGGAACACAGGGAGCCCCCACATTCCTTCCGGGGAGACGCCAAAGAGTCCTTGGCAGCCAACAGCCAGAAGGGACCATGGCGCGGCCACCAACGCAGCTCCCACTGCCTGGGCCCTGGGGCCCCCCGGCGCCCCAGCTTTTCCAGCCATTCGTGCTCCCCAAAACCTTCTACCCTCGAGGTAGGGACCGACCCCAACCCCTGCAGCCCAGGGACGCTCTTGGGGGGCAAGAGCAGAGGTGACCGCCGGCCATCGCTCCTGTCTCATTCTCTTAGGCTCAGCCAACCCGTGCCGCCTGCCCACGCGGGAGCAGCCCTTCCCTGCAGCCCGGGCCCCCCGCGCCCCCCAGGCACCACCAGCAGGTATGGCACCCCAGTCTGCTCTGGCACCTTCGCCATCCCCATCACACCCGTTCCCCCGGCACTTTTCGCATGGGGGTTCAGCAAGCCCTGGTGAGCATCCTTGCCCTCGCCCGGGTGGCGCGTGCCCAGTAAAGCCCATCTGCAGAGAATTCCCCAAATATTTGGGGCCACCTCTCCCCTTTCACCTCCTAGATGCCAGTCTCCTCCCCGATTTGCAACCCTGTCCCACCGGCACAGCGGCTCACCCCGTGGGGATCACCCCGGCCACAAGCTCCCCACACCCCTGGCCCAGAGCTGGGGGATGTCGGCCATCAGGGCCGGCTCAGCAGGTGCCCCTGGACAGCCACCCCGGCCCAGCACGGTTCCCCCTCACCCACACAGGTCTGCAGAGGGCTCCATGTGGCTGCCTCTTCGACCCCCGGGTCTTCTGCATCCAGTGGACAACCACCGACCTGCCTCCACCGGCCAGCGCCACGCTCGGCCAAGGCGCCACTTCTCTGCCAGGTGCTGCCCTGTGGGGTCCCGGGGGCTGCGGGGCCCCCCAGGGCCAACCATGATACCTCACACACTACAAAAACCAGAGGAGTGGGGTGACCCCAGACCCTCTGGAACTGCCAGTGTCCATCCCTGGCTACCAGCACAGCGAGGGGCAGCTGGCACAGATCAACATCCCCAGCACGGCCACCCCTGTGGGGGCACCCCTGGGCAGCGATGTCCACACCAGCCCCTGCGCTGCCACCAACAACGAAGCCCTTGGGGACACTGCAGGCGACCTTGCAGTGTCCGAGGAGATGGTCCTGGAAGAGGCCCTAAGGCTCTTCGGTTGCTCCCTGGATGGAGTGGGGGTCAGCCAGGATGCTCCCAGCAGGAGCTCCGTGCCCGAGGACGCTGGTGGCACCAGCGCAGACACCCCAGACCGTGACTTCAGCTCGCTCTTGCTGCCTGAGGAGATGCTCACCCCCGACTACTGCATCCCCAAGCTCAGCGACGCCATGCTGAGCCTCAAAATAGTCAACGGCGGCGGGATGGAGCCCCAGGAGCCGTGGCAGGATGCGGGGATGGACCTGCCACCGTCCCCACCTGCCATGGCCGGCAAGCGGAGGAAGAGGCAGGCGCAGAGCTCCTTGCCAATGGCACCCAGCAAGCGCAGGGCTCTGGCAGCCAACGTGAGGGTGTGTGTGGGGGTGGGGATTAGACAGGGGTGAGAGGGATGGAGATGGGGGGAGTGGGGGGGGTGGGAGAGGAGGGGTGGGGTATATGGCAGGGGGGGTGGGCGGGGGTGGCTAGGGAGGGGTTAGACCAGCTTGGATGGGACCTTTTCTCTTGTCTTTTCAATTAAAAGCTGTTTCTCTAGAACCGCTCGGTGCCTATGTGGGAGGGGGAGGGAGCACAGGGGGCACCAAGAAACAGCCCCCAAGAGGTGCAAAAGCCCCACTGAGCCCCAAATCCGAGCCAGCAAGCCACGAGGGGAACCCAGCCACCCCCAGGGCCCAGTCACCACCAGCGGGGCAGGCGATGGTGGGGGGGGGACGGGAACGGGAACAACTCCCCTCTCCCCTTCCCCAGGGGAAGCAGCCCTTTGGTGGGGAAGCCAGGACAGACAGGTCCCTGCAGGACTCACGGACACGGCCCCACGCAGAAAGCAGCACAGAGCCCCTGCGACAACGACAGACCTTGGGGGCCGGGGGGGACACGGGCACACACGACAACAAGGCCTGCAAGGCCTTCGTCTTGAACACCACCAGCGTCCCCTCCAGCGGGGACAGGGCTCGGTGCACAGCCCTTCAAAGCCTCAAGACCATCACGGCCTTCCTCGGGTCCCACTGACCTCAGCCCCCAAGAGCCCAGCTTTGCCTCACTGACACAGCAAAATAATGCCAAATCACCCTAAGAATGGCGAGGGAGGGAGCTGCAGGCCAGGCAGGGACCCTCCTCCACTTGTCTGGCTGCGCCTTGGGCAGCCGCAAGACCAGGAAGGGGGGAGAAAAAATCAGAAGGAAAAAAAAAAATAAATCACTGCACCAGCCAGAAAGTGCCTGGAAACTTCATCCCTCTTCATTGCCCATTTCCCATGCGAGCTCCACAACCTGGGAGCAACGCAGCCAATAGAACCTTGGAGAAGCAGACTCACAGCCTGCTGCAGCTGGCCCTGCTCGAGCAGCCGAGGTGGGCTGGATGATCTCTAGAGGTCTTTTTCAGCATCCATTCTGTGCTGCTGTGACTCTGTCTCTATCATGGTTTAAGCTATAAAAATGAGAGCTATAAAAATGGAACGCTGTGTTAAGAGCACAAGGCTCTGCTAGCAACGACCTTGCTGTGGCTCCTTGCTGTGCTGAGCCCAACCGCGTTTTTAAGAGTAGATTCTTAGTGTGAGCAAAAGTGTGATTATTTTATTTTGTAATTTATGTAAATAAAGTGGGTTTGGTTTGTTTTTTTTTTTAAATAAGACTCTTCCAGAGCTCAGGTCAGGCTGAACCTGAGGGAAAGGGGCAGAGCCTCGCAGAGGGCAGAGCCACATCATGATAGGGGGGCCAGCAGGATCAGGGGGCCATGCGACACCCCCTGCTCACGTCCTGCCGGCTCCAGGAAGATGGTTGCACAAAGGACTCGGGGCGCAGCTCCAGGGACAGGGGTTTGGTGACCTGGCTCCAGCGCCTCTGGGGCCAGGGGCTAGGAGCTGTCGGGGGCTTCAGGGCTGTCAGGGGCTTCGGGACTGGGGGCTGCAGCCCTCTGCTTCAGAGGGACGATGCAGATGCTGTTCTTGGCCTCTTTGACTCTCCACCACGAGCCAAGCCTGCAGATGAGAGAGATGGGGGCTACCCTCCGCCAAGCCCTTGGAGGAGCAGGGGGGGGCTGTGCCCCTGGGCAGCACCAGGGAGGGGGGACAGTACCGGTGCTGCTGTCCAAGGCCAGCCACCAGGAAGTCACCGGCTGCAGAGAACTTGAGGCTGTTAACAAAACCCACCTGGAGGGGACAGGGCAGGGTGAGGGGCTCTGGCAGCCTCCTCCTGCTGCCCAGGGAGGGGAGCCCCCGCCCAGAGATGCCCCAAGCCCAGCTCCAATCCCCCACCTCCCCATCCATACCAACGGGATGTCCCAGAGGGGCTCCAGCTTCCGAAATCCCTCACCGCACTTCCAGAGCTTCACGCTGGCGCTGTGGGAGCCTGGGGCAGAGAGAGAAGACTGCCGTGCACTCCCACCCAGGTAAGGGAGCAGGACGCCCCCCTCTCCACACCCCCACTCCAAAGCAGCTGCCACACACCTGTAGCCAGGAGGTCCCTGTTGCGCAGGGCGGCCACTGCTGAGATCCAGTATGGCTGCTGCAGGCCCTGGGCATCCTGCATGCCATGTGCCTGCCGGGCCAGTGCCAGCGGCTTCTTTTTCGTTAGCCCCCACAGGGCTAGGGACCTGCCAGGGAGGGAAGGGGCGAGGGGGCCGAGGGGGGCACCGCCTGCGCACCCCAGGCACCACCCCGGCCCTGTGCTCACCCGTCATCGGCGCCTGACACCATGTGCTCCTCACTGATGAGCTGGATACAATCGATGGAGCCCCTGTGAAGAGAAGGGGCAACTGCCATCAGTTACGAGCATGCTTTGGGATCCTATTTAGGAGACAAGGGCTCACCGGGGCATCAGCATCCCCACAGTGCCGGCAGGCTCCTAGTGATGCTTGGCACCTGCACACCGCTGCCCCAGCCTGACCCCCCTGCCTGCAGCCCCCTCTCCCGCCCCAGACCTACTGGTGCCCGTAAAACACAAGCTGCGACTCCTCCGGGATCTTCCAGAGCCGCACGGTACCGTCCCGGCCCCCTGCCGTCACACAGCACTCCCGGCTCAGGCTGTCCAGCCCCGTGATGACATCCTGGTGCCCGAACCTGGAGAAGGAGATGGCAAAGTGCTGTGGCAAGCAGGGCCCTCTGCTACCACAACTCCCCCGGGCCTGCTGGCTCTTGTGACTTCTGACATCCCCAGGCAGGAGTGGCTGCGCAGCTTGCGGTGCGGGCAGGAGGCAGAGCTGCCCTTCCTGCTGGGGACGTGGAGGGGAGGATGCTGCTGGAGTCAGAGCATTGGTGGCTTTGTAGCTCCCGAGCTCGGCCACGTCAGCCCAAAGCAGCACAGGATCCTTGGACGGTGGGAGGCAGAAAAAGGGATTCGCCCCGGCGTGGCCCCGCAGAGGGGAGGGAAGGCTTCAGTTTCAACTTTGGCTTCAGCTTTGGCGTGGCCTTCTCCTTCCCTCTGTTTCAACAGCCCAGCAGAGCAGCTGGTGCTTTGTGGCAAAGATGAAGCGCGTGGACAGGCGTTGTCCTAGACCACTGGAAAGAGTGGCTGTCCTGCCACTCTCCGGAGGCTGCCGTGTCCTCCTCCAGCTGAGGTGTCTCCTTTCCTGTTAGACCTCAGGAAGAGGAGATACCCCAGCCTGCAGAGCATCCTAGGGCTGGGGCTCCAGCGTTGTCTCTGCCTGAGCAGAGTCCTCGCTGGGGACTGAGTGTGACCTCATCCGTGCCCTCGTCATCTGTAAACTCAGCCGTGGTAGGTTAAACCTCGACTTCAGCCTTCCTCGTCCCAGGATGAGGAGTGTCTGAGTTGCCAGGGAGGAGACCAAGGGGCTGGTGTCTTTGCTTGGGCCTTGAAGGACTGTGGGGACAAAGCAGCAGAGGTGAGGTGACAGCCCCATATCCCTTCCAGGCAGGGCACATTGCACCTCACGATTCCCAGGGCCAGGAGGGAACCAGGGGGCAGATGGCTCAGCTGGAAGCTGCTGGTTAGGAATACGCCCCTCCCGAAACACCCCTCTTCCCACAGATGTGCTGGGAGCAGAGCCCCCCTTGCCCAGGCTAGGGGGGGAGCTCCATGCCAAGGTCCTTCCTCCTCCCCGCTGCCTTCACTCACTCTCTCTGATGTACTTGTGCTCGTTCTTGTGCTCATCCACATCCCGTCCAAGGAGTCCTGGGGGGACACAGCATGCCAGGGACCCACTGGCCATCAGGGACCCACCAGCCAGCCTGTCTGGCCACACAGTTCCCTGGGGAGGGCTGACCCCAGGGTGCAGCATCGGGGAGGGGATGGATGAGCCTCCTGCCAGCCCTACCTGTGCAGGCAGGAGTGGGAGAGAGTGAAGGGGTGCCCCACAGGTCCTGCACTGGGACACAGGGACCCTGGGAGAGAAAGGGACCCTGGGGCTAGGGGCTCACCGATGAACCTGACAGCCTCCAGCCGCAGGGACTCCTGCGGGCTCCGCAGGTAGGTCTGGCTCTTCCACAGGTAGTACGTGGCCCTGCTCCTCTTCCTGGCCAGCTGGAGAGAAGGGTGCAGAGTTGGCACAGAGATGGCCCCCCCGTTGGGCCATCCCTCCACCAAGGACCACCCTTCTTCTCCCCAGCAGGACATTCCCAGCTCTCCGCTCTCCGCATTGGGGTTCGGAGGGAGCAGAGGGCTCCCAGGCAATGCTAGGGTGCCATCCTGGTGGCGGGGTCCCCTTTGGGACCCCGGAGGTGAGGACAGCCTGGAGCAGAGCCTGTTCCAGGAGGGTGCATGCAGCTGTGGGGACACTGCCCTTGGTCCCCTCTGCTGGGCACGGGCAGGGCTTACCCAGGGCAGATCCCAGGGGTGTTCGGGCTATGCTTACCAAGCACTCGCAGATCCTCCATGCCTGCGCCGTCTCGGCCAGTCGCACCAGCTGCCTCCACTTCAGGAACTGGCCAGCGCTGCGGAGGGCTTCCTGGGAGGCCTGGTGAGCAGCACAGATGCTACCACCACCATGGGGGGCACAGGACCCTGTGTCCTCCCTCCTGGTGGGGCTCAGAGCCTGTCCTGGCCCATGCAGGGAAGACGCACCAGCTGGGGACTGATGCTGCCAGCAGGTTCAGCACCCCAGGGGAAGAGGAGGGCAGCCACCCTCTCTGGCTGGAAGCCTGTCGGGGCTTCAGCGTTTCAGCTTTGGTGGCCCCAGGCTGCTGCGGAGCCGTAGTCCAGTCTCTGGGGCTGCAGGGACCCATGCCAGGGGCTGTGTGGAGGGAGCTGGGTGGGAAAGGGACCCACCTGCCCATCCACCAGGCAGCAGGAGGAAAAAGGCAGCAGTGGGCAGGGAGGGGGGCTCTGCCTGTTCCTAGGGACTCAACAAGCTAGACCTCACAGTGCAGTGTCAGCATTGCCCTCCCCAAAGGACCAGTCAGGTTGGGAATCCCACCTTGGCCACACTCTCGTCCTGGTCATGCAGGTGAAAGAGCAGCGGCAGCAGGCTGTCCCACACCACCTTCTTCATCTTCTTCTTTTCAGCACCCACCACGAGCCCCATTGCAATTTGGAAGAGATGGATGGAGAGCTCCCGCACCGTGTCCAGCTCCTGGGGGAAGAGGGGAGGAGGACCTCAGCCACAAGCCCATGGCAAGCAAGGGGCTGACATGGAGACAGACATCCCCAAAATGGCTGCAGGCAGCCCTGCTGCAAAAGGCAGCGAGCTGCGGCATGCAGATGGTCTGCCCAGGGAGACTGGGGTCTCCGGGGCTGAGGGCCAGAGAGGGAGGCCCTGCAGAAGGCTGGAGGATGCTGCCAGAGCAGGGTGTGCATTGGTGGGGCTCAGCACGCCTGCTGCCATCCTGCCACCACTGTCCCCCGCTGCGGCAGGGAGGCCGAGCCGGAGTGAGTCCTTGGTGGGGGGTTTGTGACACAGCACGGAGCCACCAAGGGCAGCAACGGGGTCTGGGGACTGCAGGGCAAAGCATCCCCCTGCAGAGCACAGGGGCTGCAGTGGGAGGCATGAATGGAGGTGCCCAGGAAGGGGGACATGGGGCTCTCCCCCAGCCTTACATTGTTGAAAAGCAGCAGGAGCTTTCCAGCCAGTGCCAGGGCAGTGAGGCTGAGTCTCTTCCCCTCCAGCAGCCAGAGCATGTTGCCAAGCACGGGCAGGGCCGCGGCGCTGGCATCACTGTCATCATCCAGCAGCTGGTCCATAACGTACGGCAGCAGGATAAGGGCTTTCCTTTCCTGTGTGAGACATGCCACCTCCTTTTTGTAAAGGAGCCACCGATCACAGGGGTGAAAACCCTCTCCACGAACACCGGCCTCCCCACTGGGTTCTCTGCAGGCAGTGCAGGTTACGAGGGCAAGGTCCCGGCAGACAGGGCTCACCAGCATGCCCATGGGAAGAGCAGGGCACAGAGGGGGAGGACAGACAGCACTGGCTCCTTGCCAGCCCTTCGGCTGCCCCCTTCTCCACCAGACCCCCCTGGATAGGCTGGTGGGTGACTGGCGCTGCCTGGAAAGCTGCCCAAGCTGCCAGCAGCCCCTACCATGGCTGCTGTGTTTCACCCTGGGGCTCAACACCTCACGGCCAGGCCCTGCAGACCCCACGCTCAGGCCGGTTGCTCTGCCGCCAGCATCCCTGCTGGGACGTGCTGGCAGTGGGAGCCCGTTCCCGTCAGCACTGCTGCTTCTCTCCTTGGCATGGCACAGCCATGGGGCAGAGGGCCGGGGAGGCAGGAGAGCTGGCAGCAGCCAGCACAGCCCACAATGCCCAGGAAAGCCTGAGCTGCCACGTTACCCACTGTTCCACCCTGGGCTGCTGTCCCGGCTGCCCCCTACTCACTGTGTCAGGCCTCTCGGTGAGCCTGAGGATGGCCCTGAGCACCAGGCTGGGCATCCCCAGGCACTGGCTCTGCAGATAAATGGGGAAGATTTCCAGGGCACGGACCAGCTCTTCACTGATGTTGGTAAAGTCCAGCATCTGAAACACAGGCAGTGGGAGCTGGTGAGGTGTGGTGCTGGCTCCAACCATCAGCTCAGGACAAGGACGCAGGGCAAGACCAAGCCCAGACGGAGAGAGGCAGCAGGGATTGCAGAGAGTCCCCGTGCCCCACACCACAGCACATTGCTTGCTCATCTGCTCCTCCATGGTACCAACCAGAGCCCACCCACTGCCCCAGCTTTCCCCACAGTGGTGGGCATGGGAGAACCGAGCATCGGGGGGAGCTTGGAGTGGTGCCATCAGGCTCACCTCAATGAAGAAGACCATAGCAACCATCTGCCAGGTGGGGTCCTCTGTCCGGAGGAGCTCTACCAGATGGCAGAAGATGGCGGAGCGCAGGCGCCTTGGCATCTTCATCATCTCCCTGACGGGGAAGGAGGCACTGTCAGGCCTGAGCCAGGCAGGCACATCTTTTGGGGGTTTGCACCAGCCTGGACATCGCCAGTCTGTACCACTTTCTCCAAGTAATGGGGACCCCACTGCCATCAGCCCCAAGGGAGGGGGTGGCATGGGGTACCCTGTCCCCAAGGAGCAGGGAGAAGGGGCTCTCACCTGGCGATAATGCGCACTCCCATGAGGTGGGTCTGGGAGCTGAGCAGGGTGTCCCAGCCACCCTGCGCCTCGATGGCCAGTACCTGGTTCTCAAAACCCATGCTGCAGAGCAGCACTTTCATGGACTGCACCGCAGACCTGCACAAGGAGAAATGCTTAGCTCCCACCCTGGCTTGGCTCCGGGTGGTTGGCAGGGATGAGAGGAAAGGGATGGAGCACCTGATGGGAGTGAGCTGATCCTGTCGGTGCTCCGTCCAGAAGATGTGCACTTCCTGCAGCGTCAGCTCCGTGGTGAATGACGCTTGGAAAAGCAGCGCCAGGAAAAGCTGGGGGAAAATTGCCTCCACCTGCCAGAGGCAGACAGACTGCAGGAGGATCTCGCTTATCGCCCTGGTTGCCTGCAGAAGACACCCGGACGCTGAGATGTCCCCTCATCCCTGGGGAGGTAAAGCCTTGGGGCGGGCAGGGAAGGGGAGCAGGGGCCCCGGACAGCTGAGATCAGCCCCGGAGGTCAGCAAGGCTTCGTCCAGCAACTCACAGCCAGGGAGAGGATGCGCGGGTTGTCCTTGGTGGAGGTGGAGGTCTTGCGCAGTGACTGGTTCACCAGCAAGCTGAGCAGCTCCCTCAGCACCTTGTCCGCAGCCCGGAGGTCAGACATCATCGCCCTCCACATGACCCTGGCGACACTGCAGGGACACGGGGCTCTGTCAGCAGGGACACCCCAGAGGATGGCCGGGCTGAAATCCCTCGGGAGGGTCTTGGGGCCCCTCTCCTAGTGTGAGAGGAGCCCCCAAAGGCTGGTGGTCCCCTTACCGGGTGCACGTCGGGGAGCACTGCAGCAGGCTGGCCACCAACTCCCTGGGGTGTTTGCGCACAAGCACCACCAGGGCCCTGTCCAGGCTTTTGCGGGCTACCACCGCCCTGACGGAGGGCCGGCTTCTGTAGATGGCCCACACGACGTTCAGCACCTGGAGGGGAGACACGGGTGGGAGTGGGGATGTCAGCATGGTGAGCGCGGCCATTTCCCCAGCTCCTACTGGGAGCTGCTTCCGTTCCTAGTGCGGTATGCCAGCTCGAGACGGCGTCAGTGCTAGCCAGGCACAGAGCCAGGGGAGGAACAGTCCCCCAGTGGGCTGGAGCATCAGCTGTGCCACCCATGGGCTATTCACCTGCCCCGGCTGGAAGGCACGGTCCGCCACAAGGACATCCACCATGTGGGCAGCCAGCCTGATGCTGTAGGCGCTTGGGTGTCTCAAGCTCTTGATAGCCATGAGGATGATGTCTGCCTGGTCGGAGGACTGGAGGTATTTTGTGAACATCTGCAGGATGAAGGAGAGGAGGGGAGATTTGTTGCCTCACCCAGAGCATCACCCAGAGCATCTTGACTGTGCAGTGAGAGCGGGGCACGGAGCCAGGCTGAGCTGGGGAGGAGACTGATGGTGGGCATCAGGGTCCCGCAGGGGACTGAAGCTCCCTGAGGGCCTTTGCCTAGCCCCTGCTCAGGAACAGCGTGAGCCCCTATCATCCCCACGCATCGGGTGTCCCTTCACTCACACTGAGCCAAAGGCACTTATTACCAAGAAGATTTTGCGGGTGTGGCTGATTTTCAAAAGCTGCCAGGGCTTCATTGCTTGCCAGTCCTCCTGGAGCTGCAGCTGCTCTGTGCCATGCAGCCAGGGCCACCTGCCTGGGGGGGAGCAAAAACGGGGTGCTTAGAGAGAGGGTGCAGAAGTGGAAGTGCAGTCTGAGAGCATTGGGCAGAAAAGTTGCTGGCAAAGAAAAAGGGCACCAGACAGGTCCAGGGAGCAGATACCCAGGGAGGGTCCAGGGCTATTGTGAGCGGGGGCAAGGCAAAATGACTTTTCAGACTGCAGGCAGGCAGGCAGGTTGGATAAGGCTTTCTCTCGTCAAGGAGAGTGGCCCCTGACTGCCCATGCCTGGGGGATCCAGCCCGACACAGCTTGTCTTACTTCTCTGCTGCAGGACAAACGTGTGCAGGTGATAGAGAGCTTCTGCAGCCTCAGGACGCATCCCCTTGTCCTTGCAGGTGCAACAGAGGGTGAGGTGCCCCACCAGCTTCCCCAGCATTACAAACTGATGTGTCTTGGAGCACTGATGCCTGCGGACTGTGGCTTGGGCAAAGCAGGGGCAGACCTGGGGGAAGAGAGGCAGTGTGAGCACAACGGGAGCCCCAGCTGCTCCCAGAGCAGCTAGGCAGCAGCCAAGAGCAGGGCAGGGCTGCCGGACCCAGGTTCCTGCCTGTGCCCGGGGCAGCCCTGCCCTGCCCTGCCCTGGGAGAGAGCATCGACAGGACAGGGGCAGGGCAAAGACCCCTGCTCCCGACCTGCTGGCTGGGTGCCCAGCTTCCCTGGGAGGTGCCGGGGCTCAGGGGCACAGGGACAGGGCACTGGGGCTGCCCAGACCAGGAGCTCGGTACCTGCGGCAGGGAGTAGGTGGTGATGAAGTTCACCAGCCTGGCGATCCGTGCCATGGCCCTCTCCTGCACCTCTGCCAGCTGGGAATCGGTGAAGGGCAGCAGCAGCTGGGAGGAGAAAAGCTGCTGGTGTGCCAGGGAGGTGGCATGGCACAGCATGGCACAGCCAGGCTTGCTCTGGGGCAGTGCCTGGGATGGGGCATGTGTCCTTCTCGCCCCTCACAGCAACCTGCTGCGGGCAGGCAGGTCACTGCATCCCGCTTCTGCTGCTGCCTCTGCTGCCTTCCATTCACTCCCCACCAAAAAACATCCCTCTGCCTCCCACCCAAGGACTCCAAGGCTTTGGGGTGACCACCTCACTGGGGACCTGTGGTGGGGGCTCTGGGATATGGCCCATGGTGAAGCTGGAGGGGGAAAGCCCCAGGGCTGGGCTCCCCTTGCCAGACAGGCAGGTCCATCTGGGAGGCAGTGTTGGGGAGGACGGGCAGCGGGCAAGGCTGCAGAGGTGGCGTGGGCTGGGGCAGGAGAAGGGGCTCTGGCGGGAGCCAGGAGGCAGGGGGGTGGGGGGGGGGCATGGCTGGTAAGGAGAGACATTCCCTGCCCCCCTCCTTGCACCAGGTGCTGGGGGTGGGCACCGCTCAAGCCAGGGGTCACTGCCCATGGGGACCCTGTGCCAAGGTCAGACCTCCAAGATGTTCTGCAGCTCCACGATGCCAAGGGTGCCGGCACTGCGTACCAGCACCTGCAGCATGCTGTCCATCGTGGCCAGGGTCTGTGAGGGGGACAGAGTCTTGGGGGCAGCCCTGGAAGCCTGGCAGGGGACGGCCATGGCCCTGCGGTGCCCAGGAAGGGGCCTCGCAGCCAGGGAACTCCCCATGGTTCACCCCCTGGCACACCTTGGAGCAGAGTGAAGCATCAGGGCCCTGAGTGTCCTCCTGAGGAGGCAGGTGGAAGATGTTGCAGAAGCAGGCATACAGGAGGCTGTTCTTCTTCTCCTGCAGAAGCAGCCCCGCTCTGCTGCGGGGACAGAGGAGGAGGCAGACCCTGGGCTTAGAGACCTGAGCTGAGCCCCATGCCATGGGGGACCCCTCAACCCTCCATCACACTGGCACTTGCCTTTGCGGGGAAAACCCTGTGGCACCCCCTGCCCTGTTCTCTGCCTCCCTCTCAGACCCAGGACTGGGGATGCCCCCCACCTGGGACCGGGGCCATCGGGGCCACCAAGCTGGGGGCTGGGGCAGGTACCTCATGGAGATGATGGCCAGCATGGCTTGCTGCTGCACCATAATGCCCTGGGGGCCAGCGGGCTCCTCTTGCAGCAGCACCTGGGGAGCACAGCAGCGTGGGACAGCTCAGGATGGGGCAGTTTCCTTCGCCCAGCAAGAGCCTGTGGGGCTGGCAGAGCCCAGGTGCCCCCATCCTGGCACCCAGTGGTCCCAAGCCCCATGGCTGGAAGGGCTGTGCCCGTCACAGAGCCACAGGCTGGCCAAGGGACCTGCAAACATCCAGCCAGGCCGCCCAGGTGGCTTTGGAGCATCTCCAAGGATGGAGACCTGGAGCAGTGCTCATCCGCAACCCCCCTGCCTGGCCAAGCTCTCATCTGCCCCCGGGGCTGTGTCGCTGCCTGCTGCCCCTGCCCCTGCCCCTGCCTCAGCCTGACTGGCCGTCCCCTCACCTCGATGGTCTCCACCACCTCCGGCTGGCAGAAGTAAAGCATGTCCCACGCAGCGGAGTCCACGCTGGTGGTGCTGCAGACGGTGCAGATGGAGGCCAGAAACCTCAGCTTCTGGGCCTCTTGCTGCCAGCCAGGGAGGAGACAGACAGACAGACAGTGTCAGGGGGGAGAGACAGCCAGGTGGGGGGCCCAGCACAGCCCCCAGCACCTTCTGAGCACGGGACAGGGGCCGAAAGACAGGCTGGGAGACACGGGCACAGCCTCATAGAAGTGGCCACGGATACCTTTGGTCTGCTCCTGAGGAAGGCTCGAATGATGTCCAGGGTATTGTCTTCCTCCCTGGGCAAAGCCAAGGCAGAGCAGCACAGATCTGGCCAAGAGAGAGCAGGAAGGGCTGGGGGGCAAGCAGCAGGGAAAACCCGAGCCCTCTGCCCAGCTCCCAGGGATGCCACAAGCCCTTGCTCAAGGCTGGGACACCGGTGTCCCCTGTGTGCCCCAGGAGAGAGGGTGTGATGCTGGAGGGCAGCACAGGGAGGGGGCCCTGCTGTGGTCTGGTAAGGGATGCGCTGGCACCAGGGCACAGGGAGAGTCCCTGTCCCAGGAACGCCAGAACAGAGCTCCCTTCCTGGCCACTGCGCTGTGGGAGCTCTGATGCCAGCCTGGCTGGGGGATGTGAGCCTGGCCCAGGACAAGGCAGGGCAGGCTGGGGAGCCCCCTGCTCCACAGCACCCGCACACTCACCTGCCCGCAGCAGCTGGACCTCGGACATCTCATGGGGCTTTGGCCTGGATCTGGGAGCCGGGGCAGCTCCAGCCTTCTCCACCCAGGCCTGCCTAACGTGGCCAGGGGGTCTCTCCGCCATCCTGCAGGAGGGAGGGAGGAAAGGGGTGAGGAGGACCCCCTGCCACCCCAGGGGTGGTGGGGGCAGAGGTGGCTGTGCTCAGGGGCTCCTCGCTCCCATCCTGTCCCAACACTGTCCTCCCAGACACTGCGGGAGCAGGGCTGGCTGCCACAGGGTGTCGCAAAGTACCCCAATGTCACTCCCCTAAGCCCCCTGATCCCCCCTCCCCAGAAGCCCTCTGGCTGCCCCGGAGCACATGGACCCCTCCTCGCCCTGGGGGGACGGGACTGGCTCCCTCTTCCTCCTCCTCCCGCTATGGGGCTGGGGTTTGTCTGTATGGGGGCATCCCCCTTGTCGCAGACACCCCTCTGTCCTCTGTCCCTTCCCTCCCAGGGCCTGGTGCCACCCCCACCCATGGCCAGGCCGAGCCGGGGAGCAGCCCCCAGCCCCTCAGGCACGCCGAGGCTCTTCCCTCGTCCTCAGGAGGCGCAGGACAAGGCCCGCCGGGCTCCCCTCGCTCGAAGGCAGGTGGGCACACCGGGACACCAGAGGCCTTCCTGTGCGCTCAGCCACAGCGATCTGCGACCGTTGGGGTCTGCTGGCTTGCCCTGGTTACGGCTGCCGCGGCAGGCGGCAGGGTTCCATCGGCCGTTCGCTGGCACGAGGGAGGGGGGGAGTCCCCCCTCCCCCCCTCCCCGGGGCCTACGCCCCCGCTGGGCTCAGCCCGGGCCTGCTGGGTCGTCTGAGCGGGCGCGGGGGCCCGGGCCGGGGTGCTGGGGGACGCGCTACGCCCGGGGTGGTGGGGCCGGGAGCGAGGTGGCGTGGGCACAGAGGGGTCGGTGCGTGGGGACGGGCGGGAGGTGAGGCGAGAGGCCGGTGGGCAGCGGGAGGCTGCGGGTCGGGCCGTTGCGGCGAGCTCGGCCCAGCAGCGGGGAGCAAGGCGGACGGCAGCGGCGGCGGGGCCGGCAGGTGGGTACGGGCGGGAAGGGGACGGGAACGGGGGAGCGGGGGAAGAAGGAAGGAAGGAAGGAAGGAAGGAAGGAAGGAAGGAAGGAAGGAAGGTGGAAAGGGGAGGGGGAGAGGGGTCTGGTGATGGGTCAGGGATGGGGTCGATGAGGGGGTCAGGGATGGGGTCGATGAGGGGGTCAGGGATGGGGTCAGTGACGGGTCAGGGATGGTCAGTGAGGGGCTGGGGGCCACTTGTCTGGGAGGTCCAGCCGTGGGGTGGGCGCAGTGATCAGCTGGGTGGTGCCGTTCAGGTTTGTGCAGCCTGTGCGGGTGTAGCGTGGTTTGGAGTGATGGGGGGGTGCAGGCAGGGTGGGCTGCGCTGTGCAGGGGTGCAGTCTGTTTTGGGTGCTGGGGGAGGTGCCCTGGACAGACGTGTCATTCATGCTGGGGAAGCAGAACCAGGCGCTGGTGAGCCGGTGCAGCGGTTCCTCCTGCGCAACATTCTTAGGAAAACTCTCCTTTTTCTTTCCTTTTCCTTGCTCCTTCGCTTCCAGATCTCCGTGGTCGCAGTTTGTGCTGCCTCACCTCCAGCACAGCGTGCAGAATGAAACGACGGTCACAGAATTCGTCCTCCTGGGGTTCTGCAGCACCCCAGCCCTGCAGCGCTGCCTCTTTGGCCTTTTCTCTGCCCTCTGCTCTGCCACTCTGATGGGAAACGCACTTGTCTTTCTGCTTATCTGCCTGGACTACTGCCTCCCCATGTACTTCTTCCTCTGCCACCTCTCCATCGCGGACATCTGCTACGCCTCCAGCAATGTCCCCCGTATGCTAAGGAGCCTCCTTGGACAAGGCAGAACCCCCTCCTTTGCTGGGTGTGGGGCACAGAGCCATCTTTATTTAATCTTTGCACTTACGGCGTGCGTGCTGCTGGCCATCATGTCTCACGTTCGCTATGTGGCAATCTGCCGTCCCCTGTGCTATGCCCTCATCGTGATCTGGAGGCTGCGCCTCACCCTTGCCACGGTTTTGTGGGCTTTGGTGTTTGTATTTGGTACACTGCAAGCCTCTCTGGCTTTACACCTGCCTTTCTGTGGCCCCTGCGAGGTTGTCCACTTCTCCTGTGAAATTCTTGCTGTCTCAAAGCTGGCCTGCCCTGCCGCTCCTGCCAATAAAGTCCTGATCTTTGCTGTTTGTGTGTGCTTCTTCCTCTTCCCTTTAGCCCTAATCCCGATTTGCTCCCTGGACAGCCTGGCCACCGATCTGCGCATCCGCTCTGTGCCAGGATGGCACGAAACCACCTCCACCTGTGGCTCCCACCCGACCGTGGTGGGTGTCTTTTATGGAAACGCCATCTTCGTGTACGCGGGGCCCGGGAGCGGTAACTCCTCTGGGAGGGAGAAAGTTCTTTCCCTTTTCTACAGTCTCGTCAGCCCCAGTTTGAACCCCGTCATTGACAGTCGGAGGAACAAGCAGGTGAAGGAAGCCTTGCTGAAGCTTCAGAGAAGGAAGAGGGTCTTTCATTCCGTCTAGCTGGCGCTCTAGGCTTTCACCTGTCTCCTGTCTTTCTGCTCTTTCTTCTTGAGCTCTTGCAGTATTTCTCACGGAATGTTAAGTGGTTAAAAGTGTCCTCATTTCAGCTGGGATAGAGTTAACTGTCTTCCTAGTAGCTGGTACAGTGCTATGTTTTGAGTTCAGTATGCAAAGAACCTTGATAACACTGATGTTTGCAGTTGTTGCCGAGGAGTGTTTAGACTAAAGTCAAGGATTTTTCAGCTTCTCATGCCCAGCCAGCGAGAAAGCTGGAGGGGCAGAAGAAGTTGGCACAGGACACAGCCAGGGCACCTGACCCAAACTGGCCAACAGGGTATTCCATACCATGCGACATCCCATCTAGTATAGGAACTGGGGAGTGGGGGGGAAATCGCTGCTCGGGGACTAGCTGGGTGTGAATGGTGGGTGGTGAGCGATTGCACTGCGCATCATTTGTACATTCCGATCCTTTTATTATTGCTGTTGTCATTTTATTAGTATTATCATTATTAGTTTCTTCCTTTCTGTTCTATTAAACCGTGCTTATCTCAACCCACGAGTTTTACTTCTTTTTCCGGATTTTCTCCCCCATCCCACTGGGTGGGGGGGGAGTGAGTGAGCGGCTGGGTGGTGCTTAGTTGCTGGCTGGGGTTAAACCACGACAGAGACAGAGTCACAGCAGCACAGAATGGATGCTGAAAGAGACCTCTAGAGATCATCCAGCCCACCTCGGCTGCTCGAGCAGGGCCAGCTGCAGCAGGCTGTGAGTCTGCTTCTCGAAGGTTCTATTGGCTGCGTTGCTCCCAGGTTATGGAGCTCGCATGGGAAATGGGCAATGAAGAGGGATGAAGTTTCCAGGCACTTTCTGGCCGGTGCAGTGATTTTTATTTTTTTTTTCCTTCTGACTTTTTTTCTCCCCGCTTCCTGGTCTTGCGGCTGCCCAAGGCGCAGCCAGACAAGTGGAGGAGGGTCCCTGCCTGGCCTGCAGCTCCCTCCCTCGCCATTCTTGGGGTGATTTGGGGTTATTTTGCTGTGTCAGTGAGGCAAAGCTGGGCTTTCCGCGGCTGAGTGCAGTGGGACCCAAGGAAGGCCGTGATGGTCTTGAGGCTTTGAAGGGCTGTGCACCGAGCCCTGTCCCCGCTGGAGGGGACACTGGTGGTGTTCAAGACGAAGGCCTTGCAGCCCTTGTTGTCGTGTGTGCCCGTGTCCCCCCCGGCCCCCAAGGTCTGTCGTTGTCGCAGGGGCTCTGTGCTGCTTTCTGCGTGGGGCCGTGTCCGTGAGTCCTGCAGGGACCTGTCTGTCCTGGCTTCCCCACCAAAGGGCTGCTTCCCCTGGGGAAGGGGACAGGGGAGTTGTTCCCGTTCCCGTCCCCCCCACCATTGCCTGCCCCGCTGGTGGTGACTGGGCCCTGGGGGTGGCTGGGTTCCCCTCGTGGCTTGCTGGCTCGGATTTGGGGCTCAGTGGGGCTTTTGCACCTCTTGGGGGCTGTTTCTTGGTGCCCCCTGTGCTCCCTCCCCCTCCCACATAGGCACCGAGCGGTTCTGGAGAAACAGCTTTTAATTGAAAAGACAAGAGAAAAGGTCCCATCCAAGCTGGTCTAACCCCTCCCTAGCCCCCCCCGCCCACCCCCCCTGCCATATACCCCACCCCTCCTCTCCCACCCCCCACTCCCCCCATCTCCATCCCTCTCACCCCTGTCTAATCCCCACCCCCCCACACACCCTCACGTTGGCTGCCAGAGCCTTGCGCTTGCTGGGTGCCATTGGCAAGGAGCTCTGCGCCTGCCTCTTCCTCCGCTTGCCGGCCGTGGCAGGTGGGGACGGTGGCAGGTCCATCCCCGCATCCTGCCACGGCTCCTGGGGCTCCATCCCACCGTCGTTGACTATTTTGAGGCTCAGCATGGCGTCGCTGAGCTCGGGGATGCAGTAGTCGGGGGTGAGCATCTCCTCAGGCAGCGAGAGCGAGCTGAAGTCGCAGTCGGGGGTGTCTGCGCCGGTGCCACCAGTGTCCCCAGGCATGGGGCTGCTGCTGGGAGCATGCTGGCTGATTGCCAGCCCGCCCAGGGAGCAATCAAAGAGCATTAGGGCCTCTTGGAGAGCCACTTTCTCAGCCACGGCAAGGGCATCTCCAAGGGCTTGGCTGGGGGGGACGTCGCCGCCGGGGGGTGCCCCCACAGGGGTGGCCGTGCTGGGGATGTTGATCTGTGCCAGCTGCCCCTCGCTGTGCTGGTAGCCAGGGATGGACACTGGCAGCTCCAGAGGGTCTGGGGCCACCCCACTCCTCTGGTTTTTGTAGGGTGCGAGGTATCGTGGTTGGCCCTGGGGGGTCCCTGGGGCTGCCCAGGCCAGGGGGGCCCCGCAGCCCCCGGAACTGCACAGGGCAGCACCCGGCAGAGAAGCGGAGCCTTGGCCGAGCGTGGCGGTGGCCGGTGGAGGCAGGTTGGTGGTTGTCCACGGGATGCGGAAGACCCGGGGGTCGAAGAGGCAGCCACATGGAGCCTTCTGCAGACCTGTGTGGGTGAGGGGGAGCCATGCTGGGCCAGGGGGACTGTCCAGGGGCACCCGCCGAGCCGGCCCCGATGGCTGACATCCCCCAGCTCTGGGCCAGGGGCGTGGGGAGCTTGTGGCCGGGGCGATCCCCACGGGGTGAACCGCTGTGCCGGTGGGACAGGGTTGCAAATCGGGGAGGAGACTGGCATCTAGGAGGTGAAAGGGGAGAGGTGGCCCCAAATATTTGGGGAATTCTCTGCAGATGGGCTTTACTGGGCACGCGCCGCCCGGGCGAGGGCAAGGATGCTCACCGGGGCTTGCTGAACCCCCATGCGAAAAGTGCCGGGGGAACGGGTGTGATGGGGATGGCGAAGGTGCCAGAGCAGACTGGGGTGCCATACCTGCTGGTGGTGCCTGGGGGGCGCGGGGGGCCCGGGCTGCAGGGAAGGGCTGCTCCCGCGTGGGCAGGCGGCACGGGTTGGCTGAGCCTAAGAGAATGAGACAGGAGCGATGGCCGGCGGTCACCTCTGCTCTTGCCCCCCAAGAGCGTCCCTGGGCTGCAGGGGTTGGGGTCGGTCCCTACCTCGAGGGTAGAAGGTTTTGGGGAGCACGAATGGCTGGAAAAGCTGGGGCGCCGGGGGGCCCCAGGGCCCAGGCAGTGGGAGCTGCGTTGGTGGCCGCGCCATGGTCCCTTCTGGCTGTTGGCTGCCAAGGACTCTTTGGCGTCTCCCCGGAAGGAATGCGGGGGCTCCCTGTGTTCCGCCCCACCCCAAGAGCCTCCCCAGCTCCTCCTGGGGAGGAAAAGGGTTAAGGGAAGCTGGGGTGCCCCCGGGGCCTACAGGCGGCTCTCGGGGTCTGCGGGTGCAAATGCTCTTGGCTTTCAACAGTATTTTTCCGGTGGGGGAAGAAGAACAAGTTGATTCAGCCGAGCCGAGTGGGCACCAAGCTGCAGCCGCAGCCTCCTTGCGCCAGATGGCAAATGCGTTTGTGACCGTTGCCCGCGCTTCTGTTTCACTGCGTTGACCGGAGCGAGGCAGAAATAGGAAAAAGGACCTCGAGGGCGCGAAGGAAGGTCACGCGGTGTCGCTCGGTGGCACGCTTTCCCCCAGCCCTCGCTCCAGTAGTGCTGTCAGGTCTTTCAGTCTCCTGCTGGGAAAAGCAGCAGCTCTGGATCCCCCTGGGAGGGGGCGGCCCTTTCCCTGGGTGCGTGACACCCCGGAGGAGACGGTACCCGCCGCCGCGTGCTCCCAGAAAAGGACTGGATTCTGCCCAACGTCCGGTGTCGGGGCGCTGGGGCTGTTTGCGCTCTACGGGATCCCAGGGATGGGGTTAGTACATCCCCTCCTCGTGCTTGGAGGATTCGGCGCTAGCAAGGACACCCCAAGGGTACCAAGGACACAGGCCTCTCGCTCCCGCTGTGTGAACAGTGTGTGGCCTGGGGAAGTCGGGACAACTGCCGTGAACCGGAGGCCAAAGATCTCTCCTGGCCTGTATCCTGGTAATCAAAGAGATTGCGCTCTGTTCGTGAGGCACCTCTGGCTGCAAGATTGTGCAAGGCCATGTGCTGCGTAACTTGTGGCAGGGACCGATGCTTGGGGGCGTGAAGGCAAGCGCGCTTCTAAAACCATAAAACTCCATTTCATTTCAGAGCGCAGCTGAGCCACCCCGCTCCTCAAGACTCTGCCATCTGCACCGCTGTGGCTGGGACCGGGCAGTGCTGCACATCCCAAAGGCCACCAAGTCACACCCGTGTCCCTGCTGCTTTGCCGGGAGCTTCTGCGATGCGAGCGATGTTCTGGGGGCTGATCTCTTGGACTGCAGCTACTCTGTCCCTGACCGGCAGCTGGCTAGGAGGGTTGTGTCCCAGGTGGAATTCCACCTCTCTGACGAGAACCTGGCCAAGGATGCTTTCCTCCTGAAACATGTCCAGAAGAACAAGATGGGCTTCGTCAGCATCAAACCGCTGACGTCCTTGAAGAAGGTAGGCAGCCCGTTGCGTTGGCCAGCCGGGGTGGGAAGTGGCCTCCACGTGGAGGATGCCTGGGTGTCTGGGTGTGCTCTGGCTGTCTGCGGTGAGGTGTACGGGGAGGTCCAGGCTCTGCTCAGGCTGCCTGTGTCCCGGCAAAGCGTTGGTGGTGCAGAGCTGGGTCCTGCTCTCTGCCTTCAATGTGCTGCAGCAGTTCTCCACCCAGGGAGGGTGGCTGGGGAAGCGGTGAGCAGTCCTCAAACCCCAAGCCCAGGGCTGGGTTCGCCTCTTCTGCCCGTGGTTCCCCTAGGCTGCTCTGGGAGAGATCATGCCTTAACTAAAAAACTGCAGGGAAGCACTGGTGGTGTGATGTCCAGGGAAGCTGTGTCTTCTTGCCATGGTCCGGGAGCACAGGCGACCTTCTCCCACAAATCCTGAATGGGGGATATTGCCTTGCCATGACCTCAGGTTGATGGGGTTGCAGCCTGCCTGGATGATGGGTTTAGGGTGGCCCCTGCCTGGGGAGACTCACAGTGACGCAGTGGCCCCCTCTGTCCCTCAGGTGAAATACCTGACGCATGACTGGTGGCTGACGCTTTACACCCTGCAGTTCTCGGAGCTGCTGGAGGTGAATGAGGAGGGCACCAAAGTGAGGCAGTGGCTGATAGCATACGTCCATACAGAATGTATGGTATGTCTAAATATTTGTTGGTTTTAATATTTTGTACCAGCCGTGGAAACTGGTTTGCTGCTAGGTGACTGTAAAAGGGAGATTTGGTAAATAATTATTAGAAATCTTATACTAACACTATGATTGAAAAAATAGACAGAAGTGTAGCCAAGTAATTAACTAGTAGAGTTAGTAACCCACTCCTAAGTTTTACAGTTCTTTGCTCTTATGACTGGATGTTCCTGTACATTAGATAAGATTAATATTGAAACTGACCATATATGACTAGAACCATGTTAATCTCCAAGATCAAAGAACAAGGATGACGAACAAGACTTGAAGGTCAGCCAACAGAATTTGAAATGGATCGGTGGGCGCAAAAGCAGCCCTTCGACTCAAATGAAGAACCGTTGCGTGCGATCAGATGTAGGCAGTCCTATGATACTCAGTTACAGTAATTTTTATGTCTATGTATAGTAATCTGATTAATATGTAATTAGTTACGCCATAGAACCTGTTTGTGCTGAAGCTGTGGCACGCATGCTAGGTGGAACTATCCCCCGTGCATCCAGCGCTGCAATAAAGAATGCCTACTTTCTAAAACTCTTAGAGAGTTTCTTCGACCAGCTTTTCGGTATCATGGGTCCCCATCCCCGAGTCCCTGCTGAGCGTCCCCCCCAGCAGACTGCTGCTGGCCTGAGAGCTGCTGCCCCTGGAGCAGGACGTGCTGCACAAGGACCCCTCGGCCCCCTCCTGGCCCGGCAGCAACTTCAAGCCCAGCAATTTCAGCAATGCCTTCACTGGATTGCTCCTCGCCAGCAAAGTCTTCCCTCCGCTCGGGACAGGCTTGGGCACAGGCAGCTGCTACGGCCTCTGCCCCAGCACTGAGAGCACTCGTGGCTGCGGCTGGGGGAGTGGGGTGGGTGCCTGGGCACCCTGGCCCAGCAGCCCCTCGCCAGATGCCAAACCTCTTGCCGGCAGTCCTCTGGCAGCGGCGTGGGTGCCTGAGCCCCTTGGCCTGCGGGATGCGGTGCTTTGCCTGCCCCACTGTTGTCCCAAAAGTGGGGTCGTTTACCCGGCGTGCAAAATGCCAATATAAACACAGAGCAGAGGTATTTTATTCCAGTTCATGTTTACGAAAAGATGGGGGCTAGGTGGTAATCCGCAACGCTAGCACCCCTCATGCCTAAACGGGCAAGCAATCTATACAGTTCAGTTATACATATTCGATTTCCAAAGTTCTTCCCAAAACTATTGCCGGGAGTCGCTTATCTCGCACAGTTTCTATCAGGTTGAAGTTCCCCTGCTTGGAATTAAAGGTCCAATGTTCTTTTCTTCTACAGCGCATGCTCAAGGAGAGTGGGGGGGTAAGTCTTTTTGGTGTGGAATTGAGTTGGTGGTCATGATCTCCCCCTGCCACCTTTCTTTACCTTTCCTCCAGTTTGCGAAGATGTTTCTGACTTCATGCCTATTAGCAATTGTTCAACTTTTTGGCGCCTCCTGGGGTAGGATGTTCCCTTCTTCTCAGTCTTTTAGTTCTTCTCCAGGGGAACAGTTGTTAGCAAGGCATGCGTTGATCATACAAAGGGGATCTTGTTTCACAAGAGCTTTGTGGCCTTTTTTGTGTGGCTTAAGTACATAATTTCTTAAGTACATCATTTCCCCCTGTGGTGGGTTGACCCTGGCTGGATGCCAGGTGCCCACCAAAGCTGTTCTATCACTCCCCCTCCTCAGCTGGACAGGGGAGAGAAAATATAACAAAGAGCTTGTGGGTCGAGATAAGGACAGGAGAGATCACTCACCAATTACCGTCACTGGCAAAAGAGACTCCGCTTGGGGAAAATTAACTCAATTTATTACAAGTCAACCAGAGCAGGGTAATGAGAAATACAACCAAATCTCAGAGCACCTTCCCTCCACCCCTCCCTTCTTCCTGGGCACAAATTCACTCCCGGATTCCCTACCACCCCCCAGTGGCACAGGGGGACGGGGAATGGGGTTTATGGTCAGTTCATCACACGTTATTGTGATACTTGCCAAACCAACCAAGAAAGGTAAAACTGGAGCGCAGGGAGCAAATGCTTTTCTTTCACCTTAGACCAACGGCTCGGAGGCTCTCTATGCTGACCTGCCGCAGAGGGTATCCCTCTTGTATCAGTAAGAGATGTAGGAGCGAATTAAAGCCAGGACCCCAAACCAGACCAAAAACCCGGTCGTGATCAAGAAGAAAGTGGAGAATGCATCAAATACAACAGAAAATTATTTTGGACATTCCCAGTTTACATTTGAAAAAAAGAGAAAAAAAAGAGGAGGAATTAGGTATTAAAAGAGCAGCACTGAATGATAAAGCTGTAGCATTCCCTCTACCACTACAAACCCACACCCCCACACGCACGTACGCACACAGACTTAACACCACCAAACTCCCCGTGACTGTGACGTTCCCCTCAGCTTGCTGGTCTAGAGATACTGAATGCCTGAAGCACACCAAGGATAACTGAAAACATCTGCATGGCTTTAATGGGAATCCTCCAACTGAAACAAAGCGCTTTCTCCCTCTGTCTGCGTTGGCACATCCCCGAGTCACGCTCTCACTCCTCTCCTTCAAAGTCAAGATTCCTAAACGGGAAAAGCGGGAGTGGGGAAAGGCGAAGGGAAGAGAAAAAGAGGGAGAGCATCATCAGTGGAAGACCTGCCAGCTGCTGCTGATTCAGCCCTGTTTGGGGGACCACCCCAGCAGAGAGGAGCTGGTTTGCATGCCACGGTACTCCCTGCCTGTTCCCAGGGACAGGCCGTTTGCTCAGCCTTGCCGGCCAAAGCGTGGGAAAAGCGTAGGTGTGCGCCGTCGCTTGCAGAGGAGCACGGTCACGTTCACGTGCAATCCTTTACCTTTTTCCTCCCTGGATTCAAAGGGTTTCTGTCTTCAAAGTGAGAGCCTTCCATATGGTCGTTTGTGACATTTCATCCAGGATAACAATCTCAGAAGGATCACTCCTGCAATAAATATTTTACATAGCAATCCGTGATTATGGGAACTGATGCCACCAAGGGCATTAGCATCAGCAAGAGGAACAGCGGAGCCCCGAGAATCAAAGCTCCGCATAAGTGTGGGAGGTTTTGCTGGATGAGGAGTTTTGGGAGGCAAGCCGGGGAGCTGCAGAGCAACAGCTCTGTGCAAAGGCTCTTGCTGGGGCTTAGCCCCGGTCCGGGTTCCTAAGCCACTGCTGGTACAGATCACGCCTGCAACTCCTCATGTGTAAGTATGAGGATCTCCAGCTACCGTAAAGGCACTGATGAGGCAAGGTTTGGGGGTCAAACATGAGTGCTGCAGCCACTCTGCTTGGGGTCAGAGCCCTGCAATTGCCTCCTGCAGCCTTGCCCCCGAATTCGATTTTCCCACCAAGCTGCCTGCTGGTTTCTGTGGGATGCCCCACAAAGAGGCAAGTGGAGAAAACTCTGCCAAACACCTTCAAGCTAATCTTGCCGGGGTTCCTGGCGCTTGGTGGGGCTTTACCCGTCACTGCTTTGCTTTGGGATATCCACGTCACTGGTCTTCCCCACGTTCAGCTGAACTGAACTTGCAGCAGCAGCAGCTTCCATGGCCCTCCTGGACTCCTGATGTAAAAAAGGGACAAATCACGTTCTCTGTCTTTGATCAAAGTGGAGATAAGCTGAATGCCCAGCACAAACTTAGCAGTCTGCCCTCCCCTTCTGCCCCTTGGCAGCTATAGGTATTAGTGCAGCAGGGGAGAAACCGTTCACTCCAAAGATTTCGGGGCAGGGGGATTGTGTGTTCAAAACACGATTATGAGCAAGTCTTGCCAGCAGCAGCAGCCGCAGCAGCATCTAATAATAATCATCATAATGATAATGACCTTTGTGAAAAACGACTCGTTTTAAAAATTACACCTGTATTCAAACGTTCAGCTCACTGCTACTTGAGGAAACAAAGGTTACAAAAGTTACAGGCTATTGGGATCTATTTCGATTGAGTGCTGATCTTCCCCCAACGTTTCCAGACAAGCTGTAAGAGAAACAGGCAATCTCACAGACACACGGAGATGTCCAGCCCCGAGGACACAGCAAGCCTTACCTCGTCTTCTTCTTCAGCTTCATTTCTGGCATCGTCCAACTTCTTCTTCCTTTCTGGCATAAGGTCATCCAGAGAGCTGAGCTCTCGCTTTGAGAAGCAGAAATCCATCGCTTTCCGGACAAAGACGAGAGCCAAAACCTTCACGAATAAGAGGGAAGATGCAGTGAGCTCAGAGACGATGCCACCTCTCACTCCAACGCTGCAAACACCCCGCTGCCGAGTGGCGGCAGCTCTTACCATCATGGGAAAGATGATGGCGGCACGGGACACCTTGATGGTCCAGAGCAGGACGAGGCAGGTCAGCTGGATCGCCGTGAAGAAATGCACCTTTCGCAAGGGCACGTGCCTCAGGTAGATGAAATCCGGCTGGTGTTTCGCCAGCATCCAAAACAGCTTCAAGCGATCAAAGAACTGCGAAATAAAAGGGAAAGGTTGCCACCTTGGGACTGCGGCAAGTTGCTGGCCCTCTCGAGACGTGGAGGCACTTTGCAGCATCTCGCTTGCCGTCAGAAATCCTGGATCCCACTGCATTCCTCCTGGGAGCAGCACCCATTTTCCCTTCGCTCCATCTAGCAACCGGCTTGCCCCTGAGAGCTGCCCACCAAACGGCAACTATTCCAATGCCATTCCATTATTAGCATTTCTCGGCCCACTGAATCCCCCCGCGAGGATTTCCACCAGTGGTAGAAACTGCCTTCCCTTTGCACCAAATTCCCCCGCTTTCACGTAACCAAACACTGACCTGCCCTAAACCCTGCAACAGAGAGCGCTGAACTTGCCTGGTCCTCCCAGCCCTATCTACCTCCTGTGCCTCCACCAATCTTTTTCTTACACAAAAGAGTTTCATTGCTTGCTCTGCGAGAAGTTTTTCCCATGCCACTGCTTTTTTCCCTGCTGCTACGGAGACAAAATACCAGGGAGCCGACATGCTGCACGCTGTAAAAGAGTCCATACCTGAATTCCTCTGAGCGACGACACACCCATGTAGAGAAAGACGCCATAAAGTACAGGCATTGGTATAAACTGTGGGGGGGGGGAACAAAAAGAAAAAGAAAGAATGCAATCGTTTCTTTTTCTGTATTGCATTTTCAGTATTACCACCCTCTTCTACAGGCACTGCCTAAAATTGCTTGAAGCTTTCCAGCTTCCATTCAGGCTTAGAGATAGGTCAGATATTAACCATTTTTTTGCCATTTTGTGCGCACGAGTGAGCTAAGGCTCTGCTTTAGGCTGAACTTGGGAGTTACCTCTCATCAGAATAACCCTATTTTCCAGAAAGGTTGGAGGAAAATAGGTGATTTCACCCGTGCTACCCTATGCCGCATCCTCTGGCGGTAGAAGAAACACTTCTGCCTATTCTTGGGGCAACAGGCAAAGGCCACAGGCCTCCTCCTAGCCTAGAGACGAGATTACTTTGTGGGAGGAACGTGCAAGGAAGCCCACAGGGATGACCTCAGTGTGTTTAGCTCCTGGGAACGGCTGCTCCGGGGCATTTGGGGAGCAAATTGCAGCCACTAAAGGGCTGCCTGTTTGAAAGACAGCAGATGTGCTGGTCTGAATATGCTCAACTGTAACCCATAAACATGGGTGGGCCTGAAAGACACCCAAAAATTCAAGCAGTTGCGTTGCTCGCTCACCTCGAGCACACCAAACAGGGGCCTGAAGGGCTGCAAAGCCTAACTGAGGCTGATTCCCACCGTGGGTCAAGCCCCAAGGGTTGGGACCACCTCCTCCTCCTCCGCTCCACAACTAACTACTCAGGCCTGCAGAGAGGGGAGTGTTTTTCTGTAACCTCCAACAAGCTCGCGGTTGTTGGGTGGTTTGCATTTTCCTCTCACCTTTAACACAGAAGTGAGGAAGACGGAGCAGCCCATGAGCACAAAGATCAGCAAGCCAGTGACTCTCTGCTCTCATATGCCCAGAAACTTGGGTTGTTCTCCTGGAGCTGAGCAGTCAGACTCTACTTTGAGGCTATTCACGTGGGTGATGGACAGGACGGTCGCAGCCACAAACCAGGGCAGCCCCATCACAGAGCACACCCCGAGCATCACGGCCACCACAAAAAGGTCCAGGTGGTACCCGCATCCTTTCTGCAGGCAGGAAAACAAGAAACAGAGCATCCTATAGCACAAGAGCAAGGATAACGTCGCAAGTCAGACTCAAACCCTGCTCGAGCACAAGTCAATTTCTTCAGAATTCAAAACAAGAAATGGAAACAAGCAAGGGTGTATGCAGACTTTGCACAAGCACCTGGCATGAAAATCTGGCAGGAGTTCAGAAACAATGGATATGCAGAGCTTGTGCGATACATACTTCTCCAAAAAAAAACCAACCCACAACCCAAAAGCACCAAATCATATTTTTCACTCACAAAGAAAATTCTGCCACTTGCGAGGAAGGTGTGACTCTGAGTTATCCCTGGCAGCGCATCAAAACAATTCATTCCCCACACCTGCTGCTGCTGCCATTTTAAAACAAAAACGCACTTCTCTATTGCTCCAAGATTAATTTGCTCCTCCAAAAGGTTGCTCATCTATACTGCCCTGTCACTTGCTCCCTGCTTCATCGTTAATCCAGGAGAGCATCCTGCCACGCAGCCTGACCTTGTCCCAAACCAATGCCTTCAGAAAGCATTGGGAATAAGAGCTTCCCCCCAGACCTGCAGCCCAGAAGGGGCTGGGGTCATCTCTCGCAGGCCCTTACCTTCAGCTTGTGCTCCTTCCTGTTCACAATAACGGCACTGATCTGATGGTCCATGAATATCAAGATGGTGCAGAGCAGAGCTGGGACGAGCGCAGCCAACACCGTCCACCAAGGGTTGGGTCCTATGGGGTTGATGAACCACCCGCGGTCGTCTCTGGTAGGCTGCAACAAAGCCCACACATCAGCATTGTCTCCCAGCCCAGGCACTCCACTGGCTTTCATTTTCCCCTCCCTCCTTGCGTCAGAGCACCTCCCAGCCCTGGCTTCATGTCCCCCTCTCCCGGGGGCTTCAGCAGTGCCAGTCTCCTCCTTGCAAGCAGCTCTAGATACTTCCCCTGTAGGTATCTAGTTTTGGGGCCATCTTCTCGTTTCCAGGAGGAAGCAAGGCACTTGGAGGTGGAAGAGGAGATGGTCACACCACCAGCATCTCCTCCAGACTCAGCCCTGCCCTGCCCCGGCATCACCTTGTGGCACCCCCACGTGCCAAAACACCCCGTTACCTTGAACGCATGGGGGACCTGGAGCTTCGGCAATGGGATCCCAACCACAAAGTCAAGGAGCACCATGATGACGATGGTGAGGAAAACAGCAAAGTCGCTCACTGTGGACCGTACCTGGGGCGAGAAACCAGAGGTGAGAGGGGCATGGCAAACAGGGCCGTAACGTGAGATGCAAGAGTTGCAGACATCCACAACATTAAGGCTGCTTAACCAAATCCCACCACCCCTCTGAGCACATGCAGCCTGATCCCTTGCTTAGATACTGCTGCTGTGTTTGTCCCTGTGAGATCTGGGGTCAGACAATAAAAAAAAGCTTAACTAGGCCAACAAGGGTTGGTTTAAGTCAAAATCTAAAGATAATAATAATAATATTAAAAATAAGAAAACACATGTCTGCCACTACAGCTACACTCACAGCTACAATGGCAACAAGGCACTGAGGCATCCTTTAGTCCTCAAAAGGAAGCTTCTCATTCGAATCTACTTTCCACTCGAGCACATAATGCGCAGAAGGTAGGGGAAAAAAAACAAACCGAAAACCCCAACCCCCAAAACTTTGGGAAACCTGACTTCCTACTACCTGAGGAGAAGAAAAAAAATAAAAAAAAAATCAAACCCCAAAAATCTTCAATCTGGGGCAGGTCACGAGGCAGGTGGGAAACGCTACGATGATTTTGCACTCATGGAAATGAGTGTGGGACATCCAAGCTCTTGGAGAGCTTGGCCTGCAAGGCCAACATTTCCCAGCTTGACCAAGGCAGGGCAAATACTGCTTAGTGCTCCAGGAAAGCCATTTTGGGAAACGAGTGCGGAGATGGACACTGGCCACCTCCTTCTACTTACTCTGGTTGGAAAGTAGAGGCTGGTTTTAAACGTCTTCAAGAAGCTTGACAGGGCAAAGGTGGCGAAGAAGAGGATGCAGCACCAGAAGAATACATCAGGGGTGTAGGGGCCGTCGCGTCCACAGGCAGGTCCTTGAAACTCCCCACGCAAATACTGACATTCCTGGAGAAACAGAGCGTCAGGACACAAAGGCAGTGCACGTGCGGCAGGGAAACCTCGCATAGCTAGG
Organism: Astur gentilis; assembly: GCF_929443795.1. NCBI lineage: Eukaryota > Metazoa > Chordata > Aves > Accipitriformes > Accipitridae > Astur > Astur gentilis. The sequence continues at coordinate 426,866 of NW_026061070.1, forward strand.
GGGTTTTGAGGATCTTGGTCCAAGATCCACGACCCTGTAACTGCTCCTGCCAATGGAGATTTATATTTAATGAGCAGCAGCAGCTGAACAAGTGACACATCGAACTACACAGCGGAGAAATGAGATGTGAGGAGACACCATACGCTAGTAACACATTACAAGAAACACTCATCCAGGTGACACTCTCCCATCAGTTGCTTGCATTCATAGCACTGTGTTTCCTTAACTGCATCTGGCTTCAGTCCTCACATCTTCCCGCAAAAAACAACATGCCAGGCTCTCCCAACCCTGTGAAGAAAACCTCATCAGCTTTCCTAACTAAAAAGTAATTCTTTTAAAAATTATTTTTAAACCTGAAAAGGACTAGGATTCACAGGACTAGCGTCATTACATTCACTTCACAGTCCTCCTCAAAATGGGAGAACAAAAGATAATTGACATGACAAACGCCACAGTTACAGACGTTCCTTCCTGGGGGTGCAGTTCGCACACCTAGGAGCTCATGCATGCACGAATGGGTGACGCCAGGCAGCAGCCTCCTTACGTGCCTCTGACCTCAGGAAGAAACAGGTAACATGAATACTTTTACTCCATTTGCATCCTGAGGACCAGAGATGAAGCCCAAGATTTGCCTAGATGACACAGTCAGTTCCTTTAAGGGATGAAATTGTTCGTTTGAGTTTGGCTTCAAGGACTCCCACAGCTGGCGATTAACTAAGAGGTATGCTACAGCGAGGAGCCCGACACACAGACTGCAGGACAACTCATCACGCCAGGCCTCTGAGCTTGCAGTTCTCCGCAGGGCCCGGTGCTGCCTGAGCAGGTGGATGGACTTCCCAGTTCCAGAAATACAAGCTCGTGAATCAAACCCTCCTCAAGCACGCAGGCAAAACTGGCTGCGCTTTAGCGAAGCAAACCAACAACGAGGCTTCCTTTGTTTGGGTGCCTCCTGTCTGACGATGCTCTGGGCTACTTTCTCTTCCTGGCAGCAACAGGAATAAGCTGCTCTCATACCTACCAGCTTCTGACAGAGAAAGAGGATGATCTCGTTCTTGCCTGCTAGGACCAGGGGTGGCAATAACGCAGTCTGCCGAGACTGGAAGGGGATGCCTTGGAGGCGGAAACACGCGGGTGTTCATTACTCCTGGGCACTCGGAATCACGGGAGGAGATGATGCCGAAGGGCCTGATCCGATTCACAAACTGACGCACCTTAGGACTGAAAAGGCTTCTCCTTCCACTAACTTACTTTTCTCTGCAACAACAGCCTCAGGAGAGTAACTTCTCCGTAACCCTTTACACTACAGCAACTACAATACTTAATCCTAATGTACCTTACAAGAAAACTACTGCGGTCTTGTCTACTAGACGGCCAACGCTGCTGCGCTTTACATTTTATTAACCTTTTGAAACAACGCACTAGCTTTCCTTGCAATCGCATTACGTGGGCTTCCTGGGACTTTATATATGCACGTTCATTTTCTCTGGCTAAATCAGATTTGGAACGCAGGGGTGGCCATCTGAAAACACTGCAAAACATTCTTTTTACGTACATCAGTTCTCTGGTGAAGGCAACAACTGAGGAGGATCTTCAGCTAATGTAAAACTGCGAAGCTCAGAGGAGTCGTACTCCAGCTAAAGATCTGCGCACTACTAGGCAGGAATGTCAAATTAAGCAATGCCCAACAGATACAAGTCATTGGACCTTTTCTTTTACAAGTAGGAAAGAAAGGGTACACAGAAAGATAGTGGTCTGTAGAAAATGCATGTAAATCATCAAGATTTCCAAGGATTACTCGCATCGCTTCCTGGAGAGGCCAAAACAAGAAAGGAAGGAAGAATATTAACAAGATAGCCACAATCCCACTGCCAAGTACAGTTTTCAGGCTTGGGAAAAAAAAATAACATTACAGTTTGCAGGAGTCATGGAAGAGCAGGTTCCAGATATTTTGCTTTTCCTCCTCCCCTTCTTCCCCCTGCTCCCTCCCATCACCTTAGAGCACGCTGCCCTAACAGATTCACAGAAACTGAAGTGAACGAATATCTTAACCCTGAATTAACATAGAAGCAATACTATGGAGAGTGGAGGTGTGCTTTTAAATTTAACAAGTTCTACATTTAAGAAGCCTCCTCCTTGCCAGCACAACACATGCAGTATTGACCTGTTTCAAAAATAAACATATTCCCCTTTTTCGGAATATTGACCCAATTCAGTTACAAAGGAACTGTAATTCAGCCCCAACAAACTCCTGCTTTATAAACGGGAAACTTTTTCTAGGAATACCTTTTGTTGGGAAGTGGCTTGCTGAAAAAGGACATGGGCCTGTGGAAAAGTTCACACAGAGCAGAATTCTGTGTGAAAGAATGTCAGTTTGAGCAACAAGACTAGGCCTTGGCTGAAAATAGCTGGCTTTACTGATATTGGGAGAAAAACAACAGCTGGTCTCGCTGTTATCAGGAGAAAGACAGGGACGGTATGACCTTGGCATAACTTCACAAGTAACTTTTGAAGAAGTTCTCATGAGAAAGTTACTGAACACGCGTAGCTGCCAACCACAAGTGGGTGTGTTTTAGTAATGAATAAACATTAGCAATGTACCAATCATATTAGGACTAGTAGGCATAATTATCGCAAACTGTATAAATATGAGCTATCCGTGCAAATAAAGTTGAATCACTTCTATCACTCATATTGGGTCGACTTATGTGCATTCCTCCGCCGCTCCAACAAATGGCGCCCGAACGGGGACCGAAGAAAGGGGAATTGGAGCGACGGACACTGAGAAGCACCGGTAGCAGCGACCGGGGGGCAAAAGATTAACCGAACGCTGATCGTCTTGGTTGGTGTGTTAACTCTCGTGCCTGGACCATCCAAAAGGGGTTCGCCGTCAGTGAGGGCTACTGGAAAAAGGCTGCAAAGACTTTTTAACCGAGGTGCCTTAATCAAGGTAGCACCCAGGAGTATCAAGAAGCTGGCCGGCAATGGATCAAGAGGTAGCCCTAAAATTATTACAGTGCTTTTTAGAAAAGCGGGGAGTAAACTGCATTAAGCAAATTTCGGGGTTGGTCGCGTTAAGGGATGCTTTAAGAATCCGGATTTATTATTTAAGGAGAGTGAATGGCGTAGATTAGGAGACGTATTATGGGATATGGTAACTGATGATGATAAATCAGCTAAAAAACTAATGAAGCAAGGACAGAAACCTTTCAATTAGTGTGGGTACAGCTTTTGAGCTTAGTACCTGGAATGCTATTGGAACCTCCCTATGGGATGAAATTAGTGACGGGTCTAAAGAAGTTAAAGATCTTGTAACTTTATGGAAATTGATTAAGACAACTCTGTAAGAAATGAAAGCAGATCGTAAAGCGTCTGCTTTTGCTGCTCTCTCTCTCCAACCGCAAGCGAAAGGGAAAAGCGGGGAGAAAAACATAATGCAGCGAGAGAGACTTTTTGGAGCTTGTTCGCCTACTCTCGTGCCCTTGACTTCTGCTCCACTCCCTGGGACTGCCGATATTAATCAGCCATCCGACAGTTCCCAAGCCTCCCTAACCGTACGATTAAAGGAAACCCTACAGAATCAGGGAGTGAGTAAAAATCTGCCTACGAAAAACCAGCCCTCAGATACCACCGTTCAACATGAACAAATTATACCTAGCATACACCCTGATTCAAATAATGCAAACAAGGACTTGGCTACTCTAATAATAGAACAAAAAGAGACAATGTTAGAATTGTTAAAGGAAATGGGGAAAAGAGACGGGGAAACCAACCGCACCCGTGACAGACGCAGAGCCGCCTGTAATAGCCGCTGCAGAAGAAAGGCAGAGACATTGGAGGGGTGTAATAACAGATGCCATTATAGAAGGGACTATGCTCTAAGCATTCCCAGTTATTGCATCAAATGGACAGAAAAAATGGGAGGTGTTTGACTGGAAGGTCATTGAGAAATTAAGGAATGCTGTGAGTCAGTACGGAATCAAATCTGCGTTAACTCACCAAATACTGCAATTCATTTTTTCTGCTGATACGCTGATACCTCAAGATATTAAACAGCTAGCACAGTTGATTTTGACACCCGCCCGAATGTTAGTGTTTTTCTGGCAGTGGGAGAAGCTCTGTGATAGGGAACAAGCAACATCACGACAACAAACAGATCCCCTATGGGGAGTAACCATGCAGATGCCGATGGGTGCTGGACCCTTCGCATCAGGGAACGCTCAGTTACAATGTGTCACTGAGGTTCATCATCTATCACAGATCTTGGCGTATCAAGCTTTTCTTACCGTACCAGACAATATGTACAGCCATGCTTTTACCCAGGTGAAACAGGAGAATACAATTTATGACCACCCTGACATGAACGAGGGCATGAAAGAAAACATGTTCAAAATACTCGCTTTTGAAAATGCTACTGAAAAGACACGCAAAGCATTGTGTAATTTGCCGAAAAATGCAGACATCGTTGATATGATAGAATACACGGATCGATCAGTGGACTCACAGAAAGTAGCCTATGCTGCCACAGCTCTCCAAGGAGCTACAAAGAAACACAAGGCCAGTAAGACACCCTTGGTCAAGTGTTCTAACTGTGGCAAACGTGGACACATTAGGAGCAAATGTACAGGTACTGTTAACAGTAAGTGCTGCAACAAGTGTAAGAAAGATAACCATACCACCAAGAATACAGGAAGAAGGGAAACTTTACACCGACTGCGAAGGCCCCTCGCGCGGCGACACGAATGCAAGGGGCTTGAGCTGCCAGCCCTCAGGCAGCCTCGCAACCACCAGATCCGCCACCGCAGGAAGCTCCAGAGTGGATGTGGAAACCGCAGTCAACATAAAGGGACCATTGGGGTTTGGACTTAGTGCATTTTTAATGGGGCAATCTTCAACAGCTCTAGAAGGAATTCTGGTGCTCCCAGGGCTTATTGATGCAGATTATTGTGGGACTGTGAAAATTATGATTCATGTTTTAATCCCTCCTGTTTCTATTCCTAAAGGTACCAGAATAGCACAATTAGTTCCATTCAGGTCGTGTGTTCCGAACCCAGGTGAAGTACAACGTGGAGATGGTGGATTCGGCTCCCCAGGGAAACCGCAGGTATACTTTGCCATGGACACAACAAGAGGTAAACCAGAAAAGGTAGTGCAATTGGAAGGGCCCGATGGAGTTGTTGTCAAGAAACCGATGACAATCAATACAGGTGCTGATGTTATGATTATTTCACAATGCATTTGGCCTCCATCATGGCCATCGATCAATCCAAACTTTGGTATTGCAGGGATAGGGGGCACACAAGCCACCTTAGTAAGTCAGCTACCAATTACATTTGTGTTCCCCGATGGTGAACACATTACGACGTGTCCGTATGTCATGACTACCCCAACTGAATTGTTTGGCCTCGTAGGCCATGATTTATTGAGCCAAATGAAGGCAATGTTAGTGACGCATCCTTTTTAGGAGCGGTCACTGAGGGGTAGCCGATTCTGAAAATTAACTGGAAAACAGATGAACCTGTTTGGATTGATCAGTAGCTGCTAAATTCTGAAAGGCTACTAAAAATACAAGGGTTAGTTGAGGACCAGTTGAGAGCGGGACAAGTTGTTCCTTCTACTAGTCCATGGAATACATCAATATTTACCATTCCCAAGAAAAGTGGGAAGCGGAGACTGTTACATGATCTCAGAGCTGTGAATGTGGTGATGCACAGTATGGGAGCCCTGCAGCCAGGTTTGCCATCTCCAGTTATGCTTCCAGAAGAATGGGATTTGTTAATTATAAATCTAAAAGATTGCACCCAGATGGCGCTGAACGGTTCGCCTTTTCGGTACCATCGATTAACAAGGCAGAACCCTATAAGAGATACCATTGGGTCGTGTTACCGCAATGAATGCGCAATTCCCCCACGATGCGTCAGGTGTATGTGGCCTGGGCATCAGAGCCTGTAAGAAAGCAGTTACCTCAGTAACTTGCCACAGGATGAGATTTTAACTCAATTGCAGGACATCTTAAGCCATCGCGGAGTAATAATCACTCCTGAAAAGGTGCAAAAGGCAGCACCTTGGAAGTATTTGGGGTGGCACATAAATGCTAGCAAATGTTAAACCTCAGAAGGTTCAAATAACATGAGAAATTTCAATGTTACATCATGTCCAGAAGCTTGTGGGAGATATCCAGTGGGTGCGGAATCTTTGCGGTATCACTAATGGCAATATGACCCCTCTGGTAGAACTCTTGGGTATGAGAACACTGTGCAGATGAGAAACGGGAAATGACAGAGTTAACCAATTGGTTGCAGCGCCACGGGAGCCTCCTCCAGGGAATCGTTTTCAACAAAGCACGGCAATCGCATGCGTTCTTGCACCAACCCGCTAGGATGTTAGCAAAGCAATTTGATTTACCACTTACTGATGCCCAAGGTATCGTTAAAGCATGCCCTGATTGTCAAAAGGAAGGGCTCGGCTTGGGCTGTGGGGTTAACCGACGAGGTCTTTTGCCATTGCAGTTGTGGCAAATGGATTTCACCCATGTCATGTGGTTTGGTGCAAAGCGTTCTGTGCATGTGTGTATTGATACCTATCCTGCTGCCATGTGGGCCACGGCACGAACTGGAGAAAAGGCCTTACATATTGAATGACATCTTCACGCTTCTTTTGCAGTACTGGGTGTGCCTCAAGAAATTAAGATGGACAACGGCCCAGCCTATGGTTCTACACGATTTGCTCGATTTTGTAATTTGTGGGGAATTCACCACGGTACCGGTATTCCACATCTTCCCACAGGACAGGCTATTGTCGAATGGGCCAACCAAACCCTAAAAGAACATGCTGCAAAAACAAAAGGGGGGAACCCAGGGCTTACTCCCAGAGGAACGATTGGCCAAAGCCTTATTTGTGCTAAATTATCTTAGATTGACAGGTGATCACAAAGACCCACCAATGGTAGTGCATCATGTTCTTTTACAGGCAGAAAGGACGCAACAAAGTACAGGAATCATGGTAATGTATAAGGACCCAGAATCCAGGAAATGGTGCAGATCAGCAGAAGTAAAACTTACCGGGAGATCCTGGCTAAGTGGGACAAGCCATGGCTTCGCACTGATGCTGGACCCGGAATTGTTCCAATGGCGACTGGCACGGCACCGGCGGGTGCTGGAGCCACTGATCTGACAGATTCTAACTAATAGAGTATTACTAGTGGACACGGAGTCCTTCAGAGAGGTTTTCAGAACAGCGTGCCTTATTGTATATAGAACCTGCTTTAGGTAAAAAGTGTGTAAAGCATAATTTGATTAAACATAGTGTGATTACGGGAAGACAGTGTGGGGTAAAAGTTAGTTAAAGCCAAAATTAGGGGTAAGGTCTATTTCCATTAATAACCTGGGAACGAGGTTGATTGTGTTTCCACAGATACAGGCCCACGATGGACTCCTGTTCGATTTGCATGACCATCATCATCTGGAGCATCATAGATGATGTGGCAATATGAATACTACCTCAGCCAAAAACTAATGTATAGGTCACCTTGGCTAACATAACAGGTCAAGATTCTCTGTGCGTCGCAACTGTATCGTAAAGCCCATGAACCAATAGACAAGATGGCTATGACTCGTGCAGCGCGCCTGGCCAGCGAGCGCATGCGTCATAGATTGCAACCGAGGCGGACTTTTGGCACCCGCTGGCCACGTGTGCTAAAACCCGTTCCTCTGCAAATGTATAAATACTGGGATTTTCCAAAGAGCATCGGGCTGGTGTACAGTGAGGCCATCGTTGCCTCTGTGGGGACGCCCACGGAAAGCTGGCACCTACCGATTGCTGGGCTGAGTTCGTGGAGCAAGATGGCACAAGAATGTATAGATGGTTCATTTTCCTCATGGTCTGGGTCATTAGGGGTAATGGGTTGGCTCAAAGAATTATGGGCATTATTGTAGTTACTGTGATTTTAGCTATTGTAATAGTTTTACCTTGTTCAGCTTATTAAGGAAAATGGCATCCCAAGTTATTAAGCAAGCCTGGATTGCTCAAAAACAAAAAGAGGGAGAAAGATTTAAACGGAGACCTACAGTGGATTCAACCTTGTTGTGGTATTACAAATACAGACTTACAGCCGCTGCTGGATTTATTGTGGGGCAGCGGTACCTTAACTTCTACAAGACAACTAAGTGCACCGGGATGGCAAGCCTTGGCAGCAATTGGACAAAAAAAAAAAAAAAAAAAAACACCCCACAACAAAAAAACCCCATCACATCATCCATGTCTGGCAGATACGTTCCTGATTTACCCATAAATTTGAAACCTTATGCTGAGATTGATATGGAACACACTGACTGTAGTAAGCAGCATGACAGTGACACCGGTGATTGATCCACATCGGTTAACACCATGGGACAGTAAGAATGTTTGGGTGCCACTAGCTAAAGCTATTAATCAAACCTCTTTTTGTGTGCTTATGTATTTTATTAGGTATAATGTTGTTTTTACTGTGTTTAATTAATTGTGTTCACAGATCTTTGCAAAGGGCAATACAGCAGGTGTTAAAATTTTACCTCAATCTATATACAAACAAATAGATTGGCTGAAGAAACATACACAAAGATCCAGCAAGAAACTAGTTGGTTTGATGGAGTGTTACAATCAATATTCGGCGGGATAACACTATGGGTAATGTCATTGATTAAGGAAGCCTTATGATGGTTGGGTATATTGATATTAATCTGTGTAATAGTTAGAATTCCGTATGGGTGCATGATAAAAGGAGTCTCAAAGCTGACACACCAAGCTCTACTCGCACAAAAAGAAAAAGGGGGAATTGTTGGAAATTGGCTTCATGAGAAAGGACATGGGTCTATAGAAAAGCTGTGCGAGCAGAGTTCTGTGTGAAAGAATGTCAGTTTGAGCAGCAAGACTAGGCCTTGGCCGAAAATAGCTGGCTTTGCTGATATCAGGAGAAAAACAGGGACAGTGTGACCTTGGCATAACTTCATAAGTAACTTTTGAAGAAGTTCCCATGAGAAAGCTACGGAACATGCATAGCTGCAAATCACAAGTGGGTGTGTTTTAGTAATGAATAAACATTAGCAATTTGCCATTGTTGTCCAGGCCCATTGCCTTTTCCAGTCTGGCCCATTTCCAGCTTGGAGGTGCTCTTAGGATTAGTCTGGAGGCAAAGATCACACTGTTGTGCGATCACACTGCCTCACCGTGGCGTATAAATTCCTAGCCACAATTTCTCCTATCAGATGATTATACAGGGCTTCTGTTCCCCCATGTCTTTTCCTATGTTCCTCCCCTATCAAATGCCATAATAAGCAAGAGGGAACGATTAGCTTTCCCTGTGGGGTATGAGCCCACCCCTCTTCATTATATGACCCTTCTAAACCTGTAATGAGCTTTTGATCTTCCTTAGTGTATTCTGGCTTACCTTCTAGGGAAATCCACCTATCAGGAATTAAGGCCCCTTCTGTTTTTACCTGTGTTTTGGCCACTTGTTTTGCCTCTCTGTCCGCCAGCTCGTTCCCTTTTTCCAAATCTGAGCTCGCTTTCTGGTGTGCCTTAATATGCATAATTGCTACTTTCTTAGGGAGCTGGACAGCTTCCAGTAACTTCAGAATTTCTTCTGCGTGTTTGATATTTTTCCCTTGAGAACTCACTAGTCCTCTCTCCTTCCAAATTGCTCCACGTGCGTGTACAACTCCAAAGGCATATTTTGAGTCTGTATAAATGTTCACAACTTTGCCCTGGGCCAATTCCAGGGCGCGGGTTAGAGCAATTATTTCTGCCTTCTGTGCGGAGGTGTTCCTGGGCAAAGCCCCCGATTCTATTACCTCTTGGCTGGCAGTGACGGCGTATCCCGCGTGTCGATTACTGTTTAGGACGTAACTGCTTCCGTCTGTGAAGCGAGTTTCCCCGTTTTCCATGGGGCCGTCTTTCACGTCTGGGCAACTGGCGTACGTTGCTTCGATGGTTTCCAAACGGTCACGATGTACCGGTTCTCCTGTGTTCCTGCTGAGAAAAGAAGCTGGGTTGACAATGTTAGCGACTACAATCTCCACGTCATCCCGCGCTACCAATATAGCTTGATATCTCAGGAATCTTTGTGGAGAGAGCCAGTGTCCGCCTTTTGCTTCCGGTACTGCTGATACTGCGTGAGACACCAGAACAGTCATCTTCTGGCCCAGAGTAAACTTTCGGGCTTCCTGTGTATTTAGTATCACAGCCGCAACCGCCCGCAGGCATCCAGGCCAACCTTTTGCAGTCGTGCCTAACTGCTTAGAGAGGTAGGCAACTGCCCATCGATACGGGCCCAGGTTTTGTGCTAATATTCCCAGAGCAATGCCCTGCTTCTCATGGGAGTAAAGAAGAAACAGCTTACTCGCATCTGGGAGTCCTAAGGCCAGGGCCGACATCAAAGCCTTTTTCGGTAGCTCAAAGGCTCGTTCGGTCTCCTTATTCCACTCAAGGTGTTTCTGCTTAGTGGCTGTCAACGCATACAGTGGTTTAACAAGCAATCCGTAATTATAGATCCACAATCGGCACCACCCTGTCATTCCCAGAAAAGTCCATAACTCTTCTACTGTCTGAGGTCTCCCAGTTTGACATATTGCCTCTTTACAGGCCTGTCCCAAAGGTCTTTGTCCCGCACTAATTTCATAGCCCAAATAATTCACTTTGCCTTGCATTACCTGTGCCTTTTGCTTGGATACCCAGTACCCCTGAAGTCCCAGGAAATTCAACAGACTCGCCGCCCACGTCGTACAATCTTTCTCTGTTTTGGTGGCGATCGGGATATCATCCACATACTGCAACAGCTTCCCCTCCTCAGACGGGGTTTCCCAGGATTCCAAGTCTTTCGCAAACCGATTGCCAAAAACGGTAGGCCTATTCTTAAATCCTTGTGGCAAGGCCGTCCAAGTGAGCTGGGTCTTTCGACCGCTCTTGGGCTTTTCCCATTCAAATGTGAGTAAGTTTTGCCTGGCTTCATGGAGAGGGAGGCAAACGAAAGCATCCTTCAAATCTAAAACACTAAACCAAGTCAATTCAGGTGTTAGTACGGTTAACAGGGTCTATGGGTTCGCCGCTACCGGGTAAAGATCTTCAGTTATCTTATTCACCGCCCATAAGTCTTGGACCACCCAATATGACCCATCGGGCTTCCGAACAGGTAATATAGGGGGATTGAATTCAGACTCACACTCTTTTAATAGTCCCAACTGCAAAAATTTTTCTATCACCGGCCGGATTCCTTCTCTGTCTTTCTTCTTTAGGGGATATTGTTTAATTCTTACCAGCTTTTGGCCTTCCTTGATCCTAACTTCAACAGGTGGAGCACTTTTCGCTCTTCCAGGTGCATCGGGAGCCCATACCCCCGGGTACACTTGCTTTAAGATGTCCTCATTAATGATTCCTTCTAGGGGGAGACTGGTTAAGGTTAGGCTCAATATTTGAATATTTTGCTGATCTTTTACCTCCAGAGTAATTTCTCCCTTCTTGAATACAATTTTTGCTCCCAATGGTTCCAACAAGTCCCTTCCCAAAAGGGCCTTTGGGGAGTTTGGCATATATAAAAATTTATGAATGCCCCACTGTTTTCCTAATTTATATTCTAAAAGTTTACAAAACTATGCCTTTTCACTTTGGCCAGTCGCTCCTTTCACCGTGACATAATCATTCCCCGGGGCATCAAAGCCTGATTCAAAACCGAGTATGTTGCTCCTGTATCTACCAAAAATTCTACCTCTTGTTCTGTTTTCCCTAGCTTAATTATAACCAGTGGATCCGCTAGGGTAGATTCCCCAGGTTCTCGTCAGTCTCCCTTCACAGAGGCTACTGTTCTTCCTGTTTGAGCCCTCTGATGCTCCTTGTTCCCTGGGCATTCCCTCTACCAATGACTGAATTTCTTACACAAAGCGCATTGATCCTTGCCCAGTCGGGGCAAGTCTCGTCTAGGCCCTCTTCCCCTTTCTTCCCGAATAACAGCCATTAATTTCCTTTGTCCTTGCCTATATCCTTCTTCTCTGTTACTAAACACCCTCCGTGCTTTTGTGGTACAGAACAGAGATGTAGCAAGAAAGGAAAAAAAAGAAGGGAGGGAGAACAAAGGGAGAGAGACACAAAGACTGAAAGAAGGACAAAGGGATGGCAGAAGAAAAAAATAGTGATAGGCTACAGGACAGAGATGGAGGAGTTCCAAAAAGACACAGGGAGCATGACAGAACGAGAGTGAGAAACAAGGGACAGAGCAGGACAGCACTGGAGGAAAAAACAACTGTCATTGATAGGCTGTGAGAGAGACATGGAGGAAGAGAGAAAAGAGAAGGGACAGCTAGCTGGAGAGGGGGATACAGTTAGAAAGGATGGAAGAGGGAAGGGAACAGAGAGAAATACAGAAAAGATGGCAAGAGGAAGCAAGGCAGAGGGACAGCAATAGAAGAAACAAGGGACAGGGATCTGGACAGATGAAGAAAAAAGCAGGAGAAACATACAACATGATACGATGGGACAGAAAGTAACACAGAGCGTCAGATGATAATAATGACAAGAGATAGAGAGAGACTATGAAAAGCACAGGAGGTTGGAGAGAGAGAGAAGACATGAATGAAAAGAGTAGAGAGCACCACAAAGGGTCAGGGAAAGAGAAGGACAACAGAATAAAAAAACCCCTCACATATTACACACATGTTATCCACTCATCAAGCCCATTTCAGAGTTACACAGTACCTCAGCCCCTTTAAGAAAAGTAACACATGCGCCCGAGCCCATTTCGGCGCCGCACCACGCCCGAGCCCATTTCACGGTTCTCTACCTACAGCTCCAATTTCAAAGTTCTGCAATCACTAGAGGAAGGAATGCACCCCCTTTCCATTAACCCAGCAGCAGCTACATTTACCTCAAGGTATCTACAACTCGCCCTTGGATGCCTAATTCCAACAGACACTTTCACTTACTTCAACAGCTAAGTTTACCTATGGGCACTAAACGCCCATGCTTCCCTCTACGCTTCCCTTTGTGATTGCCATTAGTACTGTAATTCCCACAAGGACACATAATTACCTGTCTTTTTTACATTTTATTTTTAGCGCTTCATTTGGTCCATTACTCATTCCACATAGATTCAGCTATGTCAGTATTTCAATCCAATTCTACAATGTACTTTTTCTACAATATATAGAAAAGACTTATGGCCTCACTCGTCAAATATTTGACACTATTAGATTTAGTCCTCTTTTAATCACTATTTTTACAAATACATGTAAACTCCAAAAATTTAGCATTACCTGAAGAAGAAATGCCACTATTTAGTACCTGCAATGCTCTACGGAGTGGTCTTTTCCACATTCCTCGCTCCCATTACATACATCGCTGCACATCCAGAAGTTTTACTCCCTGAGGTGACATTACCGCCATGATCCCTGTTCCCAGGCACCAAACGAGTGACCTCCAATCATCTTGACAGACCGTCCACTTCCACACCTCGACACAAAACCAGAAATTGAAAAATATCATTACATCACAAGCTACAAAGAGCAACCAAATATTTTACAAACCCACCACAGACAAATACAGTTACACTCACGCACTTCACAACCCTGGCCTACTCCATGCTGGCCATCTAGTCCAACTCCCCCCACAAAATCCTCAACTGTCTTCCAAAGACCATCCACCGAACAACATATCTCTCTGTGCTGACTGGCAATTACCAGGTTCCAGGGGAGCGCTCCACAGGAACACCGTTCCCGGGAGCCTTGGGAAAAAAAAAAAAAAAAAACAAAAACAAAAACAAAAAAAATCGCCCTGCCTTTGAAAACCCAGGCCCGAGGCAGACCCCAGTCCAAACATTGGCAATCAACATTGCCTCATGGAGCAGCTGGGACCAGGGAAAAGGAAAAATAAATGGGGCAGGGGAGGACACACCAAAAACCAACCCATATCCCAGCTGGGGTTTTTTATTCTAAGTTTGGGGTTTTTTTCCTAATTCCCTGAAAAACATCTCAACTCTACATCCAACCTGAAAGGAAAAAAAAAACCAAAAAGGCTTAACCACAGAACCCTACAAGGTTAGAGACATTCACAACACACCACTCGTTCAGATCACATGAACGCCAGCCCTCACTCTCAACTCATCCATCATACCGTCCACAGGCCTCAAGAGGCCGTCACCCCGTCTGCAGCAGCAGGGGCCTCAAAAAAGCACCCTACCTGCAAAAACCCAGGCCCCAGCCCAACCTCCTTCCAACCAACCTCCCCACAAACTGCCCTTCCGTTACACCAACATTTCAACACGCACCATCATCTCCACCATCCGTGCATTTTCAACCCGATAATTAGCTTTCACAGTGCCACGTGTCACAGTCCAACCTCCGTAGCGCCATGTCACCTAAACGCAAGGTTCTTTCAAGCACCTCTCGTGCCCTGTCATCACCTGCAAAAACAACACACAAAGCTTGTCAACAGACACTTCATCCTCGAGAGAGAAGTCCTCCACCACTCCCCTACCCTGCTTCCCACCTATTCCAAAAATAACACATCCTCACAGCCAGTGTCCTCCATGACACTTGAAAAAAACAGAGCATCACAAACACAGAGCTGTCCCAAAGTTACCGATCGCTCCAAGACCCATCACGCTGCTACTTAGACCTCAAGGCCTTGACCATTTCTAGAGACTTGCCACAAAGCATCTGCATAAACAAGATGAACACCATTGCCCAGTTCCTGCCTTACTCAATGCTAGTTCACAGTCCAATTGCGATCCCCTCAACTCTGCATGCAAAGAGCCCGAAGTCATTAAACCTTCTACGCTGCCTCTACAATGCCATACAAGACACACACAAACATAGAGCCATGTAATTCACATGCAAATGTAATGCCATACAAGGCAGTACTCTTACCTCAGTCAAGGCAAAACAACTCAGAGCCTTGCCATACCAGACAAAACAGAACAGGGCCAATGCAAGAGACTCTCACGTGACAGTCAATACAAGTACAGACCAAAACAATACAAAACCAATACAGAACCATAGAAGGCAAGGCAGTCTCAGGTGGCAATCCATACAAGTACAGAGCACTGCAATACAAAACACAATGCACGGCCAGGCAATGCGAGACAGTCTCACATGACAGTCGATACAAATACACAACAAAACACCACAGGGCAAAGGCAAATACAGACCAATACAATGCAAGAAAACTGCAAAACACAGCAAAGCAAAGCAGTCTCATAGAGCCACCGGATGCATCTTCCTTCAGAGTCCACTCACGGACTCAACTCCTTACAGTGCTCTGCTGCCTTCCCCCATCGCTCTGTGGGACACATCCTGTCCCTCCACATCTGAAAAAAAAAAACAAACAAACATATTGAATGAGTCACCTGGATGCAGAGCAAGAGCTTCACAACTCCAGAGGTCTTGATTCCATCTACAAAGACCATCTGGAATGCAGCTACAGCCTGTCATTTTAAAAACAACAACAAAAAAAAACAACACACAACCAAAAAACAAACAAAAAAACAACAAAAACACCCAACACACACACCCCCCTGCCCACTGTAGGGTTCAATTATATGGAACTTAGTTACTGGCCCTGAAAGTAGCTCATGGTTGCAAGAGAGTTCCAGACACCTTTGAAGGCTCTGAACAGAACAAACAAGAAGATAGAAGAAGAAAGATCCCAATTAGAAAAACACAGGTGCACATTCCACGATAAAGGGAACTTGGCACAACCGACCTCAATTCAGGGGCTTATCTCGACCAGTTGGACTAAGACAAGTTTTGCATGCTCTAACATAGCCAATTATATCCTGTGTGTATGCACGTGTACAGAGCGAGTATAACTAACTGTATCTTATGTTTCTACGCGTGGACAGTATCGATGTAACCAATCACCGCTTACGCTTGTGCGCGTGGACACCACATGCTTGCGTGCAGCAGCCAATCAAAGCTTCTAAACAACTTAGAGAATTGTGTAAGAATGATCAGCTAAGCTCAATAAAGGGGCGACTTTGATCATCATACTGGTGTTCTACCATCCGGGCCCCGCACGGAGTAACCCTAAACCCTACACCCCACCAACCAAAAAAACCCAGGGCCAAACTTGGAGCCCATCACGTGCAAGTCTTAACACCTTAGAGACTCAAATCCGCTTCACTGCCCCTCAACAACCCCTGCCACACGGCTCCAATTGTCTCCGTGAAACACTATCGGCACGGCTGTCCGCGCAGGCCGCTGATGGCTACTCGAGCCGAGATGACTGTACAACCCTCGCCTAAACGGTCTAGGCACATCAACGTTTCACCCGTAGACTCTTATCGCTGTTCCACCTACCCCTGACTCCACACCCCCCCAGGCAGAGCAGCTCCAAGCCAAGCACACCGTGTGCAGAACGTCACCACGTGGAACGCCACCAACGAGGTGATTCAACGAGAGAGAAAACTCTCAGCAAGAAGAATGACCCCCGGACGGGAGGCGCTGTCGGGCAAGATGACCTACGGGGCCGCAACCGCGAGGCCAGGAGGCTCCACAGCAGACCCAGAGGAGTCAAACGGAGCGGCCCGTTACAAGACAGCACTGTCAAAACCCAGACGACAGATGCGCCAGAAGCCTGGCGTCGAGACCTAAGGATGTCAGGATGCGGGGAAGAAGTCCCACTCCGAGAAAACGGACGGCTAGAGAGCAGAGCTGCCGATGCAGGCTGAAAAAAGTGCTGCCATAGAGCACTGACCGGAACCCGCCAAGACCGATCCATGCTTTAGAGCTCCGAGCGCAAGAAAAGAAGCACCCGATTGGCACCGGGCCAATGAGTAAGAGCATTCAAAACCCTAGGGACAGCACCCGAAGCGCATGCCTCGCTCCTCTGGCGCAAAGCGCGACAAGGACATCGAGACCCGAGGAAGGTCTAAGCGCACAAGACAGACTACACAAACTACACGCCACCGCGGACACGGGCCGGAACTGCCCTGCCCGGCACACACGGGTCTCGTGCTGAAAAGCAACCCGCTCCCTTCTCCTGCGCAAAGGCGACTGCTTTGGGACAGCCCTCTCTCCTGCGCTAACTTTAAAACTCCTCCCTGCTATTCCCAGCTTTGTCCCTTCCTCTCAGCCTGGTCCCTCAACTTAGCTTTCAGAGGGCTGAGGGTCCAAATCCATCCTCCACAAAACCACACGGGCTAACTGGGATGTTCCTCAAGGGGAACATTGCTCTTCAACATCTGCAATGAAAAAAACAAACACAAACAAATCAGAAAAGGGAGTAAGCATCCCGCTGGCCAACGCCAACTACTTCCCCAACTCCCCCCTCCTCACAAGTGCCACCGTGTTCACTTCCCCGCTCATTCCAGACTCAGACCCTGCAGCCATCATCACTCGTGGTATCTAAGGTACCGAGAGAAACCACGTTAGCGTGGCACTCGTGAGAAGCCATCGGCCCCACACTCCTCCTCGCTAATCCACAGCTCACCTGAAACGCTCATCCAATTCAAAGATAGCCCACACAGCACCTCCACAACAGAAGGTAAAGGCTGAACCGAGCAGCCCCATAATACTTTGCTATTCAACACCGACCCGGCCGACGACCGCCTCACCTTCTCGGACCGCTCACCGGCATGCAGCTTTTCGGGAGACCTTATAGCAGACTTCACGGTACGTAAAGGGTGCCTATAAGAAACCTGCAGAGGGACTTTTTACAAGGGAGTACAGCCATAGGACAAGGCGGTAACGGCTTTAGTCCTAAGGAGGGTACATTTAGTTTAGGCGTTAGGAAGACGTTTCTCACTAGGGGTGGCGAGGCACTGGAACGCGTTGCCCAGAGAACCTGCGGATGCTCCCTCCCTGGAAGCATTCAAGGCCAAGTCAGATGGGGCTTTCAGCAACCTGGTCTTGCGGACAGCGTCCGTGGGGGAGGGCTGGAACTAGAGGATCTTTATGGTGCCTTCCAACCCAAACCATTCTACGATTCTATGACATTCAAATCCAACTGCAAAACTCCTCTGAGAAGGGCTGGTGAACCCTCCTCCCTTTCCCCAGCAGTCCCAAAACTTAAGAAACCCCTTTTCTTCTCCTCAACTGTCAGGAAAGGAACCCCACTGCTTCCTGACACCTCCTGCCCTCAATCTGCACTCCTGAACCCCCTTCAGTGGCTACTCCTCAAGAGCCGCTCTTCTGAGCAACATCCCAAATTCTGGGGGCACCCCCTAACCTACAGCTCCCCAGAGACTCTGAGCTCTGCTACATGCCCACAAAAGAAAGTCAAGTCCCAAGCCTTGTAATCTACGAGGGGCCTGCCACCAGCTGCAAAGATTCTAAGGACAACGTGGCATTCTGCGGGCAATGAGGAAAGGCACCCCAAACCCTGAAGGGCACTGTGCCTCACGGCCCTTCTGCTTTCATCAGTAGTACTAAAACTCCATATACAAATACATACAAGATGCTCACCCTAACCCCTGCTAAACAATGTCACCATCAGTCCCGTTAAGAGACATAACAACTTACACAGCAGAACTGTTAAAAACCCAACGTTCCTTCTTCAATAAAGTTGGGAATTGCAGGAAAACACAATGCATGAAGAATAAAAAAAAAAACCAAACAACAAAAAAACCCCCAAACAATGCATACTATTAAACCATCTTTCTACCCCTGAACTGATGCAGAAACTGACACTAGGCCTAGTAGATGTAGAAATAGAACGTATGTTTAGACTCAGTGTATTGCTAAATAAAAGACTCAGGAATTTGTTAGAAGGTTAACAACTGCCTCTGTAAGTTGATTTACGTAGACAAGCCAAGGACATAAAGCACAAGATTCCTGTGTCTGTAATATAAGACAAAATAACATGCCCTCTTTGAGGAGGTATTCTGTTTGATAAGAAAATATGTTCTGTCTCTTGTGGTGACTGAGCCAAAAGCTAGGTGATAAGCAGAGAAGTTGTTTGTGGGGCCCAGAAGGGGATCGTACTGCGCAAACTCGTACAACAAAGTTCAAACAGCGGACAAGTGAGGAAGACTATGGAAGACCACCAGAGGACTCCAGAAGACCACCGAAGACCTTCAACACGCATGCATAAAGGACATTTACATATGCTAATGACTTCTCGGAAAATCAATGAATATGTATATTATTTCTCAGAAATTTTATGAATATGTATGTAAGGCAGGTATTTAACCTATACAATTAGTCCCAGCCAGAAAGCACATTTGGAGGAGCGATCCTCCGTTCTTCCAGCGCTGCAATAAAGAATACTTAACTCCATCACTGAATGCTCATTTCGAGAAACAGAACACTCGAAACAAAATTACTGACCTGAAAAAAAGAAAGGGGGAAAAAAAAAAGCTGCATACAAGTGTGTCGTGGTTTCAGCCCAGCCGGTAACAAAGGACCACGCAGCCGCATATCATGTCTGAATAAATGTGAGTTTAGTAGATGTATAGGTAGATACACATTCAGAAATGCACAAGAACTGAAAGGAGTAATCTGTAACTGGTAGACTAAGAACGCTGCAATAGCATGCAATGTAAATCAACATGCACCTATAGGGAAGGGAAGGGAAGTACAGAAACATTCTTCTGGATTTAAAAAAAAAAAACAAAAACGCAGCAATGGTAGGAAAAGGTACTTGGAAAGTGCCACTTTCAATCCACTGAAACGAGGTCTGCAACAGCAGTAAGAACACTGGCAAACTACCTTCTCTGTTCCACAGGGCCTTGAAACCCATACGCATTGTCTGTTGCCACTTGCCATTAGGAAACAAAGATATTAAATAGGGCAAATCAGAAGTAACTTGAACCAATCCCTCCCACCCAGCTATAAACCAGGACCATATACAGCCCTTGCAGACTACACAAGATCCTGTCTCATTCCAGCCACATCATTAGCATAAGCTGTGCAAACCCATGCAAATCAACAGGTTTTTCAGGCATAAAAGCAGACTCCAACAGCAGTTAAGCCACTTCTTACAACTGACAATGTCATACTTCCATCACTGATTATAGCACAAGAACAAGAAAGAATGGGTCTTTATTGTCCTTCATGAACTTGAGGGGCTGCAAGAAACCAGTGAAGTTACAAGCCTGGATTCTGTAACGTCGCTACCAGCATAATTTCCAGATCAAAGATCCGGCCTCCTGTTAAGATCATCAAACATAATTTTGAGTTTGGAGGACAGGTCATCACAACACTATGTTAGGTAGAGTATAAAACCTTATCAACAGATTCTCAGCTAGTTTAAGTCAATGTATTCTGTGTGTTCCGCTGAAGTCAATGAAACTAAACACACTATCACAGGAAAGAGGTATTTCAGCACGCCTCAGACCTGGAAAACTATCTTGAAAAATGCCCGTAACTTTTAACACAAATTCTCTGCACTTCCCACGATCTCTCAACAGCAAGCAGTAGTAAGACCCTAACAGTTACTTGCAACCTATTTCTTGCATAGCATTCATTTTTATTTTAATTTTAAAAGGGGCAACTAATACATAAGATTTTTGCAGCTACTCACAAAAATCAATAAGCAAAGACATTTGTTCCAAGATTTAAATTCCTTGTACAATTTAAAAAAACTATCAAAGCTCTGTAAAGTAAAAAAGATACATTTACCTACTCATGTAGGAAACTACAGACAAACTTCAGGAAATGACCAAAGGTGCAGAGGATAGGCTAATAGGCTAAGGTAGAAAAACAAAACAAAAAAAGAAAAACCAGAAGTTCTACAGAAAAATGAGTGAGCAGCCCACAGCACTGGCAGACAACAGATTTTTTTATCCCCGCTTCCTCCACCCCTTCTTCTTACCCCCCCACCCCCGTTTTTTTTTAAAGGAAATAATTATTCTATTCTGAAACATATTGCCAGTGATGCAGTTGAAGCCAAAAGTTTAAATGAGTTCAGGAGAGAATTAACCGAATTCTAACACATGTGCCAACACAACTGCTATAAAAAGCATCTGCATCATGGTGAAATGCAAACAGCTACTCTGAGAATGACACCTTATTATTCACTAAATTTGCCTTTTACCCTGTTGTATAGTTACTAATGTTGAAAAGAGTCACTGCTGTGCAAGAAACTAAAACTTACAGCGCTTTATGCTCGGAGAGAACTGTGGCCCATCAGCTCGTGGCTGTGAAGTCTTACAACTTAACACGTTGCAGTTGCACACCAGCAAGTTCTGAGGCGGACTGCCGACTGTATTCAATAGTCACAGCTTATGTAGGAGGATATGATAAACTTGACTTATTTGCCTTTAACCGATGCTCCAAATATTTTAAAGTCGTTCTTGAAGTAGGTTACTGGTTTGATTACCCTTCATACAAAATCCTCCTTCAAATGGAGGTTTCTCTTCTCTTCTTTTCAGATTTAAGGCATGAACAGAAACCACACCTGCATCATCACTGAAATCAGTGCCTATTTTTCAATAAACTTTAGCAGCAGCATCAGAATTCGTCCTCAAGTACCGTTCATAAAGCAAATGCTTCATTCTTCAAAACTTTTTTTAGCAAAGGTTAGTAATGCTGTACCACAGACTCTCACGCCCAGTCACGCATGTTCTTCCCGAGACTGTTACGCAGCTTCGTATTTTAAAAATCGCCATCCTAACTGCGTACCTGATACTACTGGTTCTCCCCTTTTTAAAGTCTGATGTTAAGGAAAAGCTGCAAGTCCTACAAAACCAGGCAGACTTGCTTGTTCATGCCAAAGAGAAAAAGGTTAAGCATTATTAAAAAATAAGACTATTGCCTACCTTTAAGTATCCATAAAGCTATCAACATGAACCGTATGGTGGCCTGTTAGCATCGCTATTTGAACACGGGCATGCAAAATGTCCTTCAGTTAAATTCCAAACTCTATGAAGTAATTGGTGGGCAATTCCCCAAGGATAAAACGTCTATCAAAAGCCAACAGTAAGCCAGAAATCTCTTTCCGTTTCATAGGGTAAAAAAAAATAAATACAGTGAATCCTGAAAAAAGAAATAGATATTAGACAGGGAACGCCTATATAGTTATAGGGCAAGTAATAAAACATTTAGTGTTTTGTTTTTATTTTTTTTTATGTCATCACAATAGTTAGACAAACATGGAAACATTTGCAACAGCAATACTTGGGTCACTTTAAAATCTTGGTAACACTGAAATACAGGGCAGCGAAAGCTAATGATGTGGGGAGGGGACTTTAGGTCTTATTATTTTCATACACATTCACACACACACACACACTCCACAACTCCAAAGAGCTATCTTAACTATGTCTGCCAGTAAACGGAAATAGTAGGCAGAAAGGAACCATATCTATACTAAGACAGTTAGCTGTGCCGTAAAACTGAAGATCACTGCAACCAGTGCCATCTTAAAGAAGAAAAAACAACCACCACCAACAACAACCAAAAAACCTGAAAGGAACCATCACTGTGCATGTCATAAGCATGAAGTTATTTTAACCTGATGACTACTCTGCTCTATACTTTAAGCATCATGAAGTTTTTATGTATTTTTAAAGTCTAAGGTTATTATTTTAAATGGCCTACTTGTAGTGGCAGCACAAGTAGCATTCTGGAGAACACCACAGTGCCCACAACTTCTACAGGTCAGTGCAGTCTGATCAAGCACTACATTTCTAGGGGAGGAAAACAAAAAACCACTACCGCTCATTTATTCAATTGAAAAGCTTATTACCTGTACCTTCCAAAGCAACAGGCTACAGGAACACTGAATGCAAAGTAAACCAGACCCATCTGGAATACTCTGACTCAGTCTCAGCTCCAAGTTACACATCTTTCATTTCGTATTTTAAGGGATTAACAGCATTTGGATGCACAGAAACTGTCTTTACAGTGAAGTCTGCAGACCTCCGAGTCAAAAGTTAAAAAGTCTTCCTAAATTATAACAGTGTTAGCACTTCCTCTGAAAAGGAGTGAAAAAAACACAACCAGGGAAGGAGGAAGTGACACAACACCAAGGGTTTTTTTCCCAGAGATTACAAAATCCTGAGAGAACAAGATGCTTGTGCTATCAGAATAAAAATCCCCAAAGAAACAAAAGAGTTTACCTTTCCCTTGGAAAAGTTACTTCTGAGTCAAGATCTGCCCTTTTTCTCTCCCAAGCATGAAATCTCTCTTCAGCTTAAGACTCTCTTCTACTGCAGTAGAAATTTAGTGCACATGCTGGAACCTGGACAGAATCTTATTTAAAAAAACAAACAATACAATAGTACTACAGTGGCTAGAAATCTTTTACATATTCTGATGAAAAGACTCAACTTATTTCTAGGAAATAAAGTGTTTGGGGCCAAAGCCAACAGATGATGTTCATGTAAGGTTAAATTTTTATTAATTTTTTTTTTTTTTTTTTTTTTAAATTGATATATTGAAAAAAGCTGGAGAAGGAAGCGGGGACAGAAATGAAAAACCACTCAGGGAGTCAGTGGTATAGACTGTCACCATGCAATCTCAATATCGTAATTGCAGATCACATAGTCAGAACAAGCCAGTCAAAAGTAGCACCCTCCCTGGGAGAGGGGCGGGAGTCTCTCTCCCCTTGTCTTTCAAGCCAAGACCCAACTAGCAGAAGGCAGCTTTTCTGTCAGATAAAGCAAGGCAAAAGGATCATGTACAGCAACTTCCTTGCAGCCTCTTGCTCCTGAGCACCCTTCTTCACCTCTTTCTTTCTTTCTCTCTTTCTTCTGGTGATGGGAAGGCAAAGCATGTTCTGTTCCTGTGAGCCCATACTGCTTGTCCCTATAGTCACAGCAGGCACCTGTGATTCCTCTCCGAAGACATTTACGCATAGAAATCAGTTGAGTGGTGTGTTACGGAAGCATAAGCTGCAGTGGACGTGATTTTGAATCAGTTAATTTTGTGCCCACCATGACAAAATAAAACCAGCAATTTCTTACTTTATAGAAATTCTCCTAAAGTAGTAGTTGCCCCCAACAGCTGTCAAGTTTTTGTATCACAGGAGAACAAATGCAGCCAAAAGAACATTTTCTCTAAAAGGACCGCTCCGAACTACACAAGCAGGCAGGCCCAGGCAGCTCCCGATTTAATAAAGCGTATGTACACAGCACCACTTAGTGGTGCAAGCGGAGTCACCGCTGACAGGAATGAGAAGCTTGAACACCAACCTTCCCGCCCCGGCTCCCTGGACGTGAACGATGTCTGGTCTGTCTGTCCTCACTCGCAAAATACCACTACAATGCCTTTACTACAAGAGAGTACATCTGCCAAGCAAAACAAGTCCAAGAGGGCTGAACCTCAAGGCCAGCAGAACCAACGGCTGCTGAGCATCAAACAGATGCATCCACTCTGAAGAGCTTTCAGAATTCTGCAGCACTCTACCACACGGTTTCTGGCGACACAGCCTGAAGCAGGGTTTAAACAAATGATCCAGCTTAGTATCTGCCTGTAGTGCAAAGAATAGCAATCTCTTGGCCCACGATTTGGGTTTTATATAGACTTGGGCCATAAACAAATGCAACAGATGTAGAAAAACTGAAGACCGACAGCAACTGGAACGTAACTATTCTTTTTCCACTCCATCAACCCGTTGGAAAACTAA
This sequence comes from Astur gentilis, assembly GCF_929443795.1. Taxonomy (NCBI): domain Eukaryota; kingdom Metazoa; phylum Chordata; class Aves; order Accipitriformes; family Accipitridae; genus Astur; species Astur gentilis. The sequence continues at coordinate 451,394 of NW_026061070.1, forward strand.
CTCACTCGTGCACTTACGTAACTGAGCACAAAGAGAACAAAAAGAAAGGCTTTTATTCAGAACAAATTAGTGTGTCTTTACAGGAAAGTAACGGTTTCAACTTACAAAACCAGCATCATCATTAGTGATGCACCTTTCCTGAATAAGGGATAAAAGAAGAGGATAACCATTGCTTTTACTGATACGTTCTTAATAATTAGCTGAGCACTTCTAAAGAGGAAGAACTTTGCTGCTTTCAGGACCGAAGTAAGAAAAAGTCTAAAGCATAGTCTTCCTGACGTGGGAAGACGTGTCCGCAAGAGAGGCACAAGATCCGATACAGAAACGTATCTACGTCTCGCTGAAAATTTACACTCTAAGCATCACCAGCTTCTGCTTCCAGGGCAGTATACCACCAGCTTAACCGGAGGGTAGTAATTTTACCCCACACAAGAAGTCAGAACACGCGCTATCCTTTAAGGAGGCAGAACAATAACCAAAGCAGAAAGAGGCTTAGAAATTAAGGCAAGATGGCACTTGCTCAGACACACAGTGAGGAGGTGCAAGCTGGGTAAGACAGCAAAATGGAGATTGTTCCTCGTTCACACAGAGCTCATTTCGACTCGAGTTGGTCATCCTCTCCTCTTCCCACAAAATTAGGAATGCTTTTACGTAGGAAGTCCTGACTTTGTAGCCATCTATGCCGACAAACAACAAACTATTCTAGGTCTGCTCTTGTGGTATTTAGGAAGTCGCAGAATTCAGCTTAGGGATGCATAATCACAGTATTTAATTACTGTTGCAGTACTGACCTACCTACACCAGCAGATAATAAACTAAAAATCATAGTGCTTCTGATTTGGTATAAGCCAACAGACCTCCAGATTTTTTTCAGAGCACGTAAAGGTACAGCTCTCTGGGCATCACATGGTAATCATAACTGCCAAATGACTTGACAAGCTTGTAAACATCCAAACCGCTGCAAACACATCTATACATACAATAATGGATAAAACGTAGATGCATTCCACCTACACGCTTATGCAGGCAAACACTCGTGAGTTAAAAGCCACTGTATGAACCAGCTTACGGAGCGCTTAACAAAGCCAGTGATTCCCTGGCACACCTGAAGACCAGAAAAACATTCACCAAATAAAGTTAGGGACATGCTCTTTTTTTTTTTTTTTTTTTTTTTTAAACTGTAACGTGTACTAAGACAGCAAGATCACTTTTCCAGCGTCCTTCATACACACATATGACCCAGAAGCTACTTGAAATTACCTTGTGTAATGGAATTGTCTGGAAAGCTCAGCTTAAAGTAGCTGAGCTCAGTGACTGATTGATTTACAGGTACAGAAAATAAATGCATGCAGCATTTTAACAAGGACGACTTACCAGTGTTATGTTATTTCCATTTAGCAAAATCTGGTCTAGCTTTGTGATTCTTCTGCCCTCAGACGGAGTCTCACTGAAGCAGCGTTAAAAACAAATAAGTAAGCACACATAACCAGGGACAACAGTTCCAGTTTTGATTACAGAATAAATCTCTACATTAAGATGGCAGTTGTTGGAACTAAGAAATGAATTGGCCACGCTGCAGCCTGATCTTGACAAATTGACCGCCTGGATAAAGCAAGCTATCTGGCAACTAAAAAGATCCATTGTACTTTTCTGCTCAGTACACCTAAAGATACAGATTCACCCTCGAAATCTCGGCAATATCTTGAATACCACCAACACTCAGAACAGGTTTCAAATAGCAACGTGGCAGGACAAAGTAATAAATGCTTATCCTTAAGTCTGCTAACTCTCTAAGCCTTTGCCTAGACCTTAAGGAAATGTAAAAACAAACAAACTACTGGAAAGTTCAACACACAATCCACGCAAAGTTAAGGCTATCAAGTAGGAACCTGATTACAAGTATAAATCATGCAACAGCTACTCTATGACATGGATGTCCTGAACAGATCATCCTCTACAGTGTAAGTCCAAGGTACAAACCCTTCAGCTGGCAAATATTCCAAAAACATAAAACCTCTTTGCTTACAGAGCTTACACAGTATTTTTCCCCAGGAAACCAAACGTTCAAGAGGAACAGGAGGCAGAAACAACACTTGCAATTCTGTAACGTCTTCTAGCACCGTATCTGAAAAACCAGTTTCAAGGAAAATAAGGCCCCGAATTTAAAAATAGAACTATTTCCAGTTATTTCCATCTCACGCTGAGCTGTGATTTTACCTGTAAAATAAAAAAAATCAGAACAAGACAACTGATCCATACAAAAAAGGCTCTCCTATCCGGTGAACTCAAACCTCTCAAAAGCAGTAACATCACTGAGCTGGAGCATAAACTGGACGGCCTTAAACACCTCCATCAAAGGATACGGACAAAGTCATCGAGTCCTAGAAGCGTTCCCACAATTTCTGATCGCTCTTCATCACAACATGAACGCGTGCGTGGACCTACGCATTTGTCCACAAGTTCTGTAGATTGAAAGGCACAAGATATTGCTTTGTAGAACATACATGTTTTCCAGCAAAAACCTTAACGCTGTGGCGGCAAAAAAAGTCATTGCCGCGGGCACTGGTGAAAAGCACAGAAAGAAGGCGAAAAAAAGAGACAGGAAAAAAAACACAGTAAAAAAACCCGCTTCCTCAACTGCTGCCGGCAGGTACCTCCACAAGTTCCTGCGGCCGCAGGAACACGTTCCCTCCACCGAGAACCTCCCTCCACCTCGGTGCCGCCGGGCTGCAGCACATCACCGCGGGTCTGCCGAGCGCCAACGCTCGTCCCCAGCCGGCCTTTGCAAACCTCCTTTGCCCGGAGCCACCCCCCCCCCGCTCGCTGCCCGCGCCGGAGACCGGGACGCCCCAGCGCCTCTCCGCCGCCGCGGGCAGGGGCCGCGCCGCTGACAGGCCCGGCCGCGGCTCCCGAGCGGCGGGAAGTCCCGCGGCCTCAGGCGGACGCCTGACTGACGAGCCCGGAGGGCCGCCGCGCCCGCAGCCCCGGCCCGGCGAGGATTTTTCCCTCGCCGGCCAACAACGCCGGACGCTGCGGCCAGACCCGCGCACTTCACCGCGGCTGCGAAGGCGACGGGCTTCGCCGCCCGCCACCGCGCCGACGCGGGGGGGTGGCGCGGGGCCGCCCGGCCCCGGCCCGGCCCGGCCCCGGCCCCCTCGCCCCATCCAGCCGAGCCGCTCGCCCTCCCTCGCCTCCCGCCACCTCCGCACAGCCCCGCACCCCCGGGGTGAGCTGAGCTGATGGGCTGAGCTACAGCCTCCCCAGAAACCTCTGCCCTGACACCAGAGTCTCTGAAAACAGTTTCTGACCTCTTTTGGCACGTCACAAGATAGTAACCCAAACCACAAGACCATGTCTCTCCTACTTTGCTCTGTTGCAGAAGAATCTCAGCTTGCAAAGCACATCAGTTTTCCGTAACACAGATAACCAGGGTTCACACAGTCAGACTTTTCAGTCAGAAGGCCACAGAAAGAATCGTAAAGAGACCGAGTATCTTTTCCTTAAACATCCTGTTTACAGACAGCTATGTTACCTCCAAGTGCTATGAAAGTTACTTTCTCTAAAACTATCTTCCATTTAGTTTTCCTTCCCCCCCCCGAAAACAATCTTATAGCTTAATCCTCATAGGATTTTTTTCAAGTTTTGGTTTTTTCTAACGAGTATCAACACATGAACACTCTAAATAGTTTCAGGAAGTTCAGTATTTGCTACAGTTGCACTTGATCCAACATCCCACTTTTTTTTCCACCAAGCAAAGGAGTTCAACCAAGTTTCTTTCAAGAGCCATACAGGAGAAAGTACAGATTCTGCTCTGTCTGCTAACAAGCAGGCGAAGGAGCTGCTACTAATTTGAATACTATACAGGCTCTGCTGTGCCCATTTTCAACTGGGGAAGAGAAATAGCCCATCCTGTTTGAATATTTAGGTCCACATTTTCTCATTTGCAAAGCAGATCCACTGCCTTGGGAGACTGACCAGAATTACCTGGAACAAACATCCTTTTTGCCTAGGATCTGTTTGTTAGTTGAGAAAACAGTCACTACGTCCCTGTGATAATATGACACGATTTCATCACTACATTTCTGTCTCAAGGGGCCCAGCTGTATTTTATTTTCTAGTAACACAGTATCTATCCAATTCCGGTCTCTGACTTAAGAGATGAGCAACATGCAATTTCTTCAATGTCTACTTATCACGTGAGGAAGTCAACAAACCTCTTTTCACAGTTACAAGCACTTTTCAAAGATGTGACAGTTCCCTCCGGTCATCAGCTGACCCTGAACAAGTTGGAAAATATAAAAGGATCAATAAATGTGAGAAAGACCTTTGGTATGAGGGAACCCAGACAAACCGGTGCAGCAGCTTTCTTCCCTATTGATTGGAAGAGAATGCTGTTTGGCTGCTGCTTCTACGGATAATCCACAAATTATTTGCTATTCTTCTTAGCCAAAGGGCTAAGGCAGTGCCATCAGCAACTTCATAATATACGCTGAAACAAGAAGCAGGTATTACAGCTCCAAGTCTGAGGAAACAGCATCAATGTGATTAAGACAGCTCTAACATGGAAGGCCTGGTAAGTGGCAGTGGTATAAGGCACTAGCAATTTATCAGGGCTCTCTTTCAAATGCTGGCATTTTCTGTGACTTGGATTTTGCCTATTGTTATGAGATCATTACATCACCTATCACACAAGTGTAGCTTTGTTAACTTTCAAAGAAAAGCTGCTAGACAATATACAACACAAAGTTAGACAAGCGAGGGAAGTACACAGTGATGTCACAGGCACTCTGGAATTGGGCACCCGACTTGAATTCCTGGCTTTGAAAACCTCTCTCCAAATGACTTGCCATCCTTTCACTAAGATCCAGCAGCAGTTCTCTCCTGTGCCTCATGCTCTTCTGTAGTCAGCCAAAGCCCACGGAGCTGCACTGTAAGCTTGAAGACCAGGGTGCCAGCTTCGTGTCCTATTTCTGTCACCTAGTTCTTATGTACCGTTTCTTGCTAATCAAAAGGCCCAGTGAATCCTCCTCACACATCACACTTGAGGTAGTACATCCAAGCATTATTTCTGCCGCGCTACATTTGCACGGATTAGCTGCTGAACCCTCCAGATGATGTACTGCTTTTCAAGAAGGGTGTAGAATAACTGGTGAGGGTCTACAGTAAGTCCAAGAGGGTGCTCAACGATGTACAGGAGTCTGACTTCAAAGCATAAATTGAAAAACAGCCGCTTAACCTAGAAAGGGCAATACTGAAGAGAAAGAACAATGTTTAAACTCTAAAAGGTAGCTATAAGGAAGAACTTTTCTGTGCATCCACTGCACACAGTTACACGGAACCATGGGGCTTAAATTACAACCTGAAAAACTTAGGGTATGTGGCAATCTTTGCAACAGTAGTAATAATTACAGGAAATGTTTAAGAATAAATTAGGCAAGCGTTTGTCAAGAATGGTACAGAAAGTTGATCATTCACCTCTAGAACGAGAGCAACGCTAGACTATCTTCAAAGGTTCTTCTTTCCCCAGTGCTGTCCCTCTCTGTATTTCTACGCTCATCCAATACAAGCATCATCCCCAGCCGTGTACTTACAATTCTATATGCATATGCACATGTCTAGAGATGCACATTTATTTCTTCGTTACACACAGCTGAAGGAGAGTACTCATAGGCAAGCCAATTTACATAAACAGCTTCTGAAAGTAAAACACCTCAGCCTCTTGCAAAACGTCAGCCCAACAGAACACCGGGAGCGGTATGTAAATCCTTATGCCAAAACTGCATTCTCTTAAATCTTATGAAAACCATTTCTAACGTAAAGCCTGACCTGACTGGTCTATTTTCTGACACTCCCCTTCTCTGTCATCAGGTACTTATTAGATAGTAAAACAACTGACGGGGTAAACACCATAACTAGCACAATAGCTGACTTCCGTAGCAGTTGCATATCAGGTCTGAAGAAATGTGAGTTTAGTAGGTAGATACACATTCAGAAATGCACAAGAACTGAAAGGAGTAATCTGTAACTGGTAGACTAAGAACACTGCAATAGCATGCAATGTAAATCAACATGCACCTATAGGGAAGGGAAGGGAAGTACGGAAACATTCTTCTGGATTAAAAAAAAATATATACGCAGCAATGGTAGGAAAAGGTACTTGGAACGTGCCACTTTCAATCCACTGAAACAATGTCTGCAACAGCAGTAAGAACACTGGCAAACTACCTTCTCTGTTCCACAGGGCCTTGAAACCCATACGCATTGTCTGTTGCCAGTTGCCCTTAGGAAACAAAGGCGCTGCGATCAGTAGAAGCGTGTAGAACACCAAAAATGAAACTTTTGAGTATGTCACATGCAAGATCCTCATTCTCCGTACAGTCTACAAGGTTACACAATTGTAAAATACTTTGTAAGAATGAAAATCCTGAAGTTTGCCTTGGATTATAAAAGTTTTAAAACTCCGTTTTGAGTTTTTTTTCCAAGGGTTTTAGAAATAAAAGCATCTTGGTAAAGTGATTTTCACACACTGCACAGACACAAGCAGTGTTTCTCCCACTGCGAGAGGAGTATCAAAATACTCTTATCTAATATGTTATAGACAAAAGTGACCAAGGTCACAGGAGAATCTGTACTTTCCCACTGATTACAAGGAACGGGCCAGCTGCTTTGTGCCTCCTATGCAGCTGGAGCATGCAGTTGCCTGGTAACTTGTTCCGACCTGTTGCATCTTAATCACATATACATGGAGGAATACCAAGCTGACCGCTTAGGTTTATCAGCCAAAACAGTTTACAGCAACACAATAGTTTAGAGCAATTCAGGAAGTTTAACACTGAATTTAGGTATGCGCTTATATGGTTTGACGAACAGAACTTTTATAAATGAAAGGGAAACAACAGGTGACTTTAGAGCATACAAAAGGTATAGTCTAAAAACCAAATATCAATTATTAGCAATGTTTCCCTGTTCAAAGGGCATCATGTAATGTCTCAGACTCAACAAGCATGAACTGACAGACTGTTATGATTTGAAAATTTTAAAAAAGTTCTAATAGTGTGCCCAAAACAGAGCTGTTTCAGTGTTCAGGCTAGACTCGTTGTCTCCAGTAAATACATATCTTAATTCTAACACAGGATAAAAACCGATTTATAAATTCCCTCTTGTAAAAATGAAACTGTTCCAATCACCCTGTTCACTCCTATTTAAGATATTAAACAGGGCAAATCAGAAGTAACTTGAACCAATCCCTCCCACCCAGCTATAAACCAGGACCATATACAGCCCTTGCAGACTACACAAGACCCTGTCTCATTCCAGCCATATCATTAGCACAAGCTGTGCAAACCCATGCAAATCAACAGGTTTTCCAGGCATAAAAGCAGACTCCAACAGCAGTTAAGCCACTTCTTACAACTGACAATGTCATACTTCCATCACTGATTATAGCACAAGAACAAAAGAGAATGGGTCTTTATTGTCCTTCATGAACTTGAGGGGCTGCAAGAAACCAGTGAAGTTACAAGCCTGGATTCTGTAATGTCGCTATCAGCATAATTTCCAGATCAAAGATCCGGCCTCCTGTTACGATCATCAAACATAATTTTGAGTTCAGGGGACAGGTCATCACAACACTATGTTAGGTAGAGTATAAAACCTTATCATCAGATTCTCAGCTAGTTTAAGTCAATGTATTCTGTGTGTTCCGCTGAAGTCAACGAAACTAAACACACTATCATAGGAAAAAGATATTTCAGCATGCCTCAGACCTGGAAAACTATCTTGAAAAATGCCCGTAACTTTTAACACAAATTCTCTGCACTTCCCACGATCTCTCAACAGCGAGCAGTAGTAAGACCCTAACAGTTACTTGCAACCTATTTCTTGCATAGCATTCATTTTTATTTTAATTTTAAAAGGGGCAACTAATAAATAAGATTTTTGCAGCTACTCACAAAAATCAATAAGCAAAGACATTTGTTCCAAGACTTAAATTTCTTGTATAATTTAAAAAACTATCAAAACTCTGTAAAGTAAAATAGATACATTTACCTACTAATGTAGGAAACTACAGACAAACTTCAGGAAATGACCAAAGGTGCAGAGGATAGGCTAATGCCTATTAGCATTAGGTAGAAAAACAAGGTAGAAAAGGTAGAAATGCCTATTAGCATTAAGGTAGAAGAACAACAACAACAACAACAACAAAAAACCCCCAGAAGTTCTACAGAAAAATGAGTGAGCAGCCCACAGCACTGGCAGACAACAGATTTTTTTATCCCCGCTTCCTCCACCCCTTCTTCTTACCCCCCCACCCCCGTTTTTTTTTTAAAGGAAATAATTATTCTATTCTGAAACATATTGCCAGTGATGCAGTTGAAGCCAAAAGTTTAAATGAGTTCAGGAGAGAATTAACCGAATTCTAACACATGTGCCAACACAACTGCTATAAAAAGCATCTGCATCATGGTGAAATGCAAACAGCTACTCTGAGAATGACACATTATTATTCACTAAATTTGCCTTTTACCCTGTTGTATAGTTACTAATGTTGAAAAGAGTCACTGCTGTGCAAGAAACTAAAACTTACAGCGCTTTATGCTCGGAGAGAACTGTGGCCCATCAGCTCGTGGCTGTGAAGTCTTACAACTTAACACGTTGCAGTTGCGCACCAGCAAGTTCTGAGGCGGACTGCTGACTGTATTCAATAGTCACAGCTTATGTAGGAGGATATGATAAAACTTACTTACTTGCCTTTAACCGATGCTCCAAATATGTTAAAGTCGTTCTTAAAGCAGGTTACTGGTTTGATTACCCTTCATACAAAATCCTCCTTCAAATGGAGGTTTCTCTTCTCTTCTTTTCAGATTTAAGGCATGAACAGAAACCACACCTGCATCATCACTGAAATCAGTGCCTATTTTCAATAAACTTTAGTAGCAGCATCAGAATTCGTCCTCAAGTACCGTTCATAAAGCAAATGCTTCATTCTTCAAAACTTTTTTTAGCAAAGGTTAGTAATGCTGTACCACAGACTCTCACGCCCAGTCACGCATGTTCTTCCCGAGACTGTTACGCAGCTTCGTATTTTAAAAATCGCCATCCTAACTGCGTACCTGATACTACTGGTTCTCCCCTTTTTAAAGTCTGATGTTAAGGAAAAGCTGCAAGTCCTACAAAACCAGGCAGACTTGCTTGTTCATGCCAAAGAGAAAAAGGTTAAGCATTAATAAAAAATAAGACTATTGCCTACCTTTAAGTATCCATAAAGCTATCAACATGAACTGTATGGTGGCTTGTTAGCATCGCTATTTCAACACGGGCATGCAAAATGTCCTTCAGTTAAATTCCAAACTCTATGAAGTAATTGGTGGGCAATTCCCCAAGGATAAAACATCTATCAAAAGCCAACAGTAAGCCAGAAATCTCTTTCCGTTTCATAGGGTAAAAAAAAAAAAATACAGTGAATCCTGAAAAAAGAAATCGATATTAGACAGGGAACACCTATATAGTTATAAGGCAAGTAATAAAACATTTAGTGTTTTGATTTTTTTCTTTTTATTTATGTCATCACAATAGTTAGACAAACATGGAAACATTTGCAACAGCAATACTTGGGTCACTTTAAAATCTTGGTAACACTGAAATACAGGTCAGCAAAAGCTAATGATGCGGGGAGGGGACTTTAGGTCTTCTTATTTTCATACACATTCACACACACGCACATATATATCTATATACACACGCGCACTCCACAACTCCAAAGAGCTATCTTAACTATGTCTGCCAGTAAACGGAAATAGTAGGCAGAAAGGAACCATATCCATACTAAGACAGTTAGCTGTGTCGTAAAACTGAAGATCACTGCAAACAGTGCCATCCTAAAGAAGAAGAAGAAGAAAAAAAACAACCAACACCAAAAAAACTGAAAGGAGCCATCGCTGTGCATGTCATAAGCATGAAGTTATTTTAACCTGATGACTACTCTGCCCTATACTTTAAGCATCATTAAGTTTTTATGTGTTTTTAAAGTCTAAGGTTATTATTTTAAATGACCTACTTGTAGTGGCAGCCCAAGTAGCATTCTGGAGAACACCACAGTGCCCACAATTTCTACAGGTCAGTGCAGAATGATTAAGCACTACATTTCTAGGGGAGGAAAACAAAAAACCACTACCGCTCATTTATTCGATTGAAAAGCTTATTACCTGTACCTTCCAAAGCAACAGGCTACAGGAACACTGAATGCAAAGTAAACCAGACCCATCTGGAATACTCTGACTCAGTCTCAGCTCCAAGTTACACATCTTTCATTTCGTATTTGAAGGGATTAACAGCATTTGGATGCACAGAAACTGTCTTTACAGTGATGTCTGCAGACCTCCAAGTCATAAGTTAAAAATGTCTTCCTAAATTATAACAGTATTAGCACTTCCTCTGAAAGGAGTGAAAAAAACACAACCAGGGAAGGAGGAAGTGACACAACACCAAGGGTTTTTTTCCCAGAGATAACAAAATCCTGAGAGAACAAGATGCTTGTGCTATCAGAATAAAAATCCCCAAAGAAGCAAAAGAGTTTACCTTTCCCTTGGAAAAGTTACTTTTGAGTCAAGATCTGCCCTTTTTCTCTCCCAAGCATGAAATCTCTCTTCAGCTTAAGACTCTCTTCTACTGCAGTAGAAATTTAGTGCACATGCTGGAACCTGGACAGAATCTTATTTAAAAAAACAAACAATACAATAGTACTACAGTGGCTAGAAATCTTTTACATATTCTGATGAAGAGACTCAACTTATTTCTAGGAAATAAAGTGTTTGGGGCCAAAGCCAACGCATGATGGTCATGTAAGGTTAAATTTTTATTAATTTTTTTTTTTTTTTAAATTGATATATTGAAAAAAGCTGGAGAAGGAAGCGGGGACAGAAAGGAAAAACCATTCAGGGAGTCAGTGGTATAGACTGTCAGCACGCAATCTAAATATTGTAATTGCAGATCACATAGTCAGAACAAGCCAGTCAAAAGTAGCACCCTCCCTGGGAGAGGGGCGGGAGTCTCTCTCCCCTTGTCTTTCAAGCCAAGACCCAACTAGCAGAAGGCAGCTTTTCTGTCAGATAAAGCAAGGCAAAAGGATCATGTACAGCAACTTCCTTGCAGCCTCTTGCTCCTGAGCACCCTTCTTCACCTCTTTCTTTCTTTCTCTCTTTCTTCTGGTGATGGGAAGGCAAAGCATGTTCTGTTCCTGTGAGCCCATACTGCTTGTCCCTATAGTCACAGCAGGCACCTGTGATTCCTCTCCGAAGACATTTACGCATAGAAATCAGTTGAGTGGTGTGTTACAGAAGCATAAGCTGCAGTGGACGTGATTCTGAATCAGTTATTTTTTTTGCCCATCATGACAAAATAAAACCAGCAATTTCTTACTTTATAGAAATCCTCCTAAAGTAGTAGTTGCCCCCAATCGCTGTCAAGTTTTTGTATCACAGGAGAACAAATGCAGCCAAAATAACATTTTCTCTAAAAGGACCGCTCCGAACTGCACAAGCAGGCAGGCACAGGCAGCTCCCGATTTAATTAAGCGTATGTACACAGCACCACTTAGTGGTGCAAGCGGAGTCACCGCTGACAGGAATGAGAAGCTTGAACACCAACCTTCCCTCCCCGGCCCCCTGGACACTGCAGCCTGATCTTGACAAATTGACCGCCTGGATAAAGCAAGCTATCTGGCAACTAAAAAGATCCATTGTACTTTTCTGCTCAGTACAACTAAAGATACAGATTCACCCTCGAAATCTCGGCAATTTCTTGAATACCACCAACACTCAGAACAGGTTTCAAATGGCAACGTGGCAGGACAAAGTAATAAATGCTTATCCTTAAGTCTGCTAACTTTCTAAACCTTTGCCTAGACCTTAAGGAAATGTAAAAACAAACAAACTACTGGAAAGTTCAACACACAATCCACGCAAAGTTAAGGCTATCAAGTAGGAACTGGATTACAAGTATAAATCATGCAACAGCTACTCTATGACATGGATGTCCTGAACAGATCATCCTCTACAGTGTAAGTCCAAGGTACAAACCCATCAGCACCTCCTTCCCTCTCTGTATCGCTGTGGTTACCTGCTCTGTGCCCAGAGCCAAAAAGAGTCCCGACATTCGAGTTACTGTTCCTTTTATGCCCACCCCCATACTTCTTTCCCGACGGAGAGGTGATGCACCTGATTTGAGGTGGAGTGCAGACAACCTTCTCATCTAGTGCTGGGCAGTTTATTTGTCCCATAAACAAACCCCAGGAAAGAGAATGCACGGTTAGACGGGTGCACTTGAGGTTTTGACCACGCGGTAGCACCGTTAACTGCTGAAAGAGCAGGACTCTCTGCCGCTCCGTGTCCATGTCACGACTGCCCTCACGTCCCCAGTCTGCACCCAGCTCCTCCAGGGTGTGCAGAAGAGCTTCCAGCCCTGGCTCAGCAGGCGTCCACATAAGATCCCCCAGCCAAGAGGGGGGTGTATGCTCACCTGCCACATCGATACCGTGGGTACATTAAAAGCCACCCCCCAACCCTTTCCCCAGGAGTGATTGGGGGAGGCTCTTCAGTCATCTGGCTGTAAACCCCCTCCCCCTCAGGGAGACCAACATCCAGGCATGCCTTGCTCTAACTCCCCAAATCCACTGCCCTCCGAGGAATAAAAGGCGTCTGGGCCACTCCCCCGGCTCTAATCTGCAGATATGCCTGGCTTCCCAGAAGCAGGCTGAGAAAGCCAGCATTAAGGCACTCCTTCCCACGCCCAGATCCACAAAATCCTCAGAGAAAAGAAGAAAAATAGCCACTTCACCGCAGCAGGAAGTAAATGGACTTGGGGGACACAGGAGGCCAGTTCTCCTGGGGTCAATGGAAAGGAGGGCTAGATGCAACGTATCTGAGGATTTTCCATGTGCACAGCTGAAACAGCCATGCCTCAAGCAGGGATGCGTCCCATTTATGGCAGTTCCTCCCCACTTCTCATCCCCAAAAGACAAACTCGGGCCTCTGCCTTCTCCGTGTGTAGCTCCCCACTCCCTTCAGCATGGAGCTGCGAGGCTCGGGGTTTGTGGAGAACCACAGGTGGGAAACCGAGGCTACTAATGGTGACCACAGAGAACAGACCAGCTCGGAGGGGGCGAGGAGGGCCGATGCACAATTTCTACGTTTGAATTTGTTGGGAACTTGGTGGGAGTCACAGGCTTGCAAGCCACAACCCCAGCTATCCAGGACATGGGCTTCCCAAGATCACAAACCTCCGGGGACGGGGACAGGGACGGCGCCTGCGCCGGCGAGCGAACGCCGGGCTGCCCCAACGCGAAGCACGGCGCATGCGCCCAGGAGGCGCATCCGCACGGCTGGTCGGGGAGCGGGCGCAGCGGGAAGCCCGCGGAAAACCACGCGAAACCGGCAACGCTCCTGAGTCTGACCTGGTCGGACTACGCCGCGCCCGAGAGCCGCGCTGCTGCCCGGCCGCCGAGTCCGCGAAAACTACAGCTCCCGGCATGCCCCGGGAGGCATCCTGCCCTGCTGCCTGACCCCGAGGGGACGCCGCTTCCGTTCCCCCCCACCTCCCCACGCCGGCGCAGCGGCAGTTCCCGCGGAGCCCCCAGCGCCGCTCCGGGTAGCTCCGGCACGGCGCGGCCCCGCTGCCGCTCCGTGCGTGCAACATGGACCCCGCCGTCCTCCTCGGGGCTTTCCCCGGGACCCGCCGGCCGACTGCGCAGCCCCGCCACGGGGCCCGGTGAGCCCCCACCCCCGCGCGCCCGTTCTCTCAGCCGCCCTGTCAGCGCCCCCCCCCCCCCCCCCCCCCCCGCGCGCACGTTCTCTCAGCCGCCCTGTCAGCGCCCCCACCCCCACCCCCGCGCGCACGTTCTCTCAGCCGCCCTGTCAGCGCCCCCACCCCCACCCCCGCGCGCACGTTCTCTCAGCCGCCCTGTGAGCCCCCAGGGCTCCCCCTCGGCCTCGGCACCCCCACCGCCCCCGGGCCACCCCCGCCTCCGACGTTCGCGCTCCGAGGGGCGCCCGGCCCCGCTCACCTTCTCCCTCGGGGCAGCCGCAGCCCGGTCACTGCTCAGCTCCGCTCCTGCCTGGGCTCCCGGCGGCCCCTCCCCCGGCAGCCCCTCCCCTTGCCAGGGAGGGGGCGTCGCCATCAGCCTCTCACTGCCCGCACCTGCGGCTCCTCCAGCCCCGGCCCGCAGCTGTGGTACCGAAACCCGGAACCAAACCCCTCACCACCAAGGTGAAGTGAAGCAGCAGGCACTGCCTTGACTGAGTGACAGATGTCAAGAGTCGTCTGATGTGGAAGAGGTGTTAACTGGGGTCAAAATACAGATTTTAATACCCATCTTATTTTAGTTCTAAGACTTGGCAATTGCCAGGTATCATCTTTTCGATTTCCCCAGGTCCACCCGCGAGCGAGGCCACAAGGGAGATTTCTTCCAGAGAGAGGATAGAGTTATTAAGTCTCAAGACCACGATTTGCTTTTCTCCTTCATGAAGAGGTGAGTGGATCATATAGCATCACTAGTCACCCAAGCAGTTAAGCCTGAACTTTTCACCTGTCCTTTAATGCCGTCAACTCCAAGCTAAATTTTTCCCGTTATTAAGAGGGGACCAAAGATCATGTGAAGTATTATTATCCTTTCTACAAATACACCCCCATCTTAGAGCTTTAGCTACTAGAGAAGGTCTTGGGAGTTTGGGGTCAGAGGAGCTAGCTGCAAGTACAAACTTTCATACAGCTCTGTTTAGGATGTGTGATGTTTCTCTGGTTGTCTAAACCGGTCTAAATTTCCACAGATGGTCCCGACTCTGGGTGGCTCTAACAAGGATCCTGGAACTCCAGTAAGTTCTAAACATCGTTTTATATTTTAAACATGATCCCAAGTTCCTTTTTGCACTTGTCTCTACGGTTTTGGCAGCTGACAGCCCCGAGGGGTGCTTGTACAAGTTTCTCCCGAAGGGCGAGTAAATTAATTCTTTTGTCCGTGAGGTGGATGGTTTGGTAACGTTATAATTCACAACGCTATAATTCCTTCTTTCAAATTTAAAAAAAAATAATTGCCTTTTAAATCCATCCAATTTAATCTGCTAAAATGATTCTCGTTGTTCTACCTCTTTTCTCAAGTTTTGGTTAAATTCAATGTCAGTATTCTCCACGGAACTAGATTTTCATCTGACTTTGGAATCGGAAAGGCAGGCTGTTACTGAGGTTAAATTCTGTGTCTTTACAAAACTTTGAATCAGTTACAAAACTAGATTATTTTTTTTAATTCAAATTACAAAACCGGTTAATATCAAGATGAATAGCTCAAACAATAATTGTTTCATTTTGTTTATCTCATGTTTAGAACCCCTCAAAAAAACCCACATACACCCTCTAAACACACAAAAAGATTATTGCCCTCGACAATATTCCTAATAGCAACCCCAACATTATAAACTTTACACAACTGTTTTCCCAAATAGATAACGTGAAACTTACTTATAGATTTTCCGTTTTAAAGGGACAGTTTCTTTAGACTTCCAGTTTCTTGTTGGGTGCTTTCTTTATTCTCGAATAATGAAGCCAAGGTTCTTCTCCCAGACCTTTACTGCTACAAGTGTTGTTAAAATGACTCGATACGGTCCTTTCCACTTCTCGGTGATTTTATATATATTCAGTCTCCTGGTCGGAAGGGATGCGCTGCTACGTCCAGTTCTAAGGGTCCAGCTGTGGAGACATACTGACAAAGTTCTTGAAAAGAATTGCTTAAAGAAATCATAACACCTTTTAAAAACATATCTCCAAAGGCACTCAAGATACTCAGAACACAGGACTCTTGATATGGTCTTTCATACATTTCCTAAAGACTTGGCTTTTCTTTCTCTTCTGGCTATACTCCGATTCTTAATAGAGCCACGGGTAACGCTTTAACCCATGTGAGGAGTGAGGTTTCCTGACAAATTTTACTCGACTGTTGCTTAAGGATATAGTTCATTCTCTCTCTCTCTCTCTCTCCCCCCACACACTTGCCTGTGGTCTATGTGGGGTGTGATAGTCTCAATCCATAGATAATACTTGGCTCAACTTGTCTCATAATCTTTGCTATAAAATGAGGGCCATTGTCAGATGACATTCTTACAGGCACCCCATATTTTGGTATTATCTCTTTGAGCAAGACTTTGACTACTTCCCTTGCTTTGTTGGTGTGACAAGGGAAAGCCTTGGGCCACCCAGTAAAGATATCAACTAAAACTAGGACATATCCATATTTTCAAGGCAATTCTATAAAATCAATTTGCTAATATTCTTCTAAAAAATTTCCTTATTTAATAATCCCAAAGATGATCTTATTACTGGTTCGCGGATAAATTTACATATACATTTCACGTCCGCTTATAATTGTTTAAACAATCTTTGTCATATTTCGCTTTCTGTTTCCCAGTATACTCTGTGATGTTCAATGGGGCAATTTCTCTTATTATTGTGGGTGGGACTATTATTCGACCTGTCGGTGTTACAGCCTATCCTGTTTCATTTTGTTAGCCTGCAATCTAATAATTAATTCTTCATCTTTTTCATTATAATTTGGAGTTTCTTTAGGCAATTTTATACCTTTCTCTGGAACTAGTGCTAGGATGCCTTTTTCTGCAGCCTCTTCAGCAGCTTTATCAGCCAGTCGGTTACCTGCGTTAGGACCGGTCTTACCTAACGGATGTGCTTTACAGTGCATCATCGTGACTGCTGTTGGTTTTTGAATGCTTTCTAACAATTTCAGTATTTGTTCTGCGTGCTGAACGGCGGTTCCTGGTGCAGATAACAGTCCTCTTTCTCCCCGTATCGCTCCATGCGCACGTACCACTCCAAAAGCATACTTTGAGTCTGTCCAAGTGTTGACTCGCTTTCCTTGACTTAGTTCCAGAGCTCGAGTAAGAGTTATCAATTCAGCCTTTTGGGCAGAGATCATCGAAGGCAAAGTTGGCAACGCAAGTACCTCCTCAGTAATTATTGTCTATCTCGATAAAACGTTTTCCTTCACAGATGGAACCGCTTCCGTCGGCATATAGTTCCCAATCTGTTTCTTCTAGTGGCACATCTCAGAGATCCAGTCAGCTGGAGTAAACTCTTTCGATTGCCTGCAAGCAGTCACGTTCTAGTTCTCCTTTAACTCGGTCAGTTGTTGAAAACCCAACAGGGTTAACGGCGGTAGTAGTTTTTAGGTAAACATCATCTTGTTCCAGGAACAACACCACTTGGTATTTCAGCATTCTGCTAGAGGATAACCAGTGCCCCCCTTTCCGTTTTAGCACAACAGTTATCATGTGGGAAACGTACAGTAATCCTTTCTCCTCAGGCGAACTTACGAGCTTCCTGGATCAGTAGCACAGTTGCACCGTTGACGTTTTTTCTTTTTTGGAGGAACCTCTGCCCTCCGTGATCCCCTGTGACCCCTTCCGGACGTCTCCTAGCGTCTTTTGGGCTTTTCTTATAAGGGCCGGAGATCCCAGGTAGCAGCCCCAGACTTGTCTAATGAGGCTACCCTAGATGATTCTTCTCTTTTGCAGGAAGCTCTCTTCTCCAGGATTGACCCAAGACTCCTCCAGGCGTCATCCCAGAATGTTTTGACCTCTGCGTTTGGGACCGGAGATCCCATCTACCTGCCCCAGACTCCTCCAAGTAAGTAGCTCGAGACATTTTTGTTCTCCTGTAGAGAAATCTCTCAACTCCGACAGCCACCTGAGACTCCTCCCAGGCATCTCCCACAGTCTTCTGTCCTCTGCTTTACCTACCTAAGGGGTCAGGTAGAAGCCCCAGACTCCTCCAAGGAAGCTACCGTTGAGGCTTTGTTCTTTTTTGGAGGACCCTGTGCCCTCCGGGATCCCCTGTGATTCCTTCCAGACGTCTCCTAGAGTCTTTTGGCCTTTTCTTATAAGGACCGGAGATCGCAGGTAGCAGCCCCAGACTTGTCTAATGAGGCTACCCTAGATGATTCTTCTCTTTTGCAGGAAGCTCTCTTCTCCGGAATCGACCCAAGACTCCTCCAGGCGTCATCCCAAAATGTTTCGACCTCTGCGTTCGGGACCGGAGATCCCATCTACCTGCCCCAGACTCCTCCAAGTAAGTAGCTCGAGACATTTTTGTTCTCCTGTAGAGAAATCTCACAACTCCGACAGGCACCTGAGACTCCTCCCAGGCATCTCCCACAGTCTTCTGTCCTCTGCTTTACCTACCTAAGGGGTCAGGTAGAAGCCCTAGACTCCTCCAAGGAAGCTACCGTTGAGGTTTTTTCTTTTTTGGAGGAACCTCTGCCCTCCGGGATCCCCTGTGATTCCTTCCAGACGTCTCCTAGAGTCTTTTGGCCTTTTCTTATAAGGACCGGAGATCGCAGGTAGCAGCCCCAGACTTGTCTAATGAGGCTACCCTAGATGATTCTTCTCTTTTGCAGGAAGCTCTCTTCTCCGGGATCGACCCAAGACTCCTCCCAGGTGTCATCCCAGAACATTTTTACCTCTGCGTTCGGGACCGGATATCTCAGCTACCTGCCCCAGACTCCTCCAGGTAAGTAGCTCGAGACATTTTTGTTCTCCTGTAGAGAAATCTCTCAACTCCGACAGGCACCTGAGACTCCTCCCAGGCATCTCCCACAGTCTTCTGTCCTCTACTTTACCTACCTAAGGGGTCAGGTAGAAGCCCCAGACTCTTCCAAGGAAGCTACCGTTGAGGTTTTTTTCTTTTTTGGAGGAACCTCTGCCCTCCGGGATTCCCTGTGATTCCTTCCAGACATCTCCTAGAGTCTTTTGGCCTTTTCTTATAAGGACCGGAGATCCCAGGTAGCAGCCCCAGACTTGTCTAATGAGGCTACCCTAGATGATTCTTTTCTTTTGCAGGAAGTTCTCTTCTCTAGGATCGACCCAAGAGTCCTCCCAGGCGTCATCCCAGAATGTTTTGACCTCTGCGTTCAGGACCGGAGATCCCATCTACCTGCCCCAGACTCCTCCAGGTAAGTAGCTCGAGACATTTTTGTTCTCCTGTAGAGAAATCTCTCAACTCCGACAGGCACCTGAGACTCCTCCCAGGCACCTCCCACAGTCTTCTGTCCTCTGCTTTACCTACCTAAGGGGTCAGGTAGAAGCCCCAGACTCCTCCAAGGAAGCTACCGTTGAGGCTTTTTTCTTTTTTGGAGGAAACACTGCCCTCCGGGATCCCCTTTGATTCCTTCCAGACGTCTCCTAGAGTCTTTTGGGCTTTTCTTATAAGGACCGGAGATCCCAGGTAGCAGCCCCAGAGTTGTTTAATGAGGCTACCCTAGATGATTCTTCTCTTTTGCAGGAAGCTCTCTTCTCCGGAATCGACCCAAGACTCCTCCCAGGCGTCATCCCAGAACATTTTGACCTCTGCGTTCGGGACCGGAGATCCCAGCTACCTGCCCCAGACTCCTCCAAGTAAGTAGCTCGAGACATTTTTGTTCTCCTGTAGAGAAATCTCTCAACTCCGACAGGCACCTGAGACTCCTCCCAGGCATCTCCCACAGTCTTCTGTCCTCTGCTTTACCTACCTAAGGGGTCAGGTAGAAGCCCCAGACTCCTCTTAGGAAGCTACCATTGAGGTTTTTTCTGTTTTGGAGGAGCCTGTGCCCTCTGGGATCCCCTGTGATTCCTTCCAGACGTCTCCTAGAGTCTTTTGGCCTTTTCTTATAAGGACCGGAGATCCCAGGTAGCAGCCCCAGAATTGTTTAATGAGGCTACCCTAGATGATTCTTCTCTTTTGCAGGAAGCTCTCTTCTCTGGGATCGACCCAAGACTCCTCCCAGGCGTCATCCCAGAATGTTTTAACCTCTGCGTTCGAGACCGGTGATCCCAGCTACCTGGCCCAGACTCCTCCAAGTGAGTAGCTCGAGACATTTTTTTTCTCCTGTAGAGAAATCTCTCAACTCCGACAGCCACCTGAGACTCCTCCCAGGCATTTCCCACAGTCTTCTGTCTTCTTCTTTACCTACCTAAGGGGTCAGGTAGAAGCCCCAGACTCCTCCAAGGAATCTACTGTTGAGGTTTTTTTCTTTTTTGGAGGAACCTCTGCCCTCCGGGATCCCCTGTGATTCCTTGCAGACGTCTCCTAGAGTCTTTTGGCCTTTTCTTATAAGGACCGGAGATCCCAGGTAGCAGCCCCAGACTTGTTTAATGAGGCTACCCTAGATGATTCTTCTCTTTTGCAGGAAGCTCTCTTCTCCGGGATCGACCCAAGAGTCCTCCCAGGCGTCATCCCAGAATGTTTTGACCTCTGCGTTCGGGACCGGCGATCCCATCTACCTGCCCCAGACTCCTCCAAGTAAGTAGCTCGAGACATTTTTGTTCTCCTGTAGAGAAATCTCTCAACTCCGACAGCCACCTGAGACTCCTCCCAGGCATCTCCCACAGTCTTCTGTCTTCTGCTTTACCTACCTAAGGGGTCAGGTAGAAGCCCCAGACTCCTCCAAGGAAGCTACCGTTGAGGTTTTTTCTTTTTTGAAGGAGCCTGTGCCCTCCGTGATCCCCTGTGATTCCTTCCAGACGTCTCCTAGAGTCTTTTGGCCTTTTCTTATAAGGACCGGAGATCCCAGGTAGCAGCCCCAGACTTGTCTAATGAGGCTACCCTAGATGATTCTTCTCTTTTGCAGGAAGCTCTCTTCTCCGGGATCGACCCAAGACTCCTCCCAGGCGTCATCCCAGAAAGTTTTGACCTCTGCGTTCGAGACCGGAGATCCCAGCTACCTGCCCCAGACTCCTCCAAGTAAGCAGCTCGAGACATTTTTGTTCTCCTGTAGAGAAATCTCTCAACTCCGACAGCCACCTGAGACTCCTCCCAGGCATCTCCCACAGTCTTCTGTCCTCTGCTTTACCTACCTAAGGGGTCAGGTAGAAGCCCCAGACTCCTCCTAGAAAGCTACCGTTGAGGTTTTTTTCTTTTTTTCGAGGAGCCTCTGACCTCCGGGATTCCCTGTGATTCCTTCCAGACGTCTCCTAGCGTCTTTTGGCCTTTTCTTATAAGGACCGGAGATCCCAGGTAGCAGCCCCAGACTTGTCTAATGAGGCTACCCTAGATGATTCTTCTCTTTTGCAGGAAGCTCTCTTCTCCGGGATGGACCCAAGACTCCTCCCAGGCGTCATCCCAGAACGTTTTGACATCTGTGTTCGGTACCGGAGATCCCATCTACCTGCCCCAGACTCCTCCAAGTAAGTAGCTCGAGACATTTTTTTTCTCCTGTAGAGAAATCTCTCAACTCCGACAGCCACCTGAGACTCCTCAAAGGCATCTCCCACAGTCTTCTGTCCTCTGCTTTACCTACCTAAGGGGTCAGGTAGAAGCCCCAGACTCCTCCAAGGAAGCTACCGTTGAGGTTTTTTCTTTCTTGGAGGAGCCTGTGCCCTCTGGGATCCCCTGTGATTCCTTCCAGACGTCTCCTAGAGTCTTTTGGCCTTTTCTTATAAGGACCGGAGATCCCAGGTAGCAGCCCCAGACTTGTCTAATGAGGCTACCCTAGATGATTCTTTTCTTTTGCAGGAAGTTCTCTTCTCTGGGATCGACCCAAGAGTCCTCCCAGGCGTCATCCCAGAATGTTTTGACCTCTGCGTTCAGGATCGGAGATCCCAGCTACCTGCCCCAGACTCCTCCAAGTAAGTAGATCGAGACATTTTTGTTCTCCTGTAGAGAAATCTCTCAACTCCGACAGCCACCTGAGACTCCTCCCAGGCATCTCCCACAGTCTTCTGTCCTCTGCTTTACCTACCTAAGGGGTCAGGTAGAAGCCCCAGACTCCTCCAAGGAAGCTACCGTTGAGGTTTTTTTCTTTTTTGGAGGAACCTCTGCCCTCCGGGATTCCCTGTGATTCCTTCCAGACGTCTCCTAGCGTCTTTTGGCCTTCTCTTATAAGGACCGGAGATCCCAGGTAGCAGCCCCAGACTTGTCTAATGAGGCTACCCTACATGATTCTTCTCTTTTGCAGGAAGCTCTCTTCTCTGGGATCGACCCAAGACTCCTCCCAGGCGTCATCCCAGAATGTTTTGACCTCTGCGTTCGGGACCGGAGATCCCATCTACCTGCCCCAGACTCCTCCAAGTAAGTAGCTCGAGACATTTTTGTTCTCCTGTAGAGAAATCTCTCAACTCCGACAGCCACCTGAGACTCCTCCCAGGCATCTCCCACAGTCTTCTGTCCTCTGCTTTACCTACCTAAGGGGTCAGGTAGAAGCCCCAGACTCCTCCAAGGAAGCTACCGTTGAGGTTTTTTTCTTTTTTGGAGGAGCCTGTGCCCTCTGGGATCCCCTGTGATTCCTTCCAGACGTCTCCTAGAGTCTTTTGGCCTTTTCTTATAAGGACCGGAGATCCCAGGTAGCAGCCCCAGACTTGTCTAATGAGGCTACCCTAGATAATTCTTCTCTTTTGCAGGAAGTTCTCTTCTCTGGGATCGACCCAAGAGTCCTCCCAGGCGTCATCCCAGAATGTTTTGACCTCTGCGTTCAGGACCGGAGATCCCAGCTACCTGCCCCAGACTCCTCCAAGTAAGTAGCTCGAGACATTTTTGTTCTCCTGTAGAGAAATCTCTCAACTCCGACAGGCACCTGAGACTCCTCCCAGGCACCTCCCACAGTCTTCTGTCCTCTGCTTTACCTACCTAAGGGGTCAGGTAGAAGCCCCAGACTCCTCCAAGGAAGCTACCGTTGAGGTTTTTTTCTTTTTTGGAGGAACCTCTGCCCTCCGGGATTCCCTGTGATTCCTTCCAGACGTCTCCTAGCGTCTTTTGGCCTTCTCTTATAAGGACCGGAGATCCCAGGTAGCAGCCCCAGACTTGTCTAATGAGGCTACCCTAGATGATTCTTCTCTTTTGCAGGAAGCTCTCTTCTCTGGGATCGACCCAAGACTCCTCCCAGGCGTCATCCCAGAATGTTTTAACCTCTGCGTTCGGGACCGGTGATCCCAGCTACCTGGCCCAGACTCCTCCAAGTGAGTAGCTCGAGACATTTTTTTTCTCCTGTAGAGAAATCTCTCAACTCCGACAGCCACCTGAGACTCCTCCCAGGCATTTCCCACAGTCTTCTGTCTTCTTCTTTACCTACCTAAGGGGTCAGGTAGAAGCCCCAGACTCCTCCAAGGAATCTACTGTTGAGGTTTTTTTCTTTTTTGGAGGAACCTCTGCCCTCCGGGATCCCCTGTGATTCCTTCCAGACGTCTCCTAGAGTCTTTTGGCCTTTTCTTATAAGGACCGGAGATCCCAGGTAGCAGCCCCAGACTTGTCTAATGAGGCTACCCTAGATGATTCTTCTCTTTTGCAGGAAGCTCTCTTCTCCGGGATCGACCCAAGACTCCTCCCAGGCGTCATCCCAGAAAGTTTTGACCTCTGCGTTCGAGACCGGAGATCCCAGCTACCTGCCCCAGACTCCTCCAAGTAAGCAGCTCGAGACATTTTTGTTCTCCTGTAGAGAAATCTCTCAACTCCGACAGCCACCTGAGACTCCTCCCAGGCATCTCCCACAGTCTTCTGTCCTCTGCTTTACCTACCTAAGGGGTCAGGTAGAAGCCCCAGACTCCTCCTAGAAAGCTACCGTTGAGGTTTTTTTCTTTTTTTCGAGGAGCCTCTGACCTCCGGGATTCCCTGTGATTCCTTCCAGACGTCTCCTAGCGTCTTTTGGCCTTTTCTTATAAGGACCGGAGATCCCAGGTAGCAGCCCCAGACTTGTCTAATGAGGCTACCCTAGATGATTCTTCTCTTTTGCAGGAAGCTCTCTTCTCCGGGATGGACCCAAGACTCCTCCCAGGCGTCATCCCAGAACGTTTTGACATCTGTGTTCGGTACCGGAGATCCCATCTACCTGCCCCAGACTCCTCCAAGTAAGTAGCTCGAGACATTTTTTTTCTCCTGTAGAGAAATCTCTCAACTCCGACAGCCACCTGAGACTCCTCAAAGGCATCTCCCACAGTCTTCTGTCCTCTGCTTTACCTACCTAAGGGGTCAGGTAGAAGCCCCAGACTCCTCCAAGGAAGCTACCGTTGAGGTTTTTTTCTTTTTTGGAGGAACCTCTGCCCTCCGGGATTCCCTGTGATTCCTTCCAGACGTCTCCTAGCGTCTTTTGGCCTTCTCTTATAAGGACCGGAGATCCCAGGTAGCAGCCCCAGACTTGTCTAATGAGGCTACCCTACATGATTCTTCTCTTTTGCAGGAAGCTCTCTTCTCTGGGATCGACCCAAGACTCCTCCCAGGCGTCATCCCAGAATGTTTTGACCTCTGCGTTCGGGACCGGAGATCCCATCTACCTGCCCCAGACTCCTCCAAGTAAGTAGCTCGAGACATTTTTGTTCTCCTGTAGAGAAATCTCTCAACTCCGACAGCCACCTGAGACTCCTCCCAGGCATCTCCCACAGTCTTCTGTCCTCTGCTTTACCTACCTAAGGGGTCAGGTAGAAGCCCCAGACTCCTCCAAGGAAGCTACCGTTGAGGTTTTTTTCTTTTTTGGAGGAGCCTGTGCCCTCTGGGATCCCCTGTGATTCCTTCCAGACGTCTCCTAGAGTCTTTTGGCCTTTTCTTATAAGGACCGGAGATCCCAGGTAGCAGCCCCAGACTTGTCTAATGAGGCTACCCTAGATAATTCTTCTCTTTTGCAGGAAGTTCTCTTCTCTGGGATCGACCCAAGAGTCCTCCCAGGCGTCATCCCAGAATGTTTTGACCTCTGCGTTCAGGACCGGAGATCCCAGCTACCTGCCCCAGACTCCTCCAAGTAAGTAGCTCGAGACATTTTTGTTCTCCTGTAGAGAAATCTCTCAACTCCGACAGGCACCTGAGACTCCTCCCAGGCACCTCCCACAGTCTTCTGTCCTCTGCTTTACCTACCTAAGGGGTCAGGTAGAAGCCCCAGACTCCTCCAAGGAAGCTACCGTTGAGGTTTTTTTCTTTTTTTGGAGTAGCCTCTGACCTCCGGGATCCCCTGTGATTCCTTCCAGACGTCTCCTAGAGTCTTTTGGCCTTTTCTTATAAGGACCGGAGATCCCAGTTAGCAGCCCCAGACTTGTCTAATGAGGCTACCCTAGATGATTCTTCTCTTTTGCAGGAAGCTCTCTTCTCCGGGATCGACCCAAGACTCCTCCCAGGCGTCATCCCAGAATGTTTTGACCTCTGCGTTCGGGACCGGAGATCCCAGCTACCTGCCCCAGACTCCTCCAAGTAAGTAGCTCGAGACATTTTTGTTCTCCTGTAGAGAAATCTCTCAACTCCGACAGCCACCTGAGACTCCTCCCAGGCATCTCCCACAGTCTTCTGTCTTCTGCTTTACCTACCTAAGGGGTCAGGTAGAAGCCCCAGACTCCTCCAAGGAAGCTACCGTTGAGGTTTTTTCTTTTTTGAAGGAGCCTGTGCCCTCCGTGATCCCCTGTGATTCCTTCCAGACGTCTCCTAGAGTCTTTTGGCCTTTTCTTATAAGGACCGGAGATCGCAGGTAGCAGCCCCAGACTTGTCTAATGAGGCTACCCTAGATGATTCTTCTCTTTTGCAGGAAGCTCTCTTCTCCGGGATCGACCCAAGACTCCTCCCAGGCGTCATCCCAGAATGTTTTGACCTCTGCGTTCGAGACCGGAGATCCCAGCTACCTGCCCCAGACTCCTCCAAGTAAGCAGCTCGAGACATTTTTGTTCTCCTGTAGAGAAATCTCTCAACTCCGACAGCCACCTGAGACTCCTCCCAGGCATCTCCCACAGTCTTCTGTCCTCTGCTTTACCTACCTAAGGGGTCAGGTAGAAGCCCCAGACTCCTCCAAGGAAGCTACCGTTGAGGTTTTTTCTTTTTTGGAGGAGCCTGTGCCCTCTGGGATCCCCTGTGATTCCTTCCAGACGTCTCCTAGAGTCTTTTGGCCTTTTCTTATAAGGACCGGAGATCCCAGGTAGCAGCCCCAGACTTGTCTAATGAGGCTACCCTAGATAATTCTTCTCTTTTGCAGGAAGTTCTCTTCTCTGGGATCGACCCAAGAGTCCTCCCAGGCGTCATCCCAGAATGTTTTGACCTCTGCGTTCAGGACCGGAGATCCCAGCTACCTGCCCCAGACTCCTCCAAGTAAGTAGCTCGAGACATTTTTGTTCTCCTGTAGAGAAATCTCTCAACTCCGACAGGCACCTGAGACTCCTCCCAGGCACCTCCCACAGTCTTCTGTCCTCTGCTTTACCTACCTAAGGGGTCAGGTAGAAGCCCCAGACTCCTCCAAGGAAGCTACCGTTGAGGTTTTTTTCTTTTTTGGAGGAACCTCTGCCCTCCGGGATTCCCTGTGATTTCTTCCAGACGTCTCCTAGCGTCTTTTGGCCTTCTCTTATAAGGACCGGAGATCCCAGGTAGCAGCCCCAGACTTGTCTAATGAGGCTACCCTAGATGATTCTTCTCTTTTGCAGGAAGCTCTCTTCTCTGGGATCGACCCAAGACTCCTCCCAGGCGTCATCCCAGAATGTTTTGACCTCTGCGTTCGGGACCGGAGATCCCATCTACCTGCCCCAGACTCCTCCAAGTAAGTAGCTCGAGACATTTTTGTTCTCCTGTAGAGAAATCTCTCGACTCCGACAGCAACCTGAGAATCCTCTCAGGCATCTCCCACAGTCTTCTGTCCTCTGCTTTACCTACCTAAGGGGTCAGGTAGAAGCCCCAGACTCCTCCTAGGAAGCTACCGTTGAGGTTTTTTCTTTTTTGGAGGAGCCTGTGCCCTCCGGGATCCCCTGTGATTCCTTGCAGACGTCTCCTAGAGTCTTTTGGCCTTTTCTTATAAGGACCGGAGATCCCAGGTAGCAGCCCCAGACTTGTTTAATGAGGCTACCCTAGATGATTCTTCTCTTTTGCAGGAAGCTCTCTTCTCCGGGATCGACCCAAGACTCCTCCCAGGCGTCATCCCAGAATGTTTTGACCTCTGCGTTCGGGACCGGAGATCCCAGCTACCTGCCCCAGACTCCTCCAAGTAAGTAGCTCGAGACATTTTTTTTCTCCTGTAGAGAAATCTCTCAACTCCGACAGCCACCTGAGACTCCTCCCAGGCATCTCCCACAGTCTTCTGTCTTCTGCTTTACCTACCTAAGGGGTCAGGTAGAAGCCCCAGACTCCTCCTAGGAAGCTACCGTTGAGGTTTTTTTCTTTATTTCGAGGAGCCTCTGACCTCCGGGATTCCCTGTGATTCCTTCCAGACGTCTCCTAGAGTCTTTTGGCCTTTTCTTATAAGGACCGGAGATCCCAGGTAGCAGCCCCAGACTTGTCTAATGAGGCTACCCTAGATGATTCTTTTCTTTTGCAGGAAGTTCTCTTCTCTGGGATCGACCCAAGAGTCCTCCCAGGCGTCATCCCAGAATGTTTTGACCTCTGCGTTCAGGATCGGAGATCCAAGCTACCTGCCCCAGACTCCTCCAAGTAAGTAGATCGAGACATTTTTGTTCTCCTGTAGAGAAATCTCTCAACTCCGACAGCCAGCTGAGACTCCTCCCAGGCATCTCCCACAGTCTTCTGTCCTCTGCTTTACCTACCTAAGGGGTCAGGTAGAAGCCCCAGACTCCTCCAAGGAAGCTACCGTTGAGGTTTTTTTCTTTTTTGGAGGAACCTCTGCCCTCCGGGATTCCCTGTGATTCCTTCCAGACGTCTCCTAGCGTCTTTTGGCCTTCTCTTATAAGGACCGGAGATCCCAGGTAGCAGCCCCAGACTTGTCTAATGAGGCTACCCTAGATGATTCTTCTCTTTTGCAGGAAGCTCTCTTCTCCGGGATCGACCCAAGACTCCTCCCAGGCGTCATCCCAGAATGTTTTGACCTCTGCGTTCGGGACCGGAGATCCCAGCTACCTGCCCCAGACTCCTCCAAGTAAGTAGCTCGAGACATTTTTGTTCTCCTGTAGAGAAATCTCTCAACTCCAACAGCCACCTGAGACTCCTCCCAGGCATCTCCCACAGTCTTCTGTCCTCTGCTTTACCTACCTAAGGGGTCAGGTAGAAGCCCCAGACTCCTCCTAGGAAGCTACCGTTGAGGTTTTTTCTTTTTTGGAGGAGCCTGTGCCCTCCGGGATCCCCTGTGATTCCTTCCAGACGTCTCCTAGAGTCTTTTGGGCTTTTCTTATAAGGACTGGCAATCCCAGGTAGCAGCCCCAGACTTGACTAATGAGGCTTCCCTAGATGATTCTTCTCTTTTGCAGGAAGCTGTCTTCTCCGGGATCGACCCAAGACTCCTCCCAGGCGTCATCCCAGAATGTTTTGACCTCTGCGTTCGGGACCGGAGATCCCAGCTACCTGCCCCAGACTCCTCCAAGTAAGTAGCTCGAGACATTTTTTTTCTCCTGTAGAGAAATCTCTCAACTCCGACAGCCACCTGAGACTCCTCCCAGGCATCTCCCACAGCCTTCTGTCCTCTGCTTTACCTACCTAAGGGGTCAGGTAGAAGCCCCAGACTCCTCCAAGGAAGATACCGTTGAGGTTTTTTTCTTTTTTGGAGGAACCTCTGCCCTCCGGGATCCCCTGTGATTCCTTCCAGACGTCTCCTAGCGTCTTTTGGCCTTTTCTTATAAGGACCGGAGATCCCAGGTAGCAGCCCCAGACTTGTCTAATGAGGCTACCCTAGATGATTCTTTTCTTTTGCAGGAAGCTCTCTTCTCCGGGATCGACCCAAGACTCCTCCCAGGCGTCATCCCAGAATGTTTTGACCTCTGCTTTCGGGACCGGAGATCCCAGCTACCTGCCCCAGACTCCTCCAAGTAAGTAGCTCGAGACATTTTTGTTCTCCTGTAGAGAAATCTCTCAACTCCGACAGCCACCTGAGACTCCTCCCAGGCATCTCCCACAGTCTTCTGTCCTCTGCTTTACCTACCTAAGGGGTCAGGTAGAAGCCCCAGACTCCTCCAAGGAAGCTACCGTTGAGGTTTTTTTCTTTTTTTCGAGGAGCCTCTGACCTCCGGGATCCCCTGTGATTCCTTCCAGACGTCTCCTAGAGTCTTTTGGCCTTTTCTTATAAGGACCGGAGATCCCAGTTAGCAGCCCCAGACTTGTCTAATGAGGCTACCCTAGATGATTCTTCTCTTTTGCAGGAAGCTCTCTTCTCCGGGATCGACCCAAGACTCCTCCCAGGCGTCATCCCAGAATGTTTTGACCTCTGCGTTCGGGACCGGAGATCCCATCTACCTGCCCCAGACTCCTCCAAGTAAGTAGCTCGAAACATTTTTGTTCTCCTGTAGAGAAATCTCTCAACTCCGACAGCCACCTGAGACTCCTCCCAGGCATCTCCCACAGTCTTCTGTCCTCTGCTTTACCTACCTAAGGGGTCAGGTAGAAGCCCCAGACTCCTCCAAGGAAGCTACCGTTGAGGTTTTTTCTTTTTTGGAGGAGCCTGTGCCCTCCGGGATCCCCTGTGATTCCTTCCAGACGTCTCCTAGCGTCTTTTGGCCTTTTCTTATAAGGACCAGAGATCCCAGGTAGCAGCCCCAGTCTTGTCTAATGAGGCTACCCTAGATGATTCTTCTCTTTTGCAGGAAGCTCTCTTCTCCAGGATCGACCCAAGACTCCTCCCAGGCGTCATCCCAGAACGTTTTGACCTCTGCTTTTGGGACCGGAGATCCCAGCTACCTGCCCCAGACTCCTCCAAGTAAGCAGCTCGAGACATTTTTGTTTTCCTGTAGAGAAATCTCTCAACTCCGACAGGCACCTGAGACTCCTCCCAGGCATCTCCCACAGTCTTCTGTCCTCTGCTTTACCTACCTAAGGGGTCAGGTAGAAGCCCCAGACTCCTCCAAGGAAGCTACCGTTGAGGTTTTTTTCTTTTTTGGAGGAACCTCTGCCCTCCGGGATCCCCTGTGATTCCTTCCAGACGTCTCCTAGAGTCTTTTGGCCTTTTCTTATGAGGACCGGAGATCCCAGGTAGCAGCCCCAGACTTGTCTAACGAGGCTACCCTGGATCATTCTTCTCTTTTGCAGGAAGCTCTCCTCCAGGATCGACCTGAGAGTCCTCCCAGGCATCTCCCAGAATCTTTTCGCGTCTGCTTTTCAGACCTTAGATCCTAAGAAAAGATACCTATGAAGAGGCCAAAAGGCTCTGGAGATGCCTGG
This sequence comes from Astur gentilis, assembly GCF_929443795.1. Classification (NCBI taxonomy): domain Eukaryota; kingdom Metazoa; phylum Chordata; class Aves; order Accipitriformes; family Accipitridae; genus Astur; species Astur gentilis. The sequence goes on from NW_026061070.1 coordinate 481,466, forward strand.
GAGGAGACACAGGTGGATCCCAAAGGGGCAAGCTTGCTCCAAAAAAGAAAAATCTCAAGGGTAGTTTCCTTTTAGGAGTCTGGGGCTGCTACCTGAGATCTTGCACGAGCAGCAGGCAGTAACCTAGCCAAAATGGAGCGGAGGAGGCCTGACAAGTGGTCCTGCTCAGTGCTGCAGAGGAAGGCAAAAACTCCTGGGGCCCAGTGCCAATCTGCGCCAGGGTAAAATTCCTTCCTGACCCCAGAGCTGGCAATCGGCTATTCCCTGAGCACGTGTGAGCAAGACCTGCCTCCTGGTCCCGCAGGCCGGTCAGGCCCCCCAGAGGATGCCCAAGCCCTGTTCTCCCTGAACCTGGAGCCATCTTGGGGCTTCCAAGAGTGGCCAAGTGCCCCCGGCCTGATTGACCTTGGGGGCAAGAATCCTTCCCGCGCCTTTGGGCCACCAGCGGGTGCTCCAAAGCACTGGGAGCCCTGGCAACATCTCTGCATCCCACTTCTTACGGCTGCTGCCACTGGTTCCGCAGGGAGTGAGGACGGCGAGCTCTGCAGTGCTCCTCAAGAAGACATTCCCTTGGTCTTGCCACAGCTCTCCATGCAAACAAGCCTGATGGCCTCGGGCACCTCCAGGGCTTGGTGGTTCTTCATGTCTCTAGCAGCCTGGTCCAGCCTCTGGTCTTCCTTCCTCAGCACTGGGCAAGGAATTCCAGCGGCTCCTCACGGACTTCCTCTGGGATGTGTCTGGGCCGCCTGCCAGGCAGACTGGCAGTGGGACAGGGGAGGCTGCCCCTTTTATAGTGCCCCGGGGCATTGTGACTGCTGCGTTGCCGGGTGGTGGCATTGTGACATGGGGTGGGGGTGAGGGGGCCCCCTGTGCGCAGCGCTGCCTGCCGCCCCTCGGCCCAGCATCCTTGGGAGGAAGGCCTTTGGGCTGTGTGGCGTTACTGAGTCCAGAAGTTTGGCAGAAAATAAACTGCCTTGCATTCCAGCTTATCCTCAGATGTCAGAGGGGCTGGGGACGGCTAGGTTTAATTTCTTTCTGAGCGATGTCCAATTCGATGCTCTAAGGGCGGTCGCGTTCAATATGCTGAGCTATCACAATGAGGGATGCCCTTAATAGCGCACTGTACTCTCGGCTTAGCTGTCTTCAATGCACGAGAATGACCAGACTTAGGGAGTTTGGTTGCACGAACGAACTATCACGACTAGATTAATGAGCAGCGCACTTTATTAAAGCAACGGTACAGGTGCTTTTGGATTGCCTGTGATAAATAGACTGTCTGCAAAGCACGTGCAGGTGGCATTACAGTCGCTTATAAGCGCATGAAATGATGAAAGAAAAGAGCTCTGAAGAATTCTAAGTTAGAATTATAATTCTAATTAGAATTCTAATTCATTTCTGTTGTAGGTACCCGTTGCTTTGGCTCCAACCACCCCTGAGAGCGCGGCAGAGCCCCTGGTGCGCCCAGAAGAGCTGGCAAACCTGTCAGAGGAAAGATGGTAAAACGAGCTCGCTTTGGTTAAAATCAGAACCGACTCCAGTGGGTCGTGCCTTTCCCTACCTCATACTGCTGTGGGATGAAAAGGTTTGCAGGCTCTCCCCAGGACAAGGAGAAAAAGAAAAAACGAAAGAGAAAACAGGTCTGGGGAGAGAAGAGTGACAGACACGCAGAAAAGAGGAGGAGGAAGAGAGAAAACGTTTTTGGGGACGGACCGGTGAAAAGATGCAGGAAGGTCCAGCAGTTCAGGAAGCCCAGGTGTGTACCAGGCTCTGCTGCCCATCTTTCCCAACTCTCAGCGCTGCTGCAAGTCAGTCCGACCTGCTGGCAAGGGACGGTGCTGCGCGGGGCTTGGAAATAACTCCATGGCCGCTCCCCAGGGGCTCCCCATCGAGCCCTGCTGCGTGGCACAGGGGCCCTGTGCATCTGTGCATGCATGCAGGTCTCTAAGGGCATTTCCCGTGGGCATAAGGCGCCAGAGCCGTGCCCTGGTTGATGCCAGCCATAGCTCTCTCTTCTGGGCTATGAACAATTCCTCGTCAGCGGTGTTCCCTAAAGAAAGGGGAAGCGAGTCATGCCTATTCCTGCCTTCATGGGTTTATCAGTGCTCTCTGACTCTGTCGTTGTAGGTGCCGTTTCCCTGTTACTGGCTGAAGCCCTGTGACTCCCAGGCCCGCCCCCCGCCGCAGTTGATGTTTGCAATAAAAGGATCTTTTCTCTCTTCTGAGTGTGTCTGCCATACGATATTCTGGAGTAGGTAGATGGGTTTTTGTGATGAGTCCTCGGGGAGGAGTCTGGGATCTTGCCTTGTCCCAGCATCCTTTCCCGCAGGCATCAGGGCTGAGTTCAGGTGCTTTAGGAGTGAAACCAAAGCACGGACTCACACAGGAGGGTGGAGGTTGGAAGGGACCTGTAGAGTTCCTCTGGTCCAACCTGCCTGCTCAAGCAGGCTCACCTAGAGCAGGTTGCCCGGGACAATGTGCCCTTGGGTTTTGAACATCGCCAAGGACGGAGACTCCGCAAACTCCCTGGGCAACCTGTGCCAGTGTTTGACCACGTTGACAGGAAAAAGTTGTTTTCTCATGTGCAGCTGGAGCATATCATGTGTTTTAATTTGTGCCTGTTGCCGCTGGTGCTCTCACTGGGCACTCTTGAGAAGAGCCTGGCTCCCTCATCTTCATTCCCTCCCAGCAGGGATAGATAGATGATAGATTGATAGATAGATAGATAGATAAGAAACCCCCCGGCTTTCTCTTCTCCCCACGGCAGTGTGCCAGCTTAAAAGCACCAGGGCAAAGTTGGCTTTCTTGAGGCTCCTTGTTTTGCAGGTGACTTGGAGACGTGGAGGTGCGTGAGGTTCCCCTGCCAAGAGAGGCAGAGGGCTGGAGGGCACAGCTGGACTCCTGCTCCTGCAACAGCAGGGACTCGCTGGCCAGAAATGGCCCCGAGGACCCCGGCAAGGGGCTGTGCTCAGTGCTGCAGAGGAAGGGGAAACTCCCCCCGGGAGCTGTGCCAATCTGCCCGGGGGAAAAAAACTCCTTCCTGAGCCCAGCCCTGGTGCCCCGAGCAGGGTCCGGGGAGCTCCTGCGGGGGAGCGTGTTTGGGGTCGGCAGCCAGGGACCTTTTCCAGCCTGTTTGGTGCAAAGGCACGGGTGGGCATGGGGCATCAGTCCCGGGAGAGCCGTGGCTGACTCCTCTTTCCCGGGAAGGGCAGGTCGCTCTCGCCGTGTCTCTGTCCTGCTCCCACCCGGGTTTCTTTGTCCTGCCAGCTGCTGCCCAGCGAGGAGGATTCGGCTGAGCTCAGCAGGGATGTCCCGGGACCCACTGAAGGAGAGCTCCTGCTTGGTCAGCATCCTGACCGCTAGCCCCGCTCTCGGGACGGCACGTCCCGTCCCACGCGTGAAGCGGTGCCTGGGCTTGCCCTGGGAGCGGCACGACTCGGGAGCGTTCTCCGGCTGCTGCGGCTCCCGTCCGTGCGATGGACGGAGGCGGCGGTTTCCCTGGCGGCTCTCCGCTGGTCTCGGCCCGCGACCCCTCGGGCTCCCTTTGGGCAGCCCTGCCCCGCACCCTGGGGATGGAAAGCGGCGCGATCCTGCTGCAGCTGCAGCTGCAGCTGCTGCGGGGACAAAGCCACGGGGGAGTGAGCGAGCGAGCAGCCTCGTGGTGCTTGGTCGCCAGCTGGGCTGAAACCACCACAGTCCTTTTTTGCTGCCATCATCGCAACTGGGGAGAGAAAGGGCTGAGCTACCAGGGCCACTGCCAGCAGACTGTCATTAGGCACCAGAGTCAACGTTGACTCGAGAGGCCTGGGCAGAGCCCAGACCCCCCTGAAAGCAGCTGCAAGACCTGCCACGAGGTACAGGCCAGCTCCTCTGATGCTTCGGGCTCACGCTGGAACCCCAAGCGCTCCAAGCCCCAAAATGCAGCTGCCTCTGCAGCGCAGCAGCAGCAGCAGCCAGTGCCGAGCAGCGTGGGGAGATGGAGCAGAGAGGGGGGGCGCCCGGGCCGGGCTCGGCTCCGTTCGGCTCATCTCGTTTCTGTTCGGCTCCCTTCGGCTGAGCTCGACTCCCTTCGGCTGGGCTCGGCTCATCTCTTCGTCTGGGCTCGGCTCCTCTCGGCTGGGTTCGTCTCCTCTCGTTTGCGCTCGGCTGCCCTCGGTTCCGCTCCGGCCGCAGCCCCGGCCCGGCCCCGCCTGAGGCAAGGGCGGGCGGCGGGCGCGGCGGGGCCGGTGGCCGTGGCGGGGGCTCCTCCCCGTCCGTGGAGCGGTGCGCTGCCCGGCGGTCGCCAGCGCCGGGGCTGCCCGGGGGCCTCGCAGGCCGGCAGCGGGGCTGAGGCGGCGGCGGCGGCGGCGGCATCTCCCCTCGCGGCAGGCCGGGGCGCCGGGTCCCGGCCTTCCCCCCGCAGGCCCGGCCAGCCCCGGCCCCTCCCTGCCGCCCCCGGGGCTGCGGGGGCAGCAGGGGACTGCCTGCCGCTGGTGGCTGTCCGGCGGAGGCCGGCGGGCACCGCGGAGACGTGCGGCTGTGTGTGGAGAGAAAGGAGTTTCTGCCGGCTGTCCCCGCAGGGAAGGGACCCGCAGCCGCCGGGGGTCTCCCTCCCTCCCTCCCTCCCTCCCAGCCTGGCGTGGGTGGCGGGCTGCGACACAGTCCTGCCCGGGCGTTCTTGGCAGCCCCCGGGGCAAGAGGCCCTGGAGGGAGCTTCAGGGAGGTCGGCAGTGGCGTTTCCAGAGCAGTCGCGTCCCGTTGGCTCTGCTGCTTCCTTCCCTCGGCTGGGAGAACGGAGGACGTCCTCGACAGCAGGTACCTACCTGTCGGTTGCCTGAAACCAGGAGGTTCCTAGGTTCCTAGGAGACCCTCAATTCGGACGGGACTGGGGGGGCTGCTCTTTTCCTGCCCTCTTTCACTGACCGTGAAAGCGGTCGCTTCCGAGGGGCTACTGCGCTTGCACGGGAGTGTAATGGGAGTAATGGGAGCTGTAAAAAGCGCTCCTGTTCCAGTGCCGTGCGTGGGTTTCGTGCTTCAGTGGGAAAAGAGGCTGGTTTTACTGACGGTGTTTTGAAATGTTGTTTAAAGCGTTCAGCTGAGAAGCTCTCGAGCCTCTGTAGTGGTTTAACCCCAGCCGGCAGCTAAGCCCTGCACGGCCGCTCGCTCGCTGCCCCGCAGTGGGAGGAGGGAGAGGATCGGAAGGGTGAATCAACTCGCGTGTTGGGATAAAGATGGTTTAACAAGTAAAAGCTGTGCACGCGAGCAAAGCCAAGTCAGGAATTCAGTCACTGCTTCCCATTGTCTGGCAGGTGTTTAGTTTGCAGGAAAGCAGGGTTCCATCACGCCTAACAGTTACTTGGGCATGTCCCCCCTTCCTCCTTCTTCCCCCAGTTATATTGCTGAGCGTGACATCCTGTGGTCTGGAATATCCCTTGGGTCAGTTGGGGTCAGCTGTCCCAGTTTTGTGCCCCCCCCAGCTTCTTGTGCACCCGCAGCCGACTCCCTGGTGGGGTGGGGTGAGGGGCAGAAAAGGCCTTGATGCTGTGTAAGCACTGCTTTCAGCACAAATCCAAAACGTAGCCCCGTGCAAGCTACTGTGGGGAAAATTAACTCTCTGCCAGTCAAAACCAGCACAGCCGTGGAGCTCTGTACGCAAAGTATGTCCTTCTTTCTTGGGCTGTCTGCTGGTAGCAATGTGCCTTTTGCTGGCCTGGCAATCTGGCGCTCAAGTGTGGATGTGGAAAGAGTCTTTGGAAACTCTCAGTGGCAGCAGTTGTTTGTTGTGCTCTTGGGATTTTTTCTTTCACGAGGTTCCCCTTGCGCTGCCACTCCTCTTTCCGACGTCTTTGTGACAAACCTGTCCTGTTGTTTGGAAAGAAGAGCGTGCCTCTGCTGCAGGCAGAGGGGCTGAGCAGGCCTTTTAGGATAACTGCTGCTCTCAGTTTCTAGAAGGCACTGTAGTGTCAAGCCTGAGAAAGGAGAGTGAAGGGAGAGTGTTTTAGTCTGTGGTACTGCTGGCATGCAAGGCAGAGAAAGGAAAGCGGCCTTTGGGTGTGCAGGGGACAATGAATAGGAAGGTTGTGGGAGGTAACAGTTGTGTGGTAAGGCTGCAATGGGAAGTTTGAGTTAGCAGCCAGCAAAGTAACTAAAGCACAGGGTGCTGAGCAGCCTGGTCAGCTGCGGAAGATGTAAAACAAGTGAGGAGGATGGTCCTTTAGAAGTGAAAAAGAGACTTTCCCTGAGGGTATTGCCCTGGAGGAATCTGCTTGTGTCTGCTAGTCAGGCAGGCAGACAGAGATGATGGGCAAGTGCTTCTGTGAGTGGGCAAAACCTTGACCAGCTCAGTCGAGGAGCTCTGGAGCTTTTAGTTTGAGAGGGGACTGGGAATTGCTGGAGGCTGCGATCTGTAATAATTCCAGAAGTTTGAGGTGCTCTGAAAAAGGAGCTGGAGCTGCTTAGGTTTAAGGGTTGTATTTTTAAGCAGGTGCCTCTAGATTGGGTCCTGCTGAAGGAGTGTTCTGTAGGGCTCAAACTTGGTCTGAAACTTTATGAGTTGTTGTTGGTGTCTCAGCCTCTGATAAAAAATGAATAATGATAGTATTCATGAGTATTAATAAAAAAGCCGTGGCTCAGCATAATCTGGCTCCCTGTGTATGTTGTTGCAAGGCTGTGATCATCATCGGACAGCAGTTCAAGGTTGATGCCCTCAGAGGCTTTTGGAAAATGTTCTGAACTGTTGAGGTTAAGTCTCTTTTCAGGTGGTGGCACCCGTGCAGAAACTAGGACTGAGATCCTTTTGAGCCAGGAAAGTATCCCTGCATCAGAGGAACAGAACAGTGTCGTGGCATCCCGAAAGGGCTGTTTTCATGCCAGTGAGGTTGCAGCAGGGCTAAAATGCCATAGGCAATGACTCAAGCCTCTGCCTAGAGAGTGGTTTTATGAGTGTGAGTGAATTTGCTTTGGCAATGAGATGTGCACAGGCATTGCCAGGGCCTGGCTTTACTCTGGAAGTGACTGTTGTTAGCTGCTGCAGAATTGAAGAGACTGTGCTATGAACACCACGCCAATTAGGCTGTCTCCAGACCTGAAGCTGCATTAAATCTCGTGCCACACTAGTCTCCTTTTTCCTTTGGAGAAGTAGGCCGAGTCTTTGAAATTCTGCTGCATGACTTTATTTTGGGATGAATTGAAACGCAGTTGTTTCTTTAGCTTTGCTTATTAGCATTCTGCTGGAATAGCGTCAGATCTAGGAGGATTAACCTTCCTCCTTGTTTTGTTCTCTGTGTTGATTTTGGAGAGGAAGGTGTGTTGTCTGTCTTGTGGTGTCGTGTGGTGTTCAGAAGATGCTTGAAATGTTGCTCTTGTCTGTGACCAAGCTCTTTCCCTCAGCGTAATCCCTTTGGACAGTGCTGCCAGTAGTGTGCGTACGTTTCTGAGCAGCCTGCAGGTGTTTGATCTCCTGATGGTACAGAGAGCACTGCATTTGTTTGAGTTTGGCAGCCTGTCATCGCCCCTTGCTTTCTTCCATTCTTTCCACCCTCTTCAGCGTCCCTTCCTGAATCGTACTTTTGTGTCCCTGGTGATTCATGAAGGCTTCATGACCACAGCGTGAGTCTTGGGTGGGTGATATCTGTCCTTCTGCTGTGGCGCGCTGTGTAACTCCTTTCATTAACTTGTTCCATATTAAGCGAGGAGAGGGCCTTTCTGAAGAGGAAGGAGAGTTCTCATCTCTGACCGAGTTCTGGCTGGGGCCCCTGAATGTGGAGGATATGAGAATGGCTGCCTGCCAGACCATATACCAGAGAACACTTGCATGCCGTAATTCCTTACACTCCACCCTATTTCCTTATTTCCAAGTGACACTTGTGCGACATTTGTTTACTTCTGAATGGGTTCAGCTTTCCTTTGAGACTTTCTCTCCCTGTGCATTTTATTGTTGGCCGATACCTGGCAGTGAACAACTTTGAGAAGCTGGCTTACAAAAGATGTAGTTAATAGTTGGGAAGCTGTGGAAGCCAGGGGACGTTCTTTTAATGACGCCATTACTTTGTGGCCAAGCTTGGTGACAGCTGATGAGTTCTGTTGTTGTCATCTTCTTCCTGAGACAGAAGAAAGCCCCTGCCGTTCCTGAGGAAATGAGACCAATATACTGCCTGTTTAAAAATGCTCCTGTTAGTTAAGTTGAAACAAATCTTCAGAGTACAGTAGTAGCATTGCAAATATTATTGAAGAAAATGTGCTGATCGTAACTGATACAGAAAATTATTGGTTAATTTCTTTTTCTTTTTCAATTTTGAAAATACTGAAAGGTATTCCTAGAAAAAGTTTCCCGTTTATAAAGCAGGAGTTTGTTGGGGCTGAATTACAGTTCCTTTGTAACTGAATTGGGTCAATATTCCGAAAAAGGGGAATATGTTTATTTTTGAAACAGGTCAATACTTGCATGTGTTGTGCTGGCAAGGAGGAGGCTTCTTAAATGTAGAACTTGTTAAATTTAAAAGCACACCTCCACTCTCCATAGTATTGCTTCTATGTTAATTCAGGGTTAAGATATTCGTTCACTTCAGTTTCTGTGAATCTGTTAGGGCAGCGTGCTCTAAGGTGATGGGAGGGAGCAGGGGGAAGAAGGGGAGGAGGAAAAGCAAAATATCTGCAACCTGCTCTTCCATGACTCCTGCAAACTGTAATGTTATTTTTTTTTGTTATTTTTTCCCCTACCTTCTGCGCATTATGTGCTCGAGCAGAAAGTAGATTCAAGTGAGGAACTTCCTTTTGAGGACTAAAGGATGTCTCAGTGCCTTGTTGCCATTGTAGCTGTGAGTGTAGCTGTAGTGGCAGACATGTGTTTTCTTATTTTTAATATTATTTTTAGGTTTTGACTTAAACCAACCCTTGTCGGCCTAGTTAAGCTTTTTTTATTGTCTGACCCCAGATCTCACAGGGACAAACACAGCAGCAGTATCTAAGCAAGGGATCAGGCTGCATGTGCTCAGAGGGGTGGTGGGATGTGGTTAAGCAGCCTTAACGTTGTGCATGTCTGCAACTCTTGCATCTCACGTTACGGCCCTGTTTGCCATGCCCCTCTCACCTCTGGTTTCTCGCCCCAGGTACGGTCCACAGTGAGCGACTTTGCTGTTTTCCTCACCATCGTCATCATGGTGCTCCTTGACTTTGTGGTTGGGATCCCATCGCCGAAGCTCCAGGTCCCCCATGCGTTCAAGGTAACGGGGTGTTTTGGCACGTGGGGGTGCCACAAGGTGATGCCGGGGCAGGGCAGGGCTGAGTCTGGAGGAGATGCTGGTGGTGTGACCATCTCCTCTTCCACCTCCAAGTGCCTTGCTTCCTCCTGGAAATGAGAAGATGGCCCCAAAACTAGATACCTACAGGGGAACTATCTAGAGCTGCTTGCTAGGAGGAGACTGGCACTGCTGAAGCCCATGGGAGAGGGGGACATGAAGCCAGGGCTGGGAGGTGCTCTGACACAAGGAGGGAGGGGAAAATGAAAGCCAGTGGAGTGCCTGGGCTGGGAGACGATGCTGATGTGTGGGCTTTGTTGCAGCCTACCAGAGACGACCGCGGGTAGTTCATCAACCCCATAGGACCCAACCCTTGGTGGACGGTGTTGGCTGCGCTCGTCCCAGCTCTGCTCTGCACCATCTTGATATTCATGGACCATCAGATCAGTGCCGTTATTGTGAACAGGAAGGAGCACAAGCTGAAGGTAAGGGCCTGTGAGAGATGACTCCAGCCCGTTCTGGGCTGCAGGTCTGGGGAGAAGCTCTTATTCCCGATGCTTTCTGAAGGCATTGGTTTGGGACAAGGTCAGGCTGCGTGGCAGGATGCTCTCCTGGATTAACGATGATGCAGGGAGCAAGTGACAGGGCAGTATAGATGAGCAACCTTTTGGAGGAGCAAATTAATCTTGGAGCAATAGAGAAGTGCGTTTTTGTTTTAAAATGGCAGCAGCAGCAGGTGCGGGGAATGAATTGTTTTGATGCGCTGCCAGGGATAACTCAGAGTCACACCTTCCTCGCAAGTGGTAGAATTTTCTTTGTAAGTGGAAAAAATGGTTTGGTGCTTTTGGGTTGTGGGTTGGTTTTTTTTTTGGAGAAGTATGTATCGCACAAGCTCTGCGTATCCCTTGTGTCTGAACTCCTGCCAGATTTTCATGCCAGGTGCTTGTGCAAAGCCTGCATACACCCTTGCTTGTTTCCATTTCTTGTTTTGAATTCTGAAGAAGTTGACTTGTGCTCGAGCAGGGTTTGAGTCTGACTTGCGACGTTATCCTTGCTCTTGTGCTATGGGATGCTCTGTTTCTTGTTTTCCTGCCTGCAGAAAGGATGCGGGTACCACCTGGACCTTTTTGTGGTGGCCGTGATGCTCGGGGTGTGCTCTGTGATGGGGCTGCCCTGGTTTGTGGCTGCGACCGTCCTGTCCATCACCCACGTGAATAGCCTCAAAGTAGAGTCTGACTGCTCAGCTCCAGGAGAACAACCCAAGTTTCTGGGGATACGAGAGCAGAGAGTCACTGGCTTGCTGATCTTTGTGTTCATGGGCTGCTCCGTCTTCTTCACTTCTGTGTTAAAGGTGAGAGGAAAATGCAAACCACCCAACAACCGCGAGCTTGTTGGAGGTTACAGAAAAACAGTCCCTTCTCTGCAGGCCTGAGTAGTTAGTTGTGGAGCGGAGGAGGAGGAGGTGATCCCAACCCTTGGGGCTTGACCCACGGTGGGAACCAGCCTCGGTTAGGCTTTGCAGCCCTTCAGGCCCCCGTTTGGTGTGCTCGAGATGAGCGAGCAATGCAACTGCTTGAATTTTTGGGTGTCTTTCAGGCCCGCCCATGTTTATGGGTTACAGTTGAGCATATTCAGACCAGCACATCTGCTGTCTTTCAAACAGGCAGCCCTTTAGTGGCTGCAATTTGCTCCCCAAATGCCCCGGAGCAGCCGTTCCCAGGAGCTAAACACACTGAGGTCATCCCCGTGGGCTTCCTTGCACGTTCCTCCCACAAAGTAATCTCGTCTCTAGGCTAAAAGGAGGCCTGTGGCCTTTGCCTGTTGCCCCAAGAATAGGCAGAAGTGTTTCTTCTACCGCCAGAGAATGCGGCATAGGGTAGCACGGGTGAAATCGCCTATTTTCCTCCAACCTTTCTGGAAAATAGGATTATTCTGAGGAGAGGTAACTCCCAAGTTCAGCCTAAAGCAGAGCCTTAGCTCACTCGTGCGCACAAAATGGCAAAACAATGGTTAAAATCTGACCCATCTCTAAGCCTGAATGGAAAAAGCTTCAAGCAATTTTAGGCAGTGCCTGTGGAAGAGGGTGGTAATACTGAAAATGCAATACAGAAAAAGAAACGATTGCATTCTTTCTTTTTTTTTTTCTTTCCCCCCCCAGTTTATACCAATGCCTGTGCTTTATGGCGTCTTTCTCTACATGGGTGTGTCGTCGCTCAGAGGAATTCAGGTACGGACTCTTTTACAGCATGCAGCATGTCGGCTCCCTGGTATTTTGTCTCCGTAGCAGCAGGGAAAAAAGCAGTGGCATGGGAAAAACTTCTCGCAGAGCAAGCAATGAAACTCTTTTGTGTAAGAAAGAGATTGGTGGAGGCACAGGAGGTATAGAGGGCTGGGAGGACCAGGCAAGTTCAGCGCTCTCTGTTGCAGGGTTTAGGGCAGGTCAGTGTTTGGTTACGTGAAAAGCGGGGGAATTTGGTGCAAAGGGAAGGCAGTTTCTACCACTGGTGGAAATCCTTGCGGGGGGATTCAGTGGGCTGAGAAATGCTAATAATGGAATGGCATGAAATAGTTGCCGTTTGGTGGGCAGCTCTCAGGGGCAAGCCGGTTGCTAGATGGAGCGAAGGGAAAATGGGTGCTGCTCCCAGGAGGAACGCGGTGGGATCCAGGATTTCTGACGGCAAGCGAGATGCTGCAAAGTGCCTCCACGTCTCGAGAGGGCCAGCAACTTGCCGCAGTCCCAAGGTGGCAACCTTTCCCTTTTATTTCGCAGTTCTTTGATCGCTTGAAGCTGTTTTGGATGCCGGCGAAACACCAGCCGGATTTCATCTAACTGCGGCACGTGCCCTTGCGAAAGGTGCATTTCTTCACGGCGATCCAGCTGACCTGCCTCGTCCTGCTCTGGACCATCAAGGTGTCCCGTGCCGCCATCATCTTTCCCATGGTGGTAAGAGCTGCCACCGCTCGGCAGCGGGGTGTTTGCAGCGTTGGAGTGAGAGGTGGCATCGTCTCTGAGCTCACTGCATCTTCCCTCTTATTCGTGAAGGTTTTGGCTCTCGTCTTTGTCCGGAAAGCGATGGATTTCTGCTTCTCAAAGCGAGAGCTCAGCTCTCTGGATGACCTTATGCCAGAAAGGAAGAAGAAGTTGGACGATGCCAGAAATGAAGCTGGAGAAGAAGACGAGGTAAGGCTTGCTGTGTCCTCGGGGCTGGACATCTCCGTGTGTCTGTGAGATTGCCTGTTTCTCTTACAGCTTGTCTGGAAACGTTGGGGGAAGATCAGCACTCAATCGAAATAGATCCCAATAGCCTGTAACTTTTGTAACCTTTGTTTCCTCAAGTAGCAGTGAGCTGAGCGCTTGAATACAGGTGTAATTTTTAAAACGAGTCGTTTTTCACAAAGGTCATTATCATTATGATGATTATTATTAGATGATGCTGCTGCTGCTGCTGGCGAGACTTGCTCATAATCGTGTTTTGAACACACAATCCCCCTGCCCCGAAATCTTTGGAGTGAACGGTTTCTCCCCTGCTGCACTAATACCTATAGCTGCCAAGGGGCAGAAGGGGAGGGCAGACTGCTAAGTTTGTGCTGGGCATTCAGCTTATCTCCACTTTGATCAAAGACAGAGAACGTGATTTGTCCCTTTTTTACATCAGGAGTCCAGGAGCGTGATGGAAGCTGCTGCTGCTGCAAGTTCAGTTCAGCTGAACGTGGGGAAGACCAGTGATGTGGATATCCCAAAACAAAGCAGTGACAGGTAAAGCCCCACCAAGCACCAGGAACCCCGGCAAGATTAGCTTGAAGGTGTTTGGCAGAGTTTTCTCCACTTGCCTCTTTGTGGGGCATCCCACAGAAACCAGCAGGCAGCTTGGTGGGAAAATCAAATTTGGGGGCAGGGCTGCAGGAGGCAATTGCAGGGCTCTGACCCCAAGCAGAGTGGCTGCAGCACTCGCGTTTGACCCCCAAACCTTGCCTCATCAGTGCCTTTACGGTAGCTGGAGATCCTCATACTTACACATGAGGAGTTGCAGGCGTGATCTGTACCAGCAGTGGCTTAGGAACCCGGACCGGGGCTAAGCCCCAGCAAGAGCCTTTGCACAGAGCTGTTGCTCTGCAGCTCCCCGGCTTGCCTCCCAAAACTCCTCATCCAGCAAAACCTCCCACGCTTATGCGGAGCTTTGATTCTCAGGGCTCCGCTGTTCCTCTTGCTGATGCTAATGCCCTTGGTGGCATCAGTTCCCATAATCACGGATTGCTATGTAAAATATTTATTGCAGGACTGATCCTTCTGAGATTGTTATCCTGGATGAAATGTCACAAATGACCGTATGGAAGGCTCTCACTTTGAAGACAGAAACCCTTTGAATCCAGGGAGGAAAAAGGTAAAGGATTGCACGTGAACGTGACCGTGCTCCTCTGCAAGCGACGGCGCACGCCTACACTTTTCCCACGCTTTGGCCGGCAAGGCTGAGCAAATGGCCTGTCCCTGGGAACAGGCAGTGAGGACCGTGGCATGCAAACCAGCTCCTCTCTGCTGTGGTGGTGCCCCGAACAGGGCTGAATCAGCAGCAGCTGGCAGGTCTTCCACTGATGATGCTCTCCCTCTTTTTCTCTTCCCTTCGCCTTTCCCCACTCCCGCTTTTCACGTTTAGGAATCTTGACTTTGAAGGAGAGGAGTGAGAGCGTGACTCGGGGATGTGCCAACGCAGACAGAGGGAGAAGGCGCTTTGTTTCAGTTGGAGGATTCCCATTAAAGCCATGCAGATGTTTTCAGTTATCCTTGGTGTGCTTCAGGCATTCAGTATCTCTAGACCAGCAAGCTGAGGGGAACGTCACAGTCAAGGGGAGTTTGGTGGTGTACAGTCTGTGTGCGTACGTGCGTGTGGGGGTGTGGGTTTGTAGTGGTAGAGGGACTGCTACTGCTTTATCATTCAGTGCTCTTCTTTTAATACCTAATTCCTCCTCTTTGTTTTCCTTCTCTTTTTTCCAAATGTAAACTGGGAATGTCCAAAATAATTTTCTGTTATATTTGATGCATTCTCCACTTTCTTCTTGATCACGACTGGGTTTTTAGTCTGGTTTGGAGTTCTGGCTTTAATTCACTCTTATGTCTCTTACTGGTACAAGAGGGATGCCCTCTGCAGCAGGGCAGCATAGAGAGCGTCCGAGCAGTTGGCCTAAGGTGAAAGAAAAGCATTTGCTCCCTGCGCTCCAGTTTTACCTTTCTTGGTTGGTTTGGCAAGTATCACAATAATGTGTGATGAACTGACTGTAAACCCCATTAACCGTCTCCCCGTGCCACTGCGGGGGGTTGGTAGGGAATCCGGGAGTGAAGTTGTGCCGGGAAGAAGGGAGGGGTGGAGGGAAGGTGCTCTGAGATTTGGTTGTATTTCTCATTACCCTGCTCTGGTTGATTTGTAATAAATTGAGTTAATTTTCCCCAAGCGGAGTCTCTTTTGCCTGTGACGGTAATTGGTGAGTGATCTCTCCTGTCCTTATCTCGACCCACAAGCTCTTTGTTATATTTTCTCTCCCCTGTCCAGCTGAGGAGGGGGAGTGATAGAACGGCTTTGGTGGGCACCTGGCATCCAGCCAGGGTCAACCCACCACAGGGGGAAATGATGTACTTAAGAAATGATGTACTTAAGCCACACGAAAAAGGCCACAAAGCTCTTGTGAAACAAGATCCCCTTTGTATGATCAACGCATGCCTTGCTAACAACTGTGCCCCTGAAGAAGAACTAAAAAACTGAGAAGAAGGGAACATCCTACTCCAGGAGGCGCCAAAAAGTTGAATAATTGCTAATAGGCATGAAGTCAGAAGCATCTTTGAATACTGGAGGAAAGGTGAAGAAAGGTGGCAGGGGGAGATCATGACCACCAACTCAATTCCACACCAAAAAGACTTACCCCCCCACTCTCCTTGAGCATGTGCTGTAGAAGAAAAGAACACTGGACCTTTAATTCCAAGCAGGGAAACTGTAGCCCAATAGAAACTGTGCAAGATAAGCTACTCCCGGCAATAGTTTTGGGAAGAACTTTGGAAATCGAATATGTATAACTGAACTGTATAAATTGCTTGCCCCTTTAGGCATGAGGGGTGCTAGTGTTGCGGATTACCACCTAGCCCCCATCTTTGCGTAAACATGAACCGGAATAAAATACCTCTGCTCTGCTGTGTTTATATTGGCATTTTGCACCCCGGGTAAACGACCCCACTTTTGGGACAACAGTGGGGCAGGCAAAGCACCGCATCCCGCAGGCCGAGGGGCTCAGGCACCCACGCCGCTGCCGGAGGACTGCCGGCAAGAGGTTTGGCATCTGGCGAGGGGCTGCTGGGCCAGGGTGCCCAGGCACCCACCCCACTCCCCCAGCCGCAGCCACGAGTGCTCTCAGTGCTGGGGCAGAGGCCGTAGCAGCTGCCTGTGCCCAAGCCTGTCCCGAGCGGAGGGAAGACTTTGCTGGCGAGGAGCAATCCAGTGAAGGCATTGCTGAAATTGCTGGGCTTGAAGTTGCTGCCGGGCCAGGAGGGGGCCGAGGGGTCCTTGTGCAGCACGTCCTGCTCCAGGGGCAGCAGCTCTCAGGCCAGCAGCAGTCTGCTGGGGGGGACGCTCAGCAGGGACTCGGGGACGGGGACCCATGATACCGAAAAGCCGGTCGAAGAAACTCTCTAAGACTCATTTTGGAGTTTTAGAAAGTAGGCATTCCTACCCCTACTTCCCACCCCGGCTGGCCAACGCAACGTGCTGCCTACCTTCTTGAAGAACAGCAGTGGTCTGATGCTGACGAAGCCCATCTTGTTCTTCTGGACATGTTTCAGGAGGAAAGCATCCTTGGCCAGGTTCTCGTCAGAGAGGTGGAATTCCACCTGGGACACAACCCTCCTGGCCAGCGGCCGGTCAGGGACGGAGTAGCTGCAGTCCAAGAGATCACCCCCCAGAACATCGCTCACATCGCAGAAGCTCCCGGCAAAGCAGCAGGGACACGGGTGTGACTTGGTGGCCTTTGGGATGTGCAGCACTGCCCAGTCCCAGCCACAGCGGTGCAGATGGCAGAGTCTTGAGGAGCAGGGTGGCTCAGCTGCGCTCTGAAATGAAACGGAGTTTTACGCTTTTAGAAGCGCGCTTGCCTTCACGCCCCCAGCATCGGTCCCTGCCACAAGTTACGCAGCAGATGGCCTTGCACAATCTTGCAGCCAGAGGTGCCTCACGAACAGAGCGCAATCTCTTTGATTACCAGGATACAGGCCAGGAGAGATCTTTGGCCTCCGGTTCACGGCAGTTGTCCCGACTCCCCCAGGCCACACACTGTTCACACAGCGGGAGCGAGAGGCCTGTGTCCTTGGTACCCTTGGGGTGTCCTTGCTAGCGCCGAATCCTCCAAGCACGAGGAGGGGATGTACTAACCCCATCCCTGGGATCCCGTAGAGCGCAAACAGCCCCAGCACCCCGACACCGGACGTTGGGCAGAATCCAGTCCTTTTCTGGGAGCACGCGGCGGCGGGTACCGTCTCCTCCGGGGTGTCACGCACCCAGGGAAAGGGCCGCCCCCTCCCAGGGGGATCCAGAGCTGCTGCTTTTCCCAGCAGGAGACTGAAAGACCTGACAGCACTACTGGAGCGAGGGCTGGGGGAAAGCGTGCCACCGAGCGACACTGCGTGACCTTCCTTCGTGCCCTCGAGGTCCTTTTTCCTATTTCTGCCTCGCTCCGGTCAACGCAGCGAACAGAAGCGTGGGCAACCATCACAAACGCATTTGCCATCTGGCGCAAGGAGGCTGCGGCTGCAGCTTGGTCCCCGCTTGGCTCAGCTGAATCAACTTGTTGTTCTTCCCCCACCGGAAAAATACTGTTGAAAGCCAAGAGCATTTGCACCCGCAGACCCCGAGAGCCGCCTGTAGGCCCCGGGGCCACCCCAGCCTCCCTTAACCCTTTCCCTCCCCAGGAGGAGCTGGGGAGGCTCTTGGGGGTGGGGCGGAACACAGGGAGCCCCCACATTCCTTCCGGGGAGACGCCAAAGAGTCCTTGGCAGCCAACAGCCAGAAGGGACCATGGCGCGGCCACCAACGCAGCTCCCACTGCCTGGGCCCTGGGGCCCCCCGGCGCCCCAGCTTTTCCAGCCATTCGTGCTCCCCAAAACCTTCTACCCTCGAGGTAGGGACCGACCCCAACCCCTGCAGCCCAGGGACGCTCTTGGGGGGCAAGAGCAGAGGTGACCGCCGGCCATCGCTCCTGTCTCATTCTCTTAGGCTCAGCCAACCCGTGCCGCCTGCCCACGCGGGAGCAGCCCTTCCCTGCAGCCCGGGCCCCCCGCGCCCCCCAGGCACCACCAGCAGGTATGGCACCCCAGTCTGCTCTGGCACCTTCGCCATCCCCATCACACCCGTTCCCCCGGCACTTTTCGCATGGGGGTTCAGCAAGCCCCGGTGAGCATCCTTGCCCTCGCCCGGGCGGCGCGTGCCCAGTAAAGCCCATCTGCAGAGAATTCCCCAAATATTTGGGGCCACCTCTCCCCTTTCACCTCCTAGATGCCAGTCTCCTCCCCGATTTGCAACCCTGTCCCACCGGCACAGCAGTTCACCCCGTGGGGATCACCCCGGCCACAAGCTCCCCACACCCCTGGCCCAGAGCTGGGGGATGTCGGCCATCAGGGCCGGCTCAGCGGGTGCCCCTGGACAGCCACCCCGGCCCAGCACGGTTCCCCCTCACCCACACAGGTCTGCAGAGGGCTCCATGTGGCTGCCTCTTCGACCCCCGAGTCTTCCGCATCCAGTGGACAACCACCGACCTGCCTCCACCGGCCAGCGCCACGCTCGGCCAAGGCGCCACTTCTCTGCCAGGTGCTGCCCTGTGGGGTCCCGGGGGCTGCGGGGCCCCCCAGGGCCAACCATGATACCTCACACACTACAAAAACCAGAGGAGTGGGGTGACCCCAGACCCTCTGGAACTGCCAGTGTCCATCCCTGGCTACCAGCACAGCGAGGGGCAGCTGGCACAGATCAACATCCCCAGCACGGCCACCCCTGTGGGGGCACCCCTGGGCAGCGATGTCCACACCAGCCCCTGCGCTGCCACCAACAACGAAGCCCTTGGGGACACTGCAGGCGACCTTGCAGTGTCCGAGGAGATGGTCCTGGAAGAGGCCCTAAGGCTCTTCGGTTGCTCCCTGGATGGAGTGGGGGTCAGCCAGGATGCTCCCAGCAGGAGCTCCGTGCCCGAGGACGCTGGTGGCACCAGCGCAGACACCCCAGACCGTGACTTCAGCTCGCTCTTGCTGCCTGAGGAGATGCTCACCCCCGACTACTGCATCCCCAAGCTCAGCGACGCCATGCTGAGCCTCAAAATAGTCAACGGCGGCGGGATGGAGCCCCAGGAGCCGTGGCAGGATGCGGGGATGGACCTGCCACCGTCCCCACCTGCCACGGCCGGCAAGCGGAGGAAGAGGCAGGCGCAGAGCTCCTTGCCAATGGCACCCAGCAAGCGCAGGGCTCTGGCAGCCAACGTGAGGGTGTGAGGGGGGGGTGGGGATTAGACAGGGGTGAGAGGGATGGAGATGGGGGGAGTGGGGGGTGGGAGAGGAGGGGTGGGGTATATGGCAGGGGGGGTGGGCGGGGGGGGCTAGGGAGGGGTTAGACCAGCTTGGATGGGACCTTTTCTCTTGTCTTTTCAATTAAAAGCTGTTTCTCCAGAACCGCTCGGTGCCTATGTGGGAGGGGGAGGGAGCACAGGGGGCACCAAGAAACAGCCCCCAAGAGGTGCAAAAGCCCCACTGAGCCCCAAATCCGAGCCAGCAAGCCACGAGGGGAACCCAGCCACCCCCAGGGCCCAGTCACCACCAGCGGGGCAGGCGATGGTGGGGGGGGGACGGGAACGGGAACAACTCCCCTCTCCCCTTCCCCAGGGGAAGCAGCCCTTTGTGGGGAAGCCAGGACAGACAGGTCCCTGCAGGACTCACGGACACGGCCCCACGCAGAAAGCAGCACAGAGCCCCTGCGACAACGACAGACCTTGGGGGCCGGGGGGGACACGGGCACACACGACAACAAGGCCTGCAAGGCCTTCGTCTTGAACACCACCAGTGTCCCCTCCAGCGGGGACAGGGCTCGGTGCACAGCCCTTCAAAGCCTCAAGACCATCACGGCCTTCCTCGGGTCCCACTGACCTCAGCCCCCAAGAGCCCAGCTTTGCCTCACTGACACAGCAAAATAATGCCAAATCACCCTAAGAATGGCGAGGGAGGGAGCTGCAGGCCAGGCAGGGACCCTCCTCCACTTGTCTGGCTGCGCCTTGGGCAGCCGCAAGACCAGGAAGGGGGGAGAAAAAATCAGAAGGAAAAAAAAAAATAAATCACTGCACCAGCCAGAAAGTGCCTGGAAACTTCATCCCTCTTCATTGCCCATTTCCCATGCGAGCTCCACAACCTGGGAGCAACGCAGCCAATAGAACCTTGGAGAAGCAGACTCACAGCCTGCTGCAGCTGGCCCTGCTCGAGCAGCCGAGGTGGGCTGGATGATCTCTAGAGGTCTTTTTCAGCATCCATTCTGTGCTGCTGTGACTCTGTCTCTATCATGGTTTAAGCTATAAAAATGAGAGCTATAAAAATGGAACGCTGTGTTAAGAGCACAAGGCTCTGCTAGCAACGACCTTGCTGTGGCTCCTTGCTGTGCTGAGCCCAACCGCGTTTTTAAGAGTAGATTCTTAGTGTGAGCAAAAGTGTGATTATTTTATTTTGTAATTTATGTAAATAAAGTGGGTTTGTTTTGTTTTTTTTTTTAAATAAGACTCTTCCAGAGCTCAGGTCAGGCTGAACCTGAGGGAAAGGGGCAGACCCTCGCAGAGGGCAGAGCCACATCATGATAGGGGGGCCAGCAGGATCAGGGGGCCATGCGACACCCCCTGCTCACGTCCTGCCGGCTCCAGGAAGATGGTTGCACAAAGGACTCGGGGCGCAGCTCCAGGGACAGGGGTTTGGTGACCTGGCTCCAGCGCCTCTGGGGCCAGGGGCTAGGAGCTGTCGGGGGCTTCGGGGCTGTCAGGGGCTTCGGGACTGGGGGCTGCAGCCCTCTGCTTCAGAGGGACGATGCAGATGCTGTTCTTGGCCTCTTTGACTCTCCACCACGAGCCAAGCCTGCAGATGAGAGAGATGGGGGCTACCCTCCGCCAAGCCCTTGGAGGAGCAGGGGGGGGCTGTGCCCCTGGGCAGCACCAGGGAGGGGGGACAGTACCGGTGCTCCTGTCCAAGGCCAGCCACCAGGAAGTCACCGGCTGCAGAGAACTTGAGGCTGTTAACAAAACCCACCTGGAGGGGACAGGGCAGGGTGAGGGGCTCTGGCAGCCTCCTCCTGCCGCCCAGGGAGGGGAGCCCCCGCCCAGAGATGCCCCAAGCCCAGCTCCAATCCCCCACCTCCCCATCCATACCAACGGGATGTCCCAGAGGGGCTCCAGCTTCCGAAATCCCTCACCGCACTTCCAGAGCTTCACGCTGGCGCTGTGGGAGCCTGGGGCAGAGAGAGAAGACTGCCATGCACTCCCACCCAGGTAAGGGAGCAGGACGCCCCCCTCTCCACACCCCCACTCCAAAGCAGCTGCCACACACCTGTAGCCAGGAGGTCCCTGTTGCGCAGGGCGGCCACTGCTGAGATCCAGTATGGCTGCTGCAGGCCCTGGGCATCCTGCATGCCATGTGCCTGCCGGGCCAGTGCCAGCGGCTTCTTTTTCGTTAGCCCCCACAGGGCTAGGGACCTGCCAGGGAGGGAAGGGGCGAGGGGGCCGAGGGGGGCACCGCCTGCGCACCCCAGGCACCACCCCGGCCCTGTGCTCACCCGTCATCGGCGCCTGACACCATGTGCTCCTCACTGATGAGCTGGATACAATCGATGGAGCCCCTGTGAAGAGAAGGGGCAACTGCCATCAGTTACGAGCATGCTTTGGGATCCTATTTAGGAGACAAGGGCTCACCGGGGCATCAGCATCCCCACAGTGCCGGCAGGCTCCTAGTGATGCTTGGCACCTGCACACCGCTGCCCCAGCCTGACCCCCCTGCCTGCAGCCCCCTCTCCCGCCCCAGACCTACTGGTGCCCGTAAAACACAAGCTGCGACTCCTCCGGGATCTTCCAGAGCCGCACGGTACCGTCCCGGCCCCCTGCCGTCACACAGCACTCCCGGCTCAGGCTGTCCAGCCCCGTGATGACATCCTGGTGCCCGAACCTGGAGAAGGAGATGGCAAAGTGCTGTGGCAAGCAGGGCCCTCTGCTACCACAACTCCCCCGGGCCTGCTGGCTCTTGTGACTTCTGACATCCCCAGGCAGGAGTGGCTGCGCAGCTTGCGGTGCGGGCAGGAGGCAGAGCTGCCCTTCCTGCTGGGGACGTGGAGGGGAGGATGCTGCTGGAGTCAGAGCATTGGTGGCTTTGTAGCTCCCGAGCTCGGCCACGTCAGCCCAAAGCAGCACAGGATCCTTGGACGGTGGGAGGCAGAAAAAGGGATTCGCCCCGGCGTGGCCCCGCAGAGGGGAGGGAAGGCTTCAGTTTCAACTTTGGCTTCAGCTTTGGCGTGGCCTTCTCCTTCCCTCTGTTTCAACAGCCCAGCAGAGCAGCTGGTGCTTTGTGGCAAAGATGAAGCGCGTGGACAGGCGTTGTCCTAGACCACTGGAAAGAGTGGCTGTCCTGCCACTCTCCGGAGGCTGCCGTGTCCTCCTCCAGCTGAGGTGTCTCCTTTCCTGTTAGACCTCAGGAAGAGGAGATACCCCAGCCTGCAGAGCATCCTAGGGCTGGGGCTCCAGCGTTGTCTCTGCCTGAGCAGAGTCCTCGCTGGGGACTGAGTGTGACCTCATCCGTGCCCTCGTCATCTGTAAACTCAGCCGTGGTAGGTTAAACCTCGACTTCAGCCTTCCTCGTCCCAGGATGAGGAGTGTCTGAGTTGCCAGGGAGGAGACCAAGGGGCTGGTGTCTTTGCTTGGGCCTTGAAGGACTGTGGGGACAAAGCAGCAGAGGTGAGGTGACAGCCCCATATCCCTTCCAGGCAGGGCACATTGCACCTCACGATTCCCAGGGCCAGGAGGGAACCAGGGGGCAGATGGCTCAGCTGGAAGCTGCTGGTTAGGAATACGCCCCTCCCGAAACACCCCTCTTCCCACAGATGTGCTGGGAGCAGAGCCCCCCTTGCCCAGGCTAGGGGGGGAGCTCCATGCCAAGGTCCTTCCTCCTCCCCGCTGCCTTCACTCACTCTCTCTGATGTACTTGTGCTCGTTCTTGTGCTCATCCACATCCCGTCCAAGGAGTCCTGGGGGGACACAGCATGCCAGGGACCCACTGGCCATCAGGGACCCACCAGCCAGCCTGTCTGGCCACACAGTTCCCTGGGGAGGGCTGACCCCAGGGTGCAGCATCGGGGAGGGGATGGATGAGCCTCCTGCCAGCCCTACCTGTGCAGGCAGGAGTGGGAGAGAGTGAAGGGGTGCCCCACAGGTCCTGCACTGGGACACAGGGACCCTGGGAGAGAAAGGGACCCTGGGGCTAGGGGCTCACCGATGAACCTGACAGCCTCCAGCCGCAGGGACTCCTGCGGGCTCCGCAGGTAGGTCTGGCTCTTCCACAGGTAGTACGTGGCCCTGCTCCTCTTCCTGGCCAGCTGGAGAGAAGGGTGCAGAGTTGGCACAGAGATGGCCCCCCCGTTGGGCCATCCCTCCACCAAGGACCACCCTTCTTCTCCCCAGCAGGACATTCCCAGCTCTCCGCTCTCCGCATTGGGGTTCGGAGGGAGCAGAGGGCTCCCAGGCAATGCTAGGGTGCCATCCTGGTGGCGGGGTCCCCTTTGGGACCCCGGAGGTGAGGACAGCCTGGAGCAGAGCCTGTTCCAGGAGGGTGCATGCAGCTGTGGGGACACTGCCCTTGGTCCCCTCTGCTGGGCACGGGCAGGGCTTACCCAGGGCAGATCCCAGGGGTGTTCGGGCTATGCTTACCAAGCACTCGCAGATCCTCCATGCCTGCGCCGTCTCGGCCAGTCGCACCAGCTGCCTCCACTTCAGGAACTGGCCAGCGCTGCGGAGGGCTTCCTGGGAGGCCTGGTGAGCAGCACAGATGCTACCACCACCATGGGGGGCACAGGACCCTGTGTCCTCCCTCCTGGTGGGGCTCAGAGCCTGTCCTGGCCCATGCAGGGAAGACGCACCAGCTGGGGACTGATGCTGCCAGCAGGTTCAGCACCCCAGGGGAAGAGGAGGGCAGCCACCCTCTCTGGCTGGAAGCCTGTCGGGGCTTCAGCGTTTCAGCTTTGGTGGCCCCAGGCTGCTGCGGAGCCGTAGTCCAGTCTCTGGGGCTGCAGGGACCCATGCCAGGGGCTGTGTGGAGGGAGCTGGGTGGGAAAGGGACCCACCTGCCCATCCACCAGGCAGCAGGAGGAAAAAGGCAGCAGTGGGCAGGGAGGGGGGCTCTGCCTGTTCCTAGGGACTCAACAAGCTAGACCTCACAGTGCAGTGTCAGCATTGCCCTCCCCAAAGGACCAGTCAGGTTGGGAATCCCACCTTGGCCACACTCTCGTCCTGGTCATGCAGGTGAAAGAGCAGCGGCAGCAGGCTGTCCCACACCACCTTCTTCATCTTCTTCTTTTCAGCACCCACCACGAGCCCCATTGCAATTTGGAAGAGATGGATGGAGAGCTCCCGCACCGTGTCCAGCTCCTGGGGGAAGAGGGGAGGAGGACCTCAGCCACAAGCCCATGGCAAGCAAGGGGCTGACATGGAGACAGACATCCCCAAAATGGCTGCAGGCAGCCCTGCTGCAAAAGGCAGCGAGCTGCGGCATGCAGATGGTCTGCCCAGGGAGACTGGGGTCTCCGGGGCTGAGGGCCAGAGAGGGAGGCCCTGCAGAAGGCTGGAGGATGCTGCCAGAGCAGGGTGTGCATTGGTGGGGCTCAGCACGCCTGCTGCCATCCTGCCACCACTGTCCCCCGCTGCGGCAGGGAGGCCGAGCCGGAGTGAGTCCTTGGTGGGGGGTTTGTGACACAGCACGGAGCCACCAAGGGCAGCAATGGGGTCTGGGGACTGCAGGGCAAAGCATCCCCCTGCAGAGCACAGGGGCTGCAGTGGGAGGCATGAATGGAGGTGCCCAGGAAGGGGGACATGGGGCTCTCCCCCAGCCTTACATTGTTGAAAAGCAGCAGGAGCTTTCCAGCCAGTGCCAGGGCAGTGAGGCTGAGTCTCTTCCCCTCCAGCAGCCAGAGCATGTTGCCAAGCACGGGCAGGGCCGCGGCGCTGGCATCACTGTCATCATCCAGCAGCTGGTCCATAACGTACGGCAGCAGGATAAGGGCTTTCCTTTCCTGTGTGAGACATGCCACCTCCTTTTTGTAAAGGAGCCACCGATCACAGGGGTGAAAACCCTCTCCACGAACACCGGCCTGCCCACTGGGTTCTCTGCAGGCAGTGCAGGTTACGAGGGCAAGGTCCCGGCAGACAGGGCTCACCAGCATGCCCATGGGAAGAGCAGGGCACAGAGGGGGAGGACAGACAGCACTGGCTCCTTGCCAGCCCTTCGGCTGCCCCCTTCTCCACCAGACCCCCCTGGATAGGCTGGTGGGTGACTGGCGCTGCCTGGAAAGCTGCCCAAGCTGCCAGCAGCCCCTGCCATGGCTGCTGTGTTTCACCCTGGGGCTCAACACCTCACGGCCAGGCCCTGCAGACCCCACGCTCAGGCCGGTTGCTCTGCCGCCAGCATCCCTGCTGGGACGTGCTGGCAGTGGGAGCCCGTTCCCGTCAGCACTGCTGCTTCTCTCCTTGGCATGGCACAGCCATGGGGCAGAGGGCCGGGGAGGCAGGAGAGCTGGCAGCAGCCAGCACAGCCCACAATGCCCAGGAAAGCCTGAGCTGCCACGTTACCCACTGTTCCACCCTGGGCTGCTGTCCCGGCTGCCCCCTACTCACTGTGTCAGGCCTCTCGGTGAGCCTGAGGATGGCCCTGAGCACCAGGCTGGGCATCCCCAGGCACTGGCTCTGCAGATAAATGGGGAAGATTTCCAGGGCACGGACCAGCTCTTCACTGATGTTGGTAAAGTCCAGCATCTGAAACACAGGCAGTGGGAGCTGGTGAGGTGTGGTGCTGGCTCCAACCATCAGCTCAGGACAAGGACGCAGGGCAAGACCAAGCCCAGACGGAGAGAGGCAGCAGGGATTGCAGAGAGTCCCCGTGCCCCACACCACAGCACATTGCTTGCTCATCTGCTCCTCCATGGTACCAACCAGAGCCCACCCACTGCCCCAGCTTTCCCCACAGTGGTGGGCATGGGAGAACCGAGCATCGGGAGGAGCTTGGAGTGGTGCCATCAGGCTCACCTCAATGAAGAAGACCATAGCAACCATCTGCCAGGTGGGGTCCTCTGTCCGGAGGAGCTCTACCAGATGGCAGAAGATGGCGGAGCGCAGGCGCCTTGGCATCTTCATCATCTCCCTGACGGGGAAGGAGGCACTGTCAGGCCTGAGCCAGGCAGGCACATCTTTTGGGGGTTTGCACCAGCCTGGACATCGCCAGTCTGTACCACTTTCTCCAAGTAATGGGGACCCCACTGCCATCAGCCCCAAGGGAGGGGGTGGCATGGGGTACCCTGTCCCCAAGGAGCAGGGAGAAGGGGCTCTCACCTGGCGATAATGCGCACTCCCATGAGGTGGGTCTGGGAGCTGAGCAGGGTGTCCCAGCCACCCTGCGCCTCGATGGCCAGTACCTGGTTCTCAAAACCCATGCTGCAGAGCAGCACTTTCATGGACTGCACCGCAGACCTGCACAAGGAGAAATGCTTAGCTCCCACCCTGGCTTGGCTCCGGGTGGTTGGCAGGGATGAGAGGAAAGGGATGGAGCACCTGATGGGAGTGAGCTGATCCTGTCGGTGCTCCGTCCAGAAGATGTGCACTTCCTGCAGCGTCAGCTCCGTGGTGAATGACGCTTGGAAAAGCAGCGCCAGGAAAAGCTGGGGGAAAATTGCCTCCACCTGCCAGAGGCAGACAGACTGCAGGAGGATCTCACTTATCGCCCTGGTTGCCTGCAGAAGACACCCGGACGCTGAGATGTCCCCTCATCCCTGGGGAGGTCAAGCCTTGGGGCGGGCAGGGAAGGGGAGCAGGGGCCCCGGACAGCTGAGATCAGCCCCGGAGGTCAGCAAGGCTTCGTCCAGCAACTCACAGCCAGGGAGAGGATGCGCGGGTTGTCCTTGGTGGAGGTGGAGGTCTTGCGCAGTGACTGGTTCACCAGCAAGCTGAGCAGCTCCCTCAGCACCTTGTCCGCAGCCCGGAGGTCAGACATCATCGCCCTCCACATGGCCCTGGCGACACTGCAGGGACATGGGGCTCTGTCAGCAGGGACACCCCAGAGGATGGCCGGGCTGAAATCCCTCGGGAGGGTCTTGGGGCCCCTCTCCTAGTGTGAGAGGAGCCCCCAAAGGCTGGTGGTCCCCTTACCGGGTGCACGTCGGGGAGCACTGCAGCAGGCTGGCCACCAACTCCCTGGGGTGTTTGCGCACAAGCACCACCAGGGCCCTGTCCAGGCTTTTGCGGGCTACCACCGCCCTGACGGAGGGCCGGCTTCTGTAGATGGCCCACACGACGTTCAGCACCTGGAGGGGAGACACGGGTGGGAGTGGGGATGTCAGCATGGTGAGCGCGGCCATTTCCCCAGCTCCTACTGGGAGCTGCTTCCGTTCCTAGTGCGGTATGCCAGCTCGAGACGGCGTCAGTGCTAGCCAGGCACAGAGCCAGGGGAGGAACAGTCCCCCAGTGGGCTGGAGCATCAGCTGTGCCACCCATGGGCTATTCACCTGCCCCGGCTGGAAGGCACGGTCCGCCACAAGGACATCCACCATGTGGGCAGCCAGCCTGATGCTGTAGGCGCTTGGGTGTCTCAAGCTCTTGATAGCCATGAGGATGATGTCTGCCTGGTCGGAGGACTGGAGGTATTTTGTGAACATCTGCAGGATGAAGGAGAGGAGGGGAGATTTGTTGCCTCACCCAGAGCATCACCCAGAGCATCTTGACTGTGCAGTGAGAGCGGGGCACGGAGCCAGGCTGAGCTGGGGAGGAGACTGATGGTGGGCATCAGGGTCCCGCAGGGGACTGAAGCTCCCTGAGGGCCTTTGCCTAGCCCCTGCTCAGGAACAGCGTGAGCCCCTATCATCCCCACGCATCGGGTGTCCCTTCACTCACACTGAGCCAAAGGCACTTATTACCAAGAAGATTTTGCGGGTGTGGCTGATTTTCAAAAGCTGCCAGGGCTTCATTGCTTGCCAGTCCTCCTGGAGCTGCAGCTGCTCTGTGCCATGCAGCCAGGGCCACCTGCCTGGGGGGGAGCAAAAACGGGGTGCTTAGAGAGAGGGTGCAGAAGTGGAAGTGCAGTCTGAGAGCATTGGGCAGAAAAGTTGCTGGCAAAGAAAAAGGGCACCAGACAGGTCCAGGGAGCAGGTACCCAGGGAGGGTCCAGGGCTATTGTGAGCGGGGGCAAGGCAAAATGACTTTTCAGACTGCAGGCAGGCAGGCAGGTTGGATAAGGCTTTCTCTCGTCAAGGAGAGTGGCCCCTGACTGCCCATGCCTGGGGGATCCAGCCCGACACAGCTTGTCTTACTTCTCTGCTGCAGGACAAACGTGTGCAGGTGATAGAGAGCTTCTGCAGCCTCAGGACGCATCCCCTTGTCCTTGCAGGTGCAACAGAGGGTGAGGTGCCCCACCAGCTTCCCCAGCATTACAAACTGATGTGTCTTGGAGCACTGATGCCTGCGGACTGTGGCTTGGGCAAAGCAGGGGCAGACCTGGGGGAAGAGAGGCAGTGTGAGCACAACGGGAGCCCCAGCTGCTCCCAGAGCAGCTAGGCAGCAGCCAAGAGCAGGGCAGGGCTGCCGGACCCAGGTTCCTGCCTGTGCCCGGGGCAGCCCTGCCCTGCCCTGCCCTGCCCTGGGAGAGAGCATCGACAGGACAGGGGCAGGGCAAAGACCCCTGCTCCCGACCTGCTGGCTGGGTGCCCAGCTTCCCTGGGAGGTGCCGGGGCTCAGGGGCACAGGGACAGGGCACTGGGGCTGCCCAGACCAGGAGCTCGGTACCTGCGGCAGGGAGTAGGTGGTGATGAAGTTCACCAGCCTGGCGATCCGTGCCATGGCCCTCTCCTGCACCTCTGCCAGCTGGGAATCGGTGAAGGGCAGCAGCAGCTGGGAGGAGAAAAGCTGCTGGTGTGCCAGGGAGGTGGCATGGCACAGCATGGCACAGCCAGGCTTGCTCTGGGGCAGTGCCTGGGATGGGGCATGTGTCCTTCTCGCCCCTCACAGCAACCTGCTGCGGGCAGGCAGGTCACTGCATCCCGCTTCTGCTGCTGCCTCTGCTGCCTTCCATTCACTCCCCACCAAAAAACATCCCTCTGCCTCCCACCCAAGGACTCCAAGGCTTTGGGGTGACCACCTCACTGGGGACCTGTGGTGGGGGCTCTGGGATATGGCCCATGGTGAAGCTGGAGGGGGAAAGCCCCAGGGCTGGGCTCCCCTTGCCAGACAGGCAGGTCCATCTGGGAGGCAGTGTTGGGGAGGACGGGCAGCGGGCAAGGCTGCAGAGGTGGCGTGGGCTGGGGCAGGAGAAGGGGCTCTGGCGGGAGCCAGGAGGCAGGGGGGTGGGGGAGGGGCATGGCTGGTAAGGAGAGACATTCCCTGCCCCCCTCCTTGCACCAGGTGCTGGGGGTGGGCACCGCTCAAGCCAGGGGTCACTGCCCATGGGGACCCTGTGCCAAGGTCAGACCTCCAAGATGTTCTGCAGCTCCACGATGCCAAGGGTGCCGGCACTGCGTACCAGCACCTGCAGCATGCTGTCCATCGTGGCCAGGGTCTGTGAGGGGGACAGAGTCTTGGGGGCAGCCCTGGAAGCCTGGCAGGGGACGGCCATGGCCCTGCGGTGCCCAGGAAGGGGCCTCGCAGCCAGGGAACTCCCCATGTGTCGTGGTTTCAGCCCGGCCGGTAACAAAGGACCACGCAGCCGCTCGCTCACTCCTCCGCCCCCCTCCGGTGGGATGGGGAGGAGACGGAGGAGAGAAAAGGAAAAGAAACTGGAACCTCGAGGGTTGAGATAAAGGCAGTTTACTGGGACAAACACAAAAGAGATTACAACAACAACAACGGCACTAATGAAAAAAAGGTATACAAAAAGAGTGATGCACAGTGCAACTGCTCACCACCCGGGACCCGACGCTCCGCCACTTCCCCCACCGAAAAAACAGAGGCCACCCCCCGGCCCGCTCCCCATTTATATACTGGGCAGGATGTCACATGGTATGGAATAGCTCCTTGGCTAGTTCAGGTCAGCTGCCCCGGCTATGCCCCCACCTCCCAGGTTCCTGTAAAAATTAACTCTATCCCAGCTGAACTCAGGACATTATCCACCCCGTATTCTATACCATCTACATCATGCCCAGATCTTACTTTTTTTATTTTTTTCCAATCAACCACTACAACTTTCCTTGTCTTATATATAAGTATATGGACTCCACCCTCTGACCTCGCACACACACACACGGTGTTCCTTTAGCCTATGGGCTATCCCTCTAATGTGTCTATCAATTTTGGGGCTCTATCTGTTGTAACAGTTCTTCAGGATAAGAGAGAGATGGTGTGAGATGTTGGGTTGTTGTACGCTGCCTCTGGAACTTGTGGCTAGTATATTTGGTGCAACTCATGCCCCTGGTCTGCAGGTCGAAGATGTTGATCTTGAGGAAATTGGTGGGTGCCAGTTCAAGTTCTATCGCTGTTGTACTTGGCTTAGTTTCAAAAGTCCATCCTGTAGTCATTTGGATAATTCTCACAATAATACCCTTGATATGGCATATAGACACTATAGATCTAATGACATGCATTGGCAGGTTATTTAGCAGTTAAATATCATACAGCCCAATTCACTGGCTATTCTCTCCCAAAATCAAATCTCCCTGAGGTACACATCGAACCTCCCCATCCTTCTGCATCACCCACCAGGTGTACCTAGGTCCTTGAGCAAAAACAACCCCTTGAATGGGTTTGCTTCTGCTTGAGGGAGGACTAACCCAGACTGTCTTTCCTAACATACTCCTCATGCGCACTACAGGGATTTTATCCCCTTCTACAGTATGTGGATCTCTTGGTTGGGCGGGGCCAGCCCGATTGGCGGATCCTCTAGTATTAACTAACCAGGTGGCTTTTGTTAAATGTGTATCTCAATGCTTGAAAGTTCCACCCCCCATCGCTCTCAATGTAGTTTTCAGCAGTCCATTGTACCGTTCAATTTTTCCGGAGGCTGGTGCGTGATAAGGGATGTGATACACCCACTCAATGCCATGTTCTTTGGCCCAGGTGTCTACGAGGTTGTTTCGGAAGTGAGTCCCGTTGTCCGACTCGATTCTTTCTGGGGTGCCGTGTTGCCATAAAATTTTCTCTTCAAGGCCCAGGATAGTGTTCTGGGCAGTGGCATGGGACACAGGGTATGTTTCCAGCCACCCAGTGGTTGCTTCCACCATTGTAAGCACATGGCACTTGCCTTGGCGTGTTCGTGGGAGTGTGATATAGTCAATCTGCCAGGCCTCCCACTGTTTATATTTTAGCTATCGTCCTTCATGCGACAGGGGTTTTTGCCGCTTGGCTTGTTTAATTGCAGCACATGTTTTACATTCATGGATGACCTGTGAGATAGTGTTTATGGTCAAGTCCACCCCTCGATCTCGAGCCCATCTATATGTTGCATCTCTTCCCTGATGGCCTGAGGTATCGTGGGCCCACTGAGCCATAAATAGCTCACCTCTACGTTGCCAGTCCAGGTCCACTTGAGACACTTCAATCTTGGCGGCCTGATCTGCCTGGTGGTTGTTTTGATGTTCTTCAGTGGCTCGACTCTTGGGTACATGAGCATCTACGTGACGTACTTTTACCACTAGCTTCTCTATCCGAACAGCGATATCTTGCCACAGTGCGGCAGCCCAGATGGGTTTACCTCTGCGCTGCCAATTGCCCTTCTTCCATTGCTGTAGCCACCCCCATAGGGCATTTGCCACCATCCACGAGTCAGTATAGAGATAGAGCACTGGCCACTTTTCTCTTTCAGCAATGTCTAACGCTAGCTGGATGGCTTTCACCTCTGCAAACTGACTCGATTCACCTTCTCCTTCAGCAGTTTCTGCGACTAGTCGTGTAGGACTCTATATAGCAGCCTTCCACCTTCGATGTTTTCCCACAATGCGACAGGACCCATCAGTAAACAGGGCATATTGCCTCTCATTTTCTGGCAGTTTATTATACAGCGGGGCTTCTTCGGCCCGTGTCACCTCTTTCTCTGGTGACATTCCAAAATCTTTGCCTTCTGGCCAGTCCGTAATCACTTCTAACATTCCTGGGCGACCGGGGTTTCCTATGCGAGCTCGCTGTGTGATCAGTGCGATCCACTTATTCCACGTGGCGTCAGTCGCGTGATGCGTAGAGGAAACTTTCCCTTTGAACATCCAGCCCAGCACTGGCAGTCGAGGTGCTAAGAAGAGCTGTGTTTCAGTACCAACCACTTCTGAGGCGGCTCGAACTCTTTCATATGCTGTCAAGATCTCTTTTTCAGTTGGAGTATAGCGAGCCTCGGATCCTCGATATCCCCGACTCCAAAACCCCAGAGGTCGGCCACGGGTCTCCCCAGGTGCTTTCTGCCAAAGGTTCCAGGTAGGGCCATTCTCCCCAGCTGCAGTGTAGAGCATATTTTTAATATCTTGTCCTGTCCGGACTGGCCCAAGAGCTACTGCGTGAACAATCTCCTGCTTAATCTGTTCAAAGGCTTGTCGTTGCTCAGGCCCCCATTTAAAATCGTTCTTCTTCCGAGTAACTTGGTAGAGAGGGCTTACAATTTGACTGTAATTTGGAATATGCATTCTCCAAAAACCCACAACACCTAAGAAAGTCTGTGTTTCCTTTTTATTAGTCGGTGAGGACATAGCTGCTATTTTGTTGATGACGTCCACAGGGATCTGACGACGCCCATCTTGCCATTTTACTCCTAAGAACTGGATCTCCTGCGCAGGTCCCTTGACCTTACTTTCTTTTATGGCAAAACCAGCCTTCAAAAGGATTTGGATTATTTTCTTCCCTTTCTCAAAAACTTCTTCTGCCGTGTTGCCCCATACGATGATGTCATCAATATATTGCAGGTGCTCTGGAGCTTCACCTTTTTCTAGTGCAGCCTGGATCAGTCCATGACAAATGGTGGGGCTGTGTTTCCACCCCTGGGGCAGTCGATTCCAGGTGTACTGGACGCCCCTCCAAGTGAAAGCAAACTGAGGCCTGCACTCCGCTGCCAAGGGAATGGAGAAAAATGCATTAGCAATGTCAATTGTGGCATACCACTTAGCTGTCTTTGATTCCAGTTCATATTGAAGCTCTAACATATCTGGCACAGCAGCGCTTAGCGGTGGCGTGACTTCATTCAGCCCACGATAATCTACTGTTAGTCGCCATTCCCCATTGGATTTCTGCACGGGTCATATGGGACTATTAAAGGGTGAGTGAGTCTTGCTGATCACTCCTTGGCTCTCCAGTTGGCAAATCAGCTTATGGATTGGGATCAGGGAGTCTCGGTTGGTGCGATATTGTCGCCGGTGCACCGTCGTGGTAGCAATTGGCACCTGTTGTTCTTCAACCTTCAGCAACCTCACAACCGAAGGGTCTTGGGAGAGACCCGGCAGGGTAGACAGCTGTTCAATCTCCTCCGTCTCCAATGCAGCTATACCAAAGGCTCAACGGTACCCTTTTGGGTCTTTGAAATACCCCCTCCTGAGATAATCTATACCAAGGATGCACGGGGCCTCTGGGCCAGTCGCAATGGGGTGTTTATGCCACTCATTCCCGGTTAGACTCATTTCAGCTTCCAATACGGTTAGCTCTTGGGATCCCCCTGTCACACCAGAGATACAGATGGGTTCTGCCCCTTTATAATTAGATGGCATTAGGGTACATTGTGCACCAGTGTCCACTAGAGCCTTATATTCCTGTGGGTCTGATGTGCCAGGCCATCGAATCCACACTGTCCAGTAGACTCGGTTGTCCCTCTCCTCCACCTGGCTGGAGGCAGGGCCCCTCTAATCCTGGTTAGAACATCCGTTACTCACTTTCTGCACACGTAAATCGGAAGTCCCTTCAAGGGGATCAGAAATGAGATCAGCCCATCTACTGCGTCTGGGGGACTGCTCACGGGAAACTGGAGCAGTAGTTTTCCAAGAATTCTCTTTTCTGGTTGCTTTTTCTCGCAACTCCTGTACCCGTGCATCCAAGACTGAAGTGGGTTTTCTATCCCACTTCCTCATGTCCTCTCCATGGTCACGCAGGTAAAACCACAGGTTAGTCCGTCGAGTGTACTTTCTCTCTCCTCTCTCTTGGGCAGAGGAACGCTTACTCCCAATAACTGCGATGCGGGCCTGTACAGGTGAGGAGGAGGACAGATCCACTTTGAATTGCTGGAACTCTCAGGACAACTCCTCCACAGCTGAGACACAGGCCCGTAGGGAGGAAGAGAGACTCCCTTCGTATTGCCGGAGTTGGACAGCCAATTCATCCACCGTTTGTCCATAGCCTTCTCTCCAGGACATTACTGCCAATGAGTTGGCATAGGTTGGTGGTGCACTTCGTAGAAACTTCCGCCACATGGGTTGTGTGCATTGGACTTCATCTGGATCTGTGGGTGACTGCGCATTTTCTGGATCATTGTAAATCACCTCCAGCACGGCTAATTCTCTCAGGTACTGAATACCTCTCTCCATGGTGGTCCACTTGCCTTGGTGACATGTAACTTCATCCCTGAAGGGGTATCTTTCCTTTACACCTAGCAAAAGTCGCCTCCAGAGGCTGAGGACTTGTGTTTTTCTCCCAATCGCCTTGTCGATGCCCCCTTCCCTAGACAGAGATCCCAGCTGCTTGGCTTCCTTACCCTCTAATTCCACACTACTAGCCCCGCTATCCCAGCATCGGAGCAGCCAGGTAACAATGTGCTTACCTGGGTGGCGGCTAAAATCTTTTCGCATGTCACGCAACTCACTCATGGATAGAGATCGGGTAATTATTTCAGGTTCTGTCTCTACCTCCTGTTCTCGCGATGACCCTGGTTCATCTTCATCTCTCGCTAAGCGAACTGATTTCTTTGTGTGTTTCTTTTTCTGTACAGGGGCGACTGATACTGGCACAGGCTGGTTCTCTGGTTCAGCTGCAGTGTCTGTCACCGGGGTAGGGGTAGTCATGGTACCTGTTGTCGTGGTAGGGGCAGCCACGGTGCTTGTTGTTGGGGTAGGGGCAGCCACGGTGTCTGTTGTCAGGGTTTGGGTAGCCACGGTACATGTTGTCCTGTTTTCCATCTTTTCCTCCTTTTCCCCCCGAGGGTGCTGCATAATATCAAGCAGTGTTTGGTAGATATTGGCCAGAGCCCAGCACAGTGCAGCGAGTTGTATGTCTTTGGAATAGCCACAGCATTTTTCTTTCAAATATTCTGTCACTTCATAAGGGTTCTGTAGTTGTTCGGGAGTGAACTTCCAAGTCACTGGCGGTGAGAAGTTCTCTAGATACTTGCCCATATGCTCCCACATGCCGTGCCACCCATGAGTCTCCAGCTTTGGGGGAGATCTCTGAGTGGTACTCTTAAAGAGCGTTTTTGTAGCCCTAAACAAGACC
This sequence comes from Astur gentilis, assembly GCF_929443795.1. Classification (NCBI taxonomy): domain Eukaryota; kingdom Metazoa; phylum Chordata; class Aves; order Accipitriformes; family Accipitridae; genus Astur; species Astur gentilis. The sequence continues at coordinate 516,340 of NW_026061070.1, forward strand.
TGAAACATATTCAGGAGGCATAGCACTAACAGCACACTGGCTTGCGCATCCCAAGGATATTCAAAATTCTCAAAAGCTGTTGTAATTAGTCGGAAGGAGAAGAGGGAGGTGAACGGACGGGGGGAGGTATCCCCCCCTAATTTCCCCATGGATTGGGTGTAATTACCAATAAAATCCGACAGAAGGCGCCCAAAGTATGGAAATGATATCACTGCCTCATACAGATACCAGCTTAACCTCATGACCAGTGATGTAATCATTTCATAAGTCGACATTGCCCAGTACAGCAAAATGATAATCCCAATCACTCTCCCAGAGATGAGATACGCAACTACAGGCAATACATAGAGCATATAAGAGCTTACAAAACGCCACCATGTAAACAAATGAAACAACATTGTGACTAACATCTATATATCTAAGAAATGCGTTTGGCAAATTTGTTTCAACACGCTCTGGCCAGATCTGTCGTTATCTCAACCCTTCTGCCCCACGTTGGGCGCCAAAAAGGACTGTCGTGGTTTCAGCCCGGCCGGTAACAAAGGACCACGCAGCCGCTCGCTCACTCCTCCGCCCCCCTCCGGTGGGATGGGGAGGAGACGGAGGAGAGAAAAGGAAAAGAAACTGGAACCTCGAGGGTTGAGATAAAGGCAGTTTACTGGGACAAACACAAAAGAGATTACAACAACAACAACGGCACTAATGAAAAAAAGGTATACAAAAAGAGTGATACACAGTGCAACTGCTCACCACCCGGGACCCGACGCTCCGCCACTTCCCCCACCGAAAAAACAGAGGCCACCCCCCGGCCCGCTCCCCATTTATATACTGAGCAGGATGTCACATGGTATGGAATAGCTCCTTGGCTAGTTCAGGTCAGCTGCCCCGGCTATGCCCCCACCTCCCAGGTTCCTGTAAAAATTAACTCTATCCCAGCTGAACTCAAGACACCATGGTTCACCCCCTGGCACACCTTGGAGCAGAGTGAAGCATCAGGGCCCTGAGTGTCCTCCTGAGGAGGCAGGTGGAAGATGTTGCAGAAGCAGGCATACAGGAGGCTGTTCTTCTTCTCCTGCAGAAGCAGCCCCGCTCTGCTGCGGGGACAGAGGAGGAGGCAGACCCTGGGCTTAGAGACCTGAGCTGAGCCCCATGCCATGGGGGACCCCTCAACCCTCCATGACACTGGCACTTGCCTTTGCGGGGAAAACCCTGTGGCACCCCCTGCCCTGTTCTCTGCCTCCCTCTCAGACCCAGGACTGGGGATGCCCCCCACCTGGGACCGGTGCCATCGGGGCCACCAAGCTGGGGGCTGGGGCAGGTACCTCATGGAGATGATGGCCAGCATGGCTTGCTGCTGCACCATAATGCCCTGGGGGCCAGCGGGCTCCTCTTGCAGCAGCACCTGGGGAGCACAGCAGTGTGGGACAGCTCAGGATGGGGCAGTTTCCTTCGCCCAGCAAGAGCCTGTGGGGCTGGCAGAGCCCAGGTGCCCCCATCCTGGCACCCAGTGGTCCCAAGCCCCATGGCTGGAAGGGCTGTGCCCGTCACAGAGCCACAGGCTGGCCAAGGGACCTGCAAACATCCAGCCAGGCCGCCCAGGTGGCTTTGGAGCATCTCCAAGGATGGAGACCTGGAGCAGTGCTCATCCGCAACCCCCCTGCCTGGCCAAGCTCTCATCTGCCCCCGGGGCTGTGTCGCTGCCTGCTGCCCCTGCCCCTGCCCCTGCCTCAGCCTGACTGGCCGTCCCCTCACCTCGATGGTCTCCACCACCTCCGGCTGGCAGAAGTAAAGCATGTCCCACACAGCGGAGTCCACGCTGGTGGTGCTGCAGACGGTGCAGATGGAGGCCAGAAACCTCAGCTTCTGGGCCTCTTGCTGCCAGCCAGGGAGGAGACAGACAGACAGACAGTGTCAGGGGGGAGAGACAGCCAGGTGGGGGGCCCAGCACAGCCCCCAGCACCTTCTGAGCACGGGACAGGGGCCGAAAGACAGGCTGGGAGACACGGGCACAGCCTCATAGAAGTGGCCACGGATACCTTTGGTCTGCTCCTGAGGAAGGCTCGAATGATGTCCAGGGTATTGTCTTCCTCCCTGGGCAAAGCCAAGGCAGAGCAGCACAGATCTGGCCAAGAGAGAGCAGGAAGGGCTGGGGGGCAAGCAGCAGGGAAAACCCGAGCCCTCTGCCCAGCTCCCAGGGATGCCACAAGCCCTTGCTCAAGGCTGGGACACCGGTGTCCCCTGTGTGCCCCAGGAGAGAGGGTGTGATGCTGGAGGGCAGCACAGGGAGGGGGCCCTGCTGTGGTCTGGTAAGGGATGCGCTGGCACCAGGGCACAGGGAGAGTCCCTGTCCCAGGAACGCCAGAACAGAGCTCCCTTCCTGGCCACTGCGCTGTGGGAGCTCTGATGCCAGCCTGGCTGGGGGATGTGAGCCTGGCCCAGGACAAGGCAGGGCAGGCTGGGGAGCCCCCTGCTCCACAGCACCCGCACACTCACCTGCCCGCAGCAGCTGGACCTCGGACATCTCATGGGGCTTTGGCCTGGATCTGGGAGCCGGGGCAGCTCCAGCCTTCTCCACCCAGGCCTGCCTAACGTGGCCAGGGGGTCTCTCCGCCATCCTGCAGGAGGGAGGGAGGAAAGGGGTGAGGAGGACCCCCTGCCACCCCAGGGGTGGTGGGGGCAGAGGTGGCTGTGCTCAGGGGCTCCTCGCTCCCATCCTGTCCCAACACTGTCCTCCCAGACACAGCGGGAGCAGGGCTGGCTGCCACAGGGTCTCGCAAAGTACCCCAATGTCACTCCCCTAAGCCCCCTGATCCCCCCTCCCCAGAAGCCCTCTGGCTGCCCCGGAGCACATGGACCCCTCCTCGCCCTGGGGGGACGGGACTGGCTCCCTCTTCCTCCTCCTCCCGCTATGGGGCTGGGGTTTGTCTGTATGGGGGCATCCCCCTTGTCGCAGACACCCCTCTGTCCTCTGTCCCTTCCCTCCCAGGGCCTGGTGCCACCCCCACCTATGGCCAGGCCGAGCCGGGGAGCAGCCCCCAGCCCCTCAGGCACGCCGAGGCTCTTCCCTCGTCCTCAGGAGGCGCAGGACAAGGCCCGCCGGGCTCCCCTCGCTCGAAGGCAGGTGGGCACACCGGGACACCAGAGGCCTTCCTGTGCGCTCAGCCACAGCGATCTGCGACCGTTGGGGTCTGCTGGCTTGCCCTGGTTACGGCTGCCGCGGCAGGCGGCAGGGTTCCATCGGCCGTTCGCTGGCACGAGGGAGGGGGGGAGTCCCCCCTCCCCCCCTCCCCGGGGCCTACGCCCCCGCTGGGCTCAGCCCGGGCCTGCTGGGTCGTCTGAGCGGGCGCGGGGGCCCGGGCCGGGGTGCTGGGGGACGCGCTACGCCCGGGGTGGTGGGGCCGGGAGCGAGGTGGCGTGGGCACAGAGGGGTCGGTGCGTGGGGACGGGCGGGAGGTGAGGCGAGAGGCCGGTGGGCAGCGGGAGGCTGCGGGTCGGGCCGTTGCGGCGAGCTCGGCCCAGCAGCGGGGAGCAAGGCGGACGGCAGCGGCGGCGGGGCCGGCAGGTGGGTACGGGCGGGACGGGGACGGGAACGGGGGAGCGGGGGAAGAAGGAAGGAAGGAAGGAAGGAAGGAAGGAAGGGGGAAAGGGGAGGGGGAGAGGCGTCTGGTGATGGGTCAGGGATGGGGTCGATGAGGGGGTCAGGGATGGGGTCGATGAGGGGGTCAGGGATGGTCAGTGAGGGGCTGGGGGCCACTTGTCTGGGAGGTCCAGCCGTGGGGTGGGCGCAGTGATCAGCTGGGTGGTGCCGTTCAGGTTTGTGCAGCCTGTGCGGGTGTAGCGTGGTTTGGAGTGATGGGGGGGTGCAGGCAGGGTGGGCTGCGCTGTGCAGGGGTGCAGTCTGTTTTGGGTGCTGGGGGAGGTGCCCTGGACAGACGTGTCATTCATGCTGGGGAAGCAGAACCAGGCGCTGGTGAGCCGGTGCAGCGGTTCCTCCTGCGCAACATTCTTAGGAAAACTCTCCTTTTTCTTTCCTTTTCCTTGCTCCTTCGCTTCCAGATCTCCGTGGTCGCAGTTTGTGCTGCCTCACCTCCAGCACAGCGTGCAGAATGAAACGACGGTCACAGAATTCGTCCTCCTGGGGTTCTGCAGCACCCCAGCCCTGCAGCGCTGCCTCTTTGGCCTTTTCTCTGCCCTCTGCTCTGCCACTCTGATGGGAAACGCACTTGTCTTTCTGCTTATCTGCCTGGACTACTGCCTCCCCATGTACTTCTTCCTCTGCCACCTCTCCATCGCGGACATCTGCTACGCCTCCAGCAATGTCCCCCGTATGCTAAGGAGCCTCCTTGGACAAGGCAGAACCCCCTCCTTTGCTGGGTGTGGGGCACAGAGCCATCTTTATTTAATCTTTGCACTTACAGCGTGCGTGCTGCTGGCCATCATGTCTCACGTTCGCTATGTGGCAATCTGCCGTCCCCTGTGCTATGCCCTCATCGTGATCTGGAGGCTGCGCCTCACCCTTGCCACGGTTTTGTGGGCTTTGGTGTTTGTATTTGGTACACTGCAAGCCTCTCTGGCTTTACACCTGCCTTTCTGTGGCCCCTGCGAGGTTGTCCACTTCTCCTGTGAAATTCTTGCTGTCTCAAAGCTGGCCTGCCCTGCCGCTCCTGCCAATAAAGTCCTGATCTTTGCTGTTTGTGTGTGCTTCTTCCTCTTCCCTTTAGCCCTAATCCCGATTTGCTCCCTGGACAGCCTGGCCACCGATCTGCGCATCCGCTCTGTGCCAGGATGGCACGAAACCACCTCCACCTGTGGCTCCCACCCGACCGTGGTGGGTGTCTTTTATGGAAACGCCATCTTCGTGTACGCGGGGCCCGGGAGCGGTAACTCCTCTGGGAGGGAGAAAGTTCTTTCCCTTTTCTACAGTCTCGTCAGCCCCAGTTTGAACCCCGTCATTGACAGTCGGAGGAACAAGCAGGTGAAGGAAGCCTTGCTGAAGCTTCAGAGAAGGAAGAGGGTCTTTCATTCCCTCTAGCTGGCGCTCTAGGCTTTCACCTGTCTCCTGTCTTTCTGCTCTTTCTTCTTGAGCTCTTGCAGTATTTCTCACGGAATGTTAAGTGGTTAAAAGTGTCCTGGTTTCAGCTTGGATAGAGTTAACTGTCTTCCTAGTAGCTGGTACAGTGCTATGTTTTGAGTTCAGTATGCAAAGAACCTTGATAACACTGATGTTTGCAGTTGTTGCCGAGGAGTGTTTAGACTAAAGTCAAGGATTTTTCAGCTTCTCATGCCCAACCAGCGAGAAAGCTGGAGGGGCAGAAGAAGTTGGCACAGGACACAGCCAGGGCACCTGACCCAAACTGGCCAACAGGGTATTCCATACCATGCGACATCCCATCTAGTATAGGAACTGGGGAGTGGGGGGGAAATCGCTGCTCGGGGACTAGCTGGGTGTGAATGGTGGGTGGTGAGCGATTGCACTGCGCATCATTTGTACATTCCGATCCTTTTATTATTGCTGTTGTCATTTTATTAGTATTATCATTATTAGTTTCTTCCTTTCTGTTCTATTAAACCGTGCTTATCTCAACCCACGAGTTTTACTTCTTTTTCCGGATTTTCTCCCCCATCCCACTGGGTGGGGGGGGAGTGAGTGAGCGGCTGGGTGGTGCTTAGTTGCTGGCTGGGGTTAAACCACGACAGAGACAGAGTCACAGCAGCACAGAATGGATGCTGAAAGAGACCTCTAGAGATCATCCAGCCCACCTCGGCTGCTCGAGCAGGGCCAGCTGCAGCAGGCTGTGAGTCTGCTTCTCCAAGGTTCTATTGGCTGCGTTGCTCCCAGGTTATGGAGCTCGCATGGGAAATGGGCAATGAAGAGGGATGAAGTTTCCAGGCACTTTCTGGCCGGTGCAGTGATTTTTATTTTTTTTTTCCTTCTGACTTTTTTTCTCCCCGCTTCCTGGTCTTGCGGCTGCCCAAGGCGCAGCCAGACAAGTGGAGGAGGGTCCCTGCCTGGCCTGCAGCTCCCTCCCTCGCCATTCTTGGGGTGATTTGGGGTTATTTTGCTGTGTCAGTGAGGCAAAGCTGGGCTTTCCGCGGCTGAGTGCAGTGGGACCCAAGGAAGGCCGTGATGGTCTTGAGGCTTTGAAGGGCTGTGCACCGAGCCCTGTCCCCGCTGGAGGGGACACTGGTGGTGTTCAAGACGAAGGCCTTGCAGGCCTTGTTGTCGTGTGTACCTGTGTCCCCCCCGGCCCCCAAGGTCTGTCGTTGTCGCAGGGGCTCTGTGCTGCTTTCTGCGTGGGGCCGTGTCCGTGAGTCCTGCAGGGACCTGTCTGTCCTGGCTTCCCCACCAAAGGGCTGCTTCCCCTGGGGAAGGGGAGAGGGGAGTTGTTCCCGTTCCCGTCCCCCCCACCATTGCCTGCCCCGCTGGTGGTGACTGGGCCCTGGGGGTGGCTGGGTTCCCCTCGTGGCTTGCTGGCTCGGATTTGGGGCTCAGTGGGGCTTTTGCACCTCTTGGGGGCTGTTTCTTGGTGCCCCCTGTGCTCCCTCCCCCTCCCACATAGGCACCGAGCGGTTCTGGAGAAACAGCTTTTAATTGAAAAGACAAGAGAAAAGGTCCCATCCAAGCTGGTCTAACCCCTCCCTAGCCCCCCCCGCCCACCCCCCCTGCCATATACCCCACCCCTCCTCTCCCACCCCCCACTCCCCCCATCTCCATCCCTCTCACCCCTGTCTAATCCCCCCCCCACACACACACCCTCACGTTGGCTGCCAGAGCCCTGCGCTTGCTGGGTGCCATTGGCAAGGAGCTCTGCGCCTGCCTCTTCCTCCGCTTGCCGGCCGTGGCAGGTGGGGACGGTGGCAGGTCCATCCCCGCATCCTGCCACGGCTCCTGGGGCTCCATCCCACCGTCGTTGACTATTTTGAGGCTCAGCATGGCGTCGCTGAGCTCGGGGATGCAGTAGTCGGGGGTGAGCATCTCCTCAGGCAGCGAGAGTGAGCTGAAGTCGCAGTCGGGGGTGTCTGCGCCGGTGCCACCAGTGTCCCCAGGCATGGGGCTGCTGCTGGGAGCATGCTGGCTGATTGCCAGCCCGCCCAGGGAGCAATCAAAGAGCATTAGGGCCTCTTGGAGAGCCACTTTCTCAGCCACGGCAAGGGCATCTCCAAGGGCTTGGCTGGGGGGGACGTCGCCGCCGGGGGGTGCCCCCACAGGGGTGGCCGTGCTGGGGATGTTGATCTGTGCCAGCTGCCCCTCGCTGTGCTGGTAGCCAGGGATGGACACTGGCAGCTCCAGAGGGTCTGGGGCCACCCCACTCCTCTGGTTTTTGTAGGGTGCGAGGTATCGTGGTTGGCCCTGGGGGGTCCCTGGGGCTGCCCAGGCCAGGGGGGCCCCGCAGCCCCCGGAACTGCACAGGGCAGCACCCGGCAGAGAAGCGGAGCCTTGGCCGAGCGTGGCGGTGGCCGGTGGAGGCAGGTTGGTGGTTGTCCACGGGATGCGGAAGACCCGGGGGTCGAAGAGGCAGCCACATGGAGCCTTCTGCAGACCTGTGTGGGTGAGGGGGAGCCATGCTGGGCCAGGGGGACTGTCCAGGGGCACCCGCCGAGCCGGCCCCGATGGCTGACATCCCCCAGCTCTGGGCCAGGGGCGTGGGGAGCTTGTGGCCGGGGCGATCCCCACGGGGTGAACCGCTGTGCCGGTGGGACAGGGTTGCAAATCGGGGAGGAGACTGGCATCTAGGAGGTGAAAGGGGAGAGGTGGCCCCAAATATTTGGGGAATTCTCTGCAGATGGGCTTTACTGGGCACGCGCCGCCCGGGCGAGGGCAAGGATGCTCACCGGGGCTTGCTGAACCCCCATGCGAAAAGTGCCGGGGGAACGGGTGTGATGGGGATGGCGAAGGTGCCAGAGCAGACTGGGGTGCCATACCTGCTGGTGGTGCCTGGGGGGCCCGGGGTGCCCGGGCTGCAGGGAAGGGCTGCTCCCGCGTGGGCAGGCGGCACGGGTTGGCTGAGCCTAAGAGAATGAGACAGGAGCGATGGCCGGCGGTCACCTCTGCTCTTGCCCCCCAAGAGCGTCCCTGGGCTGCAGGGGTTGGGGTCGGTCCCTACCTCGAGGGTAGAAGGTTTTGGGGAGCACGAATGGCTGGAAAAGCTGGGGCGCCGGGGGGCCCCAGGGCCCAGGCAGTGGGAGCTGCGTTGGTGGCCGCGCCATGGTCCCTTCTGGCTGTTGGCTGCCAAGGACTCTTTGGCGTCTCCCCGGAAGGAATGCGGGGGCTCCCTGTGTTCCGCCCCACCCCAAGAGCCTCCCCAGCTCCTCCTGGGGAGGAAAAGGGTTAAGGGAGGCTGGGGTGGCCCCGGGGCCTACAGGCGGCTCTCGGGGTCTGCGGGTGCAAATGCTCTTGGCTTTCAACAGTATTTTTCCGGTGGGGGAAGAAGAACAAGTTGATTCAGCCGAGCCGAGTGGGCACCAAGCTGCAGCCGCAGCCTCCTTGCGCCAGATGGCAAATGCGTTTGTGACCGTTGCCCGCGCTTCTGTTTCACTGCGTTGACCGGAGCGAGGCAGAAATAGGAAAAAGGACCTCGAGGGCGCGAAGGAAGGTCACGCGGTGTCGCTCGGTGGCACGCTTTCCCCCAGCCCTCGCTCCAGTAGTGCTGTCAGGTCTTTCAGTCTCCTGCTGGGAAAAGCAGCAGCTCTGGATCCCCCTGGGAGGGGGCGGCCCTTTCCCTGGGTGCGTGACACCCCGGAGGAGACGGTACCCGCCGCCCCGTGCTCCCAGAAAAGGACTAGATTCTGCCCAACGTCCGGTGTCGGGGCGCTGGGGCTGTTTGCGCTCTACGGGATCCCAGGGATGGGGTTAGTACATCCCCTCCTCGTGCTTGGAGGATTCGGCGCTAGCAAGGACACCCCAAGGGTACCAAGGACACAGGCCTCTCGCTCCCGCTGTGTGAACAGTGTGTGGCCTGGGGAAGTCGGGACAACTGCCGTGAACCGGAGGCCAAAGATCTCTCCTGGCCTGTATCCTGGTAATCAAAGAGATTGCGCTCTGTTCGTGAGGCACCTCTGGCTGCAAGATTGTGCAAGGCCATGTGCTGCGTAACTTGTGGCAGGGACCGATGCTTGGGGGCGTGAAGGCAAGCGCGCTTCTAAAAGCGTAAAACTCCGTTTCATTTCAGAGCGCAGCTGAGCCACCCCGCTCCTCAAGACTCTGCCATCTGCACCGCTGTGGCTGGGACCGGGCAGTGCTGCACATCCCAAAGGCCACCAAGTCACACCCGTGTCCCTGCTGCTTTGCCGGGAGCTTCTGCGATGCGAGCGATGTTCTGGGGGCTGATCTCTTGGACTGCAGCTACTCTGTCCCTGACCGGCAGCTGGCTAGGAGGGTTGTGTCCCAGGTGGAATTCCACCTCTCTGACGAGAACCTGGCCAAGGATGCTTTCCTCCTGAAACATGTCCAGAAGAACAAGATGGGCTTCGTCAGCATCAAACCGCTGACGTCCTTGAAGAAGGTAGGCAGCCCGTTGCGTTGGCCAGCCGGGGTGGGAAGTGGCCTCCACGTGGAGGATGCCTGGGTGTCTGGGTGTGCTCTGGCTGTCTGCGGTGAGGTGTACGGGGAGGTCCAGGCTCTGCTCAGGCTGCCTGTGTCCCGGCAAAGCGTTGGTGGTGCAGAGCTGGGTCCTGCTCTCTGCCTTCAATGTGCTGCAGCAGTTCTCCACCCAGGGAGGGTGGCTGGGGAAGCGGTGAGCAGTCCTCAAACCCCAAGCCCAGGGCTGGGTTCGCCTCTTCTGCCCGTGGTTCCCCTAGGCTGCTCTGGGAGAGATCATGCCTTAACTAAAAAACTGCAGGGAAGCACTGGTGGTGTGATGTCCAGGGAAGCTGTGTCTTCTTGCCATGGTCCGGGAGCACAGGCGACCTTCTCCCACAAATCCTGAATGGGGGATATTGCCTTGCCATGACCTCAGGTTGATGGGGTTGCAGCCTGCCTGGATGATGGGTTTAGGGTGGCCCCTGCCTGGGGAGACTCACAGTGACGCAGTGGCCCCCTCTGTCCCTCAGGTGAAATACCTGACGCATGACTGGTGGCTGACGCTTTACACCCTGCAGTTCTCGGAGCTGCTGGAGGTGAATGAGGAGGGCACCAAAGTGAGGCAGTGGCTGATAGCATACGTCCATACAGAATGTATGGTATGTCTAAATATTTGTTGGTTTTAATATTTTGTACCAGCCGTGGAAACTGGTTTGCTGCTAGGTGACTGTAAAAGGGAGATTTGGTAAATAATTATTAGAAATCTTATACTAACACTATGATTGAAAAAATAGACAGAAGTGTAGCCAAGTAATTAACTAGTAGAGTTAGTAACCCACTCCTAAGTTTTACAGTTCTTTGCTCTTATGACTGGATGTTCCTGTACATTAGATAAGATTAATATTGAAACTGACCATATATGACTAGAACCATGTTAATCTCCAAGATCAAAGAACAAGGATGACGAACAAGACTTGAAGGTCAGCCAACAGAATTTGAAATGGATCGGTGGGCGCAAAAGCAGCCCTTCGACTCAAATGAAGAACCGTTGCGTGCGATCAGATGTAGGCAGTCCTATGATACTCAGTTACAGTAATTTTTATGTCTATGTATAGTAATCTGATTAATATGTAATTAGTTACGCCATAGAACCTGTTTGTGCTGAAGCTGTGGCACGCATGCTAGGTGGAACTATCCCCCGTGCATCCAGCGCTGCAATAAAGAATGCCTACTTTCTAAAACTCTTAGAGAGTTTCTTCGACCAGCTTTTCGGTATCATGGGTCCCCATCCCCGAGTCCCTGCTGAGCGTCCCCCCCAGCAGACTGCTGCTGGCCTGAGAGCTGCTGCCCCTGGAGCAGGACGTGCTGCACAAGGACCCCTCGGCCCCCTCCTGGCCCGGCAGCAACTTCAAGCCCAGCAATTTCAGCAATGCCTTCACTGGATTGCTCCTCGCCAGCAAAGTCTTCCCTCCGCTCGGGACAGGCTTGGGCACAGGCAGCTGCTACGGCCTCTGCCCCAGCACTGAGAGCACTCGTGGCTGCGGCTGGGGGAGTGGGGTGGGTGCCTGGGCACCCTGGCCCAGCAGCCCCTCGCCAGATGCCAAACCTCTTGCCGGCAGTCCTCTGGCAGCGGCGTGGGTGCCTGAGCCCCTTGGCCTGCGGGATGCGGTGCTTTGCCTGCCCCACTGTTGTCCCAAAAGTGGGGTCGTTTACCCGGCGTGCAAAATGCCAATATAAACACAGAGCAGAGGTATTTTATTCCAGTTCATGTTTACGAAAAGATGGGGGCTAGGTGGTAATCCGCAACGCTAGCACCCCTCATGCCTAAACGGGCAAGCAATCTATACAGTTCAGTTATACATATTCGATTTCCAAAGTTCTTCCCAAAACTATTGCCGGGAGTCGCTTATCTCGCACAGTTTCTATCAGGTTGAAGTTCCCCTGCTTGGAATTAAAGGTCCAATGTTCTTTTCTTCTACAGCGCATGCTCAAGGAGAGTGGGGGGGTAAGTCTTTTTGGTGTGGAATTGAGTTGGTGGTCATGATCTCCCCCTGCCACCTTTCTTTACCTTTCCTCCAGTTTGCGAAGATGTTTCTGACTTCATGCCTATTAGCAATTGTTCAACTTTTTGGCGCCTCCTGGGGTAGGATGTTCCCTTCTTCTCAGTCTTTTAGTTCTTCTCCAGGGGAACAGTTGTTAGCAAGGCATGCGTTGATCATACAAAGGGGATCTTGTTTCACAAGAGCTTTGTGGCCTTTTTTGTGTGGCTTAAGTACATAATTTCTTAAGTACATCATTTCCCCCTGTGGTGGGTTGACCCTGGCTGGATGCCAGGTGCCCACCAAAGCTGTTCTATCACTCCCCCTCCTCAGCTGGACAGGGGAGAGAAAATATAACAAAGAGCTTGTGGGTCGAGATAAGGACAGGAGAGATCACTCACCAATTACCGTCACTGGCAAAAGAGACTCCGCTTGGGGAAAATTAACTCAATTTATTACAAGTCAACCAGAGCAGGGTAATGAGAAATACAACCAAATCTCAGAGCACCTTCCCTCCACCCCTCCCTTCTTCCTGGGCACAAATTCACTCCCGGATTCCCTACCACCCCCCAGTGGCACAGGGGGACGGGGAATGGGGTTTATGGTCAGTTCATCACACGTTATTGTGATACTTGCCAAACCAACCAAGAAAGGTAAAACTGGAGCGCAGGGAGCAAATGCTTTTCTTTCACCTTAGACCAACGGCTCGGAGGCTCTCTATGCTGACCTGCCGCAGAGGGTATCCCTCTTGTATCAGTAAGAGATGTAGGAGCGAATTAAAGCCAGGACCCCAAACCAGACCAAAAACCCGGTCGTGATCAAGAAGAAAGTGGAGAATGCATCAAATACAACAGAAAATTATTTTGGACATTCCCAGTTTACATTTGAAAAAAAGAGAAAAAAAAAGAGGAGGAATTAGGTATTAAAAGAGCAGCACTGAATGATAAAGCTGTAGCATTCCCTCTACCACTACAAACCCACACCCCCACACGCACGTACGCACACAGACTTAACACCACCAAACTCCCCGTGACTGTGACGTTCCCCTCAGCTTGCTGGTCTAGAGATACTGAATGCCTGAAGCACACCAAGGATAACTGAAAACATCTGCATGGCTTTAATGGGAATCCTCCAACTGAAACAAAGCGCTTTCTCCCTCTGTCTGCGTTGGCACATCCCCGAGTCACGCTCTCACTCCTCTCCTTCAAAGTCAAGATTCCTAAACGGGAAAAGCGGGAGTGGGGAAAGGCGAAGGGAAGAGAAAAAGAGGGAGAGCATCATCAGTGGAAGACCTGCCAGCTGCTGCTGATTCAGCCCTGTTTGGGGGACCACCCCAGCAGAGAGGAGCTGGTTTGCATGCCACGGTCCTCCCTGCCTGTTCCCAGGGACAGGCCGTTTGCTCAGCCTTGCCGGCCAAAGCGTGGGAAAAGCGTAGGTGTGCGCCGTCGCTTGCAGAGGAGCACGGTCACGTTCACGTGCAATCCTTTACCTTTTTCCTCCCTGGATTCAAAGGGTTTCTGTCTTCAAAGTGAGAGCCTTCCATATGGTCGTTTGTGACATTTCATCCAGGATAACAATCTCAGAAGGATCACTCCTGCAATAAATATTTTACATAGCAATCCGTGATTATGGGAACTGATGCCACCAAGGGCATTAGCATCAGCAAGAGGAACAGCGGAGCCCCGAGAATCAAAGCTCCGCATAAGTGTGGGAGGTTTTGCTGGATGAGGAGTTTTGGGAGGCAAGCCGGGGAGCTGCAGAGCAACAGCTCTGTGCAAAGGCTCTTGCTGGGGCTTAGCCCCGGTCCGGGTTCCTAAGCCACTGCTGGTACAGATCACGCCTGCAACTCCTCATGTGTAAGTATGAGGATCTCCAGCTACCGTAAAGGCACTGATGAGGCAAGGTTTGGGGGTCAAACATGAGTGCTGCAGCCACTCTGCTTGGGGTCAGAGCCCTGCAATTGCCTCCTGCAGCCTTGCCCCCGAATTCGATTTTCCCACCAAGCTGCCTGCTGGTTTCTGTGGGATGCCCCACAAAGAGGCAAGTGGAGAAAACTCTGCCAAACACCTTCAAGCTAATCTTGCCGGGGTTCCTGGCGCTTGGTGGGGCTTTACCCGTCACTGCTTTGCTTTGGGATATCCACGTCACTGGTCTTCCCCACGTTCAGCTGAACTGAACTTGCAGCAGCAGCAGCTTCCATGGCCCTCCTGGACTCCTGATGTAAAAAAGGGACAAATCACGTTCTCTGTCTTTGATCAAAGTGGAGATAAGCTGAATGCCCAGCACAAACTTAGCAGTCTGCCCTCCGCTTCTGCCCCTTGGCAGCTATAGGTATTAGTGCAGCAGGGGAGAAACCGTTCACTCCAAAGATTTCGGGGCAGGGGGATTGTGTGTTCAAAACACGATTATGAGCAAGTCTTGCCAGCAGCAGCAGCCGCAGCAGCATCTAATAATAATCATCATAATGATAATGACCTTTGTGAAAAACGACTCGTTTTAAAAATTACACCTGTATTCAAACGTTCAGCTCACTGCTACTTGAGGAAACAAAGGTTACAAAAGTTACAGGCTATTGGGATCTATTTCAATTGAGTGCTGATCTTCCCCCAACGTTTCCAGACAAGCTGTAAGAGAAACAGGCAATCTCACAGACACACGGAGATGTCCAGCCCCGAGGACACAGCAAGCCTTACCTCTTCTTCTTCTCCGGCTTCATTTCTGGCATCGTCCAACTTCTTCTTCCTTTCTGGCATAAGGTCATCCAGAGAGCTGAGCTCTCGCTTTGAGAAGCAGAAATCCATCGCTTTCCGGACAAAGACGAGAGCCAAAACCTTCACGAATAAGAGGGAAGATGCGGTGAGCTCAGAGACGATGCCACCTCTCACTCCAACGCTGCAAACACCCCGCTGCCGAGTGGCGGCAGCTCTTACCATCATGGGAAAGATGATGGCGGCACGGGACACCTTGATGGTCCAGAGCAGGACGAGGCAGGTCAGCTGGATCGCCGTGAAGAAATGCACCTTTCGCAAGGGCACGTGCCTCAGGTAGATGAAATCCGGCTGGTGTTTCGCCAGCATCCAAAACAGCTTCAAGCGATCAAAGAACTGCGAAATAAAAGGGAAAGGTTGCCACCTTGGGACTGCGGCAAGTTGCTGGCCCTCTCGAGACGTGGAGGCACTTTGCAGCATCTCGCTTGCCGTCAGAAATCCTGGATCCCACTGCATTCCTCCTGGGAGCAGCACCCATTTTCCCTTCGCTCCATCTAGCAACCGGCTTGCCCCTGAGAGCTGCCCACCAAACGGCAACTATTCCAATGCCATTCCATTATTAGCATTTCTCGGCCCACTGAATCCCCCCGCGAGGATTTCCACCAGTGGTAGAAACTGCCTTCCCTTTGCACCAAATTCCCCCGCTTTCACGTAACCAAACACTGACCTGCCCTAAACCCTGCAACAGAGAGCGCTGAACTTGCCTGGTCCTCCCAGCCCTATCTACCTCCTGTGCCTCCACCAATCTTTTTCTTACACAAAAGAGTTTCATTGCTTGCTCTGCGAGAAGTTTTTCCCATGCCACTGCTTTTTTCCCTGCTGCTACGGAGACAAAATACCAGGGAGCCGACATGCTGCACGCTGTAAAAGAGTCCATACCTGAATTCCTCTGAGCAACGACACACCCATGTAGAGAAAGACGCCATAAAGTACAGGCATTGGTATAAACTGTGGGGGGGGGGGAACAAAAAGAAAAAGAAAGAATGCAATCGTTTCTTTTTCTGTATTGCATTTTCAGTATTACCACCCTCTTCTACAGGCACTGCCTAAAATTGCTTGAAGCTTTCCAGCTTCCATTCAGGCTTAGAGATAGGTCAGATATTAACCATTTTTTTGCCATTTTGTGCGCACGAGTGAGCTAAGGCTCTGCTTTAGGCTGAACTTGGGAGTTACCTCTCATCAGAATAACCCTATTTTCCAGAAAGGTTGGAGGAAAATAGGTGATTTCACCCGTGCTACCCTATGCCGCATCCTCTGGCGGTAGAAGAAACACTTCTGCCTATTCTTGGGGCAACAGGCAAAGGCCACAGGCCTCCTCCTAGCCTAGAGACGAGATTACTTTGTGGGAGGAACGTGCAAGGAAGCCCACAGGGATGACCTCAGTGTGTTTAGCTCCTGGGAACATTTAGCTCCGGGGCATTTGGGGAGCAAATTGCAGCCACTAAAGGGCTGCCTGTTTGAAAGACAGCAGATGTGCTGGTCTGAATATGCTCAACTGTAACCCATAAACATGGGTGGGCCTGAAAGACACCCAAAAATTCAAGCAGTTGCGTTGCTCGCTCACCTCGAGCACACCAAACAGGGGCCTGAAGGGCTGCAAAGCCTAACTGAGGCTGATTCCCACCGTGGGTCAAGCCCCAAGGGTTGGGACCACCTCCTCCTCCTCCGCTCCACAACTAACTACTCAGGCCTGCAGAGAGGGGAGTGTTTTTCTGTAACCTCCAACAAGCTCGCGGTTGTTGGGTGGTTTGCATTTTCCTCTCACCTTTAACACAGAAGCGAGGAAGACGGAGCAGCCCATGAGCACAAAGATCAGCAAGCCAGTGACTCTCTGCTCTCGTATCCCCAGCAACTTGGGTTGTTCTCCTGGAGCTGAGCAGTCAGACTCTACTTTGAGGCTATTCACGTGGGTGATGGACAGGACGGTCGCAGCCACAAACCAGGGCAGCCCCATCACAGAGCACACCCCGAGCATCACGGCCACCACAAAAAGGTCCAGGTGGTACCCGCATCCTTTCTGCAGGCAGGAAAACAAGAAACAGAGCATCCCATAGCACAAGAGCAAGGATAACGTCGCAAGTCAGACTCAAACCCTGCTCGAGCACAAGTCAATTTCTTCAGAATTCAAAACAAGAAATGGAAACAAGCAAGGGTGTATGCAGACTTTGCACAAGCACCTGGCATGAAAATCTGGCAGGAGTTCAGAAACAATGGATATGCAGAGCTTGTGCGATACATACTTCTCCAAAAAAAAAACCAACCCACAACCCAAAAGCACCAAATCATTTTTTTCACTCACAAAGAAAATTCTGCCACTTGCGAGGAAGGTGTGACTCTGAGTTATCCCTGGCAGCGCATCAAAACAATTCATTCCCCACACCTGCTGCTGCTGCCATTTTAAAACAAAAACGCACTTCTCTATTGCTCCAAGATTAATTTGCTCCTCCAAAAGGTTGCTCATCTATACTGCCCTGTCACTTGCTCCCTGCTTCATCGTTAATCCAGGAGAGCATCCTGCCACGCAGCCTGACCTTGTCCCAAACCAATGCCTTCAGAAAGCATCGGGAATAAGAGCTTCCCCCCAGACCTGCAGCCCAGAAGGGGCTGGGGTCATCTCTCGCAGGCCCTTACCTTCAGCTTGTGCTCCTTCCTGTTCACAATAACGGCACTGATCTGATGGTCCATGAATATCAAGATGGTGCAGAGCAGAGCTGGGACGAGCGCAGCCAACACCGTCCACCAAGGGTTGGGTCATATGGGGTTGATGAACCACCCGCGGTCGTCTCTGGTAGGCTGCAACAAAGCCCACACATCAGCATTGTCTCCCAGCCCAGGCACTCCACTGGCTTTCATTTTCCCCTCCCTCCTTGCGTCAGAGCACCTCCCAGCCCTGGCTTCATGTCCCCCTCTCCCGGGGGCTTCAGCAGTGCCAGTCTCCTCCTTGCAAGCAGCTCTAGATACTTCCCCTGTAGGTATCTAGTTTTGGGGCCATCTTCTCGTTTCCAGGAGGAAGCAAGGCACTTGGAGGTGGAAGAGGAGATGGTCACACCACCAGCATCTCCTCCAGACTCAGCCCTGCCCTGCCCCGGCATCACCTTGTGGCACCCCCACGTGCCAAAACACCCCGTTACCTTGAACGCATGGGGGACCTGGAGCTTCGGCAATGGGATCCCAACCACAAAGTCAAGGAGCACCATGATGACGATGGTGAGGAAAACAGCAAAGTCGCTCACTGTGGACCGTACCTGGGGCGAGAAACCAGAGGTGAGAGGGGCATGGCAAACAGGGCCGTAACGTGAGATGCAAGAGTTGCAGACATCCACAACATTAAGGCTGCTTAACCAAATCCCACCACCCCTCTGAGCACATGCAGCCTGATCCCTTGCTTAGATACTGCTGCTGTGTTTGTCCCTGTGAGATCTGGGGTCAGACAATAAAAAAAAGCTTAACTAGGCCAACAAGGGTTGGTTTAAGTCAAAATCTAAAGATAATAATAATAATATTAAAAATAAGAAAACACATGTCTGCCACTACAGCTACACTCACAGCTACAATGGCAACAAGGCACTGAGGCATCCTTTAGTCCTCAAAAGGAAGCTTCTCATTCGAATCTACTTTCCACTCGAGCACATAATGCGCAGAAGGTAGGGGAAAAAAAACAAACCGAAAACCCCAACCCCCAAAACTTTGGGAAACCTGACTTCCTACTACCTGAGGAGAAGAAAAAAAATAAAAAAAAAATCAAACCCCAAAAATCTTCAATCTGGGGCAGGTCACGAGGCAGGTGGGAAACGCTACGATGATTTTGCACTCATGGAAATGAGTGTGGGACATCCAAGCTCTTGGAGAGCTTGGCCTGCAAGGCCAACATTTCCCAGCTTGACCAAGGCAGGGCAAATACTGCTTAGTGCTCCAGGAAAGCCATTTTGGGAAACGAGTGCGGAGATGGACACTGGCCACCTCCTTCTACTTACTCTGGTTGGAAAGTAGAGGCTGGTTTTAAACGTCTTCAAGAAGCTTGACAGGGCAAAGGTGGCGAAGAAGAGGATGCAGCACCAGAAGAATACATCAGGGGTGTAGGGGCCGTCGCGTCCACAGGCAGGTCCTTGAAACTCCCCACGCAAATACTGACATTCCTGGAGAAACAGAGCGTCAGGACACAAAGGCAGTGCACGTGCGGCAGGGAAACCTCGCATAGCTAGGGGGTTTTGAGGATCTTGGTCCAAGATCCACGACCCTGTAACTGCTCCTGCCAATGGAGATTTATATTTAATGAGCAGCAGCAGCTGAACAAGTGACACATCGAACTACACAGCGGAGAAATGAGATGTGAGGAGACACCATACGCTAGTAACACATTACAAGAAACACTCATCCAGGTGACACTCTCCCATCAGTTGCTTGCATTCATAGCACTGTGTTTCCTTAACTGCATCTGGCTTCAGTCCTCACATCTTCCCGCAAAAAACAACATGCCAGGCTCTCCCAACCCTGTGAAGAAAACCTCATCAGCTTTCCTAACTAAAAAGTAATTCTTTTAAAAATTATTTTTAAACCTGAAAAGGACTAGGATTCACAGGACTAGCGTCATTACATTCACTTCACAGTCCTCCTCAAAATGGGAGAACAAAAGATAATTGACATGACAAACGCCACAGTTACAGACGTTCCTTCCTGGGGGTGCAGTTCGCACACCTAGGAGCTCATGCATGCACGAATGGGTGACGCCAGGCAGCAGCCTCCTTACGTGCCTCTGACCTCAGGAAGAAACAGGTAACATGAATACTTTTACTCCATTTGCATCCTGAGGACCAGAGATGAAGCCCAAGATTTGCCTAGATGACACAGTCAGTTCCTTTAAGGGATGAAATTGTTCGTTTGAGTTTGGCTTCAAGGACTCCCACAGCTGGCGATTAACTAAGAGGTATGCTACAGCGAGGAGCCCGACACACAGACTGCAGGACAACTCATCACGCCAGGCCTCTGAGCTTGCAGTTCTCCGCAGGGCCCGGTGCTGCCTGAGCAGGTGGATGGACTTCCCAGTTCCAGAAATACAAGCTCGTGAATCAAACCCTCCTCAAGCACGCAGGCAAAACTGGCTGCGCTTTAGCGAAGCAAACAACGAGGCTTCCTTTGTTTGGGTGCCTCCTGTCTGACGATGCTCTGGGCTACTTTCTCTTCCTGGCAGCAACAGGAATAAGTTGCTCTCATACCTACCAGCTTCTGACAGAGAAAGAGGATGATCTCGTTCTTGCCTGCTAGGACCAGGGGTGGCAATAACGCAGTCTGCCGAGACTGGAAGGGGATGCCTTGGAGGCGGAAACACGCGGGTGTTCATTACTCCTGGGCACTCGGAATCACGGGAGGAGATGATGCCGAAGGGCCTGATCCGATTCACAAACTGACGCACCTTAGGACTGAAAAGGCTTCTCCTTCCACTAACTTACTTTTCTCTGCAACAACAGCCTCAGGAGAGTAACTTCTCCGTAACCCTTTACACTACAGCAACTACAATACTTAATCCTAATGTACCTTACAAGAAAACTACTGCGGTCTTCTCTACTAGAGGGCCAACGCTGCTGCGCTTTACATTTTATTAACCTTTTGAAACAACGCACTAGCTTTCCTTGCAATCGCATTACGTGGGCTTCCTGGGACTTTATATATGCACGTTCGTTTTCTCTGGCTAAATCAGATTTGGAACGCAGGGGTGGCCATCTGAAAACACTGCAAAACATTCTTTTTACATACATCAGTTCTCTGGTGAAGGCAACAACTGAGGAGGATCTTCAGCTAATGTAAAACTGCGAAGCTCAGAGGAGTCGTACTCCAGCTAAAGATCTGCGCACTACTAGGCAGGAATGTCAAATTAAGCAATGCCCAACAGATACAAGTCATTGGACCTTTTCTTTTACAAGTAGGAAAGAAAGGGTACACAGAAAGATAGTGGTCTGTAGAAAATGCATGTAAATCATCAAGATTTCCAAGGATTACTCGAATCGCTTCCTGGAGAGGCCAAAACAAGAAAGGAAGGAAGAATATTAACAAGATAGCCACAATCCCACTGCCAAGTACAGTTTTCAGGCTTGGGAAAAAAAAATAACATTACAGTTTGCAGGAGTCATGGAAGAGCAGGTTCCAGATATTTTGCTTTTCCTCCTCCCCTTCTTCCCCCTGCTCCCTCCCATCACCTTAGAGCACGCTGCCCTAACAGATTCACAGAAACTGAAGTGAACGAATATCTTAACCCTGAATTAACATAGAAGCAATACTATGGAGAGTGGAGGTGTGCTTTTAAATTTAACAAGTTCTACATTTAAGAAGCCTCCTCCTTGCCAGCACAACACATGCAGTATTGACCTGTTTCAAAAATAAACATATTCCCCTTTTTCGGAATATTGACCCAATTCAGTTACAAAGGAACTGTAATTCAGCCCCAACAAACTCCTGCTTTATAAACGGGAAACTTTTTCTAGGAATACCTTTTGTTGGGAAGTGGCTTGCTGAAAAAGGACATGGGCCTGTGGAAAAGTTCACACAGAGCAGAATTCTGTGTGAAAGAATGTCAGTTTGAGCAACAAGACTAGGCCTTGGCTGAAAATAGCTGGCTTTACTGATATTGGGAGAAAAACAACAGCTGGTCTCGCTGTTATCAGGAGAAAGACAGGGACGGTATGACCTTGGCATAACTTCACAAGTAACTTTTGAAGAAGTTCTCATGAGAAAGTTACTGAACACGCGTAGCTGCCAACCACAAGTGGGTGTGTTTTAGTAATGAATAAACATTAGCAATGTACCAATCATATTAGGACTAGTAGGCATAATTATCGCAAACTGTATAAATATGAGCTATCCGTGCAAATAAAGTTGAATCACTTCTATCACTCATATTGGGTCGACTTATGTGCATTCCTCCGCCGCTCCAACAAATGGCGCCCGAACGGGGACCGAAGAAAGGGGAATTGGAGCGACGGACACTGAGAAGCACCGGTAGCAGCGACCGGGGGGCAAAAGATTAACCGAACGCTGATCGTCTTGGTTGGTGTGTTAACTCTCGTGCCTGGACCATCCAAAAGGGGTTCGCCGTCAGTGAGGGCTACTGGAAAAAGGCTGCAAAGACTTTTTAACCGAGGTGCCTTAATCAAGGTATCAAGAAGCTGGCCGGCAATGGATCAAGAGGTAGCCCTAAAATTATTACAGTGCTTTTTAGAAAAGCGGGGAGTAAACTGCATTAAGCAAATTTCGGGGTTGGTCGCGTTAAGGGATGCTTTAAGAATCCGGATTTATTATTTAAGGAGAGTGAATGGCGTAGATTAGGAGACGTATTATGGGATATGGTAACTGATGATGATAAATCAGCTAAAAAACTAATGAAGCAAGGACAGAAACCTTTCAATTAGTGTGGGTACAGCTTTTGAGCTTAGTACCTGGAATGCTATTGGAACCTCCCTATGGGATGAAATTAGTGACGGGTCTAAAGAAGTTAAAGATCTTGTAACTTTATGGAAATTGATTAAGACAACTCTGTAAGAAATGAAAGCAGATCGTAAAGCGTCTGCGTCTGCTTTTGCTGCTCTCTCTCTCCAACCGCAAGCGAAAGGGAAAAGCGGGGAGAAAAACATAATGCAGCGAGAGAGACTTTTTGGAGCTTGTTCGCCTACTCTCGTGCCCTTGACTTCTGCTCCACTCCCTGGGACTGCCGATATTAATCAGCCATCCGACAGTTCCCAAGCCTCCCTAACCGTACGATTAAAGGAAACCCTACAGAATCAGGGAGTGAGTAAAAATCTGCCTACGAAAAACCAGCCCTCAGATACCACCGTTCAACATGAACAAATTATACCTAGCATACACCCTGATTCAAATAATGCAAACAAGGACTTGGCTACTCTAATAATAGAACAAAAAGAGACAATGTTAGAATTGTTAAAGGAAATGGGGAAAAGAGACGGGGAAACCAACCGCACCCATGACAGACGCGGAGCCGCCTGTAATAGCCGCTGCAGAAGAAAGGCAGAGACATTGGAGGGGTGTAATAACAGATGCCATTATAGAAGGGACTATGCTCTAAGCATTCCCAGTTATTGCATCAAATGGACAGAAAAAATGGGAGGTGTTTGACTGGAAGGTCATTGAGAAATTAAGGAATGCTGTGAGTCAGTACGGAATCAAATCTGCGTTAACTCACCAAATACTGCAATTCATTTTTTCTGCTGATACGCTGATACCTCGAGATATTAAACAGCTAGCACAGTTGATTTTGACACCCGCCCGAATGTTAGTGTTTTTCTGGCAGTGGGAGAAGCTCTGTGATAGGGAACAAGCAACATCACGACAACAAACAGATCCCCTATGGGGAGTAACCATGCAGATGCCGATGGGTGCTGGACCCTTCGCATCAGGGAACGCTCAGTTACAATGTGTCACTGAGGTTCATCATCTATCACAGATCTTGGCGTATCAAGCTTTTCTTACCGTACCAGACAATATGTACAGCCATGCTTTTACCCAGGTGAAACAGGAGAATACAATTTATGACCACCCTGACATGAACGAGGGCATGAAAGAAAACATGTTCAAAATACTCGCTTTTGAAAATGCTACTGAAAAGACACGCAAAGCATTGTGTAATTTGCCGAAAAATGCAGACATCGTTGATATGATAGAATACACGGATCGATCAGTGGACTCACAGAAAGTAGCCTATGCTGCCACAGCTCTCCAAGGAGCTACAAAGAAACACAAGGCCAGTAAGACGCCCTTGGTCAAGTGTTCTAACTGTGGCAAACGTGGACACATTAGGAGCAAATGTACAGGTACTGTTAACACTAAGTGCTGCAACAAGTGTAAGAAAGATAACCATACCACCAAGAATACAGGAAGAAGGGAAACTTTACACCGACTGCGAAGGCCCCTCGCGCGGCGACACGAATGCAAGGGGCTTGAGCTGCCAGCCCTCAGGCAGCCTCGCAACCACCAGATCCGCCACCGCAGGAAGCTCCAGAGTGGATGTGGAAACCGCAGTCAACATAAAGGGACCATTGGGGTTTGGACTTAGTGCATTTTTAATGGGGCAATCTTCAACAGCTCTAGAAGGAATTCTGGTGCTCCCAGGGCTTATTGATGCAGATTATTGTGGGACTGTGAAAATTATGATTCATGTTTTAATCCCTCCTGTTTCTATTCCTAAAGGTACCAGAATAGCACAATTAGTTCCATTCAGGTCGTGTGTTCCGAACCCAGGTGAAGTACAACGTGGAGATGGTGGATTCGGCTCCCCAGGGAAACCGCAGGTATACTTTGCCATGGACACAACAAGAGGTAAACCAGAAAAGGTAGTGCAATTGGAAGGGCCCGATGGAGTTGTTGTCAAGAAACCGATGACAATCAATACAGGTGCTGATGTTATGATTATTTCACAATGCATTTGGCCTCCATCATGGCCATCGATCAATCCAAACTTTGGTATTGCAGGGATAGGGGGCACACAAGCCACCTTAGTAAGTCAGCTACCAATTACATTTGTGTTCCCCGATGGTGAACACATTACGACGTGTCCGTATGTCATGACTACCCCAACTGAATTGTTTGGCCTCGTAGGCCATGATTTATTGAGCCAAATGAAGGCAATGTTAGTGACGCATCCTTTTTAGGAGCGGTCACTGAGGGGTAGCCGATTCTGAAAATTAACTGGAAAACAGATGAACCTGTTTGGATTGATCAGTAGCTGCTAAATTCTGAAAGGCTACTAAAAATACAAGGGTTAGTTGAGGACCAGTTGAGAGCGGGACAAGTTGTTCCTTCTACTAGTCCATGGAATACATCAATATTTACCATTCCCAAGAAAAGTGGGAAGCGGAGACTGTTACATGATCTCAGAGCTGTGAATGTGGTGATGCACAGTATGGGAGCCCTGCAGCCAGGTTTGCCATCTCCAGTTATGCTTCCAGAAGAATGGGATTTGTTAATTATAAATCTAAAAGATTGCACCCAGATGGCGCTGAACGGTTCGCCTTTTCGGTACCATCGATTAACAAGGCAGAACCCTATAAGAGATACCATTGGGTCGTGTTACCGCAATGAATGCGCAATTCCCCCACGATGCGTCAGGTGTATGTGGCCTGGGCATCAGAGCCTGTAAGAAAGCAGTTACCTCAGTAACTTGCCACAGGATGAGATTTTAACTCAATTGCAGGACATCTTAAGCCATCGCGGAGTAATAATCACTCCTGAAAAGGTGCAAAAGGCAGCACCTTGGAAGTATTTGGGGTGGCACATAAATGCTAGCAAATGTTAAACCTCAGAAGGTTCAAATAACATGAGAAATTTCAATGTTACATGATGTCCAGAAGCTTGTGGGAGATATCCAGTGGGTGCGGAATCTTTGCGGTATCACTAATGGCAATATGACCCCTCTGGTAGAACTCTTGGGTATGAGAACACTGTGCAGATGAGAAACGGGAAATGACAGAGCTGACCAATTGGTTGCAGCGCCACGGGAGCCTCCTCCAGGGAATCGTTTTCAACAAAGCACGGCAATCGCATGCGTTCTTGCACCAACCCGCTAGGATGTTAGCAAAGCAATTTGACTTACCACTTACTGATGCCCAAGGTATCGTTAAAGCATGCCCCGATTGTCAAAAGGAAGGGCTCGGCTTGGGCTGTGGGGTTAACCGACGAGGTCTTTTGCCATTGCAGTTGTGGCAAATGGATTTCACCCATGTCATGTGGTTTGGTGCAAAGCGTTCTGTGCATGTGTGTATTGATACCTATCCTGCTGCCATGTGGGCCACGGCACGAACTGGAGAAAAGGCCTTACATATTGAATGACATCTTCACGCTTCTTTTGCAGTACTGGGTGTGCCTCAAGAAATTAAGATGGACAACGGCCCAGCCTATGGTTCTACACGATTTGCTCGATTTTGTAATTTGTGGGGAATTCACCACGGTACCGGTATTCCACATCTTCCCACAGGACAGGCTATTGTCGAATGGGCCAACCAAACCCTAAAAGAACATGCTGCAAAAACAAAAGGGGGGAACCCAGGGCTTACTCCCAGAGGAACGATTGGCCAAAGCCTTATTTGTGCTAAATTATCTTAGATTGACAGGTGATCACAAAGACCCACCAATGGTAGTGCATCATGTTCTTTTACAGGCAGAAAGGACGCAACAAAGTACAGGAATCATGGTAATGTATAAGGACCCAGAATCCAGGAAATGGTGCAGATCAGCAGAAGTAAAACTTACTGGGAGATCCTGGCTAAGTGGGACAAGCCATGGCTTCGCACTGATGCTGGACCCGGAATTGTTCCAATGGCGACTGGCACGGCACCGGCGGGTGCTGGAGCCACTGATCTGACAGATTCTAACTAATAGAGTATTACTAGTGGACACGGAGTCCTTCAGAGAGGTTTTCAGAACAGCGTGCCTTATTGTATATAGAACCTGCTTTAGGTAAAAAGTGTGTAAAGCATAATTTGATTAAACATAGTGTGATTACGGGAAGACAGTGTGGGGTAAAAGTTAGTTAAAGCCAAAATTAGGGGTAAGGTCTATTTCCATTAATAACCTGGGAACGAGGTTGATTGTGTTTCCACAGATACAGGCCCACGATGGACTCCTGTTCGATTTGCATGACCATCATCATCTGGAGCATCATAGATGATGTGGCAATATGAATACTACCTCAGCCAAAAACTAATGTATAGGTCACCTTGGCTAACATAACAGGTCAAGATTCTCTGTGCGTCGCAACTGTATCGTAAAGCCCATGAACCAATAGACAAGATGGCTATGACTCGTGCAGCGCGCCTGGCCAGCGAGCGCATGCGTCATAGATTGCAACCGAGGCGGACTTTTGGCACCCGCTGGCC
The DNA here is from genome assembly GCF_929443795.1 of Astur gentilis. Lineage (NCBI taxonomy): Eukaryota > Metazoa > Chordata > Aves > Accipitriformes > Accipitridae > Astur > Astur gentilis. The sequence goes on from NW_026061070.1 coordinate 542,543, forward strand.
ACGTGTGCTAAAACCCGTTCCTCTGCAAATGTATAAATACTGGGATTTTCCAAAGAGCATCGGGCTGGTGTACAGTGAGGCCATCGTTGCCTCTGTGGGGACGCCCACGGAAAGCTGGCACCTACCGATTGCTGGGCTGAGTTCGTGGAGCAAGATGGCACAAGAATGTATAGATGGTTCATTTTCCTCATGGTCTGGGTCATTAGGGGTAATGGGTTGGCTCAAAGAATTATGGGCATTATTGTAGTTACTGTGATTTTAGCTATTGTAATAGTTTTACCTTGTTCAGCTTATTAAGGAAAATGGCATCCCAAGTTATTAAGCAAGCCTGGATTGCTCAAAAACAAAAAGAGGGAGAAAGATTTAAACGGAGACCTACAGTGGATTCAACCTTGTTGTGGTATTACAAATACAGACTTACAGCCGCTGCTGGATTTATTGTGGGGCAGCGGTACCTTAACTTCTACAAGACAACTAAGTGCACCGGGATGGCAAGCCTTGGCAGCAATTGGACAAAAAAAAAAAAAAAAAACAAAAAAAAAACAAAAAAAACCACAACAAAAAAACCCCATCACATCATCCATGTCTGGCAGATACGTTCCTGATTTACCCATAAATTTGAAACCTTATGCTGAGATTGATATGGAACACACTGACTGTAGTAAGCAGCATGACAGTGACACCGGTGATTGATCCACATCGGTTAACACCATGGGACAGTAAGAATGTTTGGGTGCCACTAGCTAAAGCTATTAATCAAACCTCTTTTTGTGTGCTTATGTATTTTATTAGGTATAATGTTGTTTTTACTGTGTTTAATTAATTGTGTTCACAGATCTTTGCAAAGGGCAATACAGCAGGTGTTAAAATTTTACCTCAATCTATATACAAACAAATAGATTGGCTGAAGAAACATACACAAAGATCCAGCAAGAAACTAGTTGGTTTGATGGAATGTTACAATCAATATTCGGCGGGATAACACTATGGGTAATGTCATTGATTAAGGAAGCCTTATGATGGTTGGGTATATTGATATTAATCTGTGTAATAGTTAGAATTCCGTATGGGTGCATGATAAAAGGAGTCTCAAAGCTGACACACCAAGCTCTACTCGCACAAAAAGAAAAAGGGGGAATTGTTGGAAATTGGCTTCATGAGAAAGGACATGGGTCTATAGAAAAGCTGTGCGAGCAGAGTTCTGTGTGAAAGAATGTCAGTTTGAGCAGCAAGACTAGGCCTTGGCCGAAAATAGCTGGCTTTGCTGATATCAGGAGAAAAACAGGGACAGTGTGACCTTGGCATAACTTCATAAGTAACTTTTGAAGAAGTTCCCATGAGAAAGCTACGGAACATGCATAGCTGCAAATCACAAGTGGGTGTGTTTTAGTAATGAATAAACATTAGCAATTTGCCATTGTTGTCCAGGCCCATTGCCTTTTCCAGTCTGGCCCATTTCCAGCTTGGGGGTGCTCTTAGGATTAGTCTGGAGGCAAAGATCACACTGTTGTGCGATCACACTGCCTCACCGTGGCGTATAAATTCCTAGCCACAATTTCTCCTATCAGATGATTATACAGGGCTTCTGTTCCCCAATGTCTTTTCCTATGTTCCTCCCCTATCAAATGCCATAATAAGCAAGAGGGAACGATTAGCTTTCCCTGTGGGGTATGAGCCCACCCCTCTTCATTATATGACCCTTCTAAACCTGTAATGAGCTTCTGATCTTCCTTAGTGTATTCTGGCTTACCTTCTAGGGAAATCCACCTATCAGGAATTAAGGCCCCTTCTGTTTTTACCTGTGTTTTGGCCACTTGTTTTGCCTCTCTGTCCGCCAGCTCGTTCCCTTTTTCCAAATCTGAGCTCGCTTTCTGGTGTGCCTTAATATGCATAATTGCTACTTTCTTAGGGAGCTGGACAGCTTCCAGTAACTTCAGAATTTCTTCTGCGTGTTTGATATTTTTCCCTTGAGAACTCACTAGTCCTCTCTCCTTCCAAATTGCTCCACGTGCGTGTACAAATCCAAAGGCATATTTTGAGTCTGTATAAATGTTCACAACTTTGCCCTGGGCCAATTCCAGGGCGCGGGTTAGAGCAATTATTTCTGCCTTCTGTGCGGAGGTGTTCCTGGGCAAAGCCCCCGATTCTATTACCTCTTGGCTGGCAGTGACGGCGTATCCCGCGTGTCGATTACTGTTTAGGACGTAACTGCTTCCGTCTGTGAAGCGAGTTTCCCCGTTTTCCATGGGGCCGTCTTTCACGTCTGGGCAACTGGCGTACGTTGCTTCGATGGTTTCCAAACGGTCACGATGTACCGGTTCTCCTGTGTTCCTGCTGAGAAAAGAAGCTGGGTTGACAATGTTAGCGACTACAATCTCCACGTCATCCCGCGCTACCAATATAGCTTGATATCTCAGGAATCTTTGTGGAGAGAGCCAGTGTCCGCCTTTTGCTTCCGGTACTGCTGATACTGCGTGAGACACCAGAACAGTCATCTTCTGGCCCAGAGTAAACTTTCGGGCTTCCTGTGTATTTAGTATCACAGCCGCAACTGCCCGCAGGCATCCAGGCCAACCTTTTGCAGTCGTGTCTAACTGCTTAGAGAGGTAGGCAACTGCCCATCGATACGGGCCCAGGTTTTGTGCTAATATTCCCAGAGCAATGCCCTGCTTCTCATGGGAGTAAAGAAGAAACAGCTTACTCGCATCTGGGAGTCCTAAGGCCAGGGCCGACATCAAAGCCTTTTTCGGTAGCTCAAAGGCTCGTTCGGTCTCCTTATTCCACTCAAGGTGTTTCTGCTTAGTGGCTGTCAACGCATACAGTGGTTTAACAAGCAATCCGTAATTATAGATCCACAATCGGCACCACCCTGTCATTCCCAGAAAAGTCCATAACTCTTCTACTGTCTGAGGTCTCCCAGTTTGACATATTGCCTCTTTACAGGCCTGTCCCAAAGGTCTTTGTCCCGCACTAATTTCATAGCCCAAATAATTCACTTTGCCTTGCATTACCTGTGCCTTTTGCTTGGATACCCAGTACCCCTGAAGTCCCAGGAAATTCAACAGACTCGCCGCCCACGTCGTACAATCTTTCTCTGTTTTGGTGGCGATCGGGATATCATCCACATACTGCAACAGCTTCCCCTCCTCAGACGGGGTTTCCCAGGATTCCAAGTCTTTCGCAAACCGATTGCCAAAAACGGTAGGCCTATTCTTAAATCCTTGTGGCAAGGCCGTCCAAGTGAGCTGGGTCTTTCGACCGCTCTTGGGCTTTTCCCATTCAAATGTGAGTAAGTTTTGCCTGGCTTCATGGAGAGGGAGGCAAACGAAAGCATCCTTCAAATCTAAAACACTAAACCAAGTCAATTCAGGTGTTAGTACGGTTAACAGGGTCTATGGGTTCGCCGCTACCGGGTAAAGATCTTCAGTTATCTTATTCACCGCCCATAAGTCTTGGACCACCCAATATGACCCATCGGGCTTCCGAACAGGTAATATAGGGGGATTGAATTCAGACTCACACTCTTTTAATAGTCCCAACTGCAAAAATTTTTCTATCACCGGCCGGATTCCTTCTCTGTCTTTCTTCTTTAGGGGATATTGTTTAATTCTTACCAGCTTTTGGCCTTCCTTGATCCTAACTTCAACAGGTGGAGCACTTTTCGCTCTTCCAGGTGCATCGGGAGCCCATACCCCCGGGTACACTTGCTTTAAGATGTCCTCATTAATGATTCCTTCTAGGGGGAGACTGGTTAAGGTTAGGCTCAATATTTGAATATTTTGCTGATCTTTTACCTCCAGAGTAATTTCTCCCTTCTTGAATACAATTTTTGCTCCCAATGGTTCCAACAAGTCCCTTCCCAAAAGGGCCTTTGGGGAGTTTGGCATATATAAAAATTTATGAATGCCCCACTGTTTTCCTAATTTATATTCTAAAAGTTTACAAAACTATGCCTTTTCACTTTGGCCAGTCGCTCCTTTCACCGTGACATAATCATTCCCCGGGGCATCAAAGCCTGATTCAAAACCGAGTATGTTGCTCCTGTATCTACCAAAAATTCTACCTCTTGTTCTGTTTTCCCTAGCTTAATTATAACCAGTGGATCCGCTAGGGTAGATTCCCCAGGTTCTCGTCAGTCTCCCTTCACAGAGGCTACTGTTCTTCCTGTTTGAGCCCTCTGATGCTCCTCGTTCCCTGGGCATTCCCTCTACCAATGACTGAATTTCTTACACAAAGCGCATTGATCCTTGCCCAGTCGGGGCAAGTCTCGTCTAGGCCCTCTTCCCCTTTCTTCCCGAATAACAGCCATTAATTTCCTTTGTCCTTGCCTATATCCTTCTTCTCTGTTACTAAACACCCTCCGTGCTTTTGTGGTACAGAACAGAGATGTAGCAAGAAAGGCAAAAAAAGAAGGGAGGGAGAACAAAGGGAGAGAGACACAAAGACTGAAAGAAGGACAAAGGGATGGCAGAAGAAAAAAATAGTGATAGGCTACAGGACAGAGATGGAGGAGTTCCAAAAAGACACAGGGAGCATGACAGAACGAGAGTGAGAAACAAGGGACAGAGCAGGACAGCACTGGAGGAAAAAACAACTGTCATTGATAGGCTGTGAGAGAGACATGGAGGAAGAGAGAAAAGAGAAGGGACAGCTAGCTGGAGAGGGGGATACAGTTAGAAAGGATGGAAGAGGGAAGGGAACAGAGAGAAATACAGAAAAGATGGCAAGAGGAAGCAAGGCAGAGGGACAGCAATAGAAGAAACAAGGGACAGGGATCTGGACAGATGAAGAAAAAAGCAGGAGAAACATACAACATGATACGATGGGACAGAAAGTAACACAGAGCGTCAGATGATAATAATGACAAGAGATAGAGAGAGACTATGAAAAGCACAGGAGGTTGGAGAGAGAGAAGACATGAATGAAAAGAGTAGAGAGCACCACAAAGGGTCAGGGAAAGAGAAGGACAACAGAATAAAAAAAACCCTCACATATTACACACATGTTATCCACTCATCAAGCCCATTTCAGAGTTACACAGTACCTCAGCCCCTTTAGGAAAAGTAACACATGCGCCCGAGCCCATTTCGGCGCCGCACCACGCCCGAGCCCATTTCACGGTTCTCTACCTACAGCTCCAATTTCAAAGTTCTGCAATCACTAGAGGAAGGAATGCACCCCCTTTCCATTAACCCAGCAGCAGCTACATTTACCTCAAGGTATCTACAACTCGCCCTTGGATGCCTAATTCCAACAGACACTTTCACTTACTTCAACAGCTAAGTTTACCTATGGGCACTAAACGCCCATGCTTCCCTCTACGCTTCCCTTTGTGATTGCCATTAGTACTGTAATTCCCACAAGGACACATAATTACCTGTCTTTTTTACATTTTATTTTTAGCGCTTCATTTGGTCCATTACTCATTCCACATAGATTCAGCTATGTCAGTATTTCAATCCAATTCTACAATGTACTTTTTCTACAATATATAGAAAAGACTTATGGCCTCACTCGTCAAATATTTGACACTATTAGATTTAGTCCTCTTTTAATCACTATTTTTACAAATACATGTAAACTCCAAAAATTTAGCATTACCTGAAGAAGAAATGCCACTATTTAGTACCTGCAATGCTCTACGGAGTGGTCTTTTCCACATTCCTCGCTCCCATTACATACATCGCTGCACATCCAGAAGTTTTACTCCCTGAGGTGACATTACCGCCATGATCCCTGTTCCCAGGCACCAAACGAGTGACCTCCAATCATCTTGACAGACCGTCCACTTCCACACCTCGACACAAAACCAGAAATTGAAAAATATCATTACATCACAAGCTACAAAGAGCAACCAAATATTTTACAAACCCACCACAGACAAATACAGTTACACTCACGCACTTCACAACCCTGGCCTACTCCATGCTGGCCATCTAGTCCAACTCCCCCCACAAAATCCTCAACTGTCTTCCAAAGACCATCCACCGAACAACATATCTCTCTGTGCTGACTGGCAATTACCAGGTTCCAGGGGAGCGCTCCACAGGAACACCGTTCCCGGGAGCCTTGGGAAAAAAAAAAAAAAAAAACAAAAACAAAAACAAAAAAATCGCCCTGCCTTTGAAAACCCAGGCCCGAGGCAGACCCCAGTCCAAACATTGGCAATCAACATTGCCTCATGGAGCAGCTGGGACCAGGGAAAAGGAAAAATAAATGGGGCAGGGGAGGACACACCAAAAACCAACCCATATCCCAGCTGGGGTTTTTTATTCTAAGTTTGGGGTTTTTTTCCTAATTCCCTGAAAAACATCTCAACTCTACATCCAACCTGAAAGGAAAAAAAAAACCAAAAAGGCTTAACCACAGAACCCTACAAGGTTAGAGACATTCACAACACACCACTCGTTCAGATCACATGAACGCCAGCCCTCACTCTCAACTCATCCATCATACCGTCCACAGGCCTCAAGAGGCCGTCACCCCGTCTGCAGCAGCAGGGGCCTCAAAAAAGCACCCTACCTGCAAAAACCCAGGCCCCAGCCCAACCTCCTTCCAACCAACCTCCCCACAAACTGCCCTTCCGTTACACCAACATTTCAACACGCACCATCATCTCCACCATCCGTGCATTTTCAACCCGATAATTAGCTTTCACAGTGCCACGTGTCACAGTCCAACCTCCGTAGCGCCATGTCACCTAAACGCAAGGTTCTTTCAAGCACCTCTCGTGCCCTGTCATCACCTGCAAAAACAACACACAAAGCTTGTCAACAGACACTTCATCCTCGAGAGAGAAGTCCTCCACCACTCCCCTACCCTGCTTCCCACCTATTCCAAAAATAACACATCCTCACAGCCAGTGTCCTCCATGACACTTGAAAAAAACAGAGCATCACAAACACAGAGCTGTCCCAAAGTTACCGATCGCTCCAAGACCCATCACGCTGCTACTTAGACCTCAAGGCCTTGACCATTTCTAGAGACTTGCCACAAAGCATCTGCATAAACAAGATGAACACCATTGCCCAGTTCCTGCCTTACTCAATGCTAGTTCACAGTCCAATTGCGATCCCCTCAACTCTGCATGCAAAGAGCCCGAAGTCATTAAACCTTCTACGCTGCCTCTACAATGCCATACAAGACACACACAAACATAGAGCCATGTAATTCACATGCAAATGTAATGCCATACAAGGCAGTACTCTTACCTCAGTCAAGGCAAAACAACTCAGAGCCTTGCCATACCAGACAAAACAGAACAGGGCCAATGCAAGAGACTCTCACGTGACAGTCAATACAAGTACAGACCAAAACAATACAAAACCAATACAGAACCATAGAAGGCAAGGCAGTCTCAGGTGGCAATCCATACAAGTACAGAGCACTGCAATACAAAACACAATGCAGGGCCAGGCAACGCGAGACAGTCTCACATGACAGTCGATAAAAATACACAACAAAACACCACAGGGCAAAGGCAAATACAGACCAATACAATGCAAGAAAACTGCAAAACACAGCAAAGCAAAGCAGTCTCATAGAGCCACCGGATGCATCTTCCTTCAGAGTCCACCCACGGACTCAACTCCTTACAGTGCTCTGCTGCCTTCCCCCATCGCTCTGTGGGACACATCCTGTCCCTCCACATCTGAAAAAAAAAAACCCCAAACATATTGAATGAGTCACCTGGATGCAGAGCAAGAGCTTCACAACTCCAGAGGTCTTGATTCCATCTACAAAGACCATCTGGAATGCAGCTACAGCCTGTCATTTTAAAAACAAACAAACAAAAACAAACAACACACAACCAAAAAACAAACAAAAAAACAACACAAAAACCCAACACACACACCCCCCTGCCCACTGTAGGGTTCAATTATATGGAACTTCGTTACTGGCCCTGAAAGTAGCTCATGGTCGCAAGAGAGTTCCAGACACCTTTGAAGGCTCTGAACAGAACAAACAAGAAGATAGAAGAAGAAAGATCCCAATTAGAAAAACACAGGTGCACATTCCACGATAAAGGGAACTTGGCACAACCGACCTCAATTCAGGGGCTTATCTCGACCAGTTGGACTAAGACAAGTTTTGCATGCTCTAACATAGCCAATTATATCCTGTGTGTATGCACGTGTACAGAGCGAGTATAACTAACTGTATCTTATGTTTCTACGCGTGGACAGTATCGATGTAACCAATCACCGCTTACGCTTGTGCGCGTGGACACCACATGCTTGCGTGCAGCAGCCAATCAAAGCTTCTAAACAACTTAGAGAGTTGTGTAAGAATGATCAGCTAAGCTCAATAAAGGGGCGACTTTGATCATCATACTGGTGTTCTATCATCCGGGCCCCGCACGGAGTAACCCTAAACCCTACACCCCACCAACCAAAAAAACCCAGGGCCAAACTTGGAGCCCATCACGTGCAAGTCTTAACACCTTAGAGACTCAAATCCGCTTCACTGCCCCTCAGCAACCCCTGCCACACGGCTCCAATTGTCTCCGTGAAACACTATCGGCACGGCTGTCCGCGCAGGCCGCTGATGGCTACTCGAGCCGAGATGACTGTACAACCCTCGCCTAAACGGTCTAGGCACATCAACGTTTCACCCGTAGACTCTTATCGCTGTTCCACCTACCCCTGACTCCACACCCCCCCAGGCAGAGCAGCTCCAAGCCAAGCACACCGTGTGCAGAACGTCACCACGTGGAACGCCACCAACGAGGTGATTCAACGAGAGAGAAAACTCTCAGCAAGAAGAATGACCCCCGGACGGGAGGCGCCGTCGGGCAAGATGACCTACGGGGCCGCAACCGCGCGGCCAGGAGGCTCCACAGCAGACCCAGAGGAGTCAAACGGAGCGGCCCGTTACAAGACAGCACTGTCAAAACCCAGACGACAGATGCGCCAGAAGCCTGGCGTCGAGACCTAAGGATGTCAGGATGCGGGGAAGAAGTCCCACTCCGAGAAAACGGACGGCTAGAGAGCAGAGCTGCCGATGCAGGCTGAAAAAATGCTGCCATAGAGCACTGACCGGAACCCGCCAAGACCAATCCATGCTTTAGAGCTCCGAGCGCAAGAAAAGAAGCACCCGATTGGCACCGGGCCAATGAGTAAGAGCATTCAAAACCCTAGGGACAGCACCCGAAGCGCATGCCTCGCTCCTCTGGCGCAAAGCGCGACAAGGACATCGAGACCCGAGGAAGGTCTAAGCGCACAAGACAGACTACACAAACTACATGCCACCGCGGACACGGGCTGGAACTGCCCTGCCCGGCACACACGGGTCTCGTGCTGAAAAGCAACCCGCTCCCTTCTCCTGCGCAAAGGCGACTGCTTTGGGACAGCCCTCTCTCCTGCGCTAACTTTAAAACTCCTCCCTGCTATTCCCAGCTTTGTCCCTTCCTCTCAGCCTGGTCCCTCAACTTAGCTTTCAGAGGGCTGAGGGTCCAAATCCATCCTCCACAAAACCACACGGGCTAACTGGGATGTTCCTCAAGGGGAACATTGCTCTTCAACATCTGCAATGAAAAAAACAAACACAAACAAATCAGAAAAGGGAGTAAGCATCCCGCTGGCCAACGCCAACTACTTCCCCAACTCCCCCCTCCTCACAAGTGCCACCGTGTTCACTTCCCCGCTCATTCCAGACTCAGACCCTGCAGCCATCATCACTCGTGGTATCTAAGGTACCGAGAGAAACCACGTTAGCGTGGCACTCGTGAGAAGCCATCGGCCCCACACTCCTCCTCGCTAATCCACAGCTCACCTGAAACGCTCATCCAATTCAAAGATAGCCCACACAGCACCTCCACAACAGAAGGTAAAGGCTGAACCGAGCAGCCCCATAATACTTTGCTATTCAACACCGACCCGGCCGACGACCGCCTCACCTTCTCGGACCGCTCACCGGCATGCAGCTTTTCGGGAGACCTTATAGCAGACTTCACGGTACGTAAAGGGTGCCTATAAGAAACCTGCAGAGGGACTTTTTACAAGGGAGTACAGCCATAGGACAAGGCGGTAACGGCTTTAGTCCTAAGGAGGGTACATTTAGTTTAGGCGTTAGGAAGACGTTTCTCACTAGGGGTGGCGAGGCACTGGAACGCGTTGCCCAGAGAACCTGCGGATGCTCCCTCCCTGGAAGCATTCAAGGCCAAGTCAGATGGGGCTTTCAGCAACCTGGTCTTGCGGACGGCGTCCGTGGGGGAGGGTTGGAACTAGAGGATCTTTATGGTGCCTTCCAACCCAAACCATTCTACGATTCTATGACATTCAAATCCAACTGCAAAACTCCTCTGAGAAGGGCTGGTGAACCCTCCTCCCTTTCCCCAGCAGTCCCAAAACTTAAGAAACCCCTTTTCTTCTCCTCAACTGTCAGGAAAGGAACCCCACTGCTTCCTGACACCTCCTGCCCTCAATCTGCACTCCTGAACCCCCTTCAGTGGCTACTCCTCAAGAGCCGCTCTTCTGAGCAACATCCCAAATTCTGGGGGCACCCCCTAACCTACAGCTCCCCAGAGACTCTGAGCTCTGCTACATGCCCACAAAAGAAAGTCAAGTCCCAAGCCTTGTAATCTACGAGGGGCCTGCCACCAGCTGCAAAGATTCTAAGGACAACGTGGCATTCGGTGGGCAATGAGGAAAGGCACCCCAAACCCTGAAGGGCACTGTGCCTCACGGCCCTTCTGCTTTCATCAGTAGTACTAAAACTCCATAGACAAATACATACAAGATGCTCACCCTAACCCCTGCTAAACAATGTCACCATCAGTCCCGTTAAGAGAGATAACAACTTACACAGCAGAACTGTTAAAAACCCAACGTTCCTTCTTCAATAAAGTTGGGAATTGCAGGAAAACACAATGCATGAAGACTAAAAAAAAAACCAAACAACAAAAAAAACCCCAAACAATGCATACTATTAAACCATCTTTCTACCCCTGAACTGATGCAGAAACTGACACTAGGCCTAGTAGATGTAGAAATAGAACGTATGTTTAGACTCAGTGTATTGCTAAATAAAAGACTCAGGAATTTGTTAGAAGGTTAACAACTGCCTCTGTAAGTTGATTTACGTAGACAAGCCAAGGACATAAAGCACAAGATTCCTGTGTCTGTAATATAAGACAAAATAACATGCCCTCTTTGAGGAGGTATTCTGTTTGATAAGAAAATATGTTCTGTCTCTTGTGGTGACTGAGCCAAAAGCTAGGTGATAAGCAGAGAAGTTGTTTGTGGGGCCCAGAAGGGGATCGTACTGCGCAAACTCGTACAACAAAGTTCAAACAGCGGACAAGTGAGGAAGACTATGGAAGACCACCAGAGGACTCCAGAAGACCACCGAAGACCTTCAACACGCATGCATAAAGGACATTTACATATGCTAATGACTTCTCGGAAAATCAATGAATATGTATATTATTTCTCAGAAATTTTATGAATATGTATGTAAGGCAGGTATTTAACCTATACAATTAGTCCCAGCCAGAAAGCACATTTGGAGGAGCGATCCTCCGTTCTTCCAGCGCTGCAATAAAGAATACTTAACTCCATCACTGAATGCTCATTTCGAGAAACAGAACACTCAAAACAAAATTACTGACCTGAAAAAAAGAAAGGGGGAAAAAAAAAAGCTGCATACAAGTGTGTCGTGGTTTCAGCCCAGCCGGTAACAAAGGACCACGCAGCCGCATATCATGTCTGAATAAATGTGAGTTTAGTAGGTAGATACACATTCAGAAATGCACAAGAACTGAAAGGAGTAATCTGTAACTGGTAGACTAAGAACGCTGCAATAGCATGCAATGTAAATCAACATGCACCTATAGGGAAGGGAAGGGAAGTACAGAAACATTCTTCTGGATTTAAAAAAAACCAAAATGCAGCAATGGTAGGAAAAGGTACTTGGAATGTGCCACTTTCAATCCACTGAAACGACGTCTGCAACAGCAGTAAGAACACTGGCAAACTACCTTCTCGGTTCCACAGGGCCTTGAAACCCATACGCATTGTCTGTTGCCAGTTGCCATTAGGAAACAAAGATATTAAATAGGGCAAATCAGAAATAACTTGAACCAATCCCTCCCACCCAGCTATAAACCAGGACCATATACAGCCCTTGCAGACTACACAAGATCCTGTCTCATTCCAGCCATATCATTAGCACAAGCTGTGCAAACCCATGCAAATCAACAGGTTTTCCAGGCGTAAAAGCAGACTCCAACAGCAGTTAAGCCACTTCTTACAACTGACAATGTCATACTTCCATCACTGATTATAGCACAAGAACAAAAGAGAATGGGTCTTTATTGTCCTTCATGAACTTGAGGGGCTGCAAGAAACCAGTGAAGTTACAAGCCTGGATTCTGTAATGTCGCTATCAGCATAATTTCCAGATCAAAGATCCGGCCTCCTGTTACGATCATCAAACATAATTTTGAGTTCAGGGGACAGGTCATCACAACACTATGTTAGGTAGAGTATAAAACCTTATCATCAGATTCTCAGCTAGTTTAAGTCAATGTATTCTGTGTGTTCCGCTGAAGTCAACGAAACTAAACACACTATCATAGGAAAAAGATATTTCAGCACGCCTCAGACCTGGAAAACTATCTTGAAAAATGCCCGTAACTTTTAACACAAATTCTCTGCACTTCCCACGATCTCTCAACAGCGAGCAGTAGTAAGACCCTAACAGTTACTTGCAACCTATTTCTTGCATAGCATTCATTTTTATTTTAATTTTAAAAGGGGCAACTAATAAATAAGATTTTTGCAGCTACTCACAAAAATCAATAAGCAAAGACATTTGTTCCAAGACTTAAATTTCTTGTATAATTTAAAAAACTATCAAAACTCTGTAAAGTAAAATAGATACATTTACCTACTAATGTAGGAAACTACAGACAAACTTCAGGAAATGACCAAAGGTGCAGAGGATAGGCTAATGCCTATTAGCATTAGGTAGAAAAACAAGGTAGAAAAGGTAGAAATGCCTATTAGCATTAAGGTAGAAGAAGAAGAACAACAACAACAACAAAAAACCCCCAGAAGTTCTACAGAAAAATGAGTGAGCAGCCCACAGCACTGGCAGACAACAGATTTTTTTATCCCCGCTTCCTCCACCCCTTCTTCTTACCCCCCCACCCCCGTTTTTTTTTAAAGGAAATAATTATTCTATTCTGAAACATATTGCCAGTGATGCAGTTGAAGCCAAAAGTTTAAATGAGTTCAGGAGAGAATTAACCGAATTCTAACACATGTGCCAACACAACTGCTATAAAAAGCATCTGCATCATGGTGAAATGCAAACAGCTACTCTGAGAACGACACATTATTATTCACTAAATTTGCCTTTTACCCTGTTGTATAGTTACTAATGTTGAAAAGAGTCACTGCTGTGCAAGAAACTAAAACTTACAGCGCTTTATGCTCGGAGAGAACTGTGGCCCATCAGCTCGTGGCTGTGAAGCCTTACAACTTAACACGTTGCAGTTGCACACCAGCAAGTTCTGAGGTGGACTGCCGACTGTATTCAATAGTCACAGCTTATGTAGGAGGATATGATAAACTTGACTTATTTGCCTTTAACCGATGCTCCAAATATTTTAAAGTCGTTCTTAAACCAGGTTACTGGTTTGATTACCCTTCATACAAAATCCTCCTTCAAATGGAGGTTTCTCTTCTCTTCTTTTCAGATTTAAGGCATGAACAGAAACCACACCTGCATCATCACTGAAATCAGTGCCTATTTTTCAATAAACTTTAGCAGCAGCATCAGAATTCGTCCTCAAGTACCGTTCATAAAGCAAATGCTTCATTCTTCAAAACTTTTTTTAGCAAAGGTTAGTAATGCTGTACCACAGACTCTCACGCCCAGCCACACATGTTCTTCCCGAGACTGTTACGCAGCTTAGTATTTTAAAAATCGCCATCCTAACTGCGTACCTGATACTACTGGTTCTCCCCTTTTTAAAGTCTGATGTTAAGGAAAAGCTGCAAGTCCTACAAAACCAGGCAGACTTGCTTGTTCTTGCCAAAGAGAAAAAGGTTAAGCATTATTAAAAAATAAGACTATTGCCTACCTTTAAGTATCCATAAAGCTATCAACATGAACCGTATGGTGGCCTGTTAGCATCGCTATTTGAACACGGGCATGCAAAATGTCCTTCAGTTAAATTCCAAACTCTATGAAGTAATTGGTGGGCAATTCCCCAAGGATAAAACGTCTATCAAAAGCCAACAGTAAGCCAGAAATCTCTTTCCGTTTCATAGGGTAAAAAAAAATAAATACAGTGAATCCTGAAAAAAGAAATAGATATTAGACAGGGAACGCCTATATACTTATAGGGCAAGTAATAAAACATTTAGTGTTTTGATTTTATTTTTTTTTATGTCATCACAATAGTTAGACAAACATGGAAACATTTGCAACAGCAATACTTGGGTCACTTTAAAATCTTGGTAACACTGAAATACAGGGCAGCGAAAGCTAATGATGTGGGGAGGGGACTTTAGGTCTTATTATTTTCAGACACATTCACACACACACACACACATATATCTATATACACACGCGCACTCCACAACTCCAAAGAGCTATCTTAACTATGTCTGCCAGTAAACGGAAATAGTAGGCAGAAAGGAACCATATCTATACTAAGACAGTTAGCTGTGTCGTAAAACTGAAGATCACTGCAACCAGTGCCATCTTAAAGAAGAAAAAACAACCACCACCAACAACAACCAAAAAACCTGAAAGGAACCATCACTGTGCACGTCATAAGCATGAAGTTATTTTAACCTGATGACTACTCTGCTCTATACTTTAAGCATCATGAAGTTTTTATGTATTTTTAAAGTCTAAGGTTATTATTTTAAATGGCCTACTTGTAGTGGCAGCCCAAGTAGCATCCTGGAGAACACCACAGTGCCCACAACTTCTACAGGTCAGTGCAGTCTGATCAAGCACTACATTTCTAGGGGAGGAAAACAAAAAAACACTACCGCTCATTTATTCAATTGAAAAGCTTATTACCTGTACCTTCCAAAGCAACAGGCTACAGGAACACTGAATGCAAAGTAAACCAGACCCATCTGGAATACTCTGACTCAGTCTCAGCTCCAAGTTACACATCTTTCATTTCGTATTTTAAGGGATTAACAGCATTTGGATGCACAGAAACTGTCTTTACAGTGAAGTCTGCAGACCTCCGAGTCAAAAGTTAAAATGTCTTCCTAAATTATAACAGTATTAGCACTTCCTCTGAAAAGGAGTGAAAAAAACACAACCAGGGAAGGAGGAAGTGACACAACACCAAGGGTTTTTTTCCCAGAGATTACAAAATCCTGAGAGAACAAGATGCTTGTGCTATCAGAATAAAAATCCCCAAAGAAACAAAAGAGTTTACCTTTCCCTTGGAAAAGTTACTTTTGAGTCAAGATCTGCCCTTTTTCTCTCCCAAGCATGAAATCTCTCTTCAGCTTAAGACTCTCTTCTACTGCAGTAGAAATTTAGTGCACATGCTGGAACCTGGACAGAATCTTATTTAAAAAAACAAACAATACAATAGTACTACAGTGGCTAGAAATCTTTTACATATTCTGATGAAAAGACTCAACTTATTTCTAGGAAATAAAGTGTTTGGGGCCAAAGCCAACAGATGATGTTCATGTAAGGTTAAATTTTTATTAATTTTTTTTTTTTTTTTTTTTTAAATTGATATATTGAAAAAAGCTGGAGAAGGAAGCAGGGACAGAAATGAAAAACCACTCAGGGAGTCAGTGGTATAGACTGTCAGCACGCAACCTAAATATTGTAATTGCAGATCACATAGTCAGAACAAGCCAGTCAAAAGTAGCACACTCCCTGGGAGAGGGGCAGGAGTCTCTTCCCCCTTGTCTTTCAAGCCAAGACCCAACTAGCAGAAGGCAGCTTTTCTGTCAGATAAAGCAAGGCAAAAGGATCATGTACAGCAACTTCCTTGCAGCCTCTTGCTCCTGAGCACCCTTCTTCACCTCTTTCTTTCTTTCTCTCTTTCTTCTGGTGATGGGAAGGCAAAGCATGTTCTGTTCCTGTGAGCCCATACTGCTTGTCCCTATAGTCACAGCAGGCACCTGTGATTCCTCTCCGAAGACATTTACGCATAGAAATCAGTTGAGTGGTGTGTTACGGAAGCATAAGCTGCAGTGGACGTGATTTTGAATCAGTTAATTTTGTGCCCACCATGACAAAATAAAACCAGCAATTTCTTACTTTATAGAAATTCTCCTAAAGTAGTAGTTGCCCCCAACAGCTGTCAAGTTTTTGTATCACAGGAGAACAAATGCAGCCAAAAGAACATTTTCTCTAAAAGGACCGCTCCGAACTACACAAGCAGGCAGGCACAGGCAGCTCCCGATTTAATAAAGCGTATGTACACAGCACCACTTAGTGGTGCAAGCGGGGTCACCGCTGACAGGAATGAGAAGCTTGAACACCAACCTTCCCGCCCCGGCTCCCTGGACATGAACGATGTCTGGTCTGTCTGTCCTCACTCGCAAAATACCACTACAATGCCTTTACTACAAGAGAGTACATCTGCCAAGCAAAACAAGTCCAAGAGGGCTGAACCTCAAGGCCAGCAGAACCAACGGCTGCTGAGCATCAAACAGATGCATCCACTCTGAAGAGCTTTCAGAATTCTGCAGCACTCTACCACACGGTTTCTGGCGACACAGCCTGAAGCAGGGTTTAAACAAATGATCCAGCTTAGTATCTGCCTGTAGTGCAAAGAATAGCAATCTCTTGGCCCACGATTTGGGTTTTATATAGACTTGGGCCATAAACAAATGCAACAGATGTAGAAAAACTGAAGACCGACAGCAACTGGAACGTAACTATTCTTTTTCCACTCCATCAACCCGTTGGAAAACTAACTCACTCGTGCACTTACGTAACTGAGCACAAAGAGAACAAAAAGAAAGGCTTTTATTCAGAACAAATTAGTGTGTCTTTACAGGAAAGTAACGGTTTCAACTTACAAAACCAGCATCATCATTAGTGATGCACCTTTCCTGAATAAGGGATAAAAGAAGAGGATAACCATTGCTTTTACTGATACGTTCTTAATAATTAGCTGAGCACTTCTAAAGAGGAAGAACTTTGCTGCTTTCAGGACCGAAGTAAGAAAAAGTCTAAAGCATAGTCTTCCTGACGTGGGAAGACGTGTCCGCAAGAGAGGCACAAGATCCGATACAGAAACGTATCTACGTCTCGCTGAAAATTTACACTCTAAGCATCACCAGCTTCTGCTTCCAGGGCAGTATACCACCAGCTTAACCGGAGGGTAGTAATTTCACCCCACACAAGAAGTCAGAACATGCACTATCCTTTAAGGAGGCAGAACAATAACCAAAGCAGAAAGAGGCTTAGAAATTAAGGCAAGATGGCACTTGCTCAGACACACAGTGAGGAGGTGCAAGCTGGGTAAGACAGCAAAATGGAGATTGTTCCTCGTTCACACAGAGCTCATTTCGACTCGAGTTGGTCATCCTCCCCTCTTCCCACAAAATTAGGAATGCTTTTACGTAGGAAGTCCTGACTTTGTAGCCATCTATGCCGACAAACAACAAACTATTCTAGGTCTGCTCTTGTGGTATTTAGGAAGTCGCAGAATTCAGCTTAGGGATGCATAATCACAGTATTTAATTACTGTTGCAGTACTGACCTACCTACACCAGCAGAGAATAAACTAAAAATCATAGTGCTTCTGATTTGGTATAAGCCAACAGACCTCCAGATTTTTTTCAGAGCACGTAAAGGTACAGCTCTCTGGGCATCACATGGTAATCATAACTGCCAAATGACTTGACAAGCTTGTAAACATCCAAACCGCTGCAAACACATCTATACATACAATAATGGATAAAACGTAGATGCATTCCACCTACACGCTTATGCAGGCAAACACTCGTGAGTTAAAAGCCACTGTATGAACCAGCTTACGGAGCGCTTAACAAAGCCAGTGATTCCCTGGCACACCTGAAGACCAGAAAAACATTCACCAAATAAAGTTAGGGACATGCTCTTTTTTTTTTTTTTTTTTTTTTAAAATGTAACGTGTACTAAGACAGCAAGGTCACTTTTCCAGCATCATTCATACACACATATGCCCCAGAAGCTACCTGAAATTACCTTGTGTAATGGAATTGTCTGGAAAGCTCAGCTTAAAGTAGCTGAGCTCAGTGACTGATTGATTTACAGGTACAGAAAATAAATGCATGCAGCATTTTAACAATGCTGACTTACCAGTGTTATGTTATTTCCATTTAGCAAAATCTGGTCTAGCTTTGTGATTCTTCTGCCCTCAGACGGAGTCTCACTGAAGCAGCGTTAAAAACAAATAAGTAAGCACACATAACCAGGGACAACAGTTCCAGTTTTGATTACAGAATAAATCTCTACATTAAGATGGCAGTTGTTGGAACTAAGAAATGAATTGGCCACGCTGCAGCCTGATCTTGACAAATTGACCGCCTGGATAAAGCAAGCTATCTGGCAACTAAAAAGATCCATTGTACTTTTCTGCTCAGTACACCTAAAGATACAGATTTCACCCTCGAAATCTCGGCAATTTCTTGAATACCACCAACACTCAGAACAGGTTTCAAATAGCAACGTGGCAGGACAAAGTAATAAATGCTTATCCTTAAGTCTGCTAACTCTCTAAGCCTTTGCCTAGACCTTAAGGAAATGTAAAAACAAACAAACTACTGGAAAGTTCAACACACAATCCACGCAAAGTTAAGGCTATCAAGTAGGAACCGGATTACAAGTATAAGTCATGCAACAGCTACTCTATGACATGGATGTCCTGAACAGATCCTCCTCTACAGTTTAAGTCCAAGGTACAAACCATTCAGCTGGCAAGTATTCCAAAAATATAAAACCTCTTTGCTTACAGAGCTTACACAGTATTTTTCCCCAGGAAACCAAATGTTCAAGAGGAACAGGAGGCAGAAACAACATTTACAATTCTGTAACGTCTTCTAGCACCGTATCTGAAAATCCAGTTTCAAGGAAAATAAGGCCCCGAATTTAAAAATAAAACTATTTCCAGTTATTTCCATGTCACACTGAGCTGTGATTTTACCTGTAAAACAAAAAAATCAGAACAAGACAACTGATCCATACAAAAAAGGCTCTCCTATCCGGCTCTCTTTCAAATGCTGGCATTTTCTGTGACTTGGATTTTGCCTGTTATTATGAGATCATTACATCACCTATCACACAAGTGTAGCTTTGTTATCTTTGAAAGAAAAGCTGCTAGACAATATACAACACAAAGTTAGACAAGCGAGGGCAGTACACAGGGATTTCACAGGCACTCTGGAATTGGGCACCCGACTTGAATTCCTGGCTTTGAAAACCTCTCTCCAAATGACTTGCCATCCTTTCACTAAGATCCAGCAGCAGTTCTCTCCTGTGCCTCATGCTCTTCTTTAGCCAGCCAAAGCCCACGGAGCTGCACTGTAAGCTTGAAGGCCAGCGTGCCAGCTGCGTGTCCTATTTCTGTCACCTAGTTCTTATGTACCGTTTCTTGCTAATCAAAAGGCCCAGTGAATCCTCCTCACACATCACACTTGAGGTAGTACATCCAAGCATTATTTCTGCCGCGCTACATTTGCACGGATTAGCTGCTGAACCCTCCAGATGATGTACTGCTTTTCAAGAAGGGTGTAGTATAACTGGTGAGGGTCTACAGTAAGTCCAAGAGGGTGCTCAACGATGTACAGGAGTCTGACTTCAAAGCATAAATTGAAAAACAGCCTCTTAACCTAGAAAGGGCAATACTGAAGAGAAAGAACAATGTTTAAACTCTAAAAGGTAGCTATAAGGAAGAACTTTTGTGTGCATCCACTGCACACAGTTACACGGAATCATGGGGCTTAAATTACAACCTGAAAAACTTAGGGTATGTGGCAATCTTTGCAACAGTAGTAATAATTACAGGAAATGTTTAAGAATAAATTAGGCAAGCGTTTGTCAAGAATGGTACAGAAAGTTGATCATTCACCTCTAGAATGAGAGCAACACTAGACTATCTTCAAAGGTTCTTCTTTCCCCACTGCTGTCCCTCTCTGTATTTCTACCCTCAAACACAAGCATCATCCCCAGCTCTGCACTTACAATTCTATCTGCATATGCACATGTCTAGAGATGCACATTTATTTCTTCGTTACACACAGCTGAAGGAGACTACTCAGAGGTAAGCCAATTTACATAAACAGCTTTTGAAAGTTAAACACCTCAGCTTCTTGCAAAACGTCAGCCCAACAGAACACCGTCAGCCCAACAGAACACCGGGAGCGGTATGTAAATCCTTATGCCAAAACTGCATTCTCTTAAATCTGATGAAAACCATCTCTAATATAAAGCCTGACTTGTCCATTTTCTGACACTCCCCTTCTCTGTCATCAAGGTACTTATTAAGACAGTAAAACAACTGACGGGGTAAACACCATAACTAGCACAATAGCTGACTTCCGTAGCAGTTGCATATCAGGTCTGAATAAATGTGAGTTTAGTAGGTAGATACACATTCAGAAATGCACAAGAACTGAAAGGAGTAATCTGTAACTGGTAGACTAAGAACACTGCAATAGCATGCAATGTAAATCAACATGCACCTATAGGGAAGGGAAGTACAGAAACATTCTTCTGGATTGAAAAAAAAAAAAATATATACGCAGCAATGGTAGGAAAGGGTACTTGGAACGTGCCACTTTCAGTCCACTGAAACAATGTCTGCAACAGCAGTAAGAACACTGGCAAACTACCTTCTCTGTTCCACAGGGCCTTGAAACCCATACGCATTGTCTGTTGCCAGTTGCTGTTAGGAAACAAAGGCGCTGTGATCAGTAGAAGCGTGTAGAACACCGAAAATGAAACTTTTGAGTATGTCACATGCAAGATCCTCATTCTCCGTGCAGTCTACAAGGTTACACAATTGTAAAATACTTTGTAAGAATGAGAATCCTGACGTTTGCCTTGGATTAAAAAAGTTTTTAAATTCCGCTTTGTTTTGAGGTTTTTTTTCCCCCAAGGGCTTAAAAATAAAAGCATCTTGGTAAAGTGATTTTCACACACTGCACAGACACAAGCAGTGTTTCTCCCACTGCGAGAGGAGTATCAAAATACTCTTATCTAATATGTTAGACAAGAGTGACCGAGGTCACAGGAGAATCTGTACTTTCCCACTGATTACAAGGAACGGGCCAGCTGCTTTGTGCCTCCTATGCAGCTGGAGCATGCAGTTGCCTGGTAACTTGTTCCGACCTATTGCATCTTAATCACATATCCATGGAGGAATACCAAGCTGACCGCTTAGGTTTATCAGCCAAAACAGTTTACAGCAACGCAATAGTTTAGAGCAATTCAGGAAGTTTAACACTGAATTTAGGTATGTGCTTATATGGTTTGATGAACAGAGCTTCTATAAATGAAAGGGAAACAACAGAAGTTATTTATATGTGATTTCAGAACATACAAAAGGTATAGTCTACAAACCAAGTATCAAGTACTAGCAATATTTACCTGTTCAAAGGGCATCATGTAATGTCTCAGACTCAACAAGCATAAACTGACAGACTGTTATGATTTGAAAATTTTAAAAAAGTTCTAACAGTGTGCCCAAAACGGAGGTGTTTCAGTGTTCAGGCTAGACTCCTTGTCTCCAGTAAATACACATCTTAATTCTAACACAGGATAAAAACCGATTTATAAATTTCCTCTTGTAAAAATGAAACTGTTCCAATCACCCTGTTCACTCCTATTTAAGATATTAAATAGGGCAAATCAGAAGTAACTTGAACCAATCCCTCCCACCCAGCTATAAACCAGGACCATATACAGCCCTTACAGACTACACAAGACCCTGTCTCATTCCAGCCATATCATTAGCACAAGCTGTGCAAACCCATGCAAATCAACAGGTTTTCCAGGCATAAAAGCAGACTCCAACAGCAGTTAAGCCACTTCTTACAACTGACAATGTCATACTTCCATCACTGATTATAGCACAAGAACAAAAGAGAATGGGTCTTTATTGTCCTTCATGAACTTGAGGGGCTGCAAGAAACCAGTGAAGTTACAAGCCTGGATTCTGTAATGTCGCTATCAGCATAATTTCCAGATCAAAGATCCGGCCTCCTGTTACGATCATCAAACATAATTTTGAGTTCAGGGGACAGGTCATCACAACACTATGTTAGGTAGAGTATAAAACCTTATCATCAGATTCTCAGCTAGTTTAAGTCAATGTATTCTGTGTGTTCCGCTGAAGTCAACGAAACTAAACACACTATCATAGGAAAAAGATATTTCAGCACGCCTCAGACCTGGAAAACTATCTTGAAAAATGCCCGTAACTTTTAACACAAATTCTCTGCACTTCCCACGATCTCTCAACAGCGAGCAGTAGTAAGACCCTAACAGTTACTTGCAACCTATTTCTTGCATAGCATTCATTTTTATTTTAATTTTAAAAGGGGCAACTAATACATAAGATTTTTGCAGCTACTCACAAAAATCAATAAGCAAAGACATTTGTTCCAAGATTTAAATTACTTGTACAATTTAAAAAAACTATCAAAGCTCTGTAAAGTAAAATAGATACATTTACCTACTCATGTAGGAAACTACAGACAAACTTCAGGAAATGACCAAAGGTGCAGAGGATAGGCTAATAGGCTAAGGTAGAAAAACAACAACAAAAAAAGAAAACCCAGGAGTTCTACAGAAAAATGAGTGAGCAGCCCACAGCACTGGCAGACAACAGATTTTTTTATACCCACTTCCTCCACCCCTTCTTCCTATTCCCTCCCCCCCCCCCCCCTTTTTTTTATAAGGGAAATAATTATTCTATTGTGAAACATATTGTCAGTGATGCAGTTGAAGCCAAAAGTTTACATGAGTTCAGGAGATTATTAACCGAATTATAAGACATGTGCCAACACAACTGCTATAAAAAGCATCTGCATCACGGTGAAATGCAAACAGCTACTCTGATAACGACACATTATTATTCACTAAATTTGCCTTTCCCTTTTACCCTGTTGTATAGTTACTAATGTTGAAAAGAGTCACTGCTGTGCAAGAAACTAAAACTTACAGCGCTTCATGCTCGGAGAGAACTGTGGCCCATCAGCTCGTGGCTGTGAAGCCTTACAACTTAACACGTTGCAGTTGCACACCAACAAGTTCTGAGGTGGACTGCTGACTGTATTCAATAGTCACAGCTTAGGTAGGAGGATATGATAAACCTTACTTATTTGCCTTTAACCGATGCTCCAAATATTTTAAAGTCGTTCTTAAAGCAGGTTACTGGTTTGATTACCCTTCATACAAAATCCTCCTTCAAATGGAGGTTTCTCTTCTCTTCTTTTCAGATTTAAGGCATGAACAGAAACCACACCTGCATCATCACTGAAATCAGTGCCTATTTTTCAATAAACTTTAGCAGCATCAGAATTCGTCCTCAAGTACCGTTCATAAAGCAAATGCTTCATTCTTCAAAACTTTTTTCAGCAAAGGTTAGTAATGCTGTACCACAGACTCTCACGCCCAGTCACACATGTTCTTCCCGAGACTGTTACGCAGCTTAGTATTTTAAAAATCACCATCCTAACTGCATACCTGATACTACTGGTTCTCCCCTTTTTAAAGTCTGATGTTAAGGAAAAGCTGCAAGTCCTACAAAACCAGGCAGACTTGCTTGTTCTTGCCAAAGAGAAAAAGGTTAAGCATTATTAAAAAATAAGACTATTGCCTACCTTTAAGTATCCATAAAGCTATCAACATGAACCGTATGGTGGCCTGTTAGCATCGCTATTTGAACACGGGCATGCAAAATGTCCTTCAGTTAAATTCCAAACTCTATGAAGTAATTGGTGGGCAATTCCCCAAGGATAAAACGTCTATCAAAAGCCAACAGTAAGCCAGAAATCTCTTTCCGTTTCATAGGGTAAAAAAAAAAATAAATACAGTGAATCCTGAAAAAAGAAATCGATATTAGACAGGGAACACCTATATAGTTATAGGGCAAGTAATAAAACATTTAGTGTTTTGATTTTTTTCTTTTTATTTATGTCATCACAATAGTTAGACAAACATGGAAACATTTGCAACAGCAATACTTGGGTCACTTTAAAATCTTGGTAACACTGAAATACAGGTCAGCAAAAACTAATGATGTGGGGAGGGGACTTTACGTCTTCTTATTTTCATACACATTCACACACACACACACATATATATCTATACACACACGCGCACTCCACAACTCCAAAGAGCTATCTTAACTATGTCTGCCAGTAAACGGAAATAGTAGGCAGAAAGGAACCATATCCATACTAAGACAGTTAGCTGTGTCGTAAAACTGAAGATCACTGCAACCAGTGCCATCTTAAAGAAGAAGGAAAAAAAAAAAAAAAAAACCAACACCAAAAAACCTGAAAGGAACCATTGCTGTGCATGTCATAAGCATGAAGTTATTTTAACCTGGTGACTACTCTGCTCTATACTTTAAGCATCGTGAAGTTTTTATGTGTTTTTAAGGTCTAAGGTTACTATTTTAAATGACCTACTTGTAGTGGCAGCCCAAGTAGCATTCTGGAGAACACCACAGTGCCCACAACTTCTACAGGTCAGTGCAGTCTGATCAAGCACTACATTTCTAGGGGAGGAAAACAAAAAACCACTACTGCTCATTTATTCAATTGAAAAGCTTATTACCTGTACCTTCCAAAGCAACAGGCTACAGGAACACTGAATGCAAAGTAAACCAGACCCATCTGGAATAATCTGACATCTCAGCTCCAAGTTACACATCTTTCATTTAGTATTTGAAGGGATTAACAGCATTTGGATGCACAGAAACTGTCTTTACAGTGATGTCTGCAGACCTCCGAGTCAAAAGTTAAAAATGTCTTCCTAAATTATAACAGTATTAGCACTTCCTCTGAAAGGAGTGAAAAAAACACAACCAGGGAAGGAGGAAAGTGACACAACACCAAGGGTTTTTTTCCCAGAGATTACAAAATCCTGAGAGAACAAGATGCTTGTGCTATCAGAATAAAAATCCCCAAAGAAACAAAAGAGTTTACCTTTCCCTTGGAAAAGTTACTTTTGAGTCAAGATCTGCTCTTTTTCTCTCCCAACCATGAAATCTCTCTTCAGCTTAAGACTCTCTTCTACTGCAGTAGAAATTTAGTGCACATGCTGGAACCTGGACAGAATCTTATTTAAAAAAACAAACAATACAATAGTACTACAGTGGCTAGAAATCTTTTACGTATTCTGATGAAAAGACTCAACTTATTTCTAGGAAATAAAGTGTTTGGGGCCAAAGCCAACACATGATGTTCATGTAAGGTTAAATTTTTATTATTTTTTTTCTTTTTTTAAATTGATATATTGAAAAAAGCTGGAGAAGGAAGCAGGGACAGAAATGAAAAACCATTCAGGGAGTCAGTGGTATAGACTGTCAGCACGCAACCTAAATATTGTAATTGCAGATCACATAGTCAGAACAAGCCAGTCAAAAGTAGCACCCTCCCTGGGAGAGGGGCGGGAGTCTCTCTCCCCTTGTCTTTCAAGCCAAGACCCAACTAGCAGAAGGCAGCTTTTCTGTCAGATAAAGCAAGGCAAAAGGATCATGTACAGCAACTTCCTTGCAGCCTCTTGCTCCTGAGCACCCTTCTTCACCTCTTTCTTTCTTTCTCTCTTTCTTCTGGTGATGGGAAGGCAAAGCATGTTCTGTTCCTGTGAGCCCATACTGCTTGTCCCTACAGTCACAGCAGGCACCTGTGATTCCTCTCCGAAGACATTTACGCATAGAAATCAGTTGAGTGGTGTGTTACGGAAGCATAAGCTGCAGTGGACGTGATTTTGAATCAGTTATTGTTTTGCCCATCATGACAAAATAAAACCAGCAATTTCTTACTTTATAGAAATCCTCCTAAAGTAGTAGTTGCCCCCAACAGCTGTCAAGTTTTTGTATCACAGGAGAACAAATGCAGCCAAAAGAACATCTTCTCTAAAATGACCACTCCGAACTGCACAAGCAGGCAGGCACAGGCAGCTCCCGATTTAATTAAGCGTATGTACACAGCACCACTTAGTGGTGCAAGCGGAGTCACCGCTGATAGGAATGAGAAGCTTGAACACCAACCTTCCCTCCCCGGCCCCCTGGACACTGCAGCCTGATCTTGACAAATTGACCGCCTGGATAAAGAAAGCTATCTGGCAACTAAAAAGATCCATTGTACTTTTCTGCTCAGTACACCTAAAGATACAGATTCACTCCCTAAATCTCGGCCAATTTCTTGAATACCACCAACACTCAGAACGGGTTTCAAATGGCAACGTGGCAGGACAAAGTAATAAATACTTATCCTTAAGTCTGCTAACTTTCTAAACCTTTGCCTAGACCTTAAGGAAATGTAAAAACAAACAAACTACTGCAAAGTTCAACACGCAATCCACGCAAAGTTAAGGCTATCAAGTAGGAACCTGATTACGAGTATAAATCATGCAATAGCTACTCTATGACATGGATGTCCTGAACAGATCATCCTCTACAGTGTAAGTCCAAGGTACAAACCCATCAGCACCTCCTTCCCTCTCTGTATCGCTGTGGTTACCTGCTCTGTGCCCAGAGCCAAAAAGAATCCCGACGTTGGAGTTACTGTTCCTTTTATGCCCAGCCCCATACTTCTTTCCCGACGGAGAGGTGACGCACCTGATTTGAGGTGGAGTGCAGACAACCTTCTCATCTAGTGCTGGGCAGTTTATTTGTCCCACAAACAAACCCCAGGAAAGAGAATGCACAGTTGGACGGGTGCACTTGAGATTTTGACCACGCGGTAGCACCGTTAACTGCTGAAAGAGCAGGACTCTCTGCCGCTCCGTGTCCATGTCACGACTGCCCTCACGTCCCCAGTCTGCACCCAGCTCCTCCAGGGTGTGCAGAGGGGCTTCCAGCCCTGGCTCAGCAGGCATCCACATAAGATCCCCCAGCCAAGAGGGGGGTGTATGCTCACCTGCCACATCGATACCGTGGGTACATTAAAAGCCACCCCCCAACCCTTTCCCCAGGAGTGATTGGGGGAGGCTCTTCAGTCATCTGGCTGTAAACCCCCTCCCCCTCAGGGAGACCAACATCCAGGCATGCCTTGCTCTAACTCCCCAAATCCACTGCCCTCCGAGGAATAAAAGGCGTCTGGGCCACTCCCCCGGCTCTAATCTGCAGATATGCCTGGCTTCCCAGAAGTAGGCTGAGAAAGCCAGCATTAAGGCAGTCCTTCCCACGCCCAGATCCACAAAATCCTCAGAGAAAAGAAGAAAAATAGCCACTTCACTGCAGCATGAAGTAAATAAACTTGGGGGACACAGGAGGCCAGTTCTCCTGGGGTCAATGGAAAGGAGGGCTAGATGCAACGTATCTGAGGATTTTCCATGTGCACAGCTGAAACAGCCATGCCTCAAGCAGGGATGCGTCCCATTTATGGCAGTTCCTCCCCACTT
The DNA here is from genome assembly GCF_929443795.1 of Astur gentilis. Taxonomy (NCBI): domain Eukaryota; kingdom Metazoa; phylum Chordata; class Aves; order Accipitriformes; family Accipitridae; genus Astur; species Astur gentilis. The sequence goes on from NW_026061070.1 coordinate 570,119, forward strand.
CTCATCCCCAAAAGACAAACTCGGGCCTCTGCCTTCTCCGTGTGTAGCTCCCCACTCCCTTCAGCATGGAGCTGCGAGGCTCGGGGTTTGTGGAGAACCACAGGTGGGAAACCGAGGCTACTAATGGTGACCACAGAGAACAGACCAGCTCGGAGGGGGCGAGGAGGGCTGATGCACAATTTCTACGTTTGAATTTGTTGGGAACTTGGTGGGAGTCACAAGCTTGCAAGGCACAACCCCAGCTATCCAGGACATGGGCTTCCCAAGATCACAAACCTCCGGGGACGGGGACGGCGCCTGCGCCGGCGAGCGAACGCCGGGCTGCCCCAACGCGAAGCACGGCGCATGCGCCCGGGAGGCGCGTCCGCACGGCTGGTCGGGGAGCGGGCGCAGCGGGAAGCCCGCGGAAAACCACGCGAAACCGGCAACGCTCCCGAGTCTGACCTGGTCGGACTCCGGGGGCCGCGAGGACTACGCCGCGCCCGAGAGCCACGCTGCTGCCCGGCCGCTGAGTCCGCGAAAACTACAGCTCCCGGCATGCCCCGGGAGGCAGCCTGCCCTGCTGCCTGACGCCGAGGGGACGCCGCTTCCGTTCCCCCCCACCTCCCCACGCCGGCGCAGCGGCAGTTCCCGCCGAGCCCCCAGCGCCGCTCCGGGTAGCTCCGGCACGGCGCGGCCCCGCTGCCGCTCCGTGCGTGCAACACGGACCCCGCCGTCCTCCTCGGGGCTTTCCCCGGGACCCGCCGGCCGACTACGCAGCCCCGCCACGGGGCCCGGTGAGCCCCCACCCCCGCGCGCCCGTTCTCTCAGCCGCCCTGTCAGCGCCCCCCCCCCGCGCGCCCGTTCTCTCAGCCGCCCTGTCAGCGCCCCCCCCACCCCCGCGCGCCCGTTCTCTCAGCCACCCTGTCAGCGCCCCCCCCCACCCCCGCGCGCCCGTTCTCTCAGCCGCCCTGTCAGCGCCCCGCCCCCCACCCCCGCGCGCACGTTCTCTCAGCCGCCCTGTGAGCCCCCAGGGCTCCCCCTCGGCCTCGGCACCCCCACCTCCCCCGGGGCACCCCCACCTCCCCCGGGCCACCCCCGCCTCCGACGTTCGCGCTCCGAGGGGCGCCCGGCCCCGCTCACCTTCTCCCTCGGGGCAGCCGCAGCCCGGTCACTGCTCAGCTCCGCTCCTGCCTGGGCTCCCGGCGGCCCCTCCCCCGGCAGCCCCTCCCCCGGCAGCCCCTCCCCCGGCAGCCCCTCCCCCGGCAGCCCCTCCCCCGGCAGCCCCTCCCCTTGCCAGGGAGGGGGCGTCGCCATCAGCCTCTCACTGCCCGCACCTGCGGCTCCTCCAGCCCCGGCCCGCAGCTGTGGTACCGAAACCCGCAACCAAACCCCTCACCACCAAGGTGAAGTGAAGCAGCAGGCACTGCCTTGACTGAGTGACAGATGTCAAGAGTCATCTGATGTGGAAGAGGTGTTAACTGGGGTCAAAATACAGATTTTAATACCCATCTTATTTTAGTTCTAAGACTTGGCGATTGCCAGGTATCATCTTTTCAATTTCCCCAGGTCCACCCGCGAGCGAGGCCACAAGGGAGATTTCTTCCAGAGAGAGGATAGAGTTATTAAGTCTCAAGACCACGATTTGCTTTTCTCCTTCATGAAGAGGTGAGTGGGTCATATAGCATCACTAGTCACCCAAGCAGTTAAGCCTGAACTTTTCACCTGTCCTTTAATGCCGTCAACTCCAAGCTAAATTTTTCCCGTTATTAAGAGGGGACCAAAGATCATGTGAAGTATTATTATCCTTTCTACAAATACACCCCCATCTTAGAGCTTTAGCTACTAGAGAAGGTCTTGGGAGTTTGGGGTCAGAGGAGCTAGCTGCAAGTACAAACTTTCATACAGCTCTGTTTAGGATGTGTGATGTTTCTCTGGTTGTCTAAACCGGTCTAAATTTCCACAGATGGTCCCGACTCTGGGTGGCTCTAACAAGGATCCTGGAACTCCAGTAAGTTCTAAACATCGTTTTATATTTTAAACATGATCCCAAGTTCCTTTTTGCACTTGTCTCTACGGTTTTGGCAGCTGACAGCCCCGAGGGGTGCTTGTACAAGTTTCTCCCGAAGGGCGAGTAAATTAATTCTTTTGTCCGTGAGGTGGATGGTTTGGTAACGTTATAATTCACAACGCTATAATTCCTTCTTTCAAATTTAAAAAAAATAATTGCCTTTTAAATCCATCCAATTTAATCTGCTAAAATGATTCTCGTTGTTCTACCTCTTTTCTCAAGTTTTGGTTAAATTCAATGTCAGTATTCTCCACGGAACTAGATTTTCATCTGACTTTGGAATCGGAAAGGCAGGCTGTTACCGAGGTTAAATTCTGTGTCTTTACAAAACTTTGAATCAGTTACAAAACTAGATTATTTTTTTTAATTCAAATTACAAAACCGGTTAATATCAAGATGAATAGTTCAAACAATAATTGTTCCATTTTGTTTATCTCATGTTTAGAACCCCTCAAAAAAAACACATACACCCTCTAAACACACAAAAAGATTATTGCCCTCGACAATATTCCTAATAGCAACCCCAACATTATAAACTTTACACAACTGTTTTCCCAAATAGATAACGTGAAACTTACTTATAGATTTTCCGTTTTAAAGGGACAGTTTCTTTAGACTTCCAGTTTCTTGTTGGGTGCTTTCTTTATTCTCGAATAATGAAGCCAAGGTTCTTCTCCCAGACCTTTACTGCTACAAGTGTTGTTAAAATGACTCGATACGGTCCTTTCCACTTCTCGGTGATTTTATATATATTCAGTCTCCTGGTCGGAAGGGATGCGCTGCTACGTCCAGTTCTAAGGGTCCAGCTGTGGAGACATACTGACAAAGTTCTTGAAAAGAATTGCTTAAAGAAATCATAACACCTTTTAAAAACATATCTCCAAAGGCACTCAAGATACTCAGAACACAGGACTCTTGATATGGTCTTTCATACAACATTTCCTAAAGACTTGGCTTTTCTTTCTCTTCTGGCTATACTCCGATTCTTAATAGAGCCACGGGTAACGCTTTAACCCATGTGAGGAGTGAGGTTTCCTGACAAATTTTACTCGACAGTTGCTTAAGGATATAGTTCATTCTCTCTCTCTCTCTCTGCCCACACACTTGCTTGTGGTCTATGTGGGGTGTGATAGTCTCAATCCATAGATAATACTTGGCTCAACTTGTCTCATAATCTTTGCTATAAAATGAGGGCCATTGTCAGATGACATTCTTACAGGCACCCCATATTTTGGTATTATCTCTTTGAGCAAGACTTTGACTACTTCCCTTGCTTTGTTGGTGCGACAAGGGAAAGCCTTGGGCCACCCAGTAAAGATATCAACTAAAACTAGGACATATCCTTATTTTCAAGGCAATTCTATAAAATCAATTTGCTAATATTCTTCTAAAAAATTTCCTTATTTAATAATCCCAAAGATGATCTTATTACTGGTTCGGGGATAATTTTACATATACATTTCACATCCACTTATAATTGTTTAAACAATCTTTGTCATATTTCGCTTTCTGTTTCCCAGTATACTCTGTGATGTTCAATGGGGCATTTTCTCTTATTATTGTGGGTGGGACTATTATTCGACCTGTCGGTGTTACAGCCTATCCTGTTTCATTTTGTTAGCCTGCAATCTAATAATTAATTCTTCATCTTTTTCATTATAATTTGGAGTTTCTTTAGGCAATTTTATACCTTTCTCTGGAACTAGTGCTAGGATGCCTTTTTCTGCAGCCTCTTCAGCAGCTTTATCAGCCAGTCGGTTACCTGCGTTAGGACCGGTCTTACCTAACGGATGTGCTTTACAGTGCATCATCGTGACTGCTGTTGGTTTTTGAATGCTTTCTAACAATTTCAGTATTTGTTCTGCGTGCTGAACGGCGGTTCCTGGTGCAGATAACAGTCCTCTTTCTCCCCGTATCGCTCCATGCGCACGTACCACTCCAAAAGCATACTTTGAGTCTGTCCAAGTGTTGACTCGCTTTCCTTGACTTAGTTCCAGAGCTCAAGTAAGAGCTATCAATTCAGCCTTTTGGGCAGAGATCATCGAAGGCAAAGTTGGCAACGCAAGTACCTCCTCAGTAGTTATTGTCTATCTCGATAAAACGTTTTCCTTCACAGATGGAACCGCTTCCGTCGGCATATAGTTCCCAATCTGTTTCTTCTAGTGGCACATCTCAGAGATCCAGTCAGCTGGAGTAAACTCTTTCGATTGCCTGCAAGCAGTCACGTTCCAGTTCTCCTTTAACTCGGTCAGTTGTTGAAAACGCAACAGGGTTAACGGCGGTAGTAGTTTTTAGGTAAACATCATCTTGTTCCAGCAACAACACCACTTGGTATTTCAGCATTCTGCTAGGGGATAACCAGTGCCCCCCTTTCCGTTTTAGCACAACAGTTATCATATGGGAAACGTACAGTAATCCTTTCTCCTCAGGCGAACTTACGAGCTTCCTGGATCAGTAGCACAGTTGCAGCGACGGCTCTCGGACGACTAGAGCATCCCAGACTCACGTTATCCAATCGCTTCGAGAAGTAGGCCACAGCTCGCCCACTTGGCCCTAAATATTGGGCCAGGATACCCAGAGCTCTACCTCTTCTTTCACGAGCAGAAAGTTCAAGTGTCTCTTGTGAGATCTGGCAGACGCTAGGGCTGGCACCCCTATTACAGCCTGTTTCAATTCTTGGAAGGTAGCTTTCTCGGCATCGGTCCAATCCGTCGTTTGAGGTTTTGAGCTGCTCCTATAAAGGTCAGGCCAGCAAGCCACAATTTATAATCTACAGGTGACACCACTCGACCATTCCCAGAAATGCTTGTCATTCATTTTTTTAGTCTTAGGTTCAGGGAGACGACACATTGCCTCTTTTCTCTCAGTTCCCAATTGTCTCTGTCCTTTTAGGATTTTAAAACTCAAATTTAAGTTTCTTCTTTCTGGGTTATTTGGGTTTTTTTCTTTTGACACTCGATATCTACTGATTCCCAAAAAGTTCAAAAAGTTAAGAGTTGACTTTGTGCATTGTTCTTCCGTCTCAGCTACCATTAACAGATCGTCCATATATTTCAGCAAGATTTCTTGATTATTTTCTTTCTTCCAAATCTCTAATTCTCGTGCCAATTGATTTCCAAAAATGGTAAGACTATTCTTAAAGCCTTGAGGCAAGACTGTCCACGTATATCGTGTTTTTCTCCCAGTCTCAGGATTTTCCCATTCCAAAGCAAAAACCTCTTGACTATTGGGATCCAAGGGAATACAGAAAAAGGCATCTTTTCGGTCCAACACTGTGAACCATTCTCATTTCTCCGTTAGGGTTGTTAACAAAGTATAAGGATTTGCTACGACCGGATGAATACCTTGTACTATTTGATTTATTGCTCTGAGGAGGTCTTGAACTAATCTATCATCTTTTTCATCAGCCTTTTAAAAGGCAAGATCGGGGTGTTATATCTGGATTCACATTCTATTAACAATTTGTATCTTAAAAATTTTTGTATTACCATTACTAACTCTTTCCGACTTTCCGGTTTTAGGGGGTATTGTTTCATTCTTACCGGATTCGATCCTGGCTTTAAATCAACTCTCACAGGTTCTGCTTTTTGGATTTACCGGGAACTTCCCAGTCCAGACGACTGGAATGACAGCATTACACTTGGACCGGTATAATCTTCTGCTTTCGGTAAACATCCTGTTAACAACAAAGCCGCTGCTTCGATACGTTTAGTTTCTGGAATTAAAATTTTAAGCTCTCCATTTTTAAATTTAATTTCTGCCTCTAAGTTCTCAAATAGACCTCTCCTTAACAGGAGTTTAGGAGAATTTGGCACATACAAAAACTGCCGAGTGACCCATTGCTTTCCTAATTTCATTGTTAAAGATTTAAAGAAGGGTCTAGTTTCTCGTTCGCTTGTTGCACCAACACCACCAATTTCTTCAAAACTTAACTCTCCCTCTGAGGTATTTAAAACTGAAAAGGTGACTCTAGTGTCAACTCAAATTCAATTTTCTGTTCTCCCAGTTTAGCTGTAACCAGAGGTTCTGCTGGGAGACTCCCCTCCGGTCCCCGTCCGATACGTTCACTTAAAAAGAACAAATCTACATATGGCACTTTATTCCATTTACTCTCTCTCCTACAAAACAACAGTAATTGCAATATAGTATTGTAACTCAAAGTTCTGTTTGTTTACCATTTTTCCTGCAGTTCACCCCAACGTGCCAATAAACATCCCAGCGGTGATGTTTCTGGTAACTTTTCATCAGCAGTTCTATTTCCTGCACTCTTATTCTTAAACAATTTTGCTAATGCCATTATACTTATATACATTCAAATACCAAATACCAAACAAATGCAAACGACAGCTGTCCCAAATAATACACAAAGTCCAACCCAGCAATAGCTTTCGCTTATGACTTACGGGCAGACGCCTAGGCTTCCACTGCAGACGGCTACCCTCCAAGCCCCAACCCTGGGAAGCTTTCGCCGCGCCTCACGGGCAGGCTTTCCAAACAAATTCCAAAGAAGCAGCGCCTTAGCTTTTTTCCAGGGAGCGCTGCGAGGAGCTTTGCGTGTCGAGGGTGACGGTTCTCCCCGAGAATACCTCGGTGCCGGCCGGAGCTCGATCGACACGACATCTCGTCCAGTCTCACTCGCAAGGTCCCATTTGGGTCGCCAAAACCGTTACCGAAATCCAGAATAAAACTCCTTAACGCCAACGTGAAGTTAAGAAGCAGGCACTTTGTTTATCGCAGCGCTGGGGACACGGGAACCTCTGTCCTCCGGGATTCCCTGTGATTCCTTGCAGACGTCTCCTAGCGTCTTTTGGCCTTTTCTTATAAGGGCCGGAGATCCCAGGTAGCAGCCCCAGACTTGTCTAATGATGCTACCCTAGATGATTCTTCTCTTTTGCAGGAAGCTCTCTTCTCCGGGATCGACCCAAGACTCCTCCCAGGCGTCATCCCAGAATGTTTTGACCTCTGCGTTCGGGACCGGAGATCCCAGCTACCTGCTCCAGACTCCTCCAAGTAAGTAGCTCAAGACATTTTTCTTCTCCTGTAGAGAAATCTCTCAACTCCGACAGGCATCTGAGACTCCTCCCAGGCATCTCCCACAGTCTTCTATCCTCTGCTTTAACTACCTAAGGGGTCAGGTAGAAGCCCCAGACTCCTCCAAGGAAGCTACCGTTGAGGTTTTTTTCTTTTTTGGAGGAACCTCTGCCGTCCAGGATCCCCTGTGATTCCTTCCAGACGTCTCCTAGCGTCTTTTGGCCTTTTCTTATAAGGACCGGAGATCACAGATAGCAGCCCCAGACTTGTCTAATGAGGCTACCCTAGATGATTCTTTTCTTTTGCAGGAAGCTCTCTTCTCCGGGATCGACCCAAGACTCCTCCCAGGCGTCATCCCAGAACGTTTTGACCTCTGCGTTCGGGACCGGAGATCCCAGCTACCTGCTCCAGACTCCTCCAAGTAAGTAGCTCAAGACATTTTTCTTCTCCTGTAGAGAAATCTCTCAACTCCGACAGGCATCTGAGACTCCTCCCAGGCATCTCCCACAGTCTTCTATCCTCTGCTTTAACTACCTAAGGGGTCAGGTAGAAGCCCCAGACTCCTCCAAGGAAGCTACCGTTGAGGTTTTTTTCTTTTTTGGAGGAACCTCTGCCGTCCAGGATCCCCTGTGATTCCTTCCAGACGTCTCCTAGCGTCTTTTGGCCTTTTCTTATAAGGACCGGAGATCACAGATAGCAGCCCCAGACTTGTCTAATGAGGCTACCCTAGATGATTCTTTTCTTTTGCAGGAAGCTCTCTTCTCCGGGATCGACCCAAGACTCCTCCCAGGCGTCATCCCAGAACGTTTTGACCTCTGCGTTCGGGACCGGAGATCCCATCTACCTGCCCCAGACTCCTCCAAGTAAGTAGCTCGAGACATTTTTGTTCTCCTGTAGAGAAATCTCTCAACTCCGACAGGCACCTGAGACTCCTCCCAGGCATCTCCCACAGTCTTCTGTCCTCTGCTTTACCTACTAAGGGGTCAGGTTGAAGCCCCAGACTCCTCCTAGGAAGCTACCGTTGAGGTTTTTTTCTTTTTTGGAGGAACCTGTGCCCTCCGGGATCCCCTGTGATTCCATCCAGACGTCTCCTAGCGTCTTTTGGCCTTTTCTTATAAGGACCGGAGATCCCAGGTAGCAGCCCCAGACTTGACTAACGAGGCTACCCTAGATGATTCTTCTCTTTTGCAGGAAGCTCTCTTCTCCGGGATCGACCCAAGACTCCTCCCAGGCGTCATCCCAGAACGTTTTGACCTCTGCGTTCGGGACCGGAGATCCCATCTACCTGCCCCAGACTCCTCCAAGTAAGTAGCTCAAGACATTTTTGTTCTCCTGTAGAGAAATCTCTCAACTCCGACAGGCACCTGAGACTCCTCCCAGGCATCTCCCACAGTCTTCTGTCCTCTGCTTTACCTACCTAAGGGGTCAGGTAGAAGCCCCAGACTCCTCCAAGGAAGCTACCGTTGACGTTTTTTCTTGTTTTCGAGGAGCCTCTGCCCTCTGGGATCCCCTGTGATTCCTTCCAGACGTCTCCTAGCGTCTTTTGGCCTTTTCTTATAAGGACCGGAGATCCCAGGTAGCAGCCCCAGACTTGACTAATGAGGCTACCCTAGATGATTCTTCTCTTTTGCAGGAAGCTCTCTTCTCCGGGATCGACCCAAGACTCCTCCCAGGCATCATCCCATAATGTTTTGACCTCTGCGTTCGGGACCGGAGATCCCATCTACCTGCCCCAGACTCCTCCAAGTAAGTAGCTCGAGACATTTTTGTTCTCCTGTAGAGAAATCTCTCAACTCCGACAGGCACCTGAGACTCCTCCCAGGCATCTCCCACAGTCTTCTGTCCTCTGCTTTACCTACTAAGGGGTCAGGTTGAAGCCCCAGACTCCTCCTAGGAAGCTACCGTTGAGGTTTTTTTCTTTTTTGGAGGAACCTGTGCCCTCCGGGATCCCCTGTGATTCCTTCCAGACGTCTCCTAGCGTCTTTTGGCCTTTTCTTATAAGGACCGGAGATCCCAGGTAGCAGCCCCAGACTTGACCAATGAGGCTACCCTAGATGATTCTTTTCTTTTGCAGGAAGCTCTCTTCTCCGGGATCGACCCAAGACTCCAAGACAAGCAGGTGAAGGAAGCCTTGCTGAAGCTTTAGAGAAGGAAGAGGGTCTTTCATTCCGTCTAGCTGGCGCTCTAGGCTTTCACCTGTCTCCTGTCTTTCTGCTCTTTCTTCTTGAGCTCTTGGGGTATTTGTCACGGAAGGTTAAGTGGTTAAAAGTGTCCTGGTTTCAGCTTGGATAGAGTTAACTGTCTTCCTAGTAGCTGGTACAGTGCTATGTTTTGAGATCAGTATGCAAAGAACCTTGATAACACTGATGTTTGCAGTTGTTGCCGAGGAGTGTTTAGATAAAGTCAAGGATTTTTCAGCTTCTCATGCCCAACCAGCGAGAAAGCTGGAGGGGCACAAGAAGTTGGCACAGGACACAGCCAGGGCACCTGACCCAAACTGGCCAACAGGGTATTCCATACCATGCGACATCCCATCTAGTATAGGAACTGGGGAGTGGGGGGGGGAATCGCTGCTCGGGGACTAGCTGGGTGTGAATGGTGGGTGGTGAGCGATTGCACTGCGCATCATTTGTACATTCCGATCCTTTTGTTATTGCTGTTGTCATTTTATTAGTATTATCATTATTAGTTTCTTCCTTTCTGTTCTATTAAACCGTGCTTATCTCAACCCACGAGTTTTACTTCTTTTTCCGGATTTTCTCCCCCATCCCACTGGGTGGGGGGGGAGTGAGTGAGCGGCTGGGTGGTGCTTAGTTGCTGGCTGGGGTTAAACCATGATAGAGACAGAGTCACAGCAGCACAGAATGGATGCTGAAAGAGACCTCTAGAGATCATCCAGCCCACCTCGGCTGCTTGAGCAGGGCCAGCTGCAGCAGGCTGTGAGTCTGCTTCTCGAAGGTTCTATTGGCTGCGTTGCTCCCAGGTTGTGGAGCTCGCATGGGAAATGGGCAATGAAGAGGGATGAAGTTTCCAGGCACTTTCTGGCCGGTGCAGTGATTTTTTCTACTCTTAAAAACTCAGTTGGGCTCAGCACAGCAAGGAGCCACAGCAAGGTCTTCAGTGCCTGCACTGGAAACTCTGCGTATACTCCGGCCAGGGAGCACCGCAGACACCCTTCCCTCCACGGGCCCCCAGTTTCCAAGAGAGCCCATGCCTCCAGCGGGTCCCAAGCACCCTACCCAGGCAGGAGCACGGCACAGACCAGTGCGTTTAAAGCTTCTCCCGGAGGAGCCCGTGCAGCCCGAGTCGTTGAAGAGGGCGGTAGCTGGGAGCCTTGTGGAGGATGTCCTGAGGAGGTGTGCGGCTCCAGGGCCACAGAGCCCCCAGGCAGCTCCCCCAGGCAGAGAATAAAGAGTTTGCTCCCAAGGGCTTGCTTGTGCCTACATTTATTGATGCCAGGCCATACTGTGTCTGGGTGTTTTCCCTGCAAAGTTTTCCCTCGTCTTCCTCCCTCCTACAGCCTCGGTCAGGCCAAGACCCAGTTCTACAGGGAATCTTAAGTAGGGACGAGAAAAGGAGTCAATGTTTCTGCCTTGTTTAGAAAGCTTTGTGGCTGGGCTATTGGAGGGGCTGGTCCAGCTCTGTAAAGCTGTACTCATGCCTTCTGTGAGTCCCATAGGTGGGCGCTGTTGAAGGCTGCGCCTTGTTCTGTGCGTTTATTCTCTCGTCCCCTCACGACCTCCTGATGGGCCTTGGGGTTCCTACCCAGGCCCGTTGGTAGTCCTGTGTCGCGGTAGAGACGGACACGACAAGTAACAGATCATGCAAAATGGCTCCTTTATTGTTCTAACACACCTTTTTATCCCCTACTTCAGAGTATGTGTTAGTAGATGATTGGTTTAGTTAGTAACGGTTCTTCTTATCGCTATCTTGTTTTTGTACCGCTCTTCTCGGATCTTCCCAGACTTTCAAGGATACACTACAAGCTGCTCAAGGTCGCGCTGTTCTCGAACTGTCAGGCATTTTGTAGACCCGTTGCATCCCCCGACAGTCCTGTCTGTGTCGCAACAAGGGACTGGCCTTCAAAATGAGGCTTTGGGCCCTAAGAGAAGGGTTTGGAGCATAAAAATGAGGGTTTGGAAACTCAGGATGTGGCTTGGACCCTGAAAACGACTGGCTGGATCCTAAAAATGAGGCTTTGGAGACTGAAAATGGGAGTTCGGCAACTAAAAAAGTGGCCTTGGGCTCTAAAAAGGAGACTTTGCCAACTGCAAGGGAGCCCGTGGACCCTCAAAATGGGGGTTTGGAGCCTGAAATGGGGCTCTGGAAGCCAAACCTAAGACTTTGGGAAGGGAAAACGAGGCTTTCTGCCCTGTAAGTGTAACTTTGGAGCCTAAAAGCGTGGCTTTGTGCCTTAAAGCTGAGGGTTTAAACCCTCCAAGTGAAACTGCGGGCCCTAAAGAACAGCTATGGGTCATAAAAGGCCAAATGGTTTGGACCAGAACAATGAGGAGTTTGGCCCTCCAGATGAGGCTTTGGGCACTAAAAATGGTGGGGGAGATGCTACATGTGACCCTTTGGGCTCTGCAAAGGAGGGGAACCTATTGGTGTCGATAGGGCCCTAAGACATGAGGCTTTGGTCCCAAAGAGAGGGCTTGGGTCACTCCAGGGGAGGCCCTCAGCTGTTAAAAGAGGCCTTTGGACCCTCCAGTGGAGGGTTTGGGCCCTAAGAGTGGGGCTTTGGAAATGAAACTGAGGCTTTGAACCCTGCATTAGGTTTTGTGCCTTCAAGGGATGCTTCAGTACCAAAAACGAGGGCTTTGCGCCCTAGAAATGGGTCTTTGGAAGCTCCAAATGAGGGGTTGTGCGTTAAACAAGAGATGCCTTGCACCCCAGATGAGGAGCTTGGCCTCTAAAATGAGGCTTTGGGCCCTCCAATTGAATATTTGGACCCTCAAAATGAGGCCTTGGGCTCTCCCTAGTTGCAGACTGGATCCTAAAAATGAGCCTATGGTCCCTGGAAAGGAGGCTCTCTTCCCTGAAGAGGAGGCTTTGGAAGGTAAAGAATGAGGCTTGGGGCTCTAACGGTGGGGTTTGTGCTGTAAAAGGAAGGCTTGGGCCTTACAAATGGGTATTTGGGCCCCTGCAATGAGGCTTCAGGACCCTAAAAATGAAGGGGTGGATTGTGGAAACGATTCTTTGGACCCCGAAAATGAGGCATTGGGCCCTAAAACTGAGGTTCGGAGCCTCAAAATTTGAGTTTAGAAACAAGGTTGCGGAGCCTGAAATGGGGCTCTGGAGTTTATAAATAAAGCTTTGGACCATCAAAATGAGGATTTGTTCACAAAAAAGAAGGGTTGGGACGTGAAAAGGAGTATTTGGACAGTCAAAACAAGGCTTTGGGACAGAAAAATGTGTACTTGGGCCTTATAAACGAAGCTGTGTACTCTAAAAAGTGGCCTTCAGTCCTAAAGCGTTCAGTCTTCTATTGGGATGCTCCCTGTGGGACAGGAGGACAATTGCTTTGAGCTGCCTCTATTTCAGGAAGGATTACCTACATTTGCCTTCCATCTGAAATACTGCTTAGTGCAACTTGTTGGGTTGTTTGTTTTTTTTAAAATTGGGGAAGTGTGTGTGAACAGCTGAGTGCTAGTATACAGTGAATTACCTTCCCCTGCTGAGAGTAAATGGGTTTAGGAATAAAAATACCCGTTTTGTATTACAAAAATTGGTTCCCTTGAAGATGCAAGTGCTAACTGATGGACTCCTGGCTGACAAAATCTCTTCCCAGCTTGCTTAAACATTAAACAGCCTTCACAGTGGCGTTCAGATGATCTCGTGTGATTTCTTGCAATTAATCATGGTTGACTGAAGCGTACCACTAAAGCATAGTAATGTGTTTTGGTTGTTAAAAAGTAGGAGGAGAAGTTCATGGAGACATCTTCTGTGTCGGGTTTCAATGAGTTCAAGCTATTGTTGTGTCCGGTTGAGAGTTTCTGATGTTATTTTTCCCTCTTTCGGAGGGGGGTGAACATGCCCATCTCGCCCTCCAGGAGCAAGGATGCCATCTCAAGCCCATGCCACCCTCAAAGCTTGCGTCCTGGAGTTGAGCGTGGAGGGGCATCACCCCACGAAGGTTTGGTGTGTTGTAGCAGTCGGTGCTGTGAGGTGGGTGGCAGTGGGGTGGAAGCAGCTGTTGGGGGTTCCGTCATTTGCATAGCCCAGCCCCCCCCGCATGCTTCAGAATGTTGGGGTCCCTGTGGCAGTTTTTGAATGGTCCCTCCCAGTTGGGTCAACGGACCCAGCGCAGCCAGAAGATCCCGTTGGAGCTCCTCTCTCTGGCATAAATCCCTCGGCGTTTGGGCTTGAGAAGAGGTAAAGTTGGAATCTGCAGATCTCCTTAGGTGACCTTCAGGAGCTGTGGGCTGTGGGTGGGGACTGGCTCTCTGTCTCTGGTCCAGCGACTGGTGTCATTGCTCATAGGAAGAGCTTTACCAGGCGACTCTGCCGTTTCCCTTCTTCTGGGGGTTACGGGAGCCGTTTTGGAGGTGAGGGAGATGTGAATTCCCGGTCTTGAGCCAACCTGGATGGAGCAGAGGTGGACTGTGATTTGTCTGACCTCAACAGTGTATCTGTAACGCAGTTGCAATCATCTCTGCCTGCACGACTGGCATGAGGTCCTGTTTTATTTTAAAGGAGACGTAGTGAATAAAATCAGTGAATCTAATGGGCGGTCTTTCTGACCAAATATATAAATGTTTATTTAGGATAAGATAAACGGTCCCTTGAAGCACTGGTTACACGGACTTAACTCTGTGTTGCCTAAAAATGGGACCAAGTTTGGCTCGGCCGTGGGCGTCTACATTAGAGACATCCACGTTTAGTCAGATGAATCACACCCCAGTCTCCTGTGTTCCTCATCAGGTCTCTGGCAACTCTGCTGTTAGCCCTTACTGAAGCCAAGTACAGTCTCTCATTGATTGATAGATTGATTTTAACAGAAAGGAAAGTCAGTCTTAGACATTTGGTTGCGGAAGAAAGTTTGTGTTTGAAGATCGTGCTTGGATCTTTGAGTAGGTCTAATTAGATGCCTTTTCCTCTTTGCTTCATCCCTGATAAGCTTAGGCACTCTCTGTTTGTCCTGTTTCGGAGGACCACTGCCCAAGGCGCGTAGCATTGCCCAGGGAGATGCTGCATCTCATTTTGCACTGTGAGTCTTGTTAAGTCATCAGGAATGAAGTACTTTTAGGAGATAAGCTAACTAAATTGCACTCAAGTGAAAAAAGTGCTCTATAACTCCCGAGAAATAGTACTGGATTATAATGAAAACAGAAGTATTTTGAGCAAAAGATGCTTAAAAAGTTAGGTAAAAATGAAGAGCACGGTGCAATTTTTTTAGTTTGGGTTTTTATACATTTTTGATTTAAAGTTTGAATGTAAACAAATCTGGTTGAATTGATGTGGAAAAGATGTTCAAATTGACAAGTATTTCTTTCAAACAAGAATAAGCAAAGTAGCAGCTAGAGAGAGTGTTTTGGCTTTAAAGTGTTTTGTATTTGTGAACCCAAATCTCCAAGCTGCTGGGCAGGGTGAGACCTGTGCCAGCCAATTCATCTTTTAGCTCCAAGTGCCTTTTGATAGAGATGCAGGTCTCCTGGGGATTGTGGGGACGTGCTCCTGCATCTGGAAAAGATGGCTGAGTTCCTGGTGTAAGAAGGGCACTGGGGTTTAGAGGTCAGAGCTGAGGCAGGTATGGAAGATGGCAATAGCTGTGATCATTAGTGCAAAAAATTTATTTTTGTATATTCAAGCAGGTTTTTTTCTCTCCTCTGCTAATCCAGTGTGGAATATGAGCCAATAAAGAGAAACCGACGCTGTACACGCTGGACACACTTAAGTATTTGTTTTAAAATAGGTGCGAGGTCAAGCTAGAACGTGCTTTGCAATTGGTGTATTTACTGCAGCAAATTTTCTGCTCTTCCTGGCCGTCTTCTGTGGTTTTCAGCCTGCTTCACCTCCACAGAAAGAGATACCATGCGTATGAAAGAGCCGGTTATGCGTCTTCCCTTAGGAGATATTTTTTTGTGCTCTGCTCTTGAGTTACGATCTGAATTATTTATGCCAACATTTCAAATAGCTTTTGGATTCCCTGGTTAAAGTATTCTGAACCTACCCCAGCTACATGTTACAATGCACAAGTCCCACCAACCATCAGTTTTTATTTCATGTCATTTGTCATGAAGTAACACACATTGCAGCCAGAATGCTGTGTTGCTGTTCCATGTTTTTTTTTACAGTAGTTTTCCAGCTGTATTCCTCGTCCCCATGATAAAGAGTGTTGCCAGTATTTCTTTTTATCTTAGAATACACATGGTAAGGATGGTTGCTGGATGTCTCATCCTTTTTAAGGCTGTGAAGGCATGCTCTGACAAGGCCTTTTCCCAGACCCAGGTATTCAGGGATGCAAGGTGTGCCTATCCCCATCAGCTCTGTGAAGGATGTAAGAGAGATTGTGCGCCTGAAGGTTGAATGATGCTTCTGTGTTAGAAGCTGAATTTCCACAAGCAAAAAACAGCTTCCCCGACTCTTTAAGCTGTGTGTCCTTTTAATGCTGCAAAAATGTAAATAATGATCCTTGCGTACATCTTTCTCAATTAAATGTACAGTGGATGTCTTCTCGTTCAGCTAGTCTGGAGCTTAAAAAGCAGCTTAAAAATACTGGACAGGGTAATTTTTGGTGGACATGGCCAGAGCCTGCTTGGAAGAAAATTGGATTGGTTACACCAGTCTTTATGTGAGGCCCAAAGAGAGCCTAAGGTTTTGAGTGCCCTAGAATGCTCTTTTCAAGTAGGTTAACAGGCACATATACACCCTGTAATGACGTAAGGACTCCCCAGAACATCTTCAGGACAGCTATATTTTATGCAAGCCCCTGTTTTCATGCAACCTCAGCTAGCGTTGTGCTGCTCTTTGCAGGGTCGGGTGAGCGGTGTTGTCTTTGGCTGTGTGGGCTTAAATGTGTTTCTAATGTGCGTGTCAAATAATTGCCTGTTAAACAGACTGCCAGTGTGGCTGACGCCAGTGCTTCCGAAGAAGGTGAAATAAAAGCTTTGAAGATAGGGTCCTGCTGCGAATACGACCCAGTCAAGTAAGTGTTGATTGTGTCCCATCTGATCTTTGCAGATCGTGGAAAAATTGCAGAGATGTTTGTTTTAACGAGAGAGACACATGCCTACCTCTTTGGTTTTCTCTCCCAAACCATTTAGTTACCTGAAGAAACCCTTGGGTCCGCTCCGCCATCATCTACTTGCTTTCACTGCGGAAAACGTGGCCACTACATAAAGAACTGCCCGACAAATGGGGTAAGATTGTGGGGGACTTGTGGTGTTACTTAGTTTTTAATTGTTTTGCCTTGGCAGTTACGTAACAAATACATGAATCCTCATATTAAGAATTGTTTCTGTTGGGGTGAAATGCAGAGGTTGTATGGCAATGTTGCAAAGGCCTTCAAAATTCCAGGGGAAGCTGGAATTAGAAGTGTGAAATTTTCTTTTTCCTAGGTCGTAGACATTCAATATATCCATAGGTCTTTCTGGGTGAACACTCGTGCATGTTTTTATATCTTTCAGTATTAGTGGAAATGTTTCTGTTTTCCACTCTTCTTAATGGCAGTTCACAGTTTTTATTATTTTGTACAAAACCAAGACATTTCTCTCTGCCCCATCTATTGAATATTTGCGTGTTTTAATTGCACTAAGTCCCTGGTTGAGTATTGATGCCATTTAACCGTAGTCACTGAAAGCTCATTTTGCTTCTGTTTTATGTTTCAAAGGCTTCTTGCCAAGTCTAACAGATGGCTGTTGGACTGAGATTTCCTCCCCCTCTGACTTTTCTGAAATCCCATGTGTGAAACAGGCTGAAGTTTTCCTGTTGCTATACAGTGAGAAAATACTGCCGTGTGCTGACAGGAGTGGCTCTTTTAAAATGACCGTGGTAGCACTTCTGGTTTTCCGTCCTGGATCTCCTTTTGTAGAAGCTGTAACATCGACTTCTTGCTTTTATAAAATGTAATTGCTCGGAGACTAACGTTATGCTGAGCCTGCAATTTACATGTATCCTCTGGCAAAGGAGAGGTGGGATTCATTTCACCTGCTTTCTAGCTGTGAAAAGATTAATTTTCTAGTCTGAGCTTCTTTCTTAGTTGCTCCAATGAATGGGAGAGTTCTGCAGAAGGAAGATTGTTCCTCCCTCCCTCTTCTAGTGTTGTGGCTATAGAAAAGTAGTTTAAACTAAGCGCCTACCTTTTAGGAGGCTCATGTGGAGCGAGAAGAATTCCATCTCTTCTCTTGCTTTGAGAAAATGCAAAGCTTGGAAAAGTTTTCCTCTACCCATCTTTAACTCGTTTCTTTTTCCTTCCCCACCCCTCCTCCAGGGAAGCTTATGCTAGAGGAAGGATGGAGAAGCCTCCCTTTTTACCAGAGGAGCCGTCTTCTTCTTCCTCCTCCTCCTCCTCCTCCTCCTCTTCCTCCACCTCAGATGCTCCCGTTCCAGATGAGTTGTCATGTCTCATCTGTAAGGACATAATGACTGATGCAGCTGTTATTCCCTGCTGTGGCAACAGTTATTGTGACAAATGTAAGTGTTACACCCGTGTTTGTTAATTCTAAACATCACATCTGATTTTCTGAAAGCAGAAAGAGGAGGGAACAAAATTACTTTGCTACCAGTTCTATTTTATGCTGAAGTATACCCTGGACGGGAAAGGGCTCTTCTGGTATCAAGGGCGAAAAAAGCCAGGAAGCCTTTTCCCCTTTTTAGGTATCTAGTTAAGTCTTCTTTACAAGCGGAAGGACGAGTATGAGGAGAGTGGCTAACTGTGCAGGGGATTACAGTATTAGACACTGAATGCTTTTAGTTGGTCCACAGCCCTTTGTCTCATACAAAATTATATAGCCGACTCTGGTGACTTAGAGTGGTCTGCAACAAACGGATAGTTAGCCATTTAATCCACATTCTTCTCCACGGGAGAGTTGGTTAAAACCTTCAGAACTCGAACCTCCTAATGGTTTTTTGAACCTATTAATGAGGTTTTTTTGAAACATGTTTTGTTCATTAACCTTGAGGTTGGGGACTTCTCGCTGTACTAGATAGTGGGGAAAAAGACTAGCTGCAACATCAAGACACAGCCTATGCTACATCTGCAGATGTTCCAATGGTGAAATACAAAACTGTATAGTTATTTGCTGCATACTAGAAATTTTTTACACTATTGAACATTTATAGCTTCATGCTCTCAGTTCAAGACTATATTCACCTATTAATCATAGACATGTCTTTATGATTGGTGAGAACCCCTAAAACTTCCTTAGTTTGGCTAAATACTGTTTTGATTATTCTAATTCTATGCAGGTATTAGAACAGCATTACTGGAATCTGAGGAACATATATGCCCAACGTGTCAGGAGACAGATGTTTCACCTGATGCTTTAATTCCCAACAAGTGCATACGCCAGGTAACATGACGACTTTTACATAAAGTGCTTGTAAGAAAAGGCTCTTTGTAAAAAGCGGAAAGGGAAGAAAATATTAATTTACATCTCCTTAAGCAAGGCGTAATTTGATAAGGCTAAATTGACTTTTCAAATGCACTGTTTGCTGCTGTCACAGAAGCTTACGACTCTTTAGAGATGATCTGGCAAATTCGGGTCCCGCTCTTACTGAACACGATTGCCTCGCTTTCACATTTGGCGTTAACGCTGAAGTACTTGAAATACAGGTCCTCTGAGCTACCAGTCATTAGTATCAGTGTTCAATGTGACGTGTTCATACATCTGTATGTTGGTTTCTTTGAGGATTGATGGCATTTACGGAATACATGAGTAATTTTCCTCTGTGAAGGCTTCTGTTCGTATATCTGCTGAAGTTCCATCGTAGCTTCTTGTAAATGCTTTTCTCCCTCTAGGCTGTGAACAACTTCAAAAATGGAACTAGCTACACAAAAAGGCTCCATCAGCAGATTCAGCAGCAACAGCAGCAGCAGCAGCAGCCGCCACCGCCTCCACCACCACCCATGACTGTTAGACCTCCCGCTGTTCTGGTGAGTGCCGCTGAACCATCTACATCTTCCTCTCTGTCAGTCAGCAGTTTGTTGGAAGAGAAGGTAAGCTTTATTTCAACATATGCAGTGATTCTTATATTGTAGTAGAGCTTCTTTTCCAACTGTCTGCGTTTATTCACAAGGGCTGTCGGCTTCCTGTGCGAAGACAAGCAGCATTAGCAAGTCGTCTGGGCCCCCAAGGACAGTCAATACCCACCACTGGTAAGGAACTGTAACTTTAGAATTCCTTTCAAAACATTATCTTCAGATAAACTGCATGGGATTTTTTGCTTTTTCCTCTCTCCACTCCAAAAGGTCATCCGGGGAGAGGCAGTACAATTGGCTCAGCAGGTGGCAGACCAGGCTGGGAACTGTAAGTATTATATAGAAATTCAATGTATTACTACTTGTAAGCTGTTAAACGAGGCCGTAGCACTTGACTTCTGCAACGGCTGATTCATAGTGAAGTACGTATGCACAGATAGTTGTGGAGAATACAAGTGGTCGTTAATTTTTCAATGGCCTAATTTGAACTGGCTTTAACAAAGGGGATCTGTGCTTGCAGTGAAATTATTTAAAATAAACCTCCAGCACCTGATTGAGAAGAGGACTCTGACAAAGGAAGTCTTTTTTGAGGAAACCAGAATTACCTATCAAAATTAAATACAGTTAAAGGATCAAGTGGAAAGGCACCCTTTTGGTTCCTGGCTGAACAGGACTGTAGAAATTGATTTCCCAGTAGGAGTCAGCCTCCACATTCTTTTTTTCTAACAACTTAGTTGATGCTGATTGAGCAAATTCTTGGAAAAGTCAACACTGCTCTGTTATGACCATTTTGAATGTCTTCAATGTAGTCAGCCCAAATAGCCAAGCTGCTTTCTCTCAGTTGGCGAGAGAGGAGTCTGTTTTATCTGTGACTGCAGGGTCAGGTCAGTCCTTCCTTTTAGTATATATGTGTTCTAGATAGGTAGATTGTAAGGGTGCCCTGTGTTTATAAAATCTTAAGATAAATCAAAACAAACCCCAGGATCCATCCCACAGATTGTCTAAAATCTCCAATCAAGTAAGCAGGAGAATAACAAGTCGGGGACAAGAGCAGGCCAAATACATCATGGTGAGGCAACGATGTAGGAAGCGTACGTGGAAGAAGATGAAAGAAGTTTGGGAGAAGATGAGTTACTATCTGTGCAGTACGTTGCAGATCAGAAGCGTGAAGAAGTGTGGGCACATGCGAGATGGGAGTCTCTTTTAAGCCTGGGCAGCCTCCATCCACAGTCGCAAAGCTGAGTCTGAGGAGAGCAGACTGAGGCAAGTGTTGGGGGTGAGGATGTGGAAGGCAAGTAGGAGGGTCAAGAAATGAGTGTAGTCTCAAATGAACAGAGAGCAGGGAGAAAAAGGCTTCAGTTCAGAACAAGAAGTGCTTGCCACCACACTCCCGCTTCATTGGCTTTCCTTCTGTATTTGTTATGAAAATGGTATCATAAGAAGGAAAATACTTATTAGGAATATTTTGACTTATGAAGTGGAAGTTGACATGCCTATAAAGAAGGCAAGGCAAATTAGGTCAGGGCCTAGTTACACTTGAAAGTAAACAGCTGTTCTGACTGGGGAGAGTAGTTCATAGGACTACAGTCCTAATACCACCCCCCCACCCCCGCCAGCTTTTTGGAAAACGCCTAGAAAAAAAAGTTTGAAAAATGAGCTCATAGAGAAGGGGGGTGGGGGAGCCCACTAGGTGACTAAAAGCTACGTCTGTAGTTGGACAAAGCTACTCTGCGAGAGAGAAATCCATCTTCCCTCAGTGGCAGAGTAAAGGCAACAATTAGAAATCAGGAGTTGTAATAAGCTATCTTTTTAAAATCAAGTGTTGAGGCTGTCCTTTGAGCATTTCCTCATCCCATTCCAGCCAAAGTGGGTCAGATACCTTAAATAGTTCTAAGCGTCTCTTGACTAACCCAGCTCAGATTTGAAGCCATCCATTTGTGAAGTAGGAAAATAGCCGGTTTGAATAATGCCATCATTAATCCCTGTAGCCTTAGGGTCTGGATATGGACTCTTTGACAAGCATGATGAGTTGTAGAGACCTTTTTAATGGGTGTCCCCCTTTTGCTACTAGTGTTTCTGTAGAGACCCTTGATCCATTAAGTACAGTTCTTACCTCCGGTGCCCCTCCTTTCTCTCTCCTGGTTTCAGCTGGTAATGCTCTGCCTGACTGGGCAGTGAGCTAGCGAAAGCAGATTTGAGCACCTTCTACAAGCAGAGCTTAACTTGTGCTGCTCTGCGTGCTGATGTACATCTCTTGGATTTAGATTAAACCAGATGTATGTAGAGCTAAGCCTCTGAGCTATAAAAGTGGAACGCTGTGTTAAGAGCACAAGGCTCTGCTAGCAACGTTAGCTGCAGATTGGTTGATGTTTTCCTTCATCCTCTTCCATAGACAAAACCAAGGTAATGCTGAATTTACTGCAACAACTCTGTTTAACAGACCACTTTGTCCCTGCTCTGCAATCAACTCTAATGTCCTTTCAGAATCAGTAGAAGCACAGCCAATACATTGAACTAAAAGAAGCCAGTGTTAAATTGTCTTGTTTAATGTGATCGGGAAGCTGATGGGAATAACCTTAAGTCAAAAGTGCTGTGAAACTGAAATGGGTCCAAAAAAACTTGTGCTGTACATAGTGTCGCCCTTAGTGGATTTCAAACCTTTTCATTTCCTGGCGATCAGTTCCAACTGTCTAGCGCAATGCAAATAAGCTGTCTTCAGATAGCAGCAACTTGGATCTTTTCTTATATCCACAAGTGATTTTTAAAGAAGTTGCTTCTAAGTTAGGTCAAGTTATCTAAAAACCATAAGCAGGATCTTTCTTCCCTCATTTATATTAATGCTGGGCAAAAGGGCAGAAGCTGATTTGGAAACCTGTAAGTGGAAGGGTGTTTTGCAGTAAGGTGGTGGTTGTTGTTTTGTTGGGTTTTGTTTTTCTCTTTTGTGGAGTCTTCGGTATTTTATTTTCTCCCCCAGTACTCCTAGGCTGCAGAACCAGCCTCCAAGGCACTATGGAATGACTTCTGCAATTAGCTTGGCTCCTCCTACGGATAGAGATTCCATTCATACTCAGAAGCTGCTTGAAGCGATGAAAGCATTGGGGGTATTTGAAGAGGAGGAAGAACTGAATCACAGGTATAACAAGACTGTAAAATTTGTTAATGTCCTGGGTTTTTTTTAGGGCAAACTTAACATGAGTTTTCTTTACAGGCTGGTCGTTCTTGGCAGACTGAATAACTTGGTCAAAGAATGGATTTCAGAACTTGGTGAGAGCCAGGTAAGGTTTTTTGATAGGTTCTTATCAAAACAGCTGAAGCCTTTTAGTTTCTTTCAAAGGCGATACTACTAGGATTTATGCTAAAGTTCAACATTTAACTTCCTTCTTAAGTATCAAGGAGATCTGTAGTAAGAGCCATTGAAATAATGTATAAAAGATCCTTTAGATGAAGACCTTCAAGTCCTTGGGGCACTGAATAAGTTTGTGAAGTGGCTCTGTCAGTTGACTTGTAGCGGTTAACAAAGCTGAAACAAGACATTGTGGGGGGAGACAGATGGTAACAGGGCAGTAAACTTGCCCCAGACAGCCTACAGCACTCAATCTAGTTTGAAATTATTACTCTAGACTTGCCTTTGGTATGGCTCTTAGATGGTGTTCATTTATGTGGGTCTGCTGCAGGGAAGACTGATAATAGGTCTTTGTTTAAACTGATGAAGCGACTGCTACATTACCTACCTTTTTTGTTGTTGTTGTTGTTTGTGAGTTGCCAGGACTCCCTTCAGAAAAACAGAATCAGTCTATTAGACTAACAACTCAGTATGGGAGGGAGAAGACATTGTTTATGGAGGCTGCTGTAGTCTTTCTAAGTAACTTCTATGCTAGTTAAACTTGCACGTAGGTCAACGTGTATCTTCTGTTCTCCAGAAAACTCTTTCTCTTCTACCCACAGAATCTTCCCCCTTCAGTAGTAGCAAATGTTGGTGGCAAAATATTTACATTTGGTTCTTACAGGCTTGGAGTACACACTAAAGGTAAACTTTTGGTGTCTGGTCATAGTTGTAATGTTTGAAAGTGTCTTCCAACAGTAACAGAACAAATGGCATCTCTTTGCAGGTGCTGACATAGACGTGGCTTGTGTTGCTCCTAGACATGTAGAAAGATCGGATTTCTTTCAGTCGTTCTTTGAAAAACTGAAACGTCAGGAGGAAATAAAAAACCTAAGAGTAAGCAAGCTCTCTCCTTGATAGATTGTGCTACTCTGACAATAAGAATATTCCTGTTAAAGACTCCTATTGGTAGTGATTGTCTTACAAACCAAAATTAAAAAGGGCCTTGTTTCTGAGCCCCTTCTAAAATACTGTCTACGCAGCATGAAAGTGTGGAAGTCAAGCTTTTGGTTCCCTTCCCCAGTGACTGTATGTCCGATCCGAATCTCTGTGGTTCACTTCTCCCCTACCCATGGTTTGGGAATGAGTGGGCTATAGTATCAAAAAGCAAGGTTGTGCCTAGGAGCCTTGCTTTCATCCTAGCTGTAGTAAGGGGCTTGGCAAGAAAGTAACTGCATGCAGGTAGAGGAAGGGGCAGCCTGAGAGCTAAGGAAGTTGAATGTGATGTGGAAAGGTTTCTGTCAGTACCTTTGCCATGGTGTTCCTTGGGTGTACTTTAGGACCTCTAATTCATTCTTCTCTGGTCCTGTTCTTCTCTGGCTACTCAGCCCGAGACTTTGTAGAAGAGATGCACAGTCAGCTTTGCATAAAGTCAATAGGAGCTGTGCTGTGAATGTACAAAACTGCCTTGTAAAATGACCCTCCGGTGCATATGCTGTGTACTTTGCATATAGAACCGAACTCCTGAGAAGTGTTTCTCTCAGGCTGGTCTTCCTTGTGCAGACATTTTGAAAGACTTCACGTGCATAGCTAATGAGCCTTTGTTTAGGTGACCGAAGACAGGGTCAGTGGGCTGTGGCACAGTTCTGACGAGTGGGCTACAAAATTGAAAACTGTCCCATAAGGTAGCTGATAGCATCTCAGGCATGGTAGAAAATAAAAATACAGGAGGCTAGTGCGCGCTGTCAAACGCGGACAGAATGTTCTCGATTTCTCTGGATGTTAACCAGGAGTAAGATAGCTACAGAAATGTCTTGCTTTTCTTCCTCACCACCAAGGTAAGTACCTTACAACCTCTGATACTGATGGCTCATTGTGCACTGTTTGTTCATTACAATACGTGATCAGCCTCCGGATCTCTTGGCTAAATAACTTGTTAAAGCTAGTATTATACCGTCTTAGTGCTATACCGCTTGCAGCTTATGAACAATTCTTCTGGTTTGGAAGCAACTCAGTCTTTATACTGAGTAGTTAGCAGTGTAAATTCTGCATTTGATCGTAGTTCAGGAGAAACATTAAAGTAGCAAGCCATGTTTTCTTACACAGTTATCCTCTCCTTTCCAGGCAGTTGAAGACGCATATGTACCAGTTGTCAAGTTTGAGTTTGATGGCGTTGAGGTAAGCATTTTTTGGTTTTTTTTAAGTGAGTAAATTTTTTCTTGCTTTGGAATAGGATAACTTTTCCAGGGAGCTGTGACTGTGCTATTTTGGACCGCAAAGTATCCCAGGAGAAGACATTGCAGTAGAATGGGAGCTTATAGGAAAATAAGCCCCTAGGGAGCCTAGCAGGCATGGGAGCATCAGGGACATCTTTTTCTAGGCCTGTGCTGTAGACCAGGGTAGCCTGCTTGAATAGCATTTATCCCTAGGATCATGCAGAGTGGGAGCAGAGGCGGTGTCCTTGCTCAGTCTTCTTAGCTCTGCCAAGCTAGGTATCTACAGAGGGATGTGTACAGTGTAGTTCACTGTACGAATCGTGTGAGCAGACTAAATGTTTTGCTGCACATCCAAAATGAAGTGGTCATGGGACAAACAATCTGGAAAATGGAAAGTGAAAGTACTCATTTGACTCCCGCCTGGGTCTGTCAGCTGCAGGAATCCAGCTATCTTGAATACATCCTATACAATGAATCAAGACCTGCCTGCTGTAGTCCCTAAGCAAGTTACTGCTTGGTATCACTATCACAAAGAGATTTATTCAGTGACCTTTTTGTGGCCTTCATCTGGTACAGACTTTCACAGGATAATCTTCTTGCCTCAGACTGTACTAAAAAGCAGATACTTCAGGATCAAAAGGGCTTACTGCATAAAGGAAATGCTCTCTCCTTTGCTGAAGTATAGTTGAGGTGACTGAACTTAAGTCTTAATTCTGTGAATAATTTTAAGTTCCCTTTTAACTGAAACTCTAAGTCTAGAGTAATCTTTTCCAACTTAAAATGCCCTCTTCCTTTCCCTAGCTTAAAAAGAAAGGGGTGATGCAGTGAAGGCTTTGTAAATAAAATTGGGAACTTCTAGAAATTGTATTGAGTCTTCTGGCAAGTAAATCTCTTGGGAGATGTATCTATAGTCACATAATTCTAAATACAGATGTTAACCACTCTTTTTAGACTTGAGTAACTGTCCCCCACCAGTGTGCTGTTTGCAAACTGCGGGGCATTCTAACAGTTGGCACTTTTTGCCTCTTAAGATTGATCTCGTGTTTGCAAGACTGTCTGTGCCAATTGTTGCTGATAATCTTGATCTCAGAGACAACTCGTGTCTCAGAAGCCTGGATATAAGATGTATACGGAGCTTAAATGGTAAGCATATTTGCACATCTTTAACAAGAAAATGTTACTAAAGTTGGTATGGAATGCACGTTACACACCCCAAGTTTCTGTACAGGATGCAGAAACTGATCCCCTGTATACTTGAGATCTGAGGAGGTGGCGAGTGGGCTTAAATTCAGCTGTTTCAAGTTGTGTGTTTAGATAGACCTGTGTTTCATGTTTCTTCGATTGGGGGGGGTGTGGTGTTCCAGTTTGCTACAGAAACTGCTTCAGGTGAATAGGTAGAGCACTTGATAGAGAAGATTGTGTGGTAGTTCATTAAAAAAAAAAGGATATTTAAAATACCTGAAGCCGAAGTTGCTCACTGTTTAACGCTGACTGGTTTAATTGTTCCTGGCTGTCGAAAGAAACCTAGCTTTCGGAATCCTGTCGAAGGGCCTTACTGACAATTGTTGGCTGTAGTCTAAAGTATGAAAAAGCTGTTGAGGGTACCAGTTACCTGAGGTGATACGGAATGTGTAACCTCTAATTTGTTATGTTATGTGCCTGTAAGATTATGTGTAACCTCTGATTTTTAAGGTAATACAAAGCAAGTAATGCAAACTTGTTTTCATAGACTTGCAGGAGAAACTGTAAGCTATTGATCCAGTACAGCACAGAACTGACTCGTACCTGTTACCAGGAAGTGCTGTACTTCAACTGTTTTTTCTTACAGGCTGCAGAGTTACTGACGAAATCCTGCACCTAGTGCCAAATAAAGAGACCTTCCGGCTCACGCTCCGTGCAATTAAACTGTGGGCAAAACGTGAGTAATGTGATTGTTTGTGATCTTTAAACTTTCCAGAGGCACCTCGTGCTGAAAAAACAATGGCACTAGAAGTCCTTCATCTTTGGATAGCTGTTTAAATATCAGGTTTTAGTTCAAAACCTGTGTTTTAGTTTAGATTCAAGGACTGTCTGTGGGGTAGATTCTGTGTTTTTTTTTAATGGGGGTGGAGTGGGGAGATGAGGGGAGTGCCTACAAGACAAGGTGCTGCACTGCTTACCAGGAACCTGACTAGAAAGGATAAAAAATGCCCAGTGAAGTATAAAAGGTTGATAGATAAGGAATAAGAAAATACCGTTTGCGCATGTGACTAGAGCAAGTGCTAGAAGAATGGCAGAACCTTCTTCTCAAGGGAAGTTGGAGCGAAGCAGTAGCTGTAGCAGTGCAGGCAAATTTCAGAGTAGCGGTATTTTGGGAAGTGGTGTGGTAACGATTCTTTTTCGCATCGCTGTAAGGACCAACAGTTTTGGCCTCGTTGCACTGCAAAAATAACTGACTTGGAGGCTGAAGGGTGCTAGGTATTCTATAGATTGTGAAGGTGGTGCTGTAAATTTGAAGGACTATGCTTGGGCACGGGAAGACTACAGGGCAACGACAATGTCTGCATTGTAGGACGTGGCATTTACTCCAACGTGCTGGGATTTCTTGGTGGGGTTTCCTGTGCTGTGCTAGTAGCGAGAACGTGTCAACTCTATCCAAACGCTTTGTCTTCTACTCTGGTGAACAAGTTCTTCTTGTTTTTTTCAGAATGGTAAGAGCTATTGATGACTATTTTGATTTGCGTAAAGCAGTAACACTTTCTGAGGTGGTTCTTTATATAAGATTTAGACCAACACCATTCAGTCCTACCCTGAATTACATGGCAGAGTCAGTGCCTGGCTTTTCTTGTTTAGGGAGTGGCCAAGACCTGTATTGCTGAAACAACAGGAAGAGAGCAATCTTAACTTAGCAGTATGGGACCCCAGGGTATGTAGACATGGAATTTGGAAGCCTTGAACCTTTCTTCTAAGCTAAGCTGCTGGTGCTGAGCACAATTGTTTTAACATCACAGGTGAACCCATCAGACCGATACCTCGTAATGCCTATCATCACCCCAGCCTATCCGCAGCAGAACTCTACGTACAACGTATCTACATCAACGCGAGCGGTAATGGTGGAGGAGTTCAGACATGGTAAAGTTCTTTCCATGCTTATTAACTGCTTAAAAGGTGTCATTCTTGCAATATGAAACCACATTACCTGACTTGGTTATATTCCGTGCGGTGTTGTGCCCTTTTAGGCAGAAGAGTTCTCTGGGAAGTCTACCTGTTGCAGGCAACAAGGGAGCAGTTTTACAATGAACTGTTGTAGTAGGCGTGTATTGTGTCAAGGGAATTCCTGCTTTTTGATCTGTCAATTACTGTTCAAAACCTTTCTCTTGTAAAGTTTCTATCACGCTCTGCTAGTCTTAAAAACAAAATGGTAGTAAGGTTTTCAACCTTAATTGTAGGTCTTGCAGTTACGAATGAGATTCTCCAAGGAAAATCAGGCTGGTCAAAGCTCTTTGAACCACTGGACTTTTTTCAGAAATACAAGTATGTATGAAATCTGTTACCTGAACTTGAAATGATTGCCGTACTGGTTAGCATAGTGACTTTTAGCTTGCAGTCGAAATACAAGATGGCATTGATATGTTTGTTTTTCAGAAGCTGGAGGTAGTCATAGGAATTTTGGTAAGGATAAGTATAGGGAAGATAGAAAAACTGTTTGTGTTTTGCCACTGACACTGTTTTTATTAACAAAAATACCAGCTCTGATACTTAGAATGCAGCAGAACACGATTCTGAAGGATGTAATCAGTTTTTCTTCAGTTAATACTGTGCTGCCTGCAGGATATAATGTGTCTTGTCTGGAAGTCATTTTCTATACATTTAAGGCCGTTTTGGTTTCATTTGAAGGAATATCAAGTCCTGAGCTAGAATGTTACTTTTTCTTTTCTTCTAGACATTATATTGTGCTGACTGCTAGTGCCTCTACTAAAGAGCATCACTTAGAGTGGTAAGTCTTGCTTTGAGTGTGGGTTCAATACATCATTGACTCTCAATTCAGTGTTGCGCTTCATTTGGTTAATACAGTTCACAAAACTAAAGTATTTGACTGTGCAGCTCAGCATGGAATACAGTAGGGAGGTAAGTAGACAGTTCCTCAGCAAAACTAAAAGCTTTCTTGTGAAGGGAAGTTAGCGTAAGTAAGTTATCTTGCTGTTTAAGAAGTTAAGCTAAAGACCTAAGTCATGATGAGAAGGAACAAAGAGGGTTAGCGTGCGTATGCTCTGTGCCATCTGGAGAAGCAGACTCCTTAGGAGTCTAAGGAGACTACTTAC
The DNA here is from genome assembly GCF_929443795.1 of Astur gentilis. Lineage (NCBI taxonomy): Eukaryota > Metazoa > Chordata > Aves > Accipitriformes > Accipitridae > Astur > Astur gentilis. Next base: position 599,181 of record NW_026061070.1, read on the forward strand.
CCAAGGCTACTTCAGTTAGGAAGATGTTCCTTGTTGCAGAGACTGAAGTAAATGGGGATTACTTGATGTCATCAGATGTGTAGTGGACACTGGAGAGCTTGATCTTTTACTGACTTATAGAGCAGTGGTCTCCAAACTTTTGTGCACTCCTGTGAGCAAAACAAAAAAAAAAAAGTAATTTTTGAACACATAGTTGCGGTCTATGTCTACTTCTTTACAAGTTACGTACACATTACTGAAGTTCTAATCTTTTCTTCCCGGACCCAGTGGATTGTCTTGTGCACCCCCTGGGGTACATCCCCCTCCGACACTTTGAAGATGACTGTTGTAGAGCCTTAGAAGGCTTGGTTTCATAGCTTTTTTACTGGATGCAATATTTAATTTAGGACTAGACTGCACTCAACGCTAAGTTGCTCTGGTAATGTAGTCCGCCTGTTCCAGAGCCTACTTTTCTCCAGTGAAGTGAAACAAGGCTGTTTAATCGGGGTGAAACCTGACCGTCTGCACAGAGTACCTGAATGCTGATAAATAGTGTTTACTACGTTTTAATCTAGTAGTGTGCTCAGGCATCTTGTGTTTAGTGCTGGAAATGATCATCTCGGCATGCTTGGTAGTGGATAGGTAAATTGCAGGAGTGCTGATCTACTTTGTGAAAGGTAATGTGAGAACCCCTTCAACTGTGGTTAGAGAAAAAGACTGCTGCTGACGTGGTATTTGTCACTGTCTCAAGGCAGACATGCCAGTAATAACTTGTTGAACCTGTGTGAATGGGGTGACTAACTGTGAGTCTTGAAATAAGGGGAAACGGTGAGGAATTAAG